>NC_132849.1:7463468-8108885 GCF_048164855.1 Canis lupus baileyi | reverse complement strand
TGTCACTCTATTCTTGTATTTCCTGCTCAGCCAGACCAAGGGTACTGCACAGGTTTCCTTTTGGTGTGTCCTCACACGTAGTGATCTCTGTTTTAGAGAGGTTTTAGCCTCTGGCAGAGGCCAAAGAGTTGGCAGAGCAAAGGGCTGAAAACAGGCTTCCTTCTAGTGTAACAAACAGCTTGCTCCCAAATAGTCCCTGCTAAGGAATGTAAGTAGAGTAGCATTTCCAAACAACTCTGCCCCAATCTAGGGGCAAGACTACCCTCTGGCACAGGACCCAAAAGCCTGAGACAGTAGTCTTGTTTTCAAGGGAACATTCCACTACTTCCTGTGGATTTCTCTTAGTGCTTCCAAAGACTGAGAGTCACAGGTTAGGGAACTCACTGTGTCTGGGAGTATCTTGACAGCTTTAAATGGGAAACCTCAGCACTTTTGTGAAGGAGCTAAAATTGAGAAATCTCCCCACCAAGAAAGTTCCAGATAGAGGTTGGAAAAACCAGTTTTAATCTGGGCTTTGTCCAGATCGTATGAAAGATAGCACGCCCCTTAAATAGACAACACGGCACTTACCGGGGGACAACGACAAATGAAACCATCAGGCATGTTGCTGGCCACAGCACACGTCCCCCCATTCAGACAAGGCATCTGGGGACACACATCGATGAAAGTTTCACAGTGACGACCTCAAAGCAGAGAATGGAAAGGAGTTTTAAAAGGCAGAAGTAGTAACTGCATATTACTGAACAGAGTGCTGCTGAGATGGGAGCTAGCCAAACGGTGAGGGATGGGGCAAGAGGTGTGAGTGCAGTCCTAAGCCTAAGGGAACATGAGAAGATGAGAAAAACTTACTGGACCGCCACTGGCTCAGGCCAATACCCCCATATGTCTTGTGCACACAGTAAATGTATGTGGCATACACTCCAAAAATAGACTCACAAAACAGTATGTACGTGGACATTAAAAATCACTCTACCCCGACCAAAAGAAAAGGAAAAAAGGACTCAGCTTTTCTTTTCTTTGAAGATACTTTAGCTTACATAAGCCAAAAGAAATATTCACTAAAACTGTTCAGTGCATTTTGTTAAAACTGTCACCTTCACAGAAGAGTCTACACTGGGCCAATACATCCAAGTGGTGATTTGTAGCTTACAGAGAATTTTCATGCATAACATCTCTTTTCAATCATTTTCTAGCCTTTCTGTAATCTGATCAGCACTGCTTTAAAGTACAACTTAATTTTTGC
This sequence comes from Canis lupus baileyi, assembly GCF_048164855.1. Lineage (NCBI taxonomy): Eukaryota > Metazoa > Chordata > Mammalia > Carnivora > Canidae > Canis > Canis lupus. Next base: position 8,107,642 of record NC_132849.1, on the reverse strand, counting down.
AGAGTTAATTTCCTCTAGGAACAGTTCCAAAACAGAAGGCACCTCAAGGCCACTGCTGCATGATAAAGTGAAGTAAGCAACTGAAACCGAGGGGAGACCTGGAGACACAGCTCCTGGCAAATAGCAGGAGATGGACCCTGTCTGGCCCACAGCCATTGATAAAGAGAAGAGGGGCTTTCAAAAAGAAAGTAAAATAGTAATAATTTTGGTCAGCCAGAATTAAGAGGCAGGGGTTACAGGTACCTTCTCTTCAAATCACAGCAGCAGCCACTACCCAAGAGCAGCCATCATGTGCACCTAGGAATCAGGGGGCAGATAGCTCCTCAATGTTCATCTCAACAACTACATCCTACAATAACTACAACCGATGAGCTCGAAGGATTCTTTTCAATCACAAGTGTGGAAAATGCATCACCACTACTTCCTGGTGGTGGGACCTAATTCAAGGTGGTCTTCAGTCCTTCATCTGTTTCCCACTTTCTTTGTAAGTGCTTGTCAGTCCTTCCAGATAAAGGAAGCCTCAGAGGCAATGAAAGAAGCAGCAGCCAGTTTTGCTTCTCTGGCTTCCCAGGCATCTCGTGGCTAATATGAGGCTGTAGGACAGACTGCTCATATTCCATCCAAAATTGTCTCAATAGGTATGATGTTCATAATGGACTGTTTCCCTTTTGACATCACATCCAGGCATCATTTGTAGTGCAAAATCCCTCCCATTCTTCATAAATTACCAATGTTCTTAAAAGTATGTCTTTAAAATTGGAAGGAAGGAAGCCTAGAGATGGGGTCACAATACAGCAGAATCCAACTTGCCAAATTACTACTAAGGTGACTACTGTTGCCTATTATCTGACTCCTAAGGAATACTACTACAGCATAAGGTCTGGAATGACTCCAGAAATGCCAAGCAAACTTCTAATCTAAGCATCTTGATGACACTGACAACGTTAGATATTACTGTAGTCCCATAAAGTCACCAAGCTGCCCATCTTCAGAGGTAACTAGTTAAGGACCTAGGACAAGCCTCTATTCTGAAGCAGGACTTGGTCATCTTTATGATCTGTGATGAAAAAGAAACCTAAGAAGGGACTTAGGAGTATGGCCAACTCTTACCTGTGCAGGTCATACCCCTACAATTTTCTAGTGCATACCCTCATGAACTGGTTTTTGCTTTAACATACCCCAATTTAGACCTATTCCTCTTAGATGACCTAAAAGATTCTAATACTCTCTGGGTCCCAGATATAGAAAGGTTACCGTGGCAGTGACTACCCAGTAACCCAGGTCATTACATGCAAAAGGAGATAGGGTGATGAAAGCAGAGTAGATGTATGGTTTCTGAACACAAGACATTATTTTCCTCAGAAGAAAGACTTCTGTGGATGGATTTGGTGTTGGCAGCACGGCAATGTGAATGTTTTTAATACCACCGAATTGTGCACTAAAAATGGTTAAAATGGTATACTTTATGTTATGTGTATTTTGCCCCAATTAAAAAGGGCTATTTTGCTCAACCACTCCCAACATTCAATTTTTTTCTGTATTTCTGCTAGTCTGATATAATCAATGTATAATAAAAGAGAAAAAAAAGGCAGAGGTGGACTACAACATCCATGAAGCACAGGCCTAGGGAAAAATTGGACCTCTGAATTAATCTGGTCTAGTCTTTCCAATGTAAGAAAAAAAGTTTCACTTGGGTCTGGAACATGACACTCAGGGCCCAATTTCCTCATTCAAAGGCCCACCAAGGGAGAGTGCAGGGGCACTGGAGAAGCTCTCACCAGTGAAGGCACTGCGACAGACACACAGGTAGTCATTGGTTAGCTGGATGCAGTCCAGGCTGCCCTCAGAGCTGCAGGGGTTCGAGAGGCACTCGTTGATGTCGCCCTCACACCGCTCTCCCGCAAAGCCAGGCAAGCAGCGACAACTGTAGCCCCCAATCCTATCCACACACTGACCACCATTGAGGCAGTGGGGACCCCCAACACAGTCATCAATGTTCTCTTCACAAAGCAGGCCTGGAGGAAAGAGAGAAGAGACAGAGAATGATGACATTCTTAAGAATACTTCTTTCCTGCAAAACAGAGTCACTCTTTATGGCACTTTGCAGCTATGCTGATGACATGTCTCCACCTGCCATGGGACCTTTCAGGTCAGGTGGGGCAAATCACACTCTTGATCCATGGTAGCTGCCGTCATCCCCGGTGACCAGTAAGGGTGAAGGAAAGAATATGCTCAGGTCATCATAGGTACTCTCCCACACAGCCCCCCAAAGTGGTCCCCTGTGCACCAGCTGGCATTATTCATCCCACCTGAGGGACAAGGAAACTGGAGCTCAAGAGAGACCCAGTAAATTTCTCATTAATTCATGCCTTTTATTCAAACTATAAAAACCAGTTCAAAAGAGGCTATCATAACAATACATAGATTATAAGTACATAAAAATATTGGTAAGAACTGGACTAAGTGTTGCGGGATTTTTTAAAAGTTTTAGACTCACTGACTTTTCTGTAAAATAATGTGTACTTGTTTCTTACTGTTGAAAATTATAGGGAAAATCTGTTAAGAACACAAAGGTTATTCCATTTAAAATAGAACTTATTTAATATACTACAGATGTAAATGAGTCACCTAATATGAATATCCATAAATATTTTTGAGAAAGTACAAAAGAAATCAACTGACAATTCTAGAGAAGATTCCATGAATGATTCAAAAAATTATAAAAGGAAAACAGTTCTGTATTCTTCCCACTTGCATTTGCAGCATACACTAATATAAGCAAGACTATTAAAAGGGAAAAAGAGGGGTGCCTGACTAGTTTAGTCAGGGAAGTGTCTGGACTTTGGCTCAGGTCATGATCTGGGTCCTGGGATGGAGCCCCACTTCAGTCCCCATGCTCAGTGGGAAGTCTACTTGTCCCTCTCTATCTGCTCTTCCTCCCACTCATGCTCTCTCTCAAATAAATAGAATCTTAAAAAAAAATAAAGGAAGAAAAGACCTCTTTTTCAATAACAATAGCAAAAGACAAAATTATAGGAATAATCTTAAGAAGAAATGTACTAGGCCTACATGAAAACTTTAAAATAGTCCTGAAAGATACAAAAGGAGATCTGAATAAATAAAAAGATGTTATCATTTGGTTAGGGAGATTCCTCATGGTAAAGAAAGATGCCAGTTTCCCCACACAGATTCATAAATTTAAAGTGACCCCAATAAAAAAATGCCACCAGGATTTTGTTAATAGACAATCTGATTCTAAAATTATATGAAAGAAAGAAAGTATAAGCCTAGCCTGGAAAACGCTGAAATCAAAGATCCTTAATAATTAAAACAGAGTGGGATTGATAAATTAACAGAATAAAGAAAACAAAACAAACAAAAGAAGTCCAGAAAAACACCCAAATACACAAGGGTATGTAGAATTTGATATAGTTGCCGTCTCCAATTATTGTAAAAAAGATCAAATATTGGGATGCCTGGGGCGTGGGGCATGATCCCAGAATTCCGGGATCCAGTCCCACATTGGGCTCCCTGCTTGGAGCCTGCTTCTCCCTCTGCTTGTGTCTGCCTCACTCTCTCTCTGTGTCTCCCATGAATAAATAAATAAAATATTTTAAAAAAGTGAAATATCCCATAAATTTTGTTGGGACAAATCAGTAGCCATAGGGAAAAAGTGCAACAGTATTCTAGTACCTGAAGAAAATATGGGAGAATTCCTTAATGATATTAAAGTCTAGAAGGTATTGCTGACTAGGATTCAAAACGCAGAAGCCATTAAAAGAGGTTAATAAATCCAATCTGATTAAAAACAACAAAAAAAAGCTCCAGGGGTGCCTGGGTGGATCAGTAGGTTGAGCAACCGACTCTTGGTTTCAGCACAGGTCATGATCTCGGGGTTATGAGATTGAGACCCACTTTGGTCCCTGCACTCAGAGCAGTCTGCTTGAGATTCTCTCACTCCTTCTGCCTCTCCCCCATGCTCTCTCGCTCTCTCTCAAAATAAATAAATAAATTTTAAAAAAATAAAAAAAAAACTCTGCATGAAAAAAATCATAAAGAAAATCAAAGACAAAAACCAATATATCAAGAATATTTTGTATCACAGTTAATCTCTGTAAAATATTATGATGAACAATGTAATGGGAAAAAAGAATATAGATACAAATAGAGAAACCACTGAAAGAGGAAAATCAAGGACTCATAGGTGAGAATATGTTCATCCACACTGAGAAGCCAGTATGGTCATATGCTATGATACAGAAATATAGATCAAAACCAGAAATGTACATAATTCTCTAATCCAGCAATTCCATTTCTGAAAATTTATCTACATATATACAGATTCAAGAAACCCAAATTTCTATTACTATGATATTGGTTCAATATATTAAGCTACAAGGGAATTCTGCTGGGTGAAGAAGATTAAGGAAGTTCTATAAGTTAATATGGAAACATAACCAATTAAGTACAAAAAAAATCAAGTGCAAGAGTAAGAAATAGGAGTGGGGTAAATAAAAATATCTTTGTATTTGGCTTCTAAATACATATAAAGAAATCTTGCAACTGATGAGTCACTGAACTCTATCCCCTGAAACTAATAATACAGATTAGGTTAATTAATTGAATTTGAATTTGAAAAAATAAAAACACACTCTAAAGGACACATAAAAAGAAAACTCTAGAAGATACAGAAGAAACTAAAATAAAATAAAGTGGAGGTTCCTTGTTGGTGGGAGGGGAGAACTAGGTATGGGGAAGGGGAACAGAAACAGACTTTTCACCTTATGCTTTCGCTGCATGTATATTGGTGTGTGTGTCTATATATAAAATCTGGGCCTGTGCATATATTGCCTAACTACAAACTAAATTGAAAACAGGATGGTAAAAAACAAAACCACTGTGTAATCCTACTTTCACAGAACATCTGGTAATTAGGGACTGCTAGACAAATGAACACTGAGGCCTCTCCTCCCATCAGCATGGGACCAGCAGTAATAGACCGACCTACCAAGTGAGAACGAGCTCAACCTCAGCCTGAAGCAAAGCAGTAGAGATAGGCAGAACAGCGAGCCCCTGCCCTGGAACTGCAGGTGCCCCCAGGCCAGGTTGCAAAGCTTCGGAGTACTGAAATAAAACAATTTTTAAATCTCTTCTATCCTAAAAACTGGCTTATAACTTAAGAAAATGCCCTAGATGGAGACGGGTAGGGCTGACTGCATACCTCGAGTGCCTGGTGGACAGGAGCACTTGAAATGGTTCACGAGGTCGACACAGGTGCCTCCGTTCTGGCATGGCTGATTCTGACACTCATCTACTTCATACTCGCAATTGACGCCCTGATATCCTGGGACACACTGATAGGAGCAAGCAAAAAGGAAGAAACACTGGACCATTGCTAGAAACAGACCACCAGAGCAAATGAGGTCTGGAAGGTTGCCATATACCTTTGCCCACTCCCTGCCCCCACCCAGCTCTCGGATGCTTCTCTGGCACCGCTTGGATGCTTCTCTGGCACAGCCACACGCTCCACCAATCATCCTGCGCAGGGCCAACTTGCAGCTTACTGTCATTTACATCTTCCAGCTGAAAAGCCACTTTATAGTGAAGGCAAGAACTCAGTATTCTGAGGGATATTTCAGGGTTGACCCCTGTGCAAAACTTTCATCGCTCCTCAATGCAGGTTTTCCCATCTTTAAAATATGCATTCCTTGGTGTGTGATGAGGACCCTGTGACTCAGTCCAATCAAAGTGTGGACAGTAGTCAACACACTGCATTTATTGATCTCTAGATTCAGGAAACCACACATACGTAGGAGAAACTGGTTGAGAAAGGGATGGGGGCGGAGTGTTAGTTAACGTGGTAGCTATAGGGGTTTGAGGGATTTCAGGGCTGGTCAGGGAAAAAGACCTTGACCATGAAGTGGCTTTATTGGGCAATGCTTTGACAAGTTTGCATGTGAGGCCATCCCTTGCAGCATGAGATTGTCCAGAGTGGAGAGGAGGGGAAGGAGAGGAGCGCAAGTGAATTCCAAGGAAAGGGAGTAACTGAGAGGGAACTAACATGGTCGGTGATGTCACTCAGCAGCCAGGCCAGTCTCTGGGTCAGAGATCTTTGAAGGGCAGCACTGGCTTGGGGTCTTTAAGTCCTGCGGCTTACCTATGGTTTGCAGATACTGGGTGCAGTTTTGCAGGATATGCAACGCAAAAAAGGCTCTAAATGGCTAAAAATTGGCTTTTAGGGCTATTTTTAAAACAACCGGATCTGTGAAAATTTGAGTTTGGCACCGATGGTGTTTGAACTAACAGGTCCCAGCCCGCATGAAGGAATAACTGCGGGCTAATATAAAGAGGCCAACTCTGGCTCATTTATGAGAAGTACGACTTCTCTCAGTGTTCCTGCGTGGCCTGAATTGGTGTCAAATTCAAGTTTCCAATGTTTTGTTGACATCTTGCTCTGACCATTATCAGCCCGGCCATTAGAGCAATATGTTCCTTAAAAGATACACACTTCCTCAAATATATACACATCATACTTGGTGTGATGCTACATGGAACAGGCTAGACAACTTCAGGACACACTTCAAAGTGGCTTCTCCTATATCAGCTGCTATTCAGGGATGTCCCAGGGGCCACTGAACTGCTGGCCTGTGAAACTCACTCTGGCAGTGAATGTTGGCTTCAGGGAATGGTTCTAGACCTCTATAGAAATACCTTACTGGAGCCCTGTGAACTTATTACACAAGGGGACTGAAACAAATGGTGGTGGTAAATAGCGTAATGGTGACGGTAAAGAAAAAAAAATGGTGACTCATAAAAAGTCACAAGCAGCTAAATCAGTATGCTAGTGCTCACGACAGTTCTGCCATCTTCGGGAGGTCTCTGACCTCTGGGGGCTTATCTTACCTCACATCTGTACCCGCCAATGAAGTCCCTGCAGGTGGCCCCATGCTGGCAGGGGTTGGATGAGCACTCATCGAGCTGCTCCTCACAGTAGCTCCCAGTGTAGCCCAGGGGGCACTGGCAGTGATGCGAGTTGCCAGCATTGATGCAGATGCCGGAGTGCTGGCACAGGTGGTCAGTGGACACCCCTAGGAAGCCGAGTACAGAAAGAAACATCACAGAAGAGCACACAGCATGTCAGGTTCAGACCAACTAAGTGTGTTCTCATCTACTTCACAACCCTTAGAACCAGATTTATGTTGAAAATAAACTCAGCCCTGGGGCACCTGGGTGGCTCAGTCAGTTAAGCGTCCAACCCTTGATTCCAGCTCAGGTGGTGATCTCAGGGTTGTGGGATGGAGCCCCCTGTTGGGTTCCACACTGAGTGTGGAGTCTACTTTAAGATTCTTTCTCCCTCTCCTCCTATATCCTCCCCTTCCCTCGCTCTCTCTCTCTCTAAAATAAATAAATCTTAAAAAAAAAAAAAAGTCCTGAAAGTGAAATATGTCTTCATTTCCTCTTACATGCATTTCTTTTTGGAATCTCTAAGCCTGTGCCTCTGCCCTTTCACCTTCTATCTCGGGACCGTTTCTGTAGAGCCTCACTCACCCACCACTGTCCACTCTTCCCATGGTAACAATACCTGCCCTAAAATGCTATTAGTTGGCTGAAACTTGGCAGAGTGACCCCAGTCTGAGAGGGCAGAGCTCACCTCTGTGTAAGGCCGCCACCTCACAGGACACATTGGGCACGTCACAGTAAGCACCAGCCCATCCTGATGGACACAGGCACCGGGACTCTGCTTTTTCCTGAATGCAAGTACCTTTGTTTTTACATGGAGACCGACTACAGAGGTTCACCAGTGTCTGAAACAGAAGCATACATCAACATCCAAGTATCAGAAAAGAATAAAATAAATCACACTACATTTTAAGAATCAAGAGAAAGCACACTAATATAAAAACAATAAAAAAGAGCTCTCAGTCAAGTCTTAAAATAGTCCAACACTCTCAGTAATCCAATTATTTTACTTATTCTAAATCTTCTTAGCTCAGCCATTTAAAGTTTTCACCACAGAAGTTTAAGAGTCTGAGGGAGCCTAATAGGTTAAAGTTATTCCCTCCGTTATGATTATGTCCTGTTCCGTGGGCACCTTAGACAGCCAGAAAAGAAAGAAATTATTGCTGTCAGAGAGGTCCATAACACCTGTGCTAATCATCTGGGAGAAATCTACATCAATCTCAATCAAATCTGTCCATGTGAATATGAGTAAAAGGATATACAGCCTATTAATAAACCTAAAAGCTATCACAGAGCCTTTTTAGAGGGGAGAAAATCAGGCTTACGCAAAACACGAGGGAAAGAATCTGAGCAGACTAGTCCCTTTCTCCATAACTCACATGTGGTGCCCTGACCCCAGGGAGAGCAAGGTTATACTCCTGGACCGTTTGCCAAAGAAGGGGCCAGTGGTTATGGGTGGAGCACTCCCTTGGCACATGTAGCCTTACACTGTGATAAGAAGCAAGAGCCCAAGGAAGAATGTCCTTCTGATCCACAGAATCAGCATCAAGGTGTTTAATATACAGAGGTAGTTATTTGCACATTCAATATAGCCAAAGCCTTATTGGCCACTTAGTCCTAAATTCTTTGGAGTTCTGTTATTCTATCATTCTATCATTGTTTAAGAAGTAAAAATAGCATAAAATTAAGTACAATGTGGGGCACCTGCAGGGCTCAATCAGTGTCTGTCTTTGGCTCAGGTCATGATCTCAGGGTCTTGGGATCAAGCCCCACCTTGATCTTTGCATCAAGCTCTATGTCAGGCTCTGCGCTCAGCCGGGAGTCCGCTTTTCCCTCTGCCCCCCACCTCTCACTAATTCATTCTTTCTCTGTCAAATAAATTAATTTAAAAAAATAAAAAATAATTAAATACCATGCTGTTTGGTATTCAACCTTGGAATGGTTGCTTTGCCCTCTGGGACTCAGTTTCTTTTTCCATGAAATGAAAGGCTGCCCTAGCTAGCTCTGAGAGTCTATAAAAATGCACATTTACATATTTGAAATTGAAAAACATATGACCAGCTTGATTTTGAGAATATTACAACACTGCAAAACATAATAATTATTATTATTCCCTTAGACATTGTATCCAAACTTTAAAAACTTTATTTTGATTATTCTTTTTTTTTTTTGTATTTCCAACATGAATACTACCTATGTGCTTATTTCCCATATGTATTTCTCTGCAGTTCTTGGTTAGCTGTTACAACAATCTCATGCTTGTTAATCTGCATAATCTTGCCAGTGCCACCATTTTGGAATCTACCAGTTATTAAGAAGTTATGCAGATTTATCTCAGGGACATCTCCCCTGAGACCCAGAATTTTCTTTTAGGAGGGGCTTATTCTGCTTACAAGAGAAATAAGTATAATATTCAGCTATTCTGAGTAGGACGAAATTTAATTACCTGACAGTTTTTCCCAGTGTAGCCTAAGGGACAGGTGCAGCGGTAGGTACCAAGGCCATCAACACATATTCCTTCATTTAGGCATGGGTGAGAGTTGCATTCATTGATCTCATGGAGGCAGAAGGGGCCAGTAAAGCCCAAAGGGCACAAGCAAGAGAAGGAGTTAATCCCGTCGACACATGTGCCACCATTGAAACAGGAGCTGAGAAGCAGAGAGAACAATGCCAGCTATGTAACCTGGTACCTCTGATCTGCTATTTAAAAGTAAGGTTCCTAGAATCTAACATGTTATAGAAGCAAAAACTCCTGAGCATCCTAAACTCCTAGACCCAGTAAATTTTCTTTTTCCAAATTAGACTGGGTGCCAACCAGCCTGAGTCCCAGCTTCCTTTCTACAACCAAAAAGGTTACAAGAGTATTTAAAAGGCTGAGTTTATTAGAGATTCCCAGAGAAAATGAAGGTTTCCAGGTTTTACCCAGTCCTTCAGTGGGTTTCCATGTATCACATTTCATTTTATCCCTCAAGTCAATTTAATTTATAAGAAAAGTGATAAGTAAATAGCTCTTAACTCTAGATTTCTTTCTGAAAAAGAAATAGAATAAACTTGTTGGGAAAAAAAAACACCTAGAAATTACTAAAAAGTGATGACAAATCTGGGGGTAAAAAAAAAAAGGAATTTTTAAATTGTCAACTGAAATGAACAAGAGACCAAGAGGAGAATGGAACAGAATTATAACTCTTCCTGTTCCCTAAGCATTAGAAATAAATGGTGGTCCATCCCACTAAGCTTTTCAACCTCTGATCTTTGACCTGCTAACCACACATCTACAGGGAATCAGGAAGTGGGCAATAGGAGTAGACGATGGAATGGGACCCAAGTGGATACCTTATCCCGTCCTGCAATCCCAGCACTGTGCTCTGTAGTTTTCCCTCCTTTCCCTCTTTTTCCAGGAAGACAATGGTGCCTGAGTGTATGTGTTGCTCACCTCTCAGTGCACTCGTCGATGTTGTTCTCACAGTGTACTCCATCAAATCCCGCCTGGCACTTGCAAGTGTAACTGTTGACATAGTCAGAGCAAGTCCCTCCATTCTTACAGGGTTCACTCAGACACTCATTCATGTCTGTTTGACACTTATCCCCAATAAAGCCAGGATGACACAGGCAGGAGAAAGTATTCACTCCATCTACACAGGAACCTCCATTCTGGCAAGGATCTAAGTCATTACATACAAGAATTAGAGCTCTGAACTAAAGCATTAGTTTAATTTTAGACCTATAAAGAAAGGTGAGTGACCTGAACTAAATCACACTAAGAACAGTAATAATTCTGATTCTACTTGTACTTTTCTTTACATCTGTTTTGCTTTGACTCCTCCATTTATGAAAATGAATGCAGTAACACTTGCCTGAGATTCCTAGCCTATTTGATAATTGGAATGAACTATGCATACATCACTAGCAATTTTGCAAACTTAAGAGTCCTAAAACTTACAATGATCCCCCACATTTGCTAAGCAAATATGTGCCCCCTATAATACACAGAATCTCAAAAATATCAGTAAAGATTTTCAAAAGGTGTATGAGTGGGTGAGGCAAGATAGGATATATACTAAGCACCCCCCGCGCTGATCTTTCTTTCCTATTTTTTCCCCTCCCTTCATCTTTCATTTCCTTTCCTTCCTTCTTCTCTTTTTTGTTTTTGCTTCTAGATTTAGGAAGAATTAAGAAACATTTAAAACATTTTAAGTATCACACAGCTCAATCTTAGAACACTCTAGGCTCACAGCAATAAATCAACAAACTTTGAGCTACTATCATGGCACAGTCCTCCAAAATATAGATGACATATAAATCAGAACAAGAAAAATAAGAGACAGCTCTTGCTCTTAAGGACCTTAAAATATAATCTGCAAAGACAGGTCATCTACATAAAAAGAGAACAAAACATCGGGTGGGTAACATAGTCCTGATTTTATAAGAGGCTTATTTAAAACCTTAATCATCTATTAAGCTAATTCCATTCTAAGGCTCATCTGCAATCTTTATTGGAAAAACTGTAAAAATCACATTATTTCTTCTTATCCACAGTGCATAATGGCACACTGTAATTTCCATAGCATCTTTCAAGAAACGCACTATAGCTTACTGAATTATTTTAAATTAATTATAAATATTGCTAGCTTTACTTCAAATAGGAAAAAATTTAAATACTGAAAATTTTGACTACATAACTAATGTGGAAAAGAAACCCAAATAATTTAATTCCACTCCCTTAAATTCTCCATCAACTGCTATGGACATATTTTTCTTCACTACTGCTACACAATGTTGAATTTGTCTACATATCTTTCTTTGATAATAGACTATGAGTATCATGAATGTAAGTAAGCACTGGGTTTTATCTATCTTGGCACTGCCAGGACCTAGTTTGGTACCATTCATATGGTGATCTGAAATTATGTATGCTGTGAATTAGGTGCCATTATTTTTAACACATCGTGATAACCTTGTTTGAAGTTCAATGATTTAATCACCACACAAATAACTGAGTACTGATAAGCAGTGAGCACTGATAAGTAACTAGGTATATCACATGCATACAATGACACCATCAAAGCTGGGGAAAGAACCATCAGAAAGAAGTAGGCAGATCAATCCCAAGAGTTTACATTATGCTGAGAATAGCTCATGTTCATGACAGTCCAAACAAAAAGACCTCCTAACTATGCACTAAGTAGGATCCTCAGAGAGTTCTGTCTCAGTAGTGAGCCATTTTTATCCTAGTCTAAAGGCCATTCTGGACCTAACAAATCCTGAAGAAAAGATCCAAAAGGATCAAACTGCTTCCACATGATCCTTAAAGCTTGAACATATTATAAAGATTTTTTTTTTTAAGTTTAGCATCTAATAAAAAAATTACCAGGTAGGCAAAGAAGCAAGAAATATATCCTGATGAGGATAAAAATCAACAATAGAAGCAGACCTAGGAATTTTCCATTTGGTAGAATTAATGTGAGGACAATAAAACAATTATGATAAAAAAAACAATTATGATAAATATACTCTGTTCAAGAAGAAGAAAGCATGAACATGACAAGGAGAGGAATAAAGGTATAAGAAAGACTCAAATCAAACTTCTAAAGATAAAAATACAATGAAGAGAAAAAAATATACTGGATGGGATTAACAGCAAACAAAACACTACAGAGGAAATGATTAGTGAACTAGAAGATATATCAAAATATCTTCTTAGTTTTTAGGGATTTTATGTATTTATTCATGAGAGACAGAGAAAGAGAGAGAGGTAGAGACAGAGGCAGAGGAAGAAGCTCCATGCAAGGAGCCCAATGTGGGACTCAATCCTGGGACTCCAGGACCATGCCCCAAGCTGAAGCCAGATGCCCAACTGCTGAGTTACCCAGGCATCCCATATCAAAATATCTTCAAATAATAAAATTATCTAAAATGTAACACTGAGGAAAAAAAACCCTAAAAAATAAGTAAAACAGGGACACCTAGGTGGCTCAGTGGTTGAGCACCTGCCCTTGGCTCAGGGAGTGATCCGGACCTGGGACTGAGTCCCACATCAGGCTCCCTGCATGGAGCCTGCTTCTCCCTCTGCCTATGTCTCTGCCTCTCTCCCTGTGTCTCTCATGAATAAATAAATAAAAACTTTAAAAAAGTAAAACAGAGCATTGGTGAACAGAGATAACTTTAATCAACCTAAAAGATGTATGATGAAAGTTGTAAAGGAAAGCAAAAAGAAGAAAAAAAAAAAAGGAAAGCAAAAAGAATCTGAAAAAATTTGAATATTTTCCACATTTGGGTCCATATATCCAAAAAAAGGTCAATGAACCCCACACCACCACCACCACCACCACAAAAAGAAACATGAAGAACAACTGGGGCATTATAATTAAATTGCTAAAAAACAGTGGAAAGAAAATACTTTAAAAGTAGTCAAAGGAGAGAAAAGAACATAAAGAAATAAATATAAGAATCATTGCAGATTTCTCCTCAGAAATACTGCAAGGCAGAAAGCAATGGAAGGATTATATGAAAGTGCTGGAGGGAAAAGTCAACTTAGAATTCTACTCCCTATGAAATTATCTTTGAAAACTACGGCAAAATAAAAACCTTTTCAGAAAAAAATTAATCACTAGGAGAAAGAATTAATCCCTAGGAGATAAGCACCACAAGAAACATTAAAGGAATTTTTTCAGACCAAAGTAAAATGATACTTGAAGGAAATGTAGATCTATGCAAAAGAATGAAAAACATCAGAAACTGTAAATATGCTGTTAAGTGTAAAGACTGTTAATTTATTTTTAAATTTCTTGAAAAATTAATTGGCCATTTGAAGCAAAAATAGTATTTTGGGTGGTTTATATGTTGCCATACATATATGGCAACAACAGAACAGAGGACAGGAGTGTAAATAAAAGTATACTGTTATAAGGTTTTTAGTGCCATACAAAGTGGTATAGTCGAAGGTAATGAATTAAAGTTGCATACTGCAAACCCAAAATCACCACCAAAAAGAAAAAGAAAAAGAAAGAAGGAAAGAAAGAAAAAATGTTAAAAAAAAAAAAGATATGGCTAATATGCCAGTGGATAAATAAAATGTAATCATAAAAATGCTCAATTATTCCAAAAAAAGGCCCAAAAAAAGAACAAAATGTAAAGAGATGGAAGATCAAATAACATGCAAGATGAACTCAGTCATATCACCATCAACCATTAAATTTAAATGGCATGAAGAGCTCAATTAGAAGTTAGACACTGTCATATTGGAGAGAAAAAGCAAGACTCAATATATGCTCTCTAAAAGAAACATACTTTAAAGACATAGGCCAAAAGTAAAAAAGATGGAAAAAATATCTAACAATAATCAAAAGAAAGGTAGGGTACTTATATTAATATCAGGCAAAGGAGACTTCAGAGCAAGGAATATTACCAAGTTAAAAGGGTCATTTCATGACAAAGGACTCAATTCTTCAGGAGAACACAACAATCTTAAATATTTTTTCATGTATTTAAAATCAGAGCTTCAAAAGACATAAGCAAAAACTGATAGAATTACAAGAAGTAAACAAGTGCACAATAAAAGTGAGAGATTTCAATATCACTCTGTCAATAATTTATAGAATAAGCAGAAAGAAAATCAGGGAAGATCTAAAAATACTGTTAACCAATTTGAAGTAATTAACACTTATGGAACTCCACCAAAAAACAGCAAAAGACATTCTTTTCAAGTGCACACAGAACACTTATCAAAACAGACCACAGACTAGGCCGTAAGACATGATTTAATACATTTAAAAATAATCCAAATGATGCAAAGTACATTCTCTGATCACAATGGAATTAAACTAGATATCAATAAACAAAACTACCTGGAAGGAACCAGCAACAAAAGATATTTGGAATTAGCAACAACACAGATGGAGCCTCGGCACTGCCCTGCTCCCTGTGTGCCTCAGGGGACTCAGGAACTGGCTGGCATACTCACTGGCAAGACAGTCATCGATGTCGTCCTCACAGTCCATACCACTGAAGCCCGGAGGACACTCGCACATGTAGCTGCCCTGGGTATTATGGCAGAGACCATGGTTCATGCAGGGTTTGGAGACACATTCATCAATGTCAATTGTACACCGCTGACCTAGAAATACAGGCACAATGAATGGTCCTGTCTTTGGAAGGTGAGTTCCACAGAAATGTATGGGGAATCCGAGCTGCAGCTGGGGTAAATAGGGATATTCTGATTGGTCTCCCGCTTTAGAAAGTCTTGTAAGGCTTTGTGCCCGGAGAACATCATAGGAATCTTCCAGCCACTAGGGGGCCCCAAAGGCATGAAAATGAAAAAGGCTTTCTAAATCATTCCAGTTAGCAGCTCCTGTACAAAGCTGGTGTTTTTTGACCATGGGCAGGCCTCAGAAGACTGGACCTTCCATGTTAATCTGATGATCTGACCACTTTGTTTAAAGCTCTTGGTTTCCTTAACTTCTGTGTTGTTACCTTGCCAGCCAGGGGCACACAGGCAGGTGTAACTCTCAAAATCGGGTGCCTCTTTGCAAACAGCAGCATTCTCACATGGGTTTGGGGAACAGGGAGCCAATACCGTCTGACAATTCTTGCCTGTAAAGCAAATGACAGAATTTAGAGAAAGAGCCACGGATATTGAAATTTTGCAAATTCTATACCAAAGGATGCTCTTTGAATTCAAGTCTAAAGGTAGCTTTGGAATCTGAGAGACCTATAGTCCTTTAAGACTTAGCTCTAACTTGATTACTAATTGTATGACTTCAGGCAAGTAATTTATCTCCCCAGAGCCCTCCACATAAGCAAAATGAGAACTAGGATGATACATAACTCATTGAGGGTTAAATGAAAAAAAAAATTTATAAAGACTTTATTAGCATAGAGCCTGGCACACAAAATGAGTGTTCAACAACTGCTGGGCTGCTCTCAACTTTATTATAATGGGTGGTTGTGCTTGCTTCAGCAGCACATATTTTATAATGGGTGGTTACACGGATCTGGAACTCTGCATCTCCACAGCTAAGAGTCAGCCACTCAGAAGCTCAGCCACACACAGATCCTCCTTCATGTGAGCCAGGAAGAAGCAACAACACAGTCTCCTACTCCTCATAACCTCTGCTGGCCTGTTCCAGAGGCAATGGAGTTGATCAGAAGGCTATGGGAAGCAGGAAACAGTGAGGTAATTCTGATTTCCTGCTAACATGTCTCCTTATATCAACAATATGACATTGATATTTGCACACCAATATTTCCTCCCTTAGCATATTGAATCTAAGCTTCCAGCACAGGATAAAAAAAAAAAAAAGAAAAAGGAATGCTTTTACTAAAAAGAAAAGAGGATTTTTAAAAATCAAGTTACAATGAACTCAATTTAAAATTCTATCCTAAAATTTCATATTCAAAAGAAAAAAATTACCACAAATGTTTACCAACATACCCAACCAGTTTTTAAGGTATCTGGTTAGAATAGTGGCTCACAAGGGAAGGCAATTTTGGTTAGTTCCCTTCATGCTGGCAAAAGCCCAATGACAGAACCCTTAGTTACACTCAACACTGAAATTTTAATCTGCTTAGGCTTTCAGTATAATATAATTTCCCAAAGTACACACACAGTAAATTCTCTTATTGGGATCGTAATCTGAAGAAAAATCAGTAGCCAGCAGAGAGTCAAATATTCTTACAGTATCTGAATAGGAAGAAGACAAAATAAATATTTTCGCACCTAAATTACACTCAAGTAAGCCTATGATGCCTGAGCATAGTGACACCTGTTTATATCTCCCTGCAGTCATCAAGTCTCAGTCTTTCTGGCTGTGAGATGTTCTTCTTACTACCAACAAATGTGATCAGCACTGTCATTATGAAATGTATTTTTTAGGCTTTCTTTGTCTGGGGATAGCTAGGGATCTCCAATAACTTTAATTTTATTTATGAGGCTGGCTAAATGCAGTTTGTCTCCATGAACATTTCTCTCAAAGAGGAACAAAGGTAACAATGTAGTATCAAGTCTTTCAGGTAACAGAGTTATGGTTTTGGCCACTCTGCCACTCTAAACAGCTAGAGTCACTAGTAATGGCTACTACTAACAGCACACTAGGGGAGTAAGACTTCAGCCATGCTCCTGTCTGCATGCTGCATACTGAAGAAGCATGCAAGCCATCATCCATTTTCCTGTTTTGTTCTCCACAGATGAAGAAAATGGATGAAGAGGTAAACAAGCCACACAAATACAACCACACAAATACAATCACAAGACAGCAGTAATGAGGCAGGAGGGTATAAAGAAGAAATAAATGTCCAAACATTCTCCTAAAATACCACCTGAAGCAAAGAACACTTGATACGAAATGAAGTCACACCCATGTCTTCTGTGTATGTAATCGCCATCCAAGGGGCAATACCTCTCTGAATGAGACGTAGTGGTACTGAATGTAAGGAGAAGAAGGGCTGTTAAAAGGACAAGCTTTGGATTGAGAGAGACTTACGGGCAAATCCTAGATCTACCACTTACCTATGTGGCCTTCAGCAGGTAACTTCTCTTTGCCTCAGCATAAAATGGTCATAGGAACTTCTACTTTACAGAATTATTTTGAGTACTGTATTAAGGAATCCAAAGTACACAAAGTACCTGGCATATAGTAAATTACCAGTAAGTGGTGGTTGTATTATTGAACTAAGATGAAGAACACAGGCCATGACAATACTAGGTCTATTCAAATAATGAATGAAACCAGCAGCCATACATAATTTTGAAAAACATGTTACAAAGAAGGCAAATGAGTTCCCCTATTGGTTGCATTTAGGTAGGCCACAGTGTTTCCTCAGAGCTCAAGATCTAGTCAGTGAGGGCAGGATGAGTGACCAGGGAGCAACTCCTCAGAGCAGCATCACTATTTCCAAGACTCAGAGGTTTAGAATGACAAGGCAAGAACACACATCTTCTCTGGTCCCTTGACCTGCAGAACTCACCTGTGTATGGCAGCACACAGTGGCAAGTGTAGCCACTTATGTTATCAAAGCAGGTTCCTTGGTTCAGACACGGATTTGAAGCACATTCATCAATATTCACCTGACAGTTATAGCCTATAGACAGAAAAGGGGAAAATCCCAAAACAGTGAAACTTCCTGTTAGCCTCTTTATTACCTAAATGAATAAGCAATTCTTTTCATGGTAAATAGTAACTGCTTTAGAAATTGAATTTCTTTAGGCCATTGGAACACCTGTTCATTCATTTCAGTGGCAAGTCCCTGACATACAGTCAGTCAGTAAAAGACAGTCAAAAAGATGAATGAAAGAAGTATATTCTAATGGCTTAAAGGTTGAATGCATCTCCAAATACAAGTGATTCCTCAAGAATGGACCAAGAAGCTCATTAAGGTTAAAATTTTGCCACTGTAATCTAAATATCAGCTCTTTGTATACAAAGTAGCTGGTCAGAACCTAAAAAGGGGTATAATTTATCAAGGGGTAATTTTTTTTAAAAGATCTATTCATTTTAGAGAGAGAGAAAAGAGTGAGTGTGAGTATGGGCAGAAGAGAGGGGCAGCAGGAGAAGGAGAGAATCTCAAGCAGACTTCCTGCTGAGCGTGGAGCCAAATTGAGGCTCAATCCCAGGACCCTGAGATCATGACTTGAGCTGAAATCAAGAGTCAGCCAATTCAACCAACTTAGCCACCCAGGTGCCCCAAGGGATAATAGTTTTTTAATACATTAGTTAAAGCCTCTGGTTTATGCCTACTCTTCATATGCACAGTCTCTACTAATAATGTAGTAATACTTCCTGAAGCCATAAAATTGTTTTCCCCTGATTCAAGACATGGAATCTATTTTCACTATGAAAAATAGAAAAGTAAGGAAGTATTAATGGGATAGGATAGTACCTAAATATTATACACCTTTGCATTTTCAACAGTACCTGACACAGAGCCTCAAGATAGAGGAACTATAAGCACTGTAAATAAAAATATATATATATATTGTCTGGGAGTACAGAGGTCTGGGTTCAAACTGTATACTGTTACTCACCAGCCATACAGCTTTGTATTTTACATTTTGATTTTATTTTGTTCGCTGATCAGCAAGTCTCAATGAGACAAAACACATAAAAGCACTTTTAAATTTCGATGCAAATGTAATATATCAGAAAATTAATGACTAAAATATAGTCTCAAAATTTTCAAATAATCAATAAATTGACTCTGGAACATCTTGATGTATCATGGTAGTCTGGCACAATTTTTGAGTAGGGAAATCAATGACTAAGTAGATAGAGGAGTGCAAAATAAATGATTTCCCCACAAATTTCACTTTCATGAGTTTCTAAGAGAAAACTGATGGTAGAAATACAATGACAACTCAAAAAATTATTTTTACACAATCCTCACTATAATACATTTTTCTAGAAATACATTTTTCTAGGAAGCCATAGGTACACTATATATTTATCTCAATGTGTAAGATAATTTGTTAGAAGGGTTTGGAACACATGGATTCTTCCATGGCATTATTGCTATCATAATTACAATAAAACAAAATTCTCTAGTAACTAAGTTCTAATTTTACTCCCCAAATCTCTTTTGAATTACCATAGAATCAAACCAGCACCAGGGAGCTTACAATTACAATACCTGTCCAAAGTTGTGTTAAGTGAAGTCCTAGCTGCCCACCTTAAATAGTTCTGCACCTCACCTCTTTGCTAGTAGAATCTATATTTATTTATGTTTTTATTCCCAAAGTGTAAAATATTAAGTTCTTATAAATACTAAGTTTACAAATTATGTTTGCCATAAGAGTGCATAGGAACAAAGAAAGGGAAAGAAGTCAAAGAATATGCAATAAGAAAAAGGCATGAAGGGAGATAGAAATAGGCATTTTTGTTTTCACCTTTAAAGCCCTTCTTGCAAGTACACCTGTATCCATTCACCAGATTGTCACAAGTTCCTCCATTCTGGCATGGGTTAGAAAGACATTCATTCTTGTCCACTTCGCAGTTGATACCAATCCAGCCTGCATCACAAAGGCACTTGTATCTGAAAAGAGATAGCATTCTTTAGTGTGGGGGGATGAATGTACAATTGAATCTTAGGTAAAATATAGGACTTAGTGAAGAAATGTGGAACAGAGGAGCTCATGGGAAAGCTAATCTCATTTCTACTCTTCTGGGAACCTATACTTGGATCACTGCAGGTACAGTGTGAATTGTGTGGTCCCATCTGGAGTACTCAGTAAAAAGGTTTTTTTCTGGTGCTTCCTAGCTCACAAAGATACTAGAGAAATTAATTAAATTATAGTGAGCTTTCATATGTAAACAGTGGTTGGTACAATACATTCGGCCAATCTGAAAGGCACATTAACATGGATAAATCTGTACTTTTATTATACAGGAAATTAAAGTAAAGCAAACATTAGGATCATTTGTTTCTGATGCAAGACAGACATTCAAGAAGTAGGTTCATATCAGAGACTCTAAGCTACTCTGAGGAGCTCCTGGGATGTATGACTTTTGAGACATACTTTGTCTCTCCCGAACCCTGCCTCAGAAAGTATGTTGGGTAGGAAAGGGAACAAAAATGAAGGTATCTGAAATATATGTACATTCTCCACAATTTGAACATCATAAACACTTAGATTATGGTATTAGGAAATAAAAGCTCTCTTGTCTGGAGATTTAGGAAAAAGGTAGATGGGTTGGAATGCTTTGCAGGCTGTCATACTCTGACACAAGAATATTGAGGCAATTCATTTGGAAATTACTTGATTTTCCTTCACCTCTAAATACATTCTTTATTCTTTCACATGTTTTAAGTATGGCAAATGGCAATCCCCAGAGCCTTATCTTCTGGCAGGCATAGCAAGCGTATAGGGACTATCTTATGTGACCTAACTTCACACTCTGAGTTTCTACAAAAGTAACTAGCAACACATCACACAACTCTCAGGGGCTTACAAACCATGAATATTTTATCAGGGCCATGTGTATAAAGTAGCAGAGACCAACTCCACTACAGTGGCACACCGAGGCACCATGACAGATAAGAATGGAGTTTTTAAGCAGGGGGAAAGATAAAATAGAACCTCCCTCAGAACTCAATCCTGCAATAATTACTAAAAGCACAATTGCCAAAGACTCATAAAATAATGCTGGATTTCTCCCATGAGCTGATTACCCCTCTATTTTCTACCTATTCAGTCATGGAAGGTAGAACAGAAGTGGCAGTTTGGAAGACTGAAGGAGACTACCAAAATCTGCAACCCACTTTCAGCTCAAGCCCATAAATGACTTTCCACAGGGCACAGTCTATACTGAAACCCAACTGGCTTGATAACAAGTCCATAAGAAACTATTCATACATGGCAGCGACTCACCCACTAGGGCCCCCGGTACAGTTTCCATGGATGCAGGGACTGCTCAGGCACTCGTTCACCTGTGAGTAGCAGCTGGGGCGATGAGGACCCTCAGGGCATAGACAGCGGAAACCATTCACATCATTGATGCATGTTGCACCCTTGCGACAGGGATTGGAGGCACACTCATCAATGTCAATGTTACATCTCTGTCCTGTAGAGAAGGAGAACAGTTTTTGTCATATTCAAAATGCTTAGGGAATAGACACAGAACTATGAGAGATACTGTGTTGACACCTTGCATCTGCACAGGTTGTCTTGGGCACTAAATGTCAAGATTTTTTTTTAAGATTTTATTTATTTATTCATGAGAGACAGAAAAAGAGAGAGAGGCAGACACACAGGCAGAGAGAGAGAGAGCAGCAGGCTCCATACAGGGAGCCCAATGTGGGACTTGATCCTGGGACTCCGGGATCATGGCCTGGGTAGAAGGCAGACACTAAACCACTGAGCCACCCAGGCATCCCTAAATGTCAAGATATAAATAATAAGACACCTAAGAGCACTTAGCGCGATGTGAGGAAGTAGCAAACAGTATAGATTTTGATAACACAGCCAAGTTAACAAAATGCTGGAACAGCACTGTAGTGTTTTGATGTATATTTCTTCTTTATTCCATCTTAGAAACAGGGAAACTTTAAAAGAAAACACCAAATGTTACCCAAAGTTGGCTGTTCCTCTGGCTGATGTTCTAGTACTGTTAAAGAAGCTTTTATTGGGGCAGCCCCAGTGGCCCAGCGGTTTAGCACCACCTTCAGCCCAGGGCCTGATCCTGGAGACCCGGAATCCAGTCCCATGTCGGGCTCCCTGCATGGAGCCTGCTTCTCCCTCTGCCTGTGTCTCTGCCTCTCTCTCTCTCTCATTCTCTCTCTCATCAATAAAAAAATAAAAAATATTTTAAAAAAGAAGCTTTTATTACTGCTTTTAGCTGATTCACCACAAACTATTTTTTTCAGTTAGTCAATCTCTTACATTCCTACATATGGTATATCTCAATTACCCGGAATACTTTAGTGAATAAACTATTAATTTAATATTAATATTGGTGAAAAAGAAAGCCATTTTGCTTTCATTCTTAGAGTTGCATTAATCCACTTTTTGCCTCAGAAAGAAGGTATTCTAAGTATTCTAAGCATAATTTTAATGTCTTCTGATAATTGAGAAAATAATCCTAGGATTCTTAACCTACTCAGACTTTAATGTGCAAAGAGTCACTTAAAATACTTGTTTTAAAAGGAGATTCTTAGGCCCTGGCACCATAATTTGTGATAGGTAGAGTCCAGCAAGCCATATTTTAAATAATGCAGATGGTTCAAATATTACATTTTGAAAAACTCTGATGTAGACAATTATTAGTCTATCATCATGCAATAATGTAAATGCTCAAAGTATATCAAATTAAATGAATATATTCTTCCCCTGAAACCTATACACTTTGCACTATGCACTTTGAAAAGATGTCAGCTCTAACCTTGACATTTGTTGCTTTAAGCTAAATGAAGTGTGCCACTTACATAAGAGTTTTGCTTTGTTAAATTTTGAACAATTGAGATTTAACTATATATTGCAAAATGATATAAAATTTTAAAACAACCCATAATTCTGTAAATAAGTGGCAACAAGTAACTGCTGCAAAGGAATTTATAAGTTTTAAAGAATATAATTTTCTGATTCAGATAAAAATATGCATTTTTATTTAAGAAAGAGAAACCTTGCATTTAGAACAGGAAATTCCAAATGAAATAGATCCACACCCCTTTAAAGTATGGGTATTAACATTTTTTCACTCTCCGTTGCTCTCTAAACCATTATTGGTGGTTCTTGTGGCAAAGACCCACAATCTGGTAGTGGTTGCTGTTTTCCTCTTAAGTGTTTTATTAATAACTTATTTAAAAAAAAGTTTTCTTAGCCTCAACCTCAGATTTTTTAAAAACGTTTGCCACTGGCACCAAGATAGGAGCCAGAACTCTTCAACTGCACAGCTATCCTTAGCTTCCTATCCAGTGGAGAATGAGAGAAAAACGCCTTCTTTTTCTGTCCTTTTTAGGAAGCATTTTCTCAGAAGTCACTCCTCTCAGGTTTCCCTCATTTGTTTTTTGGGGTTTTTTTTTTTTAGTTTCCATTTCTTTTATATATTCATTACTGTGGTTTCTAAGATTTTTATTTAAATTCAATCTGCCAACATAAAATGTAACACCCAGTGCTCATCTCGTGTGCCCCCATGCCTGTCACCGAGTTACCCCATCCACCCCCACCCTCATTTGCTTTAAAAACTCTTCCCAGAGTCAATTTTCAAGCCATCTTTAACCAAGAGGGTTAAGCACCCCCTTGTGCAGTCTACAATGTGGAGTGACTGCTGCTTCACTATCAAGGTCTCACCCTTATGGAGTTTCCACCCAGTATGAGAAAGGCCCAGCACAAGGCTATTGATCTTATTGGGCTTATTAGGAACTATTAAATGAGAAGTTAACCAATGTTTTTTACCCTGTAAGTACTCAATAAATTAGTGTTTAATGAAAAAAGCATGGTATAGTCCAGACTTTTTTTTTTTTTAAATTCATGAGAGACAGAGAGAGAGGCAGAGACATAGGTAGAGGGAGAAGCGGGCTCTGATGTGAGACTCGATCCTCAACCCCAGGATCACGACCTGAGCCAAAGGCAGATGCTCAACCTCTGAGCCACCCAGGTGTTCCTGGTATAGTCCAGACTTAAAGATTCTGGAACTGAATGACATAAGTCCCAGATCTGAGTTCTAGTCATTCACTCAACAATATTATTGAATGCTTCCTCCATGCTATATACTATTTTAGACACTGGCTAAAAAGATGATTAGGGAGGTTTCTGTCTTCTGGGAACTCACAGTCTTAGCTGTTTGACTCACTATAGGACTCGATATATACAAAATATGCAAGTGATATCATACAGTATATTTCTTTCTCTGACTCATCTCACTTAGCATAAAGCCCTAAAAGTCCATCCATGTTGTCTCAAGTGACAAGATTTCATTCTTTTTTATGGCGAAGTAATATGAACTGATTTTATTATTATTGCAAGATTCCTTGTTCTTAGCAGTGTGCCTATTTAGGATATGCCATTATTAGGTTAACTAAGGGCCAAAGAACCAAAAGCAATTCCATACTCAATGTTTATAAATTTGTGACTTTTGATTTTATATAGTTTTATAATGACATTAAAATGAGGATTAGGGCAGCCCCGGTGGCGCAGCGGTTTAGCACTGCCCAAGCCTGGGGTGTGATCCTGGAGACCCGGGATCGAGTCCCACATTGGGCTCCCTACATGGAGCCTGCTTCTCCCTCTGCCTGTGTCTCTGCCTCTCTGCCTGCCTCTCTCTCTCTCTGCACCTCTGAATAAATTTAAAAAAAAAAAAAAAAAGGTTAAAAAATAAATAAATAACTGATCTGCTCATGGATTTTTTTAAAAAATAAATAAATAAATAAATAAAATGAGGATTAGCTATCTTGGTAGATCTGTTACTCATGATTAGCCTTTCAAATGCTTTTTGAAAACCACTAGGGTTTGGTAGAGGGTGAAGCTTTCAAAATTTACCTGTTTCAGATAATATTGGGTTTCTAGGTACAAATAATGATTTACAGCTTAAAAATACAATCGTCTGTGGTTAAATCACGTAGCTCTAATTACAGTTGATACTTCTAGTACCCTCTATCTGGAAATTGTTGGGAATTTTCCAACAATAGTTTCTAAAATTGTGTTTAGTCTAATGTGTTTTTTTTTAATTGAGCTATAATTGACATATAATACATTAGTTACAGTATGCAACAGAATAATTTGGTATTTATATATTCTGTAAAATGATCACCATAATAAGTCTAGTTAACATCCATCACCATACATAATTCCAAAAATTTTTTTTCTTGCTCTTTGCCTATTTTTAAGTTGGATTATGTGCTTCCTTGCTATTGACTTGTATGAGCGCTTTATACATTTTGGATATTATTAATCCCTTTCCAGATATTTTGTTTGCAAATATTTTCTCCTGTCCCACAGGTAGCCTTTTCAACTTATTGTTCCTTGCTGTGCAGAAGCACTTTAGTTTAAGAAGTCCCACTTGTTTATTTTAGTTTTTGTTGCCTATGCTTTGGTTTCTTATTCAACCTATCCGCCTTTATGGACTTATAAGAAGTCAGCAAAATAATGGATATGAAGGTGAAACTGATAAAGTAGTTTGTAAAACTGAAAAGTAGCGATAGAGGTGTCCTTTGAGTTCTTTCATTTCCCAATCAGTAAGTGCAAAGAAGTCTGAGGAGAATACAGTATTTAGTCTGAAAAAGAAAAACTCATTTAAGTCTGTCAAAGCTGTTATAAGCGTTGAAAAAAAAACAAACTAGAAGTGTTAAAATAAAACAAAGAAAAGGATAAAACACCTCACATTTACAGCTCATGTATATATAATACCACAGTTGTCTGTGATATTTTCAGCAGCAGATTAAAAAAAACAAAAAAAAAAAATGAAAAAAAAAAAGTAGACAAAATCATTCCAAAAATAGAATACCATCCAGTAACCCAAATATTCCAGTTCTTGGTTCTGTAATTTCATGCTACCTTAGGTTTATTTTAGAATATTTTTAGCCTATGTCCTCCTTCCTTGACCTCCTCGGTTTGCTGAATGTCAAAAAGAGAGAGAATATGATTTACTGGCATTTAAAAAAAAAAAAAGTCTAGTGAAAGGCTTACATATCTAAAAAGAAACCACAATAGGCACCCACTTAGGCTGTCTGGTGAGGTGAGAATGGGCATGGACTCTCGAGCAGGACCACCTGGGCTGGAACCCTGGCCATAGTGCATTGGTAATGTTAGTTAACCTCTCTAAGCTCTGGGTTTCTCATCAATACCATAGGAATGATAATGGCTGTGATAATTAAATGAGATTAGGTGCCTACCACCTAGTTCAAAATAAGCTCTTAATAAATGATCACTATTCTCTTATTACCTATTTAACGAAAATGCACCTATTATCCTAGCTAGCAGGATATTTTTTGTGTATTCAGTTGG
The DNA here is from genome assembly GCF_048164855.1 of Canis lupus baileyi. Taxonomy (NCBI): domain Eukaryota; kingdom Metazoa; phylum Chordata; class Mammalia; order Carnivora; family Canidae; genus Canis; species Canis lupus. Next base: position 8,081,253 of record NC_132849.1, on the reverse strand, counting down.
CTGTCACATAATCTTGGAGTAGCAAAAGTTCCAGGACCCAGAAGTACAGCTGGCCACTAAATATGACAGCTTTCATGATACCTGTCTTCTGAGCAATCTTCCACTGAGCAGAGATTACAGTGACCCATGTGAGCCACAAACATTACTCCCTAGCATCCACAATCATACCAAGCAGGAAAAGGGATTGTGAAATACAAAGGAAAGTAAGTTGCTGGCAAGTGAGAGACAGACATTCACTTCACTTGGTACTGAATGCCTTTTGACATCATGGTTTAAAAAGTTCTGAGGGAAATTTCTCACACTGGTCGCAAATGACCACATGGTATTTATTAAATGGTAACATTATTACATAAGTGCCTGCTTGCATGTGGCCTTGTCTAGAAAGAAAAAGATAGATACCATAAATGCCCTCTGATGGTGCCATAACAAAGAGATGTGTCAATAAGGTACCTCAGATTTCTCAGTAGCCCTTAGCACTTTTTGATCAGGAGCGTAAAAGATAAAGGCAATCTTACAAGCAACAAAAGAGAGAGATTTGTGTTTGTGTGTGTGCACACAAGCATGCGTGTATAAATGTTCTAGCTACTTATAATAATTAGAGCCAATTTTTTTTCTAGCCATTTACTTTCTGCCTCCTAGTGAGAAAAGATCTCCCTGCACTAGCCAAATTAGTTTGGTCCTCCCAAATTCTGGCCTCATCCAACAATCTCCCGCAAGATAAAGTACTCAGAAAAAAGCATTTAGTGTTTTCATAGAATTTATCTTGGCTATATTCTTATGGAAGGCATTCACTAATAAGTGTAGCAAATTAAAGGTGACAGAGATGCTATGTAACTCAAGTACAGTGACAAAAACACATGGTCTGACAAGAAATGCTTTTCAGGTAGATACAACACATGGTCTAAAAACCCTACCTAATGAAAAGCTTCATGCTTACAATTTTGGGAAGGACTATAAGTAGAAAATTGGGCCAGAGAAGTAAAGAAACAAACGTCTAGCCTTCGAAGAGATAGAGAAATATGAAACATCTGAAACATGATTTTCGTTTAGATACTCTTTTCCCAAAGTGATGGGACTGAAGAAGGGACCTCCTGACAAAATGGGCATTTGTTACCTGTGAATCCTGGTGAGCAGACACAACTGTAACGATTAATGCCATCCATACAGACCCCATGGACACAAGGGTTACTTGCACAGTCATCAAAATTGATTTCACAATTAACACCTGCAAAAATAAGAGCAAAAAGAAACCATGCAGTATTACCACAAAAATAGTATATTGAGAAATCTAAGGAGTATCTGGCCAACTCTGGATAGAGTAAAGCATCAGTTCTCCAAAGTGTAGTCTTCTGGACCCTATCAGGGTGATTATCAGGACAAAACTATTTTATTAATCATACTAAACCACTATCTGCCTGTTTCAGTGTTGGCATCTGCCCTCATGGTGCAAAAGCCAACAGGGGTAGGATTGCTGGCATGTTAGCAGGAATCCAGGAATTGGGATAGTAGTTAACTTCCATGCACTCACAATTTTTTTTTTTTAATTCATAGAGATGCAGAGAGAGAGAGAGAGAGAGAGAGAGAGAAGCAGAGACACAGGCAGAGGGAGAAGCAGGCTCCATGCAGAGAGCCCGAAGTGGGACTCAATCCAGGGTCTCTAGGATCACGCCCTGGGCTGCAGGTGGTGCTAAACCGCTGCGCCACCGGGGCTGCCCTTTTTTTTTTTTTTAATTTATTCATGCACTCACAATTTAAACCAGACAAAACATCTCACTTAAGAATGACTTTGGTGAAGAAGTCAAAATTATTAACTTTGTATTTGTATTGTATCTTGACCCTTGAATATACATCTACTGCTCTGTGTTCTGAAATGGGAAATAAAGCAGTTTTGTGGCATGCCAAAATACACAGTTACTTCCAGGAAAAGCAGTTGTTTGTGTGAGTTCTGAACTGAACATACTTTTTTCATGGACTCCCATTTTAGTTGAGAGAACAACTCACAGAGGAGCCAGGGCTATTCAGATCTAAATATCTTAGCAAACATTAAGTGAAAGAAGTAAACCTGTCCTTTCAAGAAAAACAACTGACAGTATTGTGTTCCAAAAATAAAATGTAAGCTCTTGCATGAAAACTAGAAGTTTTGAACTTATATCCACTGCCAGAAGCTTGAAACTCTCATTATTATGGACATAAGTTTTCAGGATAAATCTTAAAGGATCGGGATTCTTCAGTGCTGCCTTCCTTCTGGCCCATTCCCCAGATGAATGGTAGAGTTTGGCTATATTAAGAAAGGCTTAATTGACAATAATGAGTAACTAAACAGTAGGGATATACCAATCATAATTTTTACCATCATTTTATAAAAATACTCAAGATATTCTGTCATTTACTTAACATGAATTTAGTGATGTTTTATTTCCCATTCATAGAAAAATGCCTTGGTAGTTTTAAAAAAAAAATCTAAAAATAAAGCCTGGTAAAAAGGATATAAACTAACAAAATTTCCATGAAAAAATGTGGAAATTTTGGTTCACTCACACTTTGTATTAATATTTATTAATAATAATTAAGAATTAAGAATTTATTATGTGCAAGTACTTTGCCTCCTACCTTACATAACTTTTCTTGAGTCCTCTCACTCAAATGGCACATCAAGTTGCATTACACCCATTCTATCATGGACTTGCACCACCAGGATGTGAGCCAGGCATTTTGGATTCTACACTCTGCCACACCATATTGGTCACTCTGTGATGAATGAGGCCATGTTGCCTCACTAAGCCACAAATGAGGCAAGAGTTTCCCTATTCCTTGTATACAAGTGGACACTTTTACATGTGTCTAGCCATTGGCTGATAACCCCCCAATTACCCAAAACTGACCACAGCAGGTCATAGGAGGCTATATTTCATTCAAGCAGGAACAGACACCCTGCCCAAGATGGGCCAATGAGATTTACTCATTGCAACATTGGAATATGAACTGTGGGACCCATGGTCTACAAATGGCTCTGCTTCCTGCTAATCTCTGCAAAGCCTTATCGACAATTCTCACTTGGAATCTGTAAGATACTTCTGTGTGCTTTCAGTAAACTCTTTGTCTATTTTGTAGTTATTGTTTGTTTGTTTGCTAAAGATTCTTTAAACTAGTCAAATTGGTTTCTGTGACAACAGCTACCCATCATAAGACCACGGGTAAAAGAAGCTTCAGAAGGGACTCTGGGTGGTATATCTCATTTTAAGTACCCAGTAAATGAGTACCACAATTATAACCAGCACATTGTAAAGTATCCCTTCTGTTTATACTCATCCAAACCCCAACCTACCAACTCAGGACCATGTTATGAATGGGTCATGGATTCCTCCTCTAGAACTCAAGAGTCTATTCATAATGACTAATTAAATAGACCCATTCATCCAGGCCCCTAAGTACATGTCAGGTCTTTCTCCACCTACTACAGACCAAGATTTTTTCATCATGTCTGCATCTCTTTGCTTTAATTCTCCCAAGAGCCACAGGAAAGGATTTGATAGTTTTCTGAAAAATTCTGGATCTTCATTCTATGCTTCCTGCAAACTGCTCATATTTATTTCTTGCATTTCTCAGTGACAGCTACTTACACCTTGTCTTCTCTGTCCTCCCCAGGGAATACACCTGATACATCCTGGCATAATGATAGAATTCCAGAGAAAACAAAGTGCTTGCCAACCCACCACTCACCCAGGTTTCCAGTACATTTGTTATAATGGGGATGATAGCAAAGCCTAAAACAGCCCCACCATTCTAAAGGCATCCTTTCAATTGCTTGTAAATCTCTCAAATTTCTTTTCGTACTGCAATTTCTCATGTCTTGGGGACCAGCCCGGAAGCAAATTGCTTTTGGAAGGTTTCACAAAGATCTATTCAGCCCTTTTAGTAAGTTATCTAAATGTGGGGAGGGGAAAGGCATTTTCAACTGTGAAGGCATGGGATGTTTTTCGTATGCCTGAGCAACTCAAAAAGGACTTTGTTTTCAAACTTGGCATGTACGAGGTCCTGGATGAAGACCAGGGCCTTTGACAAGTTTGAAGAAATGGATTTGGAAATAACAAAATAAAACGAGGGTAGTTAACCACCTCCCCCACCTCTGCCCCCAACACAGGCCATTTTCTTTAAATCTAGAATGAGTTCTCAATAAATTACTCCCATGTATTGGTAGGTTCCCTTCTAACAAAGGTGCACTCTAGTTAATCTTCCACTAATACATTTTCTTTGATCTGAGACATAGTACTTCTCTGTCCATTAACCACAGTTGTGACCATAATTATTCCTCGAATAAGTAAAACAGACTCCAGTGAAACCTGTGAAATGCGTTGCCTGAGAAAATAATTCAACATTCCCCCAGTAAGGAGCAGCATGCCTTCCCAACTAACAAGCAGTCACTCAACCAGAGTTGAGAAACAGCAATGAATGTGGAGTGGGAAATAGCGGATCTGCATTCTAATTTACAATGACTGGGACATGCTAAAAAGTCTCTCCTCTCCCTGTGAATCCCCCTAAATGCCCAAAGCCCACCAGAGACACAGAGTGGAAGAAAAGTGTCACATTAAAGATACTGGATTCTTAAATAGAGAAAAAACTGAAAGCTTAAATAAATTATCTATGAATGTGTCTTGAAAACTGGACTGGCAATGGAGAAATTCATGCACTAAATAACTCATTTTCTCTATGATCATATTAGCCAGATATCTGTCAAGTTTCTGTTTTACTTTGAACTCTTTAGACACAGCAATGCTGATTCATCATGAAAGGAATAGAAGGACAGGAGGGAGGGAGAGGGGAAAGGGCCAGCTTCATTAAATTTGAGTGTGATGGAGGCTAAAGAAAAAAGGACAACCAAATCAAGCCACAAAGCCAAGAGGGTTCCCAATTTTAAATAATAATTTCAGTGTTTTGAAGTGGTATGTCTCCTTCTAATGAAAAACACACACCCAAAATCATCAGTTTTGCAAAGCTATTGTCTCTAATTTCTCCAGTGGCTAGAGACATCTGCCTCTGAGATGTTTCTGGCTGTAGCTTTGACTGTGCATCTCAGAATCAGGATTATTTTTCAGGTATCTGAGCATATGCCATGACAGTGTGAGATATCTGTGTAAACTATTTTGGGGGAACAGTGAAACCCCAGAGGAGACACAGACAGAGCAGCTTACCTGATGTGCCAGGCTGGCAGTTGCACTGGTAGCCATTCACCAGGTCAATGCAGCGACCATCATTCAGGCAGGGGCTGCTGTAACACTCATCTATCTGGTCACTGCAGATGGCACCCATGTACCCCGGGTTGCAGATGCAGGTGTAGGAATCAATCCCATCCTGACACTGGCCATGGTGGCAAGGATCAGGGTCACAGTTGTCAATGTTCTCCTCACACAACACACCAGTGAATCCTGGGAAGGAATTTTATCAAGAAGGCTTAAAATCAAGTTAGACATCCACACCTGAACATAAATGTGGCTGCATCCATTTATCCTACAGACCTCATGTCTTAAACAGTTTATACTATAGCAATGAGAAGTCAACTATTTGATTTACAAGGCAAGCCTAGAAAGTTGTGCTTAAAATAAAGTTTTTCAAATAAAATTTATAGAATTTAAATCCCTTTTTCTAAATGATCAATGGTTTCATTGCAGAGATACTTTAACTGCAGCTTCATTTCATACTGGGCTTCAATGAGGAATAGCTCTCAATATTTTTCCATTATACATTTATTTCTATATTCCTTTCTTCCCAAAACCAACATACAGATATTATATTAATGCTAACACGTACCTTATCTTCCCAATTCTGACCTTAGAGGACAGAGAACTTTTCTTTTCTTTTTTTTTTTAATTTTTATTTATTCATGATAGGCACACAGTGAGAGAGAGAGAGGCAGAGACACAGGCAGAGGGAGAAGCAGGCTCCATGCACCGGGAGCCTGACGTGGGATTCGATCCTGGATCTCCAGGATCGCGCCCTGGGCCAAAGGCAGGCGCCAAACCGCTGCGCCACCCAGGGATCCCACAGAGAACTTTTCTTTATTCCTTTCAGACCCTCCCAGAGTACTATGCTTATATACTAAGGTTTTTAATAAATACCTGTTAAATAAAATGAATGAAAACTTATTATTTAAAAGAAAAAGGGGCAAATAAAGCTTCCTTCATTCAATTCATTCTTTTAAAGAATTTTAAAGGAAGAGGGGCTCTCTTTCCTTTTAAACATGAATTCAAGGTTTTTAAACTCTCTCCAGTGAAGATTATCTCTGAGAATAATCTAGCCAGAGGAGGACAAAATCTGGAACTTCTCCAACCAAGGACAACATTTCATGAAAAGAGAAAGAAGTTAAGTGGTTCATCTGACAGGACCTAATCTAAGGAGGCCTAGTAAATGGTAATGTCCCAGTACTACCAAAATATTAATTCTCTGTTTATTTTTGTCATTTAGTTTGCTTTTCTGTCATCAGAAAGGAATCGTGTACATGATGTTTAAAATCCTTTAAGAACCCATCTTCTAAAAAGGTCTTGCATTATACCCATAACTTCTTTTTCTCTCAAGCGGTCATATAAAAAATAAATTGGGAAATCATCTTTTCTAATAATCTCTAGTCTTTCTCTATAATACTGGTCTGTGTAGGAGCAAATGTATAACAAGGGACATTTGGTTTATTCAAATCCACTCCCAAGTGAGAAACAGCCACAGATCAGAAATGTAGAATATTTGTAAGCAGATTCTTTGTCACTGTAGTAGCAGAAATCAGGAAAGAGGACCTAAACTTTCCCAGACATAGCTCTCTCTCCCGTTCAGATACACACCTGAGTGTCAAGGCCTGAGCAGTCTTTAATGCAGAAAACCTCTGCACTTGCACACAATGGCCCTTAGATTTCTAGGCCTTTGTTCAATCACTTGCCTCAAGAAACACAGAAACAGGTCTCTTGCTGAGAAGCCCCAGGGAAAAATAGCTCTCAGCTGGAATTCTTCCCTTTCCCAAAGGAGTAAGTCAAGCCAGCCAGAAACTCATCACTGCCAAAATTTGTCCCAGAAAGACATGGACACCAAATGGAAATGTCCAAGCCAGGCCACTATTGTGGTGGAGAAGGAGGCAGGTGTTGTAGAAGGAAAACAGTGAGAGCAGCGAAAAAAAAAAATATGCTAGAAGCAGCTCTCTCTTAACAGAGGGGCAGCCCATTAGTGGACTGGCTTGGTAGGGCAGCTAGAAGACAGTCTCCTATTTTGTTCACATGGACCTACCAGGGGAATAAAAAGTGAGGACAATCTTACCTGTGGCACACTGGCATTCATAGCCATTCGGGTGATCAATACACTTTGCCCCATTCAGACATGGAGTACTGGAACAGTCATCAATATCAATCTGGCAAACTGGCCCAGTGAAACCTTGAAAGGGCAGAGTGATGACAGAAGTCAAAGGACTATCCTATGTCTATCTATCTAAGGTCTACCTATGATGTCCCATGAGAAGGATGCCCAAGAGGGTTGGGTTACACTACCAGCAGAGCTTAAACCAGTGGCTCAGCAAACATAAAATTATTCTCCCAAACAGGTAACTGAGATAACTGAATAAAGCTCAGGGCATCAGAGGCAAATGCATGTGTCTCCACTTGTTTCTTCCCAGTACAGATTTCACTTCTAGTTGAAGTAGGGACTAAATGGTTATACATGGAACCCTCAAACAAGTGAGTACAGCTTCAGAGGAACTGGAACTTCTTTGAAGAAACACCATGAGAGGCTATCATTTCTGGAAGAAAAACTGGCATAGCAAAAGGAGACACAGAGCATTCTTTGGGAAAAAAAAAATTGACTTGTGCAGTCTGTTTTTGGACCCAGGGTGAAATATCTAAAAATAAAAATCTCACAGAGGGGCTTTAAGAATATGACCCATAGGGAGGGAAAAAAATCCTGAATAGCCTACAACCAAGGCTTCGGTGAGGTATGAACTTTCTGAAATATATACACAGACAGAGAGGTCATGGGCCAAACAGAATAGACTTGGACTTCTGGCCACAAAGGATTTGGATGATACACTAGCTGAAACAAACTCATTTCTGTACACACTCCTATCCCAAAGTGCTCACTTTAATGACTTCCTCATGTACAGCCCACACACACACTCTCCTCCTCCCTTCCCTGTGGTCACTCAGCTTTGTGCTTTCAAAGAAAATTGGGGCAGGTGGTGGGCACTTACCAGGTGGACATAGACACTGGAAGCGATTGACTTTATCCACACACTGACCATTGTTCACACAAGGGTTGCTCTGACATTCGTTTATCTCCAATTCACAATGTACACCTTTGAAACCTTGAACAAATTGGACCACACAAGTGGCTTAGAAAGACAGAAAGGCATATTCTAGCCAAGAAAGCACAAATTTGCAGAGTGGACTATTTCCTCTATGAGCATGAACATTTCTGCAGAAGTCAAAGGGGACTCTGCCATGATGGGAAATAGTCATTGCAAGTATCAGCAAGATAGGAGAATACTGCGAGATACCCATGTCACTGTGAAGAGGGAGAAGAGGTTACCTCCAAAGACACTGGTAAAACATAGCATGTCCCACATTCTCTGACCTGTCCCTGTTTCACTTTCAGAGCTGTACCAGGCCCACAGGGTCGCCAGTTGATGTTCTCAAAGACCAGCTGACCTGGAGATGCAACTGCTCTCAGGGTACAAGTCAAGATCAGGAGGGCCTCCCAATGCTAGAGGAGCTAAGCACCTTAATCTGGCAAAGCAGCCACTGCCATATGTCTTTTATCTAAGGATTCAAGAAATAGTTTCTGTAGAAACTATTTCATACATATAAAACTGTATGCACATTACTACGGATAAATGGCAAGTTCCTACAGAAGCACGGGTAAAATAATTTATATAAATGGAACAGTAAAGTATTTATAATATATCAGGAGATCAGAAAAGCTTACTATTTAAAGGATTCTTATGGTAAATCCTTTATTAAATCAAAGACTACTTGCATAAAAACACTCACTTCCGAATTTTTCTTACATGAAACTGATGTTGATATAAGGACTTACTTAATTTGGTCTCCATAGCTCTAAGAATTCTAGCACTGCGTACTCTAAGTAGTAGTGCTCTAAGGAGCACTACTCCTTAGAGGTCCCCTTGGTTGGGAATGCCGCCATTATTGGGAATTAAATGCTGACAGAGTTCATAGAATTGCCCACCCTAAACTGAAAAGTGCATGGCAGTGCCCTTTGTCTAACCCCACTCACTGATGGGCCCATGTACCTGGCATGCACAAACATGTGAAGCCTCCAATCTTATCCAGACAGGTTGCATCATTCTGGCAGGGGTCGGAATGACACTCATTGATGTCCATCTCACAACGAGGCCCTGCATAGCCCTTCAGACATTCACAGTGGAAGGCACCATCTGTGTTCACACACTTTCCTGCATGCTCACAAGGATTGCTATTGGCTGGAAAACACAAGCACTGATTATTGGGATCAAAGCACCCTGATGGACTTTCCACAAATGTGGATTACAGAAGTAGGTCTGATTGTTACAGCATTAGGGCCAGGCCTTTAATAATCTGATTCTCAATTTCGTATTTTCAAAGGAAAGGAAAGGAAAGGAAAGGAAAGGAAAGGAAAGGAAAGGAAAGGAAAGGAAAGGAAAGGAAAGGAAAGGAAAGGAAAGGAAAGGAAAGGAAAGGAAAGGAAAGGAAAGGAAAGGAAAGGGAAAGGAGAAAGGAGAAAGGAGAAAGGAGAAAGGAGAAAGGAGAGGAAAGGAGAGGAGAGGAAAGGAGAGGAAAGGAAAAAGGAGAGAGGAGAGGAGAGGAGAGGAGAGGAGAGGAGAGGAGAGGAGAGGAGAGGGGAGGGGAGGGGAGGGGAGGGGAGGGGAGGGGAGGGGAGGGGAGGGGAGGACAGACTAAGGTAATCTCAACTCTCGTGCATCTCTGCTGTTCTTCTGCCCAAAGTGTCGTCAAGGTGGGGCTTTCTATTAATAATCAGGTACAGACCTTCCATATATTCAATTTTCAGAACAGAGTATATGTTCACACAGAAAGGTTGTTTAACAGTGGGCATGTAACAGGAGAGATCTGAGATTTTGCTTCTGTCTGAATGCTTGCTGAGCTCTATAGATACCACGAGGAATAGGAAAAGTTCCACGTACTCACCCATAGCACACTCATCCACATCTTCTGTACAATCAGCCCCTTTGAAGCCTTGAGGGCAGGTGCAAATATACTGCCCGTTCAGGGGGTTGGTATCACACAGTGCCCCCTTGTGGCAAGGATTGCTGATGCATGCATCATCCAGATGACATAATAGACCTGGGATGGGGCAAAAAGAACAAAGAAAAAATGTCTCTTACCTGAGGAAGAGTTTTCTCTTTCATGGAGGAGGGAAAACCTTATGGTCACCTCACCAAAATCCAATATGGAGATTTAGAGGCAACTTCCCCTTTACCTAATCCTACCTTAGGGACATGCTACAGCTAGCAGCAAGCCAGTAGTTTCTGCAGACAACCTTGCTGCTTTGACCCTAAGCCCTCAGCTAGACCTCTCCTCAAGGGTCAAGTCATCCACAGGCCAGAAAGTGAGATGGCTAGACGATGAAGATAACTTTTTGACAGTGCTACTATATTTAGCAAATAAAAAGAGAGGATGCCCAGTTCAATTTGAATTTCAAATAAACAATGTTTTACTATATATTCTAAATATTGCACTCACTTTATATTTTATTTAGCAATCTACTTTCCCCCAAATTATGCTACCTGATGATCAGGGGCCACCTTAAAAGGAAGGAAAAAAATAGCTGAACATCATCAGCCTATACTAGGGCAGCCTTTTAATCATGTCAACATTCCTGGCTCAAGTGCCCTCAGCACTCCGAAGGTATTACTAGGCCCCACGTTCTGTGTAGTTCACATGGGAACTGGATTTTCCAGTCTGCAATTAGCTTAAGAACAGGTAACCAAGGCTTCTTCTACAAAGCTAGGGGTGGGGCTTTCAGAAAGGCATGGATATGAAAAGTCCTGGGCACAAAGTTCTCTCAGTTAAGCTAACTTCTTCCTCCATGGTCCTCCCCTTCACTGCTCTCTACTCCTAGGACTGGGAGCTGTTAACTTGAGAGTCTAGAGCAATATTAACTTTGCAGTCAGTAAAATTCCTCCCTTACAGGAATATTTCCATAGACACTGAGGGCTGGAATGCATTCAAATGCTTCTCTCCTCCTAACTCCTTCAAAGTAAAAAGTTCCTTCTCAAAATGAAGTCCCTAAATCCATTTATTAGTAATTTTATCTTAATTTCTGAGAAGTTTATCTTAATTTCTGAGGTGCTTTTCTCTCTCAGATCTTAAGGTGGTCAATAAATGCTCCTAAGGCAATAGCCACTAACTTCCATTTTTAGGGTATGAAAAACTGAGGTATACAGATTTGAGATGAGAGCCAAAAGTCCTCAAGAAGAAGACTAATTTCATAGTACTTCGGCTAGCAATTATATTTCCAGAACACTCTTGAGTAATATGTTCCTACAGATGCTAATTAAAAGGACACAACTTGGGGAGTCAAAGAGATCTTGAATGCTCTCTGGCCCCTTCCCTGAACTCCAGTTCTGTGCTGCTGGCCTTACCTGCCTTTCCTTCTGGGCACATGCAAGAGAAGGAGGCCACACGGTCAATGCAGGTGGAGCCCGGGGTGCAGGAGGCAAAGGCACAGTCATCAATGTTCTCACTGCAGTCATCTCCACTCCAGCCATTAACACATACACAGCCATAACCCCCATTGCGGTTGGTACAGGTGCCTCCATTCTGACAAGCATTAGGTTGTAGCAGACACTCATCCACATCCTCTGTGCAGAACTGTCCTTTGGGGGAAAAATGTCTTTGATTAGGGCTCTCAAGTCTCAAAGGATTAATACAATACTAGCTCCCACACATTCTTCACCCTCATGTGACCTGCCTGAAATTAAGGCAAGCAGATCTCCCTGCAGACTAGGTCTTCAAATGAATTTTAAGGCTACCATGGCTCATCCAAATGATATTTATTTCAGACAAATAACTTAAAGAAGAATGGAAATTGCTATCCCTAGAAATTATGACATGAGAATTGAGCCAACCTATCAAGGAGATTAGTCTTGTAGCATCCTTGATTCAGTTAAATCCCTGAGACAATGAATATGTAAGTGAGAAGAGTGAGGGAAGAAGAGCATATGAGATGAGTAAGAAAGATTGAGGAGAAGGACCTTACACATCAAAATGTCAGGGCAGTTATTCTATGTCCCTGCTGTACCAATGTTAACATCCTGGTTATGATACTATACGATAGTTTTGCAAGATGATGTTACCATTGCGGGAGCCTTGGTATAGGATACCTCTCTGTATTAATTCTTTTAACTGCATATGAGACTAAAATTATCTCAAAATAAAAGGTTTAATTAAAAAACAAAAGAAGGGCAAGCACAGGTAGAGAGAAGAGATGAAGGACAATGAAAAGCCTTGGTAAACTGTGGAGGTGAAAGGCAACACTGAGATGATGAAACTGGAGCAAACTGTGCATAGCCTAAGGCATCCAACCTTCAAGAACATGGATTTGTGGAGTAAAACACAGAAAGTTGACACAGGGTAATAGAAGATAGAAAAATGATCAAGCTGATCAGCCCGAAAAAGAGCCAACTGAAGGATGATATACCAGACTGCTTATGGATATAATGCAGGCCACTACAAGAGCAAAGAATGGAGGACTATGGAAAAGACTCTCAGGCCTTTGGACAAAGGAACAAAAGTATGTCTTCAACTTATAATCAAGGCATCTTTGATTAACAAGCAGTTTAGTGCCAGATCACTTGAGTTATAAAACAAGTTAATGAATCGTCCTTATTAATACCAGTTTCAAGAGCTACGAAAGGGAATTCATATTCAGATCATCTGAATTCTCTAAAACACAACAGGACAAGTGACTGAAACTTTAAAAAATCTCAAGGTGTCCTTTAATTCTTTGTAAAAGAACTCAATGAATAATTCAAAAAGGCATTCTGGTAAAGAGACCTCTTAATGAAAAAGCACATGATGTTTATACTCAGAAAATGCCAAGGCTATCCCTAGTCCTCAGAATACCAAATAATAATTCAAGTGGCTCAAGTATTTTCAGAAGGGCTTCAATGTACCCAGCTGCATAGCCATCATTGCTAACAGAAGTTAGTTGTGTCTGATCTAACCTAACTGACCATCTATCTTTTACCCCTAATATATACATCCATTATTATAGAACTAGTATCACTCTGTTGTACTTATCTGATTGCACATCCATCTCCCATCATTTGCCTACAAGCAACCTCAGTTCAAGAATATATTTTTGTATTTGTAACTAAGATCTCACTGCCCAGGATGGCAGGATGGGAATTTGGGCATCTCTGGAACTCTGTGCTCATCACCTTCCTTCTGTGTGCTTCTCCTCAACCCCACTTCATCCATATAATTATTTTTTTTACAATAATTCTTGAAGGAGCCACCATGTTTTTACATGATCGTGCTCTCCTACTTGAGCTGAGAGATCCAGGATGGGTATCTGATACAAGCTATATCACTGTGTCCCTTTTCTAAATTTTTGGACTAGGGACTCTTTGCCACATGGACCAAAATGATAAGTGGGCTGGTGACAGACAAAATGATATGGGTAAAATCAGAAGTAAACAGAAAAACAAAATCATGGTGGCATTCACGTTACTGGTTCCAGTTATTCCTGAAGCCCAACCGCTCCTAATGAGAGATGGCCCTTCCCACAGGTATCCTAATTCCAGATGGGGATCTGTCAACTGCAACTCACGGTATTAACTAATACAGACTGAATGAGTGAGTACATGCATTGGCAATCATTTCCCCCAAGGCAGATGATGTCATTTATTACAGAACACTTTGCTCCCTTACTATATGGGCAGAATGCTACCTCAGAGTAAAAACAGATGTGTAATTAGGATACAGATGTGATTTAGAAATGAAAACATGCCCAAGAAGTAGGTGAAAAGTGGCTGTAACCTGGAAATTACTGAGTGTTGTCTCTTACACTTTGTTCAAATATCTATGCTACCATCAAACCAAACTTATTTGCTTGAATGTGAGCAATTTGATGTTATTTTTCTTTTTGACTGGCTCTGTGATAACTCTAAGACACTGAGTGTTTAAAAATATCTTACATGTATTTCTTACGCAATATAATATCCAGACACTTAAATATTATAGTAAGACAGACTAGGTAAAAACAACAACAACAACAACAACAACAAAAACAAAAACAAAAAACAAAAAAACAAAACAAAAATAATGCTTGGAATGGGAATTTGGCACCCCTGGGAAAGGAAACCAAGAGTCATTGCTTACCTGCAATGAACCAGGCATTGTGCTTGAGCTGTCACAAAACTTATCTCATTTATAGTTGAGGAAATAGGCTTGGAGAGGTAAAAAAACAAAACAAAACAAAAACAAAACAGAACAAAACAAAACAAAAACTTGCCTAGCATGCGGCAGGGAGTGCAGGAGAAGTGGTATTTAAAACAGAGCTGCCTGCCTCTAAAACTCTTAATAAATACTTGAAGTGTGAGTCTGACCATATGAAAACCATCTTTGTGCACCATGGCTTCCCAAGTGCATGAAGGCCTAAGGAAGTAGAGAGGATAAAGCAGGAAGAGGAGGATTAAAATCATTACATGATCAGATTACTGGAAAAACTTAGGACTCAAAATTACTATCCAAAAATAAAATGTACTTTTAGGTACAGTTCACAACTTTTTCAATGAATATTGTTCTTAAAGATTAGAACACCTGACAACTGTGTATCTGCTAGATACGGATTGTTAGAGAAATCAAATCTAAATAGCTGAAAGCATACTGACTGGCTCACAAGTTATTTTCTACAAAGTGGATCATTTTTCTCTAAGATTCAGGCACATTTCTCCAAAAAAATATTCCCTTCCAGGCTCATTTCTGCCAGAATGTTTTTCTCTGCATTCCAATTCTATCAACCAGAATGAGGAAAACGGTAACCTGGGTGGCCACCACAAGTGTATGCTCCAAAATTCCCAGGGGAATGTCTGCTAAGATACTGCAATTCATGCCACTACTTCTTGCACAGGAGGAAATCAATGCAGAAGCCTAAGAATAAGAAATATAAGAGCTGGAAAGGTGAAGTAACCTTCCTAAGGTCATAAGCTAGTAAATACGAGCACTGCCATTCAAACCCAGACCAGCCTGACTCCCAAATCTACTGCCCTTCTCACTGTAGCACAGTTAAGTTTCCAAGCCTTGGTTTTGATCAGTAAGATCTGCAGACAAGGTCCCTGATCCTAGGGTGTTAAAGCACACCAAGAAGGCACAGAAGCATGCAAAAATTAAAGAACATCCTTGGTACAAGTGAATAAAGGCAGAAGATCACTACATATTGAAATAGAAGGAGCTTATGGCAACCATCTGGAGGGGTTGGGTGCACTGTCTGAGGTCATTGGGCTTTCCCACTACTCCACAACAAGAAAGCATAAATGCGGGCTCCAGGGAGAAGGCAGGCACAGTGAGGGTGGTAGAGCTAGGTTTTGAAGACATCAAAACAACTAAAAGGTATTCTCTGGGTAGGGTTTAAAAGGAGAAAAGGTTGGAGATCATTTAAGGTTTTGAATTCTAGTATGAATTCTAACGTGATACAACAAGCAAAGGGGAGTTATTATAGGCTCAGGGATAGGGGAAGACATGATCAAAAGTGGATTTGAAGATTAGTCTGCCAGTAAGTAGTATATAGGAGAGACTAAAAGCAAATGGTTCTCTGTTAGTAGGGAGAAGATGAGAGAGTACTGTTATGAGCTACCTAGCATATAAACACATCTGGTAAAAAGGGAGAGCTGTGTTGGATCCATGTCCTCCTCAGCTACTAAATCTTCCACCCAAACAAGTCTCAGCATGGATATCATCTGTGTCAACACATAAACTTTGCTGGTGAACTCCCAAAATATGTTGCACAATGCTCAGTTAGGCAAGTTTTTCAGGGCATCAATTATCCCTCTTAGTAACTGCCACCTGCCAGATATTGCAGGCTACTGCCATTTAACATGAAGACTAAGGCAGTGGGCTATGAGGCCCTTCCCATGTCCTATCAGCAAAGGAGAAAAGAAATAACTTGTTTTTAGTAACTACTTTCTCTACTGCCACCATGAGTTTGGGCTGACTTGGTACCAAATCCTTGGCTGCTACCTTAAATACTTGGAGCCACCCATAGCTCCTGATAACTTTCTGGCTGATCACTTTTGTCTCTTAACTATATCACAAATCCATATCTTTCCTTCATATATTTTACTCCAGATACTGTAGCTTATTGCTGGTTAATTAAACATTAAGTTCTTACTTAGAAATTTCTGCATATCCTATTCTCTCAGCCTCAAATATTCTTCCCCTCTTATTTATACGGCTAGTAACTTCTCATCCTTTGACTTCTCTTATAACTTAACTAGATCTCCAAAATCACATCTCCAAAATTTTCTCCATCACTGCATCTATTCCATTCAATCCATCCTGCCAACATCAGAAGTTGTACTTATTTATTTATTATTTATAGTCCCTGCCCCCATTAGACTCTAAGTTTCTTGAAGATAGAAACTGTGTCTGCCACTCACCTCAGTTTACATATGTGGACTTCACTAGACACTTGGTAAGAGAGGTGAAAGACTTAGACCTTAGATTTAATCTAACATGTTCATTTCACAGATGAGGAAAACTAGGGCCAGAGAGGTTCAGTAACTTGTCCACATTTGCACAGCTAGTTGGAAGAATGTTAGAAATTGACAAAATTAAAAATGGAAATCATTAAGTGCTAAAAAGGATGTTGGGGGTGTGAGGTCATAGCAGATCAAGTTAGTCTTCTAAATAAGGAAGGGGACTCGGACCTGGCTATTGAGAGACAGGGCAGGATTGAAAAACACAGGGAACGAGCAAGACGCTTCAGTAGTGCTATTAATGAAGACAATACTAATAACCCACCACTGGAAAAATGAGAATACTGTATCAGTTTTGAAAGAGTAGGTTGTTTTCATGTTGATCTTTTCTTACTAACTCATCCTATGGTCTTAAAACGAAAGGGTAAATACGTAAGATTATGGGCACAGCCTCCGGCAGTAAATATAACAGAGTAACCCGAGAGGATTGTACTGAAATGGAAACAGTGACCTAGGCTTCATTAGCAACAAGCTCTAGCCCAGTGAGCCGTGGACCACTAAACAGACATCATTTATGAGTTGCAACACACCAGGATACAAACAGCTCATTATGGCTCTCCCAAGGTACCACAAACAAACCATCAATCTGACTTGGAATTACAAGTGACTGGGAAGTGAGAGGAGGGGGAAAAAAAGAAAAGAAAAGAAATGATCACTGAGCCTTAGCACTTCGGGATAAAGTCCTTATCCTTCTGGTCATCTCTCAACTGTGAAGTGTGTGGGAAAAACTTTTATCACATCAATGGCCCTGTTAAGGGTCAACTCTCATTGCAACAACACATGAGGAACATATAAAAAATGAGTTTGCCTGGCCCTTGTCCTAACCCTGCTACCTTCTCTTCCATGGTTAAATCAAGAGAATTCAACCTCCAATATCTCCTTCCAGCCAGCAGTCACCCAAGCTCCTGGGTGTGGAGTTCAATCTTTTCATATCACAGCAGAGCACTTTTATAACTTCTGCCCTACAGAACCTTCTCAACACACAGATGATCTATTCTATTGCTGAAGTGAAAGAATAGAGAACAAGCTTGATTATCCTATCCTCCCGGGTCTAGAGTTGGTTGAAACATTCTGTATAAACCTGGAGTCTACAGGGTCTGCCTAATGAGGAAGTGTGTGCACTTGTGCACGAGCACGAGGCCTGGAGGTATGCAAGTGGCTAAGGGGATAATGTGCGAGTAGAGGATATACATATGGATAAGTGCAAGAATCTCAATGAATGTTCCCCCTAACCCAAGACACCATCATCTTTTCTAGGACTCTTCAAAAGCCTGGTTTCCTTGTATCCTGACCAATATATTTCCTGAAGAATCACCAAAAGGATCCCAGTATATACAGTGGGCTATGCCATTTGCCTGATCAAACCTTTGATGACAAATGGTTTGGTAACTTTATTACACCTAGGATGAATTTCTAAGGCCTATCCATGTTTTCTGCCAATCTCTCTAGTCTTTCCTTTGGAAACACCACTGGCTTTAGCCATTCTGGCTTTTTTCCATTTCTCAAAAGGATCAGAACCTTTCCCCCCACTCAGGGTCTTTGCACATGCTGTTCCCTGGCTCTGGAGCACTCTTATCTCCACTCTTACCAACTAATTCTTACTCACTATCCACAGCTGAAATGTCACCTTCTCAAAGACACATTACATGCCCACCCCCAACTCAATTAGTTCTGCCAATTAATACGCCATCCTAATAACCTCTACTTTTCCAGAAGACATTTATTACAGTTTAAAATTTTATAGATAAGTATATGATTTATGTCTGTGTTCCTCACTAGACTGTAAATTCCATGAAGAAATGGGTGGTAGCTATTTACTTCATTGGTGAATCCACAGCACTTAAACATAGTTCCCAGCTAATAATATTTAAGAAGTAGTCAAAAATATTTGTTAAGCAAGTTTATCTATATCTAAGTCTTCTCTTACTGAGGTCATTCTAATCCCAAAATAATAATCATCTTTCAACTCATCTCCTTCACACCTTTTGGGTATCTCTACTCTATTCATATCCTCAAAGTCTCCATTTCCCCCTAATTGACATTCATCAGTCAATACCCAAACTTTTTATTTTATCTCCCTGAACTCCATCCCATGTATGCCACATCCAATTCATCTCGCCTTTTAACCCTAACTATGTCTCAAGGGATAATTCTATACTATGGCAGGTACCCTCCCCCTCTTTCACTGAAACCTAAGATTTCCCTAATAACTGTACACTAGTGAGTCCACTTCAATAGAGGTCTCTTCTCCCCTTCTAATTGTCTCCATTTGCATGAGGGTAAGTAGGCAAAGAATCAATGTTTTCCTTATTCCCTAATGCTGCTACCACCTTCAAATAGTAAAAATATATTTATTAAGCAATTTCTAGGTACCACACTCTGTGATAAGTGCTTATATTGTTGTCAAATGTAATCTTCTCACACAATTAGTCTAGTTTCACAGATAAAGTATAGACCTGGTCCACAGTGAAGAAAGATACTAAAGTATCTCAGGAAGTAGGGAGAAGAGCTCCTGACAGAACTCAGTAACAGCCCTGAATTTGGAAGGAAGAGGTTGGGACAGCAACAACTGAAAAAATTAATGTTTTCATTCATTCATTCATCCATTCATTCAACAAATATGCACATACCATGTGCCAGGCACTGACCTATATATACTGAAATTATAATGGTAAAGAAAACAGTTGTGGCTTCTACCCTGTAAATAGGGATTTTACAACCAAACACACAATTATGACAGAGTGTGCTAAGTGCTCTAATAGATATAGGTTGCCTTGGGGGATAAAGTGGGAGAACAGAGAAACTATGTTCTGCAGATCCAGTTGGGGATGGTATGTTTCATTGGCAAGCCACAATTATGGGACCTAATGGTAGCCCATGTCAAGTCAGTAAGTTTTTTTGAATTTTATTTCCCTACAAACTTACCCCTTCAAGCTACCTAAGGTTACATTTACAACAAGAATTTATCATCCAAATATTAACAGTAACAGCAGCCTTTGTCTCAACATTTGAAGATCACAGTAGTGTCCTGCTTTAACTACTTCTAAAGTTTTTTATCCATTTGTTCACTGCTATGTGATCCAAACCCAGAGGACTCCCTCGTACCAGAGACTGACTGCATAGATCTATAAAAGAGATAGAGAGAAGCACAACAGAATATCTTGAGAATAAACTCATAAATATGCCATCTGATGATACCTTAAAGTTGGAATAACTTGCAGCATAGTTGAATAAACTTTAAACTACTGTTAACAAGAGAGAGAAAAAGTAACTTTATATGTTAACTGGTTTGTATGAGTGTGTATGTGTGTGGAAGCGTGTGTAGGAAGAGGGTAGAGGTAGAGAAGTAAGTGTATGTGTACTGGTTTGAACAGAAGAAAAAGCACGCCTCATTTGAGTCAATGAAAAAAACTCAGTGTGGTTCACTTATAAGACATGGATCAGGGAAGATATGGCTGGAGAGGGAATTATATACAGTCTTGGAACTCTATCCAAAGACAAGGAGGACCCACTGAAGCATTTTAAGCAAAGAAATAACACAATCCAATTTGTGTTTCAGAAAGCCCACTCTGTTGCTGTGAGGAGAATGGACTGAACTCCACCTCACCCCTCCAGGTCAATAGCAATTTAAAGCACTGGGGAGTCCCAGGGCTCCTGTGGCCGCTAGAGCAACAAGAGAGTCTGCAGTGAATCTGGGGCAAATTCCGGATGCAGCAGCACCAAAGAGCATACAGGCTCGGCCACTGTATGGAGAGCAATGGATGTTGTGCCAGTGCTGGATGTTCACAAAGCTGACCCCTGGCACAAAGGCTTCTCCACACAACAAGAAGAAAACAGTGCCAAGCTTCAATCCCCCTGCTAGGAAGCCAACACACTGGTTCTCTTGCCACCTTCTTGGGTTGCTGGGCTGTTAAACCAGTTTACATAAAGAGCCCCTCACCTCACTGCAGCAGGGGTTCCAAAGAAAATCAACCGATTCTATTTATGGGTAAGCAGTTACTATGAGCAGAATGAGTAAAATGGGAAAAACAACAACAATATGGGACCTATTAAAACATTCTGCAATAGGAAAGATGGAGAAGGTATCCCTTAAGATGTAGATGAAGAGCACACCTGTGGAAAAAAGTTCCCTTTCAGGATAGAAAGAATTGGCTCTGTATTCTCAAGAAATGTAGACAAATGTAGGTTTGAAAAAGAAATGAAAAATAATACAGGACATTGGACTCTGATGAAGAGAGATAGGCTGAGAAAAAAAAAACAAATATAGAGGACCTAGGTGCAATGAATAAATATATAAGAATATAAAAATGTAATTCAAATAAAAATCATAATCAGAAGCCATGAAGGACAGAACTGATAATGAAGAAAAATAAAAATAAATCAGTGTTTTAAGAAAAAGCTCAAGAAGCTCTCAAAAATGCAAAGAAAATTAAAATATCAGACACAAGATCTTAGCTATGGGAAGAATGAAGACCTAGTTAAGATAATAGGTGTTCCTGAAGATACAAAAGCAAATGAAAAGAATAATTTTTTCTGAAGTGAGAATAGACCTAAGTCTCCAGATCCAAAGGGCTCAAAAGTACTAGGAGAAAAAATTATCAGGATATACCTTTACCAATACCGGTTAAATATGTTATTTTAAAAAAAGAAGAAGAAGGGAGAGGTGGAGTCTGATACTGGACTTCCCTATAATGCTCACAAGATGCAACGGAACAATACTAGGAACCTTGTAAGATTGATTTGTGACCCAAGAATTCATTATCTAAACAGGATTCCATTTGCATATGAAAGCAACTAAATCAAAAGCTATTTTTCAAGTATCTAAGAGCTCTGAAGATATGCCAACATGCAGCTTTTCTGGAAAAAAAAAATTACTCCAAGATGTACTCATTTGACTGAAAAAATAAATCAAAATAAAGAATCCCGGAATGAAAAGGCTGTAAATCTAAGGTACTGGCAGATCAACACAAAACAGGTTACATACAGAATTAAGTCCAAAATATTATAAATTGGACTATAAAGCAATGTGAATATCAAGAATAATTTTTAAAGGGATGCCTGGTGGCTCAGCAATTGAGGGTCTGAGCTTCGGCTCAGGTAGTGATCCCAGAGTCCCAAGATGGATCCCATAACGGGCTCCCTGCATGGAGCCCAATTCTCCCTCTGCCTGTTTTTCTGCCTCTCTCTCTGTGTCTTTCATGAATAAATAAATGAAGTCTTTATTTTTTTAAAAGATTTATTTATTCATTCATTCATTCATTCATTCATTCATTCATTCATTCATGATAGACATAGAGAGAGGCAGAGACACAGGAGGAGGAAGAAGCAGGCTCCATGCCGGGAGCCCAACATGGGACTCGATCCCAGGACTCCACGATCACGCCCTGGGTCAAAGGCAGGTGCTAAACCGCTGAGCCACCCAGGGATCCCCAAATGAAATCTTTAAAAATAAAAAAAAGAAGAATTTTTAAAGAAAATGCTTAAGATTTTTCAAATTCAATAGCATTACTACGGTATGAATTTTTAAATCCTAGATCATATAAACAAAATCCAGAGAGAAGATACAGAGAACCAAGAGTATGCTTATTCCTCATCTTACAGAAGAGGCAATTAGTATATGCTGTTTCACTTTTGACGCTAAAAAGTAGAGATGGATTCAAACCCCAATTTTTTTTTTTTTAGATTTTTAAACAAATTTACTCATGAGAGACAGAGATAGAGAGAGAGGCAGAGAGGCAGAGACACAGGCAGAGGGAGAAGCAGGCACCATGCAGGGACCCCGACGTGGGACTCGATCCCGGGTCTCCAGGATCATGCTCTGGGCTGAAGGTGGCACTAAACTGCTGAGCCACCAGGGCTGCCCATGTATACCTTTTAAAAAAAAAAAAAAAACACTAAATACTATAATTTAAATCATCTCACCTAAATAAATAAATAAATAAATAAATAGATAAATAAATAAATAAATAAATAAATAATCTCACCTCTATCTCTTGTCCTCATGGACCAATTTCCACTTCCATGAATGACTTAAATACATGACTTACGATCTTCTCACTCTTTCCTTTCCTATCTCCCATGAAATTAATATCCTGGTTGAGAACTAATAAGGTCATCCAAATGAAGAGTTCTTTACTTTTCTCAACTCAACAGCCACCACCTCCGCTCCACATCACAAGCACACTCACATTCTGGATCTCATTACAAGACACTCATTGTTCCAACCACAAGATCTCAAATTTGGTACTTCAATTCTGACTTCCCATCTTCCTCTTTCCCCATTCCCAACAACCATTTCATCGAACTAGCCCCCATTAACACTCGTGAGAGTGAAGCCCTCCTAAATAATCCAGTTCATTAACCAACCCCTTTCTAGCTGCCCCAACTCAGTCTAGACAAGGTTCTACAGTCAGTCAATCGAATGAAATTTCTGTCCCCTCTAGCTACTGCCCTGCATTTCTCCCTCTTTTAGCTGTAAAAAATCTTGAATAAGTGATCTATATTCACTCCTCCCTTTCCTCCCTCCTCAATACCCACTTTTTCCCTAATTTAACCCCTTGCAATTTGGCATCCTTCCCTCCCTAATATTAAAACTACATTTTAGAAGATTTCCAATGACCTTAAAAATTGTGATTAAATCTTTGCAATTATCATTCTTATTTCAGTCTCTTGTCATTCATTCAATAACTACTATATGTCAAAACTGGTCCCAAGAATTCCAAAATAAGTAACACTATCCCCATCCTTCAGAGGCTGAGAATCTCTCAGGTGAGATAAGCATATATAAATCAGGAACAGTGGTAAGTACCAGAGATAGCTCCACAGAGGCATGCAGAGTTGAGGCAAAGGCACAGTCTTAAAATGGAGTCCCCTGGCTCAGGGTTTATTGTCATGGCAGAGCTTCTTCCCAACTCACACACATCCCTTTCTGCCACCTTCCGTCTTTGGATCCCTTGCCTCCTCCATTTTCTGACATGTGGACTTTTCTCATAATTTAGGTCCAAACTCTCTGTTCTTCTCACATCACACACTTTCCCTTACAGATCTGATACATCCCCAGGGCAACCAAAAACAAGACTCAAAATTGGAGTCTAGAGCTCCTGCCTCTCATCTGACCTCCTGGGTCTTTAAGTGTTTTTCTCTTGGAAAACTCACCTCAAACTCACCAGCATTTCTAGCCCATTTCTCTATCGCTGTTAATAGAACCCCCATTCTCTCATTACACAGATTCAAAACAGAAGTTAATCTACTCTATTTCCCCCTTCAACCAACCAAGTACTTAGATGACCCCCAATTTCTACCCATGTCTTCTCTCAAACTCATGTTCATTTATAGTTCCTACCTTCTACTATGGTTATGTATAGACTTTCTTCTTTTTTCCTAGTGAATTTGATCATCCTTAAAAGATAAGAATTTTTTGTGTGTGTTTCTCTTACAGCATCAGCATAATACATTTGATATAACAGTGAGTTACTGTTAACTGTTATTAAATATGTTATTGAAGATACCTTACAACAATTCTGTGGGGGCTTGAAAAGCCATGGAAAGAAACTATATCTTGCCTGGGATGTGGGCAAAGCCAGACATTGAGTCATGAACCACAAGGACAAAAAAGATCCCTCAGTCTTACCTCCTATGTTGTATGGGGGGCTATCCTAACCACCCTCCCCTGTTCACACCAATGTGACCACTCATCAACTTTGATACCTTTAGGATGAGGGTGCTTCAGGTTAGCACTCTGGCAATCTGCCCAACAGATAGCAAACTGAAATTGGGTGGTGAAGCAGAATTCCAGAAAACAGGCTTTTATCAAGTCCTTACAATCAGGTTCACAGCAGAGAACTGAAATGGGAGATGCATTTTCCCATTCCCTCATGTAGAATGCAAATGAGAATACTTTTCAGCCTCAGATATAAACAGTTCCCACTCTCAACCAAAAACCTCCATCCCTATAGTATTTAAAAAACAGAAAAGTGGTTGTGAGAAAACCCTCACCCTAGGGAACAGCTTGTCACCAACTAGAGGCTAGACTGAAATGAGGCATCTAGTTCAAAATCAAAATACTGCTATGAAAAGACTCCACTCCTAAACACAGGAGCTAGCTACGGCACCACCTCCAGGAGTATGTACTTGCTGATTCATGCCAAAAATTTTTAATGAAATTGGAACAATTGACAGTAAAGGGAGTTTTAAACAATTCTTTGGGCTCATCTATTATAAAAGGAGAGCTGAGAGAAAATGTGGTTGGTTTTATTTGACTCATGTCCACCTAACTTCCACTGTTCACTTCTGCTTAACGTCCCAAAGCACTATTCCAAGCCCAAGCTGAAATTACATTTCTGGGTTAATAACAAGCACAAGAAAATAAATCACGTCTGCCCTATGAGTGAACCCAAACCAAAAGCTGCCAGAGAGGAATTTGTGAGTTGAGTTTAGAGGCAACTTTAATTCTGAAGGAAATGAACCTTTAAAAAGAAAATTCAAATAATAATCTGTGTAGACAAAACATCAATCTACACTGGTTTAATTAATTTGGGAGCATTTATAACTTTTTTTTTTTTTCCTTAAGTGGATACCTGCCAGAGCAGAACTTCTTTCATAAGATGGCTTGGGGCCAAATATGGTAATAGTAAAAACATTTGTGCTCAGGCTTCACCAAATCCTTAGGTTTATTTCCATTTTCCTAAAGGAACATCCAACTATTCAGGCTTATCTCTATAACAAAATTCCTATAAAAAGTAAACCATTTGCCCAAATCCCAAGACCAATTTCTTTCTTCTACCTGGGCTTCAGTTCATCCAGAAGAATGATACCTTTTGAAGGTACAAACTAATACTGTTCCTGATGGACATGTCAGGTGAGAAGACTAGATTAGAACACAGTTTTGTCCACAACTGATGTGGCAACCACATTAGAACAGGCCAACATGCTTTCTTCTAGTGAGACAAACCCAAGGCCCCCTGTATAGACAAGTCTATCCCTTTACCAGCCCAGATCAGAGAGGATACTCCTACATAGTAGCAGCAGTTGTAATACCTACAGAACTTAACGTCTTACTTAAAGGAGTGCTGTCCAAAAAAATATATCATGAGATACACAGATTTAATTTAAAATTTTCTGGTAGCACTTAAACAAAAGAAAAGGAAACAGATGAAATCAATTTTAATATTATATTTTAACTCACTATATCCAAAATGCTATCGTTTAGGTATCTAAACCAATATTTAAAACACTATTAGTAAGACATTCAAACTTGGGTATTTTACAGCTGTGGCACATCTCAATTAGGCCTGTCACATTTCAGATACTCAATAGTAAAATGTGGCTCATGTCTGCCATATCAAACAGCACGGATCTGGAATGTTTTACATAAGTGCAATTTTCAGCTGTAATTGTAATTTACAATTACAATTAAATGTAATCTATATGATAAATGAAAGGCTCAAAAGGTTTTTTTATTATACCACTTATTCCCCTAATATCCCAGTAAAGTAACTAAGAGATGTTAGAGTTCTATGGATAGCAAAATAAAGCCTTCTGAAGAAAAGGAAGCTGATTCATTTATCCCAAATCAAACCATGAAAAGGCTCAGAAAAAATTTCTGGTTATCTTAAAGCCCAGAACTTGCTACTAAAGACCAAACCTTCTCTGTATGCATATTTATAAAACAACATAGTATCAGGCTCCTTTCATTATAAACTAATATAGTGCTGTATGTTAACTACACTAGAATTAAAATAAAAAACTTAATTTAAAAAAATATGCAAAATTCATAATCTCCTTTATTTCAAATTGATATCTAGTTTCTTCAGCTATATAATTCCATCCATTTTTTTTAAAGATTTTATTTAGGGGATCCCTGGGTGGTGCAGCGGTTTGGCGCCTGCCTTTGGCCCAGGGCGTGATCCTGGAGACCCGGGATCGAATCCCACGTCGGGCTCCCGGTGCATGGAGCCTGCTTCTCCCTCTGCCTATGTCTCTGCCAATCTCTCTCTCTCTCTCTCTCTCTGTATGACTATCATAAATAAATAAAAATTAAAAAAATAAAAGAGTGAATGTATCAAAAATACCATTCATACTAAAAAGAGTAAAAAAGAATATTAAAAAAAATGAAAATAAAGATTTTATTTATTTATTCATAGAGACAGAGAGACAGAGACACAGGCAAAGGGAGAAGCAGGCATCATACAGAGAGCCTGACATGGGACTCGATTCTGGGTCTCCAGGATCACGCCCTGGGCTGCAGGTGGCGCTAAACCGCTGCGCCACCGGGGCTGCCCAATTCCATCCATTCTTTTTCAGATACCTGGCAACTTCATTTCCTCTCCTAGTAGACTACTCCAAACTCCTTTTACTCTTTTGTCAAAACCCAGACCAAACACTCAAGTGCTTCAACTCTTGCTGCAAATTGTAGGGGGAAGTCTGAACAAAATTGCAATAAGGTTCCTGGATATAGTGAAAAAAAAATCACCTGCCCGAATATAAAATATTCACTCAATATTGACTTCTAATTTCAAAATAATTAGGAAAATTTCTAAAATAGAAAAAAAACAATAAATCACCACATCCTTAAATAATAAAACTGTAAATTGAACACTGTCTACTTAAAAGATTCAAAATCCTTAAAAAATAAAAAGGAACCTGCAGAGTCAATTTGTATAGAAAAAGACCACAGATTTGAGCACAGACCCAGGGTTCAACAAGCCTAGATTCAAACCCTAACCCAACCATTATGTGCCCTGAGTAAACTGTTTAACCCTTCTGAATATCCATTACTATCTGTAAAAAGGATATTTAATAAACTCTACCCTTGATTCAGTTATCACAAAGATTACACAAAACAAAACATTGTAATTAGCACAGTATTTGGTTACTAACAAACACTAGTCAACTCCCAGCTCCATTCATTTCTTTAATTTGTATAAAGCAGAAAATATTAATCTGAATTTATAGCTCTGATATCAGTATCTGACTCCCATTTTTCTTTCTATTCTTCTCAGACTGAGGTGAGGGCTGAGAAGGTGAACAGTTCAGCTGTATGCTACTGAGAACAAAGGTGTGTAGAGAGCTCTAGTAACTGTATTATCAACAACAGTTCAGTAACCCTATAACTTGGTATTTCCCTCACCTCAAGCATATAATAATGCCAAAATTAACATGGTGAACATTATCTCTGAGGCATGAACATACAGTGTAGTAAGGGAACCCAGAGAAAAATATGTAGCTCAGCCTGAAGAGAGGTCACAGAAAGCTCCCAGAAGGAGGGAACCATGAGACTTGAGCCAGGCAGGCAAAATTGGTGAGGACAACAGGCAGAGGAGTAGGGAAGGGAAATCTGTGGGAGAGGAATGATGTGAGTGAAGACATAAGATGTAGTAGATATGGGAGAACTGGAGGCAGTTCTTGTTGCTGGAATATAAAGTGCTGTTAGATGCATGAGAATACCGGAGAAGCCAACAAGGCTGAGACCTGAAGGAATTCATACAGCAGAGAAAGGACCTAGGACTTGATCCTGTTAGTAATGGGGATAGCAAAAAACAAGGCTGGAACAACAAGGCCACTAGAAATCAAAGAATCGGATGACTGAAAAAGAGGAAGGAAACCTATGGTAGGAAATCAAAGACTGAGAATCATTTTAAATGACAGCAGATCAAAAGAAATAAATATTGTCATACTAAACTTCTCTAGAAATCCGTCGTCCTTTCTAGAAAATACAAAAGCACATGGAGAAAGAGACATACGGTACTTATTAAACGTCCTGGAGCAAGAAATTTTGATAAAATATCACTTCACTGGGAGAGCTTTCCCAAGATTGCACCTTCCTAATTAATATCAAAGCATAAAATAGAGTACAGCATCAAAGAAATCATTTAATCTTCACTGGCATCAGAAGCCTAGTACCATGTACAACAAAGAGCCACTCTCCCACAGAGCAAAGAGAGATTAGAATAGCGCCAAGTTCCTAACAAGCATCTTATCCTGTCCAAAACCACTCTAAGGATCATTAAAAAGAGAAAAATTTAAATCTTTCCAGTTCTCTCATGTAATGAACTTCATAGTAATTTTTTTGAGTTGAAAAGAAAAATGGCATCTGAAAAAATCTACCAGAGAAACAGCAAAAGCTAAGGAGAAGAGAGAATATGACAGAAAAAGCAGAGTATTGGGAGTGAAGTCCTAGGATCAAGACACCAAGACACCAATTCTGGGGAAACTCAATACAAAGTATTAAAAAGGACAAGTTGGGGACGCCTGGGTGGCTCAGCGGTTAAATGCCTGCCCTTGGCCCAGGGAGTGATCCTGAGGTCCCAGGATAGAGTTCCACATCAGGTTACCTGCATGGAACTTGCTTCTCTCTCTGCTTGTGTCTCTGCCTCTCTCTGTGTGTGTCTTTCATGTATAAATAAATACAATCTTTAAAAAAAAAAAAAAAAAAAAGGACAAGTTGGGGATTAAAATCAGAAATGTGTGCCATTCTAGGAAATCATGTTACTAAAGTTTTAAACCCTTTTAATCTTTTCTATTATTAGTGTACAGCTCTAAAGGGTACTCTATATAATTAGCTCCTACAAAGAAGGGAAAGCAATTTGGAGATTCTAAAGAATATCAGGTAGTAATGGCAGCAATCCAACATTAAGACTTCTTTGCTGGGCAAAAAACTCTCACTGGTGCTAAAGTTTCTTTTTTTTTTTTAAGATTTTATTTACTTATTTCAGAGAAAAAGAGAGAAAGCACAAGTGGTGGAGAGGGAGAGGCAGGCTGCCCATGGAGCAGGGAGCCCAATGAAGGACTTGATCCCAAGACCCTGGGATCATGACCTGCAACAAAGGCAGCCACTTAACCAACAGTCACCAAGGCGCCCCTGAAATTTCTTCCTTGTAACACTAATTTATTCTTAGGTCTCCATATTAAATCATCAAGTTCTCTCAAAAAGGCTTAGTTCTTAGTCACTTAATCAGTTCTTAATTGTTTCCACTTTCAGTTAGATAAATAGATATAAACAGAAATTAGAACCAAATGTCTGCATAAAATCACTTAACTTTCAAAAATAAGTGGAAAATCTGCCTAAGACAACATCAGACACTTCCAAGAGGTTGTAAAATTAAACAAGACTAATGTCTGAGCCTGAAAAATCTGTTCTTGTCCAATGTACAAAAAGGGATACAAAAAAGGAAAAAGAAGTGTAGAGGGGTGTCATAAAAAGTATGTCATCAAGGCTGTCTGCCCAACCCTTTGCATAACTATAGGACATGGCAATAATATGAGATGGATTTCTGTCCATGAATAAGCTCTGAACTCTTGTAGTCTGTATAAGTTTTATTTTCATTTTTTAGTTGAAAGAAGAGTATTTTAATAGCCTTTTCATATAATTATGATTATTCTTTGATACTACATCAAAACTTAAGTTGCAGTGGTTTTTTTCCAGCTTTACTAGATATAGTTGACACATAATATTGTATAAATTTAAAGTATACATACAATGTGATGACTTGATACACATTTATAGTGTGTGTAGCAAAATTATTACTACAATAAGATTAGTTAACACACCATTACTAAGCATAAACCATTTCTCTGTAAGTGTGGTGAGAACATTTATATTTTCATAGTTAATTATGTTCTTTTCCTCTCAAATATGTGTTAAGTATCTACTATATCCTACACAATGTGCTGTTTTTCCCAGACCTCAGTCTGTCAGTAATTGCTCTTCTTTCGTATCTGCCATAGTACCTTAGCATAGTGCTGAAGTGCTGAGTTCAGAGCACCAGCCCAATAACCTGTGAAAATATTTTTCTTTAAATGAGCAGAGAAGAACATTTGGGGTTAGCACTATCCCCAATGATATAACACAGAGACCCTTGTAAAAGGTGTCTACTTGAAAAACAGCCTGCCTCTCCTTACCAATCCATGCCCCGTTCTGGTTAATTTACCACAGTGTGCATACCTGTCCACTGAGGGGGACAGCGGCAGTTGTAAGTATTAACCCCATCCACACAAACCCCTCCATTCTGACACTTGTGGTTAGGGCAGTCATCAATATTCCGCTCACAGGTGATCCCTTCAAAACCTGGATAGAGAAGAACAAGAGAAAACAATGAATTCTCATGCAGAAGTAAGTGATCAGCTCTTCCACAGAACATGGTCATCAGAACAGACCTACTTCATTATTTCAGTTCAGTAGCCAGCAGCCAGTCAACCCAGGACTCACCATACAAAAAAATCCCCCAATCTTCTGTCTTATCTTGCCTTGAGAGATGCTAGACAGTTAAAGTGACTCGTTATTCCAATAACATGCCTTCATAGTTACCTCACAAGTATTTCAAAGTGTTTTTGTGAAATAAAATCCCAGTGAAGAAAAATGTCTACTTAGACAACTATTCACTGGTTCTTAAAAAGGGAAGGGGGAGGATATTAGATTTTCCCCAGCTCCGTGCTAGATGAATGAGGAGAATAGGGGTGCCTGGGTGGCTCAATGGGTTAAGCACCTACTTTCGGCTCAGGTCATGATCTCGGGGGCCTGGGATCAAGCCCTCCGTTGTGCTCCCTGCTCAGCAGGGAGCCTGCTTCTCCCTCTCCTCTGCCCCTACCCTTTGCTCGTGCTGTCTCTCTCTCTCTCTCTCGTTTTCTCAAATAAAGAAATAAAATCTTTTTTTTTTTAATGAGGAGAACAGATAAAAGATCACCTAATTAAATTTAAAATAATTTACTTTATTCTTAGGATGCCTGGGAAAACTAAGTGGGGGTGCAGAACATAAAAAAAAATATTGAGCTCACAGTCTGAAGATATGGATCAAGTTCCAATCTGACTACCTATAAGCTATTTAACACATACTAAATTACAAACTCTGAATTAGCTTCCTCATCTGTAAAATGAGGCTGATTCCACCTGCCCAACCTGTCTTTCTAGGTTGTTATAAGTGCCATATCATGAGTAAAATATATTTATATTATAAATATAAAAACGTATCCGAAAATGGGGTGGCATTATTATTAATTAAACTTACCAACCCTTCAAATTCTTCATCCCTCTCTCCACATTTAAAGCATTACTTCCTTCCTTTTAATTTTTCCCTTTAATAAAAAATGAAACCAGCACACCAAACTTCAACTTAACTACCCATAGTGTGTTTGTCTGTAATTCATATACTGAGCTTTTCCTTTCTTTCTCCTTGCTACCAAATTCCACAGCTAGTGAAATAGAAGACTATCAGCTTTTTTTTTAGATTTTATTTATTCACAAGAGACACAGAGAGAGAGAGGCAGAGGTATAGGCAGAGGGAAAAGCAGGCCCCCCCACAGGGAACCCGATGAATTAACTCGATCCCAGGACCCCGGGATCATGCCCTACGCTGAAGGCAGATGCTCAATCACTGAACTGCCCAAGCATCCCAAGACTACCAGCTTTAAAATTGAATGTTCAACTGAACATTCCCATTTGAAATACAGTATGACTAAGTATTTGGCTCTTCAAAATGTCCCTGAAGGTTTTTCTTCTCTCACTCAAAACACTTATTGGGTCTTATGCTAAGCAATGGGGATATAACTGTGAGTAAAAAAGACAGAATGTCCCTGCTTTGGAGGTGTTTACAGCCTGGTGAATGGGACTGATACCAATCACACCCTGCTTTATTCATTCCTACCACAAGCTACTGTGACATTCTACATCTGCACTGGCTGCAACATGGCTGGTTTCTCTAAATAAAGTGGCAGTCATGTAAACAGGTATAAACCAAGCAGGAAAAAAAAAAAAAAATTACCGACACCAAAGGAAATCATGTCATGGAAGATGGGAATAATTGAAAGCTTGATAAAGAGAATTATATTTCTCTAGGCATCTGGTATACAGTCCATTCAAGGAGATGAATTACTAAGTAAGCTTAAGAGAGACCATAAAATTTTTTATAGACTCAGATTTTTAAAAATTTATCCTATTACTCATAGATCTGTTTAACTGTATGAAAGTCTTACAAATGAATGGAGTCAGAAAATACTGGTTTAAGCCCACCCATAATTAAGACAAAGTAAGCACAAATCTACAGATCCACCAAGTAGCAGTGTCTGAACAATAACTGAGGTCTTTGCTCCTACTGTAGTGCTCTTAATGGAAACATTCTTTAGAAAAGTAAAAGATACAGTTTTAGAGTGTGGGAGGAAAGTAGGGCTCCTGGCCCACCACTGCTGGAACGTGCATGGTCTAGTGGTATTTTATAACTGGTAACTTGATCTTTATGATGAGTAAGACTAATATGGTTGACTACAATATCAGGGAGGTGATAAAGCCCTTATAGCCAAACTATTAGGAATTGAAACTGTGACCCTGAATATACATTAGCTGATGCTACAACTAACTGAATTCACCAACCACAAAGAAAGCAGAAGCATTTCAGCATAACCACAACTATAAGAAATAAAATGTTTTATTTTTATAATTGACTATTTTCAAGGTAGTTTTCCCCTGTCAAAGGTAAGCACATAAGAAGGCAGGTTGGTAAGAGTTAATTCATGATTAAAGCATGGCCTTTGGGGCCATGGTTCAACTTTCAACATTTCCATGCAGTAGGTGAGTGAACAGGGGTAAGATACTAGAACTTTTTTTCCTCTATGGGGTAATTAACAGGGCCTACTACAGAGGATTACTGTAAAGAATAAACTAATTAGATACATAGAGAACTTAATTCAGTAAATGGTGCTGGGACAACTGAATATCTACAGGTAAAAGAATAAATTGGACCCCTTTCACATTCCATAATACAAAAAATTAACTTAAAACCTAAGAATTAAAATTATAAGACTCTCATGAGAAAGCACAGGAGTGAATCTACAGAGATTCATGCCTACTTGGGGTAGGCAAAGTTTTCATAAATATGACCAAAAGTATAAGCAACAAAAGAAAAATTAGTAAGTTTGGATTTCAACAAAACTAAAAACATTTGGGTTTCAAAAGATACCATCAAGAAAGTAAAAAAACAGCCCACGGGATGAGAGAAAATATTTGTAAATCATGTATCTGATAAGAGACTTGTATTCAGGATATATAAAGAACTCTTACAGCAATTATAAAAATACAGTAT
Organism: Canis lupus baileyi; assembly: GCF_048164855.1. Taxonomy (NCBI): domain Eukaryota; kingdom Metazoa; phylum Chordata; class Mammalia; order Carnivora; family Canidae; genus Canis; species Canis lupus. The sequence continues at coordinate 8,047,443 of NC_132849.1, read as the reverse complement.
AAATAATATGATAATAAGGCAAATAGCCCATTACAGAATGAGTAAAGGACCTGAATAGATATTTCTCCAAAGATGATATACAAATGGCCATAAGCACATGAAAAGATGCTCAATACCAATAGCCATCACAGAAATGCCCATTAAAAGCACAATGAGATGTCATCTCACACCAACTAGGATGGTTATAATCAAAAAGACAGACAATAGCAAGCATTAGTGAGGATGTACAGAAATTGGAACCTTTATATACTGCTGGTTGGAAGGTAAAATAGAGCAACTACTCTGAATAGTCTGGCAGTTCCTGAAAAGGTTAAACAGTTACCACATCACCCAGCAATTCCTCTCTTAAATATACACCCAAGAGAAATGAAAATATTTGTCCACCCAACAACTTGTACAAGAATGTTCACAGTAACATTGTTCATAATAGCCAAAAAAGCAGAAGGAGCCCAAATGTCAATTAATTGATGAATGGATAAATAAAATGTGGTGAGCACTGAGTAATGATTGGGATTCTTGAATCATATTTCACACCTGAAACTAATATAACATTGTATGTTAATTATACTTTAATTTTTAAAAAGTAGGGGGAAATGTGGCAAATCTACAATGGAATATTATTCAGCCATGAAAGGAATGAAGTACTGATATCTCCTACAACATGAATGAACTTTGAAAACATTACAAAAACGTCAGGTGAAAGAAGCCAATCACAAAATGACCACATATGTTTCTATTTATATGAAATGTCCAGAACAGGCAAATCTATAAACAGAAAGTAGATTAGTAGTTGCCTAGTGCTGGGGGAGAATTAGTGACCAAGGCAATGTGACTGCTAATGGTATAGGGTTTCTCTTGGAATGATAAAAATGTTCTAAAATTGACTGTGGTCATGGTTACACATATCTGTGAATACACTGAAAACCACTGAATTGTATACTTTAAAGAGTGAATTATATGGTATGCAAGCTGGATCTCAATAAAGCTATTATAAAGGGGAAAGCATTTAAAACAGTGCCTGATCTATACATATTAGCTAATACTATTATGTATGAACAGAATAAAAGTAGTCCACAGAAATTATCTACTCTAATCCTTTTATGTTACGGATGAAGAGGTTGACAACCATGTGGCTGACTTATCCAAGTTTATATGGCTAGTAGGTAGGAGTCAGTACTGAACTAGTTTCAATCATTACGCTGTCTGGGACCCCAGAGTTCCATGCAAAAATCTGAAAAACTGACGTAGGTTAAAAGTTCCCATGTCTGAGAAAACTCAAACCAAATCAGTTCTCCTCCAGAGTTAAGACAGAATTTATGCTATAAAAATAAAGATACAAACCTCTTTTTGGAAACAGCTAGCAAATTCTTGTTAGAAAGTCCATCCAAGGAGGGGAGGTGGTGGTAAGGCTTATATGAATAAGTTACAGTGCAATCACTTCTTAAAAATGTATTTTAAGGTTCTAGGGGAAAGGGAAACAGACAAGTCTCCAGACCTGTGGGTGGGATGGTTGTAACAGACTTACAAAGAGGCTCACATGACCGTACTAAAAGGAGTCTACTGCTTAAAGCCAATTCACATCCTTAAAAGGCCAAAAAGAGAGAAATCAAACTTAGAAGGAACATTTTAAGACTGTGCTATTATAAAACCATGGCCCATGTAACTGATAAATGATGACATGAGGCAGGGGAGCATAAAAGAATCTTTTGACCTGGTCATCCCACACAGAGAACAGCATCTCTCAAGAAAGCACCCATATCTTTCCATTTTTCAGATGTTGGGATGTGTGAGGGTAGAAAGGCTTGTGGAGAGATACAAAGAAGAGAGCAGAAAGAGGAAGATGAAATGACACAACTAAGATTCTCCCAAACCAGGCTAAAAGTCATCCAGAAGAGCTTTAGTCCATAGGGATGAAAGAATGAGAAAAAAAAAAAAAAACACAGGAATATCTGGAACTAGACAAAGGCAAAAAAGAGCTACAAGGCTACTTTCCCCCACAACCCCCCAAGAAAAAAATCTGTCACAAAAGCAAACTGGCCCCATATCTGTCCAGTTAGTTTTCTTGGCATACATCTTCCTTTCTCACTGACCTTCATGACTGGCCATGTATCCCCCAGCCCCACCACCCACCCAGGCTGCTGCTCCTACACACCTCCCTTAATATCTCCCTAATGATTCCACTCTTCTTACTTCATCACCGAAAAAGTCAAAGAAATGAGTAAGCTGAAATAAAAGAAAGAAATTCAGTATAAAATATATTTTTAATTATAGAATATAATAATTCTCTTTTCTATCACATTTAATTCATTCATTTATCAAACATTCATTGGGTCTCAATTTTGTGCCAGGCACTAAGTTGGGTACTGGGAGGAAAAGTTAAAAAAAAAAAAGTGTCTATTAGAAAAGATGAACAAATAAACCATCAGTTTGATAAGTGCTGTGCTAGAGGTATACAAGTTAGCAAAAGACCTTAGGGAGGTCTCTAATGCCCTTGGGGATTGGGAACATAGAAGGCATTTCAATGAAATAGTTCCTTTGACACATCATAAAAAATAAGTCCTTAGCAACACCTGGGTAGCTCAGTTGATTGAGCATCCAACTCTGATTTTGGCTCAGGTACAATCTCATGGGATAGAACCCCGAGTCAGGCCCCAGGCTCAATACAAAGTCTGCTAGAAAATCAATCTCTCTCCTTCTGCCCCTCCCACTCACACTCTCTCTTTAAATAAATTAAATATTTTTTTAAAGAGTAATTTCTATATAAAAAGGCAAGAGGGGCAGGGGAAGGTAACAGAAAGCTAAGGAGATGGCATGGTCCAAACTACTGAGCATAGGAGAATAGGAAAGACCTCCAGGAACATCAACTAAAACTGGAACTAAAATAATGTACCCTGGAAAGTGGTATAATCATTTCTTCATCTGCTCTAAAGAAACCTGCCAAATTATGATTAGTATAATACCCAAGAGAAAGTCACATGCCCTTGCATCTGAGAATGCAGGAGGGAATTATTTATAATAGTTTTAAAGCTCAGACACAAAAGCCACAAAATGAGCCTAAGGTTTATTTTAATGATATAGGGATATCACATATAATCAGCCTGTGAAATACAGAGGTGGTTCACAGAGAATAAGCCTCCGTTGTTTGGAAAGGACGAATCAGAGATCTTCTTATGAATTTTTTAAAAAATCATAGAGGAATAGAAAGGTGTGGCAGAAAAAGAAAAGGAAAGTACATTGAGGACTGGCCAATCCAACTATGAACTCACAAGGCACAGCCAATAGATTCAAACAACCCACTGTTCTCTGATAACCTGTGCTACTTTTTAAAATATCCACAAACACAAGACTACCCTAACTGATTCTCTCCCCATTAATTGGTCCTAACCCAAAAATACTGGGAATCAATAATTCACTAATTTATTTTCTATCTTTTTCTTATGTTAAAATTATTCTGGCTGAATGTCCCTTTTCAGAGCTTCTTGCCACTAAAGATTTATTTAATGCTATCCCATGAAGGATCTGGATTATTAACAGTTGATCATTCAGGGAGAAGATGAAATATGGTTCCTTGGTTTGATTCTATTAGTTCCCTCTTGAATATACTCAATATATTTTTCCTTCCCTCTGTAGAGAAATACTTCTTTCTGTTATACAAGATGAGTCACTTTCCAGTTTTAATCCCCTCTCCATGAGTCTTACAGTAATACTCAAATATTAAACTCGTATTTCTCAACCATAAAATGGAATGAAATCTTGCCATTTGTGACAAAATGGATGGACCTAGAGAGTACTGTTTGCTAAGTGAAATAAGTCAGATAGAGAAAGACAAATACCGTATTATTTCACTTATATGTGGAATCTAAAAAACAAAACAGACTCAAATACAGAGAACAAACTGGTGGTTGCCAGGAAGGAGGTGGGGGGATGGGGGAATGGCAAAATAGTAAAAGGGATAAAGAGGCACAAAATTCTAGTAATAAGATAAATATGTCATGGAGGTGAAAAGCACAGCATTAGGGAACACAGTCCGTAATACAGCATTAGGGAACATAATACTGTAATACTGTTGTATGGGGACAGACAGAGAACACATTTACTGTGTTAAGTACTGAGTAATATATAAAATTGTCGATTACTATGTTGTGCACCTGAAATTAATATAACATCATATGTCAACTATACTTCAATAACAAAAGTCTAAAAATTAACTCACTGTAACTACAGTGTCCTTTGCAGGAAAAGAACTATAACTCGGCCATTTGAATGTAGTCACTAACTTGCGACTTTCAGAGTTGCAAAGGACTCTGAAGTTCTTCTCCAGTACCAGAGTACACAAGAACTACAGAGAACTCAAACTAAGTCTAGGATGTATGATACCAGAAAGAAGATGGGAAGACCAAAATTACCTTCTCAGTACTCTGATAGCATAGTAAATCCACTTGGTCAATGAATATTGGTGTGCCTATTATGAATGTGGCACTGTTTTGGGGTGCTTGAGATACGTCACTAAACAGAAACAAAGACTCCAACTTTCACTTGAAGAGGGGAAGAGGCAGCAGAATTCAGAAAAGACAGACAATAAACAATAGACATAATGAAGTGAATTATATCCTGAGCAGATGATAAGTGTTACTTACAGAAAAAGAAAAGAAAAAGCAGACTTGGGCCAATAATTAGGCGGAAAGGGGTTGGTTACTATCTGAAATAGAGTGATTAGGGTAGGCCTCAATTAAAAGTGCAAAGACTTTGCTCCCACATGGGAGCCGCTGAATACCCTAACAAGCCTTTTCCCTCCTGCTGACTTGGTTTCTCCATTTTTAGAACTGAAACAATGATTTTCTTCAAATAAGGGTGTTATTTACATTGAGACAGTCATTATTATTTTAAGTGATATTTTAGTCTCTTGAATAGTGCAGAGCACAATGGAAGGAGGAGCAAGGAGAATGATATTGCATTATGAAAAGGACTTTCTCAGAAAAAATAATCTCCAGGCACTATTTCCCTATATGGAAATAAAGTTAATACTTTCCAAACTCCACCTGGGACATAAAAACAATGAGCATAAAATCTTACAAATTGTGTAAATACATATTTATTCAGTGTTACTGCATTGTCTATTGTTTTGAATTCTTTTTTAATTTTTTTATACTTTGTCTAAGCTGATGTCATCTGTTTTAGATCATGCGACCCCAAAAGGCAAGAACTAGTCTATTTAACTATCTTAAATGTCTTCATGGTGTCATACATAGGTTGATATGTACATAGAGTATTTGATCATAATTAGAAGTATCTCCTACTTTTTTTTTAATCAAAACATCTCAAAGCACTTAAAAAGTTTCATACATTTTCAAAGTATGGAGGAGCAGTGCAGTGTGAGGCAGTAAGATACGCAGGCTTTGGAAATAACCTGTCTGGGTCTCAGGACTCAGCCTAACCACATGTTAGCTGTGCAACTTTGGGTAAATCACTTACCAATCTCCAAACTTGAGCTATTTCACCTGGGAAAACTAGGAAAATGATACCTATCCCCAAGATTTTTGTGTAATTGAACTAATGGATGTAGAAGTACCTGGCACAGTGCCTAACTCATAAAAGGCATTAAATAAATGTTAGTTTTCTCTTTGCCAAATCTTCTCCCCGCCCCCTGCAACTCCATCCCAAACCCAACACACACACACTCTCTCTCTCTCACACACACACACACATACACACACACTCTCTCTCTCTTCATGAGTGAGTAAACAAATGTCTTGCTTTAAATTACAAGCAGAGCGTAAAAGACAGCCAAGATCTCCTTACTCCATCCCACGAGCTCTGGCAGCCTTTCAGCTGTGGAATCCCTGGTTATTTCCTTTCTCAAGGAGGAGATACTATTCTGGTTTGACAGATTCTTTCCTGGACACACTCTCAGAATTCCCTAAGGTTCTTATCGTGGCTAATGGAGAACAATGCAGAGACTATAGGAGTGAACAATCACTCTCTCTTAGCTAAAAACTTCCTTTATTGACTTCTCTGACTTCCCGTCAGTATTTTGCTGCCAAATCAACTTCTTGTTCTGGGCAACTATTAAAAATAATTTTCTTACAATTGAAAAAAATACATTTAGCTTTCAACAATAAATCATGCTAACCTTAATTATTAGCCACTTAGGCTATTAGATTATTAGAATATGCATAAAATTAAATTGTTTACATTTCTGTCTCCTTTTTAACCCTTAGAATATGGCCAAGAAATATGGGAGTGAAGAAAGATACGTTTTAGTTATTTCTTCTTCAAGATAATATAGATGACAGTAATACTCTGTCAATAAAATTTAGTGTCTAGAATGACTGCATTATCTTCACTATTCTTCGTTGAAGAGAAACTGAAAACAATACAATTAATAGCTTGTTCTTGTGGCTTACAGTTAAATGGTATGGAGTTTTTTATTATGTGGCAGTGTCTCGTAACGCTCTTTTCTAAGCACATAGCACAGTGCCTAGAAAACAAGTGACAGTAAATAAATTTTTACTGAATGAAATGAATTAATTACCATTTGGCTTTATATCAAGGACCAACAAATGACCTTTAATCCCCAAAAGATAAAAGACACAATCCCGTTATATGTGAACCACATCCACAACACCAGAATCTAAGATTCCCATTTTGAAAGAGTAGCTATAACAACTTTTTGAGGCAATTCTGCTTACTTAGCACTTTACTCCCCACTACAGTTTTCCTTCTTTTGTTTTTGTACTAAGGATATTTGTATAAAAAACAGAATCTTTGTTGCTTAGTAATTCATCTGCTCCAGCTGCTTATGTTCTGTTCCCAAACAAAATTCTCAGTTTTCAGCTTCTTCATCGTTTTTACAAGGGGTTAGTGAATTGGCCAGGCTTGCTCATTTTCATTTCTCCCTTTCTATGGAACCCTTAGAAGGCCACAAGGTCTCATATGCTGCTCCTCTTTTGGCTTCTATCTTGTCTGGTTGTGCCATACCTTATCTATCAGCATGTATCAATGAGTGCCCATTGAGCAAACACAGCACCACCCTAATTCCAAAATTCTCTAGCTTCAAGTCAGGGCAAGGTTACCCAAAGTCACAGAGGTTACGTGGAAAGGGCAAGGAGCCCAGGAAATATTACAAAAGGGTAAGCAGAAAAGAATCTATTATTCCTCCAGAGGTGAAAGCATATAGGAAAGCTGATCACCTACTATTATTGTCAATTTAAAGTACTTTACTAATCACACATATTTTTCAACATCTAATTTTCATTGTGTTCCCTTCCATTCCATAGACCTATCTCTTTTTCAGAGCTGTTTCATTTCTTACTGTTCCTCGAAAAAGGACAATAAGAAATTTCCTAGCTACTCATCTTCATAAACTCTGACATGTTAAATTACCCTCTATTGTTTATGGACCCCATTAGTCCATAAAACTCTTCTCTCACCAGCAACCCACCCCACACAAAATTCTTATTTCCCCTCTTCCCCACTGGGAAGTCTATTTCCTAAAAGAGCAACTGAGCCACAGCCGTCACCTTCCATTGGTGCTGGAGGTACATCTCCAGCCCCAGCACACTAGGCACTCTCCTTACCTGGAAGGCAGTTGCATTCAAATGTGAAGTCACCAGTCTGCCGGCAGGTGCCACCATTAACACAGGGGGAGGGTGCACAGGGCACATAGGGGCTGTCACAGTGCTTGCCTGTGAAGCCCTGGGGGCACTGGCACTGATAGGAACCCGGTAGATTGAGGCAGGTGCCACCATGCTGGCACTGTCCTGGAATGTCACACTCATTGACATCAATCTCACACTTCTGTCCGGTGAAGCCTGTGAGGCATTTGCAGGAGAACTGGTTGGCCACAGTGGTACAGGTACTTCCATTCGCACAGGGATGAGACAGGCAGGCATCAGTCCACTGGCACAGCTTACCTAAGGACAGAGAACAGAACTCAGTGCTTCCCACTGAAGTGGGAGCCAGCCCCATCCTCAACATCCCACAATCTCCCACCCATCCAACATCAGCTTCTGTATGGAGAATCCCCAAGCTCTACGAACTTCACAGAAAGTCCAAAAAACAGAGCCTCCTCAAGATCATCTAACATAGGCACTCCCTAGGGCCCTCACCCAAATATAAAGACTCAGTGGAGCACATGGAAGGGACTATAGGCTAGTTATTGAAGTCCATCCTTGCAGGATTGCATCCATCCCTTTGGAGGCAAAGATGGTCTGGATCTACCTACTGTCTCACACCTTGTCTTTGCATAAGCTGCTCCTCTGGAATTCCATCTTCCTTTTTGTTTAGCTAATAAACTCCCACTTGACAACTCTACTCATAAGTTACTCTCTCACACACATCATCTACACATGTATAGACATAACTCAAATTTGCTGTTTCCTTTTATTATATCACCCACCACACAGGCAGGGGCTGGATCCCTATAGTAGGCTCTCAAATCATGTCTTTTGTATGCCTGAAATGCATTGATCTTTTCTACAATATACATTTAGTAAACAGACCTCTTATATAATAGAAACAATTCAATGCTACTTCTAATTCCTTTAAACACAACCCACACATATTCTGGGAAACATTTTATTAATTGTGGCCTCACTATAAATATTGCTTGATGTGTTTGAAGAGGATGAAGAATCTCTGGCTACTTCTATATGAAAAAAGAAAATAGAAGTTGTCATGACAATAAAAGTCTAGAAAGGTAAATCTTGTAGACTCTCAGGTAGGAAAATATAAGAGGAAGCCAGAAGACTCTGATGTGCTGGATCCTAAGACATGACTCCAAGGAAGCAAATTCTTTGAGGTAGAAAGACAGAAAAAAAAATTGTAAATCTGGTGTTCATATGGACTTTTGTTTTAATTAGCCTTAAGCTTTTTGTTTTTAGCTAAAGATTATGAGAACCCCTTGAACTTGTTAGTATTCCAACTGGTTGTCTAAGCAAATATCCAAATATTTGATGCCCATAGAAAAAAAAATGAGAGCCACGACAGCTTTTCTAAAAGGAAGAAGGAAATGACACATGAGCATACAGAAATGCTCTCTAACAAGGAATGTCACAACAAAGAGGAAAGGTGCAATAAAAATTTGGGCATATCGGAGAAGGACAAACATTATATGGTCTCATTCATTTGGGGAATATAAAAAATAGTGAAAGGGAATAAAGGAGAAAGGAGAGAAAATGAGTGGGAAATACCAGTGAGGGTGACAGAACATGAGAGACTCCTAACTCTGGGAAATGAACAAGGGGTGGTGGAAAGGGAGGTGGGCGGGGGCTTGGGGGTGACTGGGTGACGGGCACTGAGAGGGGCACGACAGGATGAGCACTGGATGTTATGCTATATGTTGGCAAATTGAACTCCAATAAAAAATATACAAAAAAAAATTTTTTTAATTGGGGCATAGCACATGTATCTCAGAATGCTAAGCAGAGAGAAAAAGAAGGAACTAAAATTTTTCTTCCTATTTTTTTTCATTCCTCTGAGAGGAACTCACCTACAGTGGAGAAGAGATAAAAATGGTTCTTTCTGGCAACCGTGTGTATAGATTATTTGCCTACAACTGAAACAGAAAGGTCCTGAATCTGTGTTACGTATAGGCACTCACTTCCCACCTCTGTTTCTTCAACTATGAGTGGAGATAAGCTAAGACGGTCTGACTAGGTGGGGTATAAGGGCTACCACAAAACCAAAAAGGCAAACTTAACCTGTTGTAATTACTAAAGAAAGACAAAAGTAGCAGATGTGCAAAAATGATCAGAATCCTGCAGAACACCAAGAAGAGATCCTTTTAATGGCAAAGGAAGAAGTTTTAATTTGGGGAGCATTTCAGAGTAACATTTTAATTATTAAGAAGACACCACTGTGTACATTTCCACTACTAGGATTAAAATGTCTTAAATAGGTATGCCTAAAAAAATAAAAATAAAAATAAATAAATAGATATGCCTTCCCTTTGCTTGTGGAGCAAAACAATTCAAAACTGACAATCAGGAAAAAAGTATTCTTTTAACCACCAAATCTCTTCAATGAATCACCATAACAATGCTGCCATGGTCATGATGAAGATAACAGACCATTCTAATTATCCTCTACCCCTATCAACAAATATTTTTTAATGAAAAGTCAGTAGAACAAATATTCCAAACTAACTGATCCAGTCTAGTTTATTGAGTATGTTTTCAATTTTTGCTTATCAGGTTTACAGAATTGCTGGCTAGTAGGGGACAAAATAGTGAATGGTTCTGCTTTCCTCGTCTAACTTAATAAACATCTACAGTTTATTTTGAATAAAGCTTAGACCTACCTCTGAAGAACTCATAATCTAATCAGATGAGAAACATGTAAAAAAATTATTACAATAAATGTGACACATAAGACACATAAGCTTAGACCTACCTCTGAAGAACTCATAATCTAATCAGATGAGAAACATGTAAAAAAATTATTACAATAAATGTGACACATAAGATAATAGAACATAGAAAATAACTGCTTAAAGGAATCACAAAAAAGTCACTAAGACAGAATATTAAATAACATTGGGCAATCACCAACTGTAGAAAAGGGCATTCCAGGCAAAGTGGTGTGCAATGGCACAGAGGCAACAGGAAGTATGACATTTTCAGGAAATGATGAGAATGTTATTGGTGTCACTAGAGCTAGATGTTTGTGGGAAGTGAAGCTATAAAAAGACGTAAGGCCTAGACCATGATGGGCTATGGAAGCCATGTTAAAGAGTTTGTACTTTATAGATGATGAAAAGTCTTTAGGCATTATAAGCAGGTGAGTTTGTGAGAAGATTGGTATTTATGATCAAAGATGTGGCAATGGGACAGGTAAACAAGATGGGGAGAAAGTAAAGGCAAGAAAACTAGTTAGGAAAACACCTGTAGGAGCCAAGGTGAGGGCTGAGCTGTCATGGACAGGATAGACCTCAACTGCAGAGCAGGAGAGGAAATGGAGAGGAGTAGTCAGGTGAGAGGTGCTGCAGGGGCTGAGTTAGGTGCCTGAGTCTAAGTGAGGTAAGGGAGGAGGGGAGTATAGTTTGAAATACTTGGACTGTACATCACTATCACCTATTTACATCAACATGTTGAGTGTGAGGTACCTGTCGAGTTTCCAAGGGTAATATGCAACAGATAGTTAGAAATAGGAGCCTGAATGTCAGGGTGGGGGTGGAGTGAAAAGGATGACTATAAGAGTCACCAGCAACTGATGAAGATAATGACAGCTGAAGCCACTGGAGATACTGAGATTCCCTGGGGAGAACTGTGATATGGCTCAAAACAGGGCTCAAAACAGAGTTCCAAGGAATACAAAAATTTAATGGATGAGGACAAGGCAATGCAGATGCAAAAAGAACTTTCAGAGTACAGAAAACCAGAAGAGCCAGTACTCTGAATGTCTAGAGAGAGATTTCAAGAAGCAGGTAATCCAACAGCACAGATAGCTTTTCTTCTATTGACAGTGAAGTATAGTTCTGATCCCCAATCTTGACATGCAGACTTTAGGCAAATACTTCTGCCTCTTTCTCTTTCTCCCTTCTTAGAACTCTCAAAACAAAGTTAAAGATAATTGTCTGGAATACCCAGTTCCTTATCATAATGTTAAATGTGCACAAGTGCACATCTTGACGCTATGTCAAGATCTAAGAGACGCTAAAGAAAAATATCCACTGAGAATAGGAAAAAACAGCTCTGAGTCACATTTCTTACCTGTAAAACCAACTTGGCAGGTGCACTCATAGTCATCCCGGCTATGCATGTGGCAGGTGCCTCCATTCAAGCAGGGGTGAGAAACAAAGCAGGGATGAGTGGTTGAGTACTGGCAATCATCACCTGTGAACCCCAGGGCACATCGGCATGTTGCTTTCCCCAACATGGCCTGGGCCACACACGTCCCACCATTCTGGCAGCGGTTCCTCTCACAGGGGTCTCGATGTTGACAATATTCTCCCAAGAAACCCTCTGGACATCTGTGTGGCAAAAAAAGAGGAGCCCATGAAAACACTTGACTTCTTGTAAATCTAAAAACTTACAAGATAATGTAGTGCATTCAAGAAAACACTAGACTGTCAAATAAGAAATCTAAAAGCACAACCTATAAGACTGCCTTAGCTCAGAAGTGCTTAGAGAACTTAACCACACAACCTCGTGTCCTTTTGAATCTTAGGTGACAGAATACCTGATGGGTGACCCAGCATGACCCTTATCAAAGGCAAATGTAACCATAGTTCTTCTCATGTAGGTACAGGATGGTATGATGTAACAGCACTGTTTAATGCAATATTGTTGATACTTGTCTGTTTAAATTCATTAACTTTCTCATTTTGACTAAGCCATTTGACAGGATTAAGACATTCACATGATAATGCATGGACTGACCCTCTTGCCCTCTTCAATTAAAAAAAAATAAAATATCATGTGCTTTCTCTCAATTAAGCACTAAGAAATAACAAGCTCTTCTTGTTTCCACTGAGACATCAACTGGTCTATATCTAGATTTCTGGGTTATGTACAGGGGTTACATTTTTCTGTGATGGAGAAAGAGAAAGGAGGTACAGGAATAGAGAAGGGTTAAAGGGGCTTTTTCAAAACTTAAATCTGTTAAGATATAAATAGCAGGCAACTTTTTTAACCAAATAAAAAAAGCACAAAATGTAATTAAAATAAAATAAAAATACCTGAGGTCCCATATAAACGCCAAAGTGAAGAAGACCAAACAATTCAAGAATAACATTCTATAATAGTCTCCACATGGTGTGTTCAGGAATCTTTTTATATGCCACCCATTGATTCATAAGCTATACACCCATACCAAATTGTGTGTAGTTTTTACAACAATTCTACATTCTCTAAGCAGCATTAAAAAAATAAAAAAGGTATGGGTAGTCTCCATTTTCCTAATACAGAGGTTGCTTAAATGAGACCTCTAAGAAGCATTCAAAAGTAACACAAAGACTTTGATTCTAACTATAAATTTTACCATTTGGCTATCGACTCATATATTTGGTTTAAACCTATTTCTCCACTTTACTCTTTGGAGAATAGAAAACTAAGCCTACAGGGCTGCTCCATCATTACCTCAGAGCTGACATGCTTAAACCAATAAAACTCCCCGCGCCCCCTCAGCCCCCATCACGGCTCCCTAAGTGCAGATTCTGTGTCCTGATTTTCCCTATCACCTAGACTTGAAGCTTGAAGCACTGGGGTTGTGTTTTCCTCCTTCTTCTCATTGCCCAGCAACATCTAAGATGTTTTGTTAGGCACTGGTTGGAAAGGTAACATCTCCCAGTTATTGAGAAAAGGAGGAAGACCAGATATTAAGGAACTAAGACAGAACATGCCCAGAAAAATTATGCAGTAGCTATCATAGCTGGAGGAGAAAACAGAGCTGGTGAGTAGCTTTAGTGTGCCTGTGGGCTCTAGAGCCTGCTCCCCTCTTCCTAGACCTGAATACAGTAAGCATGGCAGAGCAAGGAGCAGCTCAAGTTCTCAGTAGTTTCATGAGCAGATTAAGCTAAAAATGGAGAGGCAGTGAGGAGAGGGCACAGCACGAAAATCAAAGATTGACTGAAGTTTCTGTGAGGATTCTGTACCTCATATGGTCAGAAGGCCTGTTTGGAGTGAGTTCTGGTGCTGTGACCTTGGACATGTTGCTTAATTTCATTATTAGTTCTCTCACTTTTTTTTTTTTTTTTAAATTCATGAGAGACACACAGAGAGAGAGAGGCAGAGACACAAGCAGAGGGAGAAGCAGGCTTCATGCAGGGAGCCCGACACAGGACTCGATCCCAGGTCTCCAGGATCACACCCTGGGCTGAAGGTGGCACTAAACCACTGAGCCACCTGGGCTGCCCAGTTCTCTCACATTTTAAATAGTTAATAAGGTTACCTACATTGTAGGATTATTCTAAGAACTGAACAAAATCAAGTATGCAAAAAGCCTTATGTTAAAAAGCTTTGCAAATGAAAACTGTTTTTTCTCTCTTTGCACTTATTGAGGAAAATATGATGCTTTATTCAAATCACAGCTTGATTTGAGAATAGGTTATTTTCAGATTCTTTTTCAAGTAGAACAAAAACTGCCAATGTAGCACAGCTAAAATTAATCCTGAGCTGTATTATTAAAAGCATTTGTAACTTATTTTAAAAGTTTGTTATGGATGATGTTAAAAACTGCAACATAATTCTCATTCACAGTGGCAGTCCTATGGACTTTAAGCCTGGCTGACAACTCTTGATTCACCCATACGAAAATTATAAATATTTATAATTATAAGGCAAACTTCTAAACCTGGGTGGGCTTTGCCCAGCATTACTCCTGGACTATTACACCACCACCACTTTCCCAACACTATCATGTGGCATCTCCTCAGAGAATGCAAATTCATTTAAGTATTAGTATCCTAAACATGTAAAGAAAACATAAGGTTCCCAGGAAAACAAAAATGAAACAATATGAAAATTTCTGCAGCTAAAGAAGAGTATTCCTGAATTATGTGTCACTGGGGTTTAATCTGCATTGTTGCTCCCTACTAAGTATGGGAAAATAAGTTTCCACCAAGATATGTTTAAGAAACCATTAAAGCAGAGGTTGGCAAATACAGCTTGGAGACCTACTATGGCCCACTGCCTATTTTTGTATGGCCCATGAGCTGATAATAGTTTTAACATTTTTGAATGATTGGAAAAACCACCCAAAAAGATATTATTCTGTGACATTTGAAAATTATGTAAAATTCACATTTTAGTGTCCATAAATAGTTTTATTGGGACACAGCCATACTCATTCACTTATGGATTGTCTATGGCTATTTATGCATTACAATAACTGGGTTAAGTAGTTGTGATGAGACCATTTTGCTTGCATAAATATTTGCTATCTGGCGCTTAATAGAAAAAGTTTGCCAACTTCTGAATAAGAAAATACATGAAGCCCAATTCTAATATACAGCATCCAACATGCTCATTAATAATGATGTTAATGAAAAAAAATAATGATGTTAATGATAGTGAAGAAGAATGTTCTCACATCAGTTTCTGAAAAGAATACTGCACTCATTCATTCATGCAACAAACATTGTAAATGTTTATTATGTACCAGACATTGTTCTAATGCTAGGAAAGTCCTTGAACTTGTGGAGTTTAAATTCTAGTAAGGGAAGACAAAATACAAGATTAGTAAATAAAATATATAATTTGGTAGAGTTAAGTGCAATGAAAAAAAAATAAAACAGGAAAAGGGGGGAATGGGAAGGGTTGGAATTGGGAATAGTCAGGAGTAGATAAAATGAGGTATTTTGGTTTTATATAGGAAAATCAGAAAAGGCCTCAATGAGAAGGCAAACTTGAATCAACACATAAATGAAGTGCGGGACTAGCCATGCAGGTATTGAGGGGAAGTGTTTTCAAGGCAGAAGGGAACAACAAATACAACGGACCTAAAACAGTGGAAACAGTTCTGGAGTTTGAGGAATCAGAGCCAGTTCTGTGGCTCTACCAAAGGGATTTCAAAAAAGAGGAGCAGAAAATACATGAGAGCCATACTGTTAGGCAGATCATGAGGGGCCTGTAGACCACCATGAAGAAAAAGCTTAAGGTTTTTACTCTAGGTGAGATAATAAAATGTTTACAACTGACTTACTCTCCTCAAATCAATATATAAAACTACATTTTATTTTTATGTGAAACTAGAGCTACTTTTAACATAATACTTAATTTCTTATTTAAGATATTCTAGAGGGCTAGGACAGAAGTCATGTACAAATCTCTTTTAACCTCCATTTTTCACTAAGCCCTATTTCCCTTTTCCAAATTCTTCTTCCATCACAACCAAACTTCTTTAACTGTGGCCTAATTTCACAGATAATTTCCTTTTCCATCTAGTTCTTACTTGTCCCATTGCAACAAAACTTTCATTCTAATTATTTCCCAGAAATTATGCTCTAAGAGCAATGATTTTCCCATTGTCAAGTTCAGTCTGAAATTTCATCATAAAGAAATTCTCTTTCCTGGGGCACCTGGGGTGCTCAGCTGCTTAAGTGTCCGACTCTTGATTTCAGCTCAGGTCATGATCTCAGAATTCTGAGAGCCAGCCCCATATCAGGACCCACGCTAGGTGTGAAGCCTACTTGAGATTCTCTGCAGCTACCCATTGCCACGGCCCTTTTCTAAATTAATTAACTAATTAATTTAAAATAAACCTAAAAATACTTATTTAAAGAAATTCTCTTTCCTGTAGGAGTTGTCTCTATCATTTTAATCTTTTTACATTCAGTTTCTAGGACTCCCTCTATCTCAAAGCTTGGTAAATTCTTAGTCTAGATTGCTGATTCTTCTACTTCTTCCCCATCAATTATGGCCAACTTTACATTTGAGCTGCACTGCTCTTTCCTCTCATTCACATTTGTTACTGTTATTGTTGTTCATTTGGCTTTAAACAACTACCTTCATATATCCACATAAACAGCTCCAGTTCATATGTTAAGTTTAGTGAAAGTCATCTACTTACCCTAATATACTCTGCAGTATTTGAAACTGAACATTAGAAAAATGGGATCATTTTCCCATGAAACTTTGATCCTTCCATATTTCTAAAGTTTCCATTCACAATCTCAAAAGTCACTTTTGGTTAATGCTTTTAAGTTAAATATAACACTATCATATTCTTATAAGTCTTATTGAGTGAATCCCTATAATACTTATCATTCATATTCATAGTTTCCTTTTTGATATAAATTGTGATCATCTTAAAAGCCTCAGGCTAGATATTATCCTTGGAATAACAGAATCTTGGGATTCAATACACCCTAAGGTAATTTCTACCTAATGAGATAATTCTTTCTCAAATATCCTTAAAAAATAAATGTCAGTCTGCACTTGAATATAAGCAATTAAGCATGGTGCCTGAGTAGTAGTAAGAATTTAATAAATGTTTAGGAGCCATTATTGTTCTTGCTCTTAGGAGTACAAATTCTAGAATCAGACCACATGGATTTCTATTCCAGCTCCCCGTTTACTTGATGTGTGACCTTGAGCAAGTTATTAAACCTCCTTGTTGTAAAATGGATTTTTTTTTTTTAAGGATTTCATTTATTCATGATAGACACAGACAGAGAGGCAATGACATAGGCAGAGGGAGAAGCAGGCTCCTCACAGGGAGCCTGATGTGGGGACTTGATCCCCGAACCCAGGATCACACCCTGAGCCAAAGGCAGAGACTCAACCACTAAGCCACCCAGGCATCCCATTAAATGGATTTAATAATAGTGCTTACCTCATAGGGTCTTTAAGTAATTGAAAAGCACTTAAAATGGTATCTGGCACATAGTAAACACCATGCATTTGCTAAGTAAAATAAAATGAATGGCTCATTACTTCAACAACAGAACAGTCTTCAGTGTGGGGGATCTCATTATCAGAAAGTTTTCTTTCTGTTATCTTCAATTCTGCCTTCTTTCCTTGGTATATACTCAAGATAGCTGAAAATGTAAGTTCACACAAAAATTTGTAAAGAATATTCATAGTAGTAGTACTCATAATGGCAAAAAGTAGAAGCAACCCAAATGTCCATAACCTGATAAATGGATAAATAAAATGTGGTATATCCATACAATGAAATATTATTTGGCCATTAAAAAGGAATGAAAATCTGATACATGCTATGATATGGATGAACCTTGAAAATATAATGCTAAGTGAAAGAAGACACAAAAGTCCACACAGTGTATGATTTCATTTTTACAAAACATCCAGAATAGTCAAATCTATAAAAATAGAAAAGAGATTATTGTTCTCAGGGGCTGGGAGGAGGGGAAAACAGAGAAACTACTAAGGAATACAGAGCTTCTTGAGGGTGAGGGATAATAAAAATGTTTTGAAACTAGATACACGGGCAGCCCGGGTGGCTCAGCAGTTTATCGCCACCTACAGCCCAGGGCCTTATCCTGGAGACCCAGGATCGAGTCCCACATCAGGCTCCCTACATGGAGCCTGCTTCTCCCTCTGCCTGTGTCTCTGCCCGCCCCCCTCTCTCTCTCCTCTCTGTGTATTCTCATGAATAAATAAATAAAATCTTAAAAAAATAGTTAAAAATAAAAATATTTTAAAAATGAAACTAGATACACGTATCTGTGAATATACTAAATCCCACTGAATTGTACACTTTAAAGGGGTAAATTTAATACTATGTGAATTATATCTCATTTAAGAAATTATTTTGTCTCCCTAAAATTTCCATTTAGTAGCTATCACCATTCTCTAGAATAAAAAACGAGCCTTCTGCTTATCTAACATGCATCCCTTTAAGAACTTAAAGACAATTATGATGGTCCTTTCATTTCTTTTTTACAGGATTCAGTACTTTGGATTATGCCTTAGTATAAAATTATTTCCAGACTTTTTTTTTTACCATTTTGGAAGCTGTTCTAATCTTAGATAATAACAGTGATAAGAATGACCAACATTTTTAAAGCACTTACTGTGTATTATGTATTTGCCATGCATTTTACAGCTATTATCTCTTTTATTACTCCCAATAACAGTATTAGTATATTATCATCCACATTCTATATATGAGGACCTTGAAGCTTAGCAGGATTAAGATTTCACAGGTAGGAGATGGCAGAGGCAAGATTCAAACCCACAAATGACTCCAAAGCCCATGTACCCCAAATACTGGGCTAGCCTGCCTCCTCCTACAAGATGATTCTAGTTCATCAAATACCTCTTTAGAACAGAGCCCCAGTAGCACCTGGGTGTCTCAGTCAGTTAACTATCTGCCTTTGGCTGAGGTCATGATCCCAAGGTCCTGTGATGGAGCCCAGGGGCTCTCTGCTCTGCGGGGAGTCCGCTTCTCCCTCTGCACCTCCTCCCAACTGTGTGCACACTCTCCCTCCCTCTCTCCCTCTTTCTCTCCCTCTCTCTCTCTCAAATAAATAAATACATAAACTCTCAAAAAAAAAAAAAAAAAAAAACAGGGCCCCAAAACGAGGGGGAAGAAAACATAATACATGTGATCTTACCAGCACAGCATTGAGCTTTGGACTATCTGGACACTATAGCTTTACTATTGCAGCGTAAAGCTGTGTTCACTTTTTTAGAAGCCACAAAATGCTATTATAAGCTACAGAATGCTCAGTTAAAATGCCAGATGTTTTTTTTTTTCTTTACGTGAACTACTCTGCTGTATTTCTTGCATCCTGTACTTGTACTACACATTTTTTAACCCAATTATTGGACCTGTCACCACGCTGAATCTTTACCCCCAAATTTCTTTGACTGAGATAACTTTTACACTTTATTTCTATAATCACAGAATTTCAGCACTGCACCATACCTCAGAAATCAATTGGTCTGAACCCCTATTTTACTGATAAGAACACCAAAGCTAACTGACCTGCCCCAAATTTGCTGTCTGTGAATCTAGCAATTTCCCCCAGTTTTGTACCATATATAGCTATATCTCTATCTTTACCTAGATCTTTGATTATAGTATAAAGCAGTACTAACTGAAAGTATTCTATTAGGTATTGCCCCAACACTGGCATCTATTCAGTCAGCTCTATCATCGTAGCTGCACCAGCATCCTATTCACATCTCTCCATAAGGACAGCCAGGAAATCCCTTCCTAAAACTAAGCATAATACTTTCAGAATAAACCTTTTCAAGCATAATTTGATCATGTCACTTCTCTGCTTAGAAACCAGCACTAGCATCCAGCTCTTCCAATCTAACTTTCTTGGAATCTATGGTCTACTTGTCTGCCCTGCTTCTATCGTCAGTTCCCTTATTCCTTAGTAAAACACTCCAAATTACTTTCATAATTTTGTCTACTGTTCCCTACATAAAAATCTTCTAAAACTTTCCCATCTTATATGTCTCTAATTTTAGCTCCTTTCTTCCAACCTTGCTTCAAAGATCTGCTCAAAATCTATGTCTTCCATTAAGCCCCCTCCAAACCATTTCACCCATCTCTGAACAGTAGATACAGTGCCATGTTATGTACTACATTATTTCTCCCAGTATGGCACTACTTTGTTGAAGCTATTGTTATGTTATGTCTTTTCTGAGCTTCTCTTGAACTCCCATGTGATATCATGTGGGGAAGGGGATGTCTTGAAACACACTGGTCCAGGTACCTTGAATACCATGAGCACCATATGCCATTAAGCAACCAGTTTCAAAAAGGGTTAAATTTTATGTGATGGATACATACAATCAGTCTCAATCCAAATACATTCCCAATTTCCCTACCAACTCCACACTGTGCTCTGCCTGGTAGAAGAACACAGGCCAAACCAAGCCCAAGAATCATCCTGAGGTACAAGATTATCCCTCATGCCCCAGGAGGCTAAGGAGAACTATGGACATAGGAAGAGAGGGGGTAAATGGGTAAGTAAGACAGATAGGAGTAAAGGACCCCTGTTTCCTAAGGCAGGAGACCTTCAGATTTTGCAAGTTCCTGTTTAACTGTAATACAAGTATACCATATACCCTGGTAGTCTGAACAGAAATTAAGACTCTCTGCCTGAAAATAACTTAAATAGCTCCCTTCTTGAGATGGCTCAGGTTGAGTTTGGTCACAGACCAGAAACATGGGCTAATCATCCAAATTCTCTCAGAAATCTGTAGTTCCATTAAGCTATTGCCTCAGTTCAATTTTTGGAAAACAGCCTATATCTTCAAATAGAGGTGTGTGCTAAAAGTTTTTCTTAAAAATAAAACAACAAATAAATCTAACAGCTGCCTTTTGTTCCCAAAACTGTCTGAATGCCTCCCTTCTGAAGGCAATTTATCACTTATTTTAGTAGTTCTCTCAGTGACTTCCTCCTACTTTGTCCCTCTTCTCTAGCTTTGGAACTCTGAAAGAAGACAGTTAACAGAAGAGGCTGTGAAGACAGGAAAAGTTTTAGGGGGCTTTACCCTATAGAATAATTCCATGAACTTATCTGAATATTTATCAGGCCCATACAGATATATGCCTTTTTTCTGAAAAAGTCTGCCATTTCTGACATGAAGAAGCCCACTCTTTTCATTGATACTGTTCAGATACACATGGGGAATGGGGACAAGGTGGGGGAAAGGAGGAAAAGAGGGAGAAAAACAAGAGATTCCTCCTCGTGGAACTAGAAAGCATTCCAACTGGAAGGATGCCCATACCGTCCCCCCTCAATGAAACAGATGAGAAACAGACCCCAACTCTTACATGTCACCAGCAGCCTGGATGAGTTTACATGTAGCCACTTTACAGATTTCAATGAAGCTGGGATATGAATAGCAATTCCAATCTATGTGGCAATGGCTGCAGTTCAGCATCAGTCTCCCTAGTAATACAGGACAGAAAATTTTGTTCGTTCAAGTTCCCTAACTGAATAGCCACTCATCTAGAGAAAAGCTTAAAAAACACTGTAGCAGCTTGTGTCAGCTCCAAGATGACTGAAGTCTGAGCAGGAAATAAGCCCCCTTTTCCAAATAAAAGCCAGTGTTCTCTCCCCTTGTTTTTCCACCGAATGTTCTGTATCAGCAGGGTTAGCCCAAATTGTATCCAGGGCTTCGCTGCTGCTCTGCCTTAGCTTTTTTTGGTGAGGATTTGGTCATTAAGAAAATAAAACAACAAAGCAAAACCCCACCACATACAAGAAGAAGAAAAAGAGAGGCGTGCTTCACAAAACAGCTATTTCAAAATCATGATTTTTTTTTAAAAAAACTATACAGAATGTGGAATGGAGGGGAAAAAAATGTCTCATGTGGGTTGCGTCGGCCCCGCAGCTGCTCCTCATTAAAGCGCCTCTTTACTCCCTCTGGGCTAGTTTCCAGCAGAAAATTCTTTAAACAGAACTCTGCTTTCAACCCACTTTCTTCTTGCTCTGGACCTCTCGGCCCCCCAATCCGCAGTGGCAGCCTGCCCTAGCTGAGCTCTAGATGGGGGCGGGTGGGGGGACTGTCGTTAAGGTAAATGAGGTAAAGGCAAGGGAAAAAAAAAAAATAACAAAACCCAGAAACCAAATTAAGCATTGGTCAGTAACAAAGGTCTGCAGTTTGAAAAGGCCCCAAATCAGTCTGTTCTTTCCTGTGACCATAATGCCAGTTTAGTTTCCTGCCCCCTCCCCCACTCCCCATGTTAGAGTAGATAAAAATAATCGCTAACAGCCAAGGCTAACTGTAACCAGTGAAAGTTCCTCTACAGCATTTAATTCCCAAGGCTCCAGCTACAAACTTCTAGATGTCCCAGAGCCTACAGAATCAAGTCTGAGGTTGGCATTCAAGGGACCATCCGACTAGTGTAACCTCATTGTCTCCCCTCCTCCCATGCCTCCAGTTTGATATCTCATCAGAGTGTCAAATTTTTAATTCTGTAATAACTCTGGGTAAAGATAACTAACTGGGTTATGCTAATTACTGACTCAGTATTAAAAAACAACACACGAAGACTCCTAGTTAACTTCCTGGTAAAGAGGGGAAGAAAAGGCAAGAAGCTCTGTCATGTTAACTTCTTGCCATTCCTACTCCAACACTCACTCCCCTCCCCCCAAAAAAGAAAGAGAAAGAAAGAAACACTACAGCTTACTCAGCAAGAAAACAAAAAGAGCTTTAAAAAAAAAAAAAAAAAGGTATTTGTGTATAGTTAGGGCCCAGTATTGGGCTGGTTTGTGGTAAAACACACTTTCTAGGGCTTTGCTGGTTTGATTTAAAGGAAACAAAGACAAATATACAATCAATATCTTTCTCTGTGTGTCTGTATGTCTGTCCGTCTGTCTCTCTCTCTCACACACAACTTTTTACCCCAACTAATAAACAAAGACTACCAAATACTGTAGGACAGCCCATTTTTCTACTATGTAAATTCAGCTTCCTGAACAGCACATTTCTGCTTTTCTTGTAGAAGTATTTCAGAAAATGTTAATCTTGGTTCCCACATTAGGCTGAATGCTTCCAAATTAAAAGTTTCCCACAGGAAAGGAATTTTACAGGGAATTGTGAGGCTGGGAATTATCTTCTGAAACTGTACCTCACTTGGTTTCTATGTGTTCAGGTTTTTCACCCTCTCTCCCATTTAAACAAAGCAATAAACACACATGTATTTTAATAAATTCAAACCAAAAAGGAAGCTGCAGTAGTACTAGTTTTAAAGCTGTTAATTCACAGCATCATTCATCTTCATCAGAGACTATGAAATCAGTACCCACTGCAATGGGAAACCATGCTTTATTTACACAAGAATTTGCAAACACCCTTATCTTCCAGTTTACAGTTGGGGTTCATTTATCAGAACTCAAAAGCCGAACCAAGCACCCAGGCTCTTCAATCATCACTTGAAAGATTGGGCAAGGGCACACAAACAGTGTTGAAAGACTTTCATTGCTGCTGTAACAGAAGGTGGTCTTCCCTCTGTCTCCTAGCACTTATTCAGTGCCTTACCATATTCTATCGCACTGGACCCTGAGAAACTGTCTACTTCTGAATATAGCATGGCAAACATACTCTAAACATGAGTTTACAAAAAATAACCCTCCACAATAATAGGCAAAAACAAATGAGTTAAGCCAGCTGTTCCCAAGGTATGCACTGTACATTTACCTCATGGAATCTGAGAACACAGAGCACTCTCTAAACTATTAAAAAATGTCCTGTGTCCGTATTTAAATGGACTGCAAATACTGTTGCAATTATTAAAATATAAAAGGTATTATAAAGTGGCTATTGATTTTTTTAGTGGATTTTGGTATTATGTATTGCATTTCAAACGAGATGGAGAAATGGTTTCAATTCAAGATCACGTCTCCATTATGCAGTATACCCTTCTTTCAACTTCCAGAATGTGCTACAGTGCACCACTTTTCATCTCCAGACCTTTGTACATGCTGGTCACTCAGCCCAAAAAACTTTTCCTGATCCTCTTCTCAGAACTAAGCCCTAAAATTCCTTCAAACTCCCACTTAAATGTTATTTCCTCTGAGAAACAGGCTTGATTCCTCCACGGCAAACTCCCATAGCCCTAATATATCATATCACTCATTACCCTTTATTTTGATTATTTGTTTTCCCAACAGACTAAGATCTGTTCACTACTGCAACTATGCAATGCTCACATTCTTAACAGAAGTAAAAGGGCAAAATGCATGGGTCCATGGAATCATAAAAAGGCTCTTTAATTATTCTCAGAGTTTGGGAACCATCAGGTTGAACTATTTATCCAAAGGATTATCAAGCCTAATTAAGATTCCTAATATGGAAAGGACTTCTTAACCCTCACTCACCCCTAAATCATTCAAAATGGGCTAGCCAACCCCACATGGAGATTTTTTTAATCACACTCTCGCCCTAAATATGAAGTAAACTAACACACATGTGCATGCACACACAGAAAGTCTTTTTTTCTCTTGTACTTTTATCAATTTTTGTTAAATTAATATTTTGTTAAACATTAATTACAGACCTAAGAGACTGAACAGTAAAAATCAAACAAGATTTCAGGGAAGAAAGTGAGTATAAGTATAAATGCCTGCTTTCTGTTCCCCACCACGAGTGGATGACAGCCTTCAAAAGTCTGAAGTTCAACACAGCATACATTCCTGATCAAAACTGTTCAGAGTGTAGGGATAATTACTCAGCATCTTAAAAGCCATCTACAAAAAGCCCACAGCAAATATTCTCAATGTGAAAACCCTGGGAGCCTTTCCCCTAACATTAGGAACACGACAGGGATGTCCACTCTCACCACTGCTATTCAACACAGTACTAGAAGTCCTAGCCTCAGCAATCAGACAACAAAAAGACATTAAAGGCATTTAAATTGGCAAAGAAGAAGTCAAACTCTCCCTCTAGCAGATGACATGATACTGTACATAGAAAACCCAAAAGACTCTGCCCCAAGATTGCTAGAACTCATACAGTAATTCGGCAGTGTGGCAGGATACAAAATCAATGCCCAGAAATCAGGGGCATTTCTATACACTAACAATGAGACTAAAGGAAGAGAAATTAAGGAGTCAATCCCATTTACAATTGCACCCAGAAGCATAAGATACCTAGGAATCAACCTAACCAAAGAGGTAAAGGATCCATACCCGAAAAACTACAGAACACTTCTGAAAGAAATTGAGGAAGACACAAAGAGATGGAAAAATATTCCATGCTCATGGATTGGAAGAATTAATATTGTGAAAATGTCCATGTTACCCAGGGCAATTTACACGTTCAATGCAATGCCTATCAAATACCATGGACTTTCTTCAGAGAATTGGAACAAATAATCTTAAGATTTGTGTGGAATCAGAAAAGACCCCAAATAGCCAGGGGAATATTGAAAAGAAAACCATAGCTGGGGGCATCACAATGCCGGATTTCAAGCTGTACTACAAAGCTGTGATCATCATGACAGTGTGGTGCTAGCACAAAAACAGACACACAGATCAATGGAACAGAATAGAGAACCCAGAAATGAGCCCTAAGTCTATGGTCAACTAGTATTTGACAAAGCAGGAAAGACTATCCGCTGGAAAAAGGACAGTTTCTTCAATAAATGGTATTGGAAAAATTGGACAGCCATGTGCAAAAGAATGAAACTAGACCATTCTCTTACATCGTACACAAAGATAAATAAAATGGATGAAAGATCTAAATGTGAGACAAGATTCCATCAAAATAATAGAGGAGAACACAGGCAACTTGACCTTGGCCACAGCAACTTCTTGCAAGATACATCTATGAAGGCAAGGGAAACAAAAGCAAAAATGAACTATCAGGACTTCATCAAGATAAAAAGCTTCTGCACAGCAAAAGAAACAGTCAACAAAACTAAAAGACAACCTACAGAATGAGAGAAGATATTTGCAAATGACCTATCAGAGAAAGGGCTAGTATCCAAGATCTATAAAAAACTTATTAAACTCAACACCCAAGAAACAAACAATCCAATCATGAAATGGGCAAAAGACATGAACAGAAATTTCACCAAAGAAGACACAGACATGGCCAACAAGCACGTGAGAAAATGGTCCACATCACTTGCCATCAGGGAAATACAAATCAAAACCGCAATGAGATACCACCTCACACCAGTGAGAATGGGGAAAATTAACAAGACAGGAAACAACAAATGTTGGAGAGGATGTGGAGAAAGGGGAACCCTCTTGCACTGTTGATGGGAATGTGAACTGGTGCACCCACTCTAGAAAACTGTGTGGAGGTTCCTCAAAGAGTTAAAAATAGAACTGCCCCACGACCCAGCAATTGCACTGCTGGGGATTTACCCCAAAGATACAGATGCAGGGAAACGGCAGGACACCTGCACCCCAATGTTTATAGCAGCAAGGTCCACAATAGCTTAACTGTGGAAGGAGCCTCAGTGTCCAACAAAAGATGAATGGATAAAGAAGATGTGGTCTATATATACAATGGAATATTACTCAGCCATTAGAAACAACAAATACCCACCATTTGTTTCAATGTGGATGGAACTGGAGGGTATTATGCTGAGTGAAGTAAATCAATTGGAGAAGGACAAACATTATATGGTCTCATTCACTTGGGGAATATAAAAAATAGTGGAAGGGAATAAAGGAGAAAGGTGAGAAAATGGGTGGGAAATATCAGTGAGGATGACAGAACATGAGACACACCTAACTCTGGGAAACGAACAAGGGGTGGTAGAAAGGGAGGTGGGCAGAGAGTTGGGGTGACTGGGTGACAGGCACTGAGAGGGGCACTTGGCAGGATGAGTACTGGGTGTTATGCTAAATGTTGGCAAATTGAACTCCAATAAAAAATATACAAAAAAAAAAAAAAAAAAGAACCTATGGAGGTTCCTTGGAATCGCTATTCTTAACTCTGGAAAAAAAAATTCTTAAGTCCACAAAAACATCTAAAAGTGAAACAGTTCCAAAAGTTTATGGTTTGGTCTGAAAAGATCCCTAGTTCAAAAATAATTGTACCCAACGGTGCCCGGGTGGCTCAGTCAGTTGAACATGTGACTCTTGATTTTGGCTCAGGTCATGATCTCAGGGTAGTGGGACTGGGTCCTATACGGGGCTCCTCAGTGGGCGTGGAGTCTGCTTGAGCATCACTCTCTTCTTCCTCCCTTCTCTAAAAAGAAAATCAGTAATAATAATTGTACCAAATCCTCTCAAACCGAACCTGAATGTAAGAGAAGGCTGGAGAAAAATCTGCATTTCTTTAAACTTTTAAAGGGATAAGAAATATTCCTTCATAGGTTCTAAATAAACAAAAACAACAGCAAAACCCACAAACCCTCATCATATAGAAGATACTAGCAGCATAAGTGCATTTTAGCCTGCTGATGCCTATACTTGGAAGCATACTCTACCATTAACTATACTACTGGGACTGGGTTGATTTATTTATGTTTTCTTCTAGGTTATAAGCCTTTGAGAACAAATGATTATTAAACCATCACCATCATGGTAATCACCCCAAAATCTTTCCCACACAAAGGGTAACTTTCACAAAGTTAATGACATCAACATTTATTACTTTTATAGCAAAAAAATAACAGTTATTGTCAAAGAAAAAAATGTAATGTTTTCATTTATTTTATTAATACCACTCTAATTTAACAGGATCTAACTTTTGTGCAGACCTCCAGTATAGCTCATCTCAACTAGAAAAACAGCAGCAACCAAAAACTGACACAGGAGGATTCAGATACAATTCTTTGCTCTAACTTCAGCATCATCTGCTTCAAAAACTTCTTTTGTATGGTAAATAAATAAATAAATAAATACCTGACCACAAAGAATGGTTCTTCCAGTTTGTACCACACATACTTGGAAGATGTTTCAAGTAGCTATTATGCTCTAAGGTAAAGGTCGGCAAATATTGCTCTGGTTATATCTTCTTTTTTTTTTTTTTTTTTTAAGATTTTATTTATCCATTCATGAGAGATACAGAGAGACAGAGAGTCAGAGAGTCAGAGACACAGGCATAAGGAGAAGCAAGCTCCATGCAGGGAGCCTGATGCAGAACTCGATCCAGGGTCTCCAGGATCAGGCCCTGTACTGAAGGCGGCATTAAACCGCTGAGCCACCCGGGCTGCCCCTGCCCTGGTTTTAGATTTCCATCTCAGGAGCTGGCTTTTACATTTTTTAAAATGGTTACATCTTAAAGGGTTACACCTAGTACTTACATTATATCTTCAATTACCTCTTGGCCAGCAAAGCCATCTGGAACTTTACCATCTGGAACTTTAAGAAAAAATTTACTGATCCCTGCTCTAAGGCCATAACAGCATTAAAGTATATGTAGGCAAAAACACTTTCAAAACATGTGCTTGAAATTTAGGTAATTTTTTTGTTTACTATAAGTCAGGCCACTGTAGAAGAACATGTGATGAAGTATGTTTAATTTCAGAAAGACAGTCAAATGCTCAAAAGATGATCGTCAATTCCCACACCTTTGCATAATTAGAACCAAAGATAATATAAATAATGAACATCACGGGAAAAATTATGGTGCATAACCCTAATATGAACTCATGACAAAGACCACTACTTAAGAGAACCATGGCCCAGAGGATCAAAAAAATCCTTAGATATTACAATGATTTGTAGCCTTTCAAACCAGAGAAAGTGAGTATCAAACATGCATCCTGAAAGTGTACACTGAAGTTTACTCAAGGTGAAGATAAATGTATCTTCATACATAGTATCAGCAAAGCAGACACTATGAACTTGAAATGGCCCAGGCTGGACATGTGCTTAGCAATCAAGTTGAAGCTCTAAATAAAATCTCCCAAATGTATACAAAAAACAGCATTATAGTAGACACAATAATATAAATCACAGCCTAACCCATGTTTTCACACTAACTCTGGGGAAGTACTTAGGTAGTAACTAACCGAGTCAAGGCAAAGTGATACCTGATGTGGCTACATACTCCTGTATCAATCTGCTTAAAATATCCTTGTCTAGTGGCAGGTGAGATGTATTTAGGGCAAACTTGAACAAATATATATATATTTTAATGTGTGTATCACATATATACATATAAAGTCATGAGTTTCTTTTTTATCTGAATAAAAATAAAAATGTAATTAGTATATTGTTTTACAAATCTCTTACCTAAGACTTTAGCCTGTTCCCAGATCTTTTTATTTTTAATTTTTATTTATTTATGACAGTCACACAGTGAGAGAGAGAGAGAGAGAGAGAGAGAGAGAGAGAGAGAGGCAAAGACACAGGCAGAGGGAGAAGCAGGCTCCATGCACCGGGAGCCTGACGTGGGATTCGATCCCAGGTCTCCAGGATCGCGCCCTGGGCCAAAGACAGGAGCTAAACCACTGCGCCACCCAGAGATCCCTGTTCCCAGATCTTTTTGATAGAGTGGCTCCCCATAAGTTCTATACCAGCTCTGCCTCTGCCACTAGGTATTAACCTTGTACCAGCCCACTTTACTTCTCTGAGCTTCAGTCTCCTTGTGTATTAAAACAAGATGCTAAGCCAAAACCTCTAATATTCCCTCTATCTCTAAAATTGTATGATTCTATTTTTAGTATATTCCATGGCTCCTCAGATATCAATATAGGATAGACCTCCCTTATGAGGAACTCAAAAAGAATTTCCACACTGTTTTGTTTCATGGAATGTTAAAAAATAAAATGTATACCGAGAGTTAAAATTCTTGGTCTTTAAAACTCCCTCACAAAAAAACTAAAGTTTTTTTCTGAATTCTAGTTTTCTCTATATATATAGTTAGGTACATACATATATATCTCTAGTTGGAAATATAGATACATCTCTCTCTCTCTCTCTCTCTCTCTCTCTCTCTCACACACACACACGCATATACATGTTCACTCACATTAGTTCCTTGAGGGTTGGTACCAAGAATGAAAAGAAATAATGCTGAATCTTTAGATCACCTAGAGGGGTCTGAGGAACAATTTATAGTTCCAGCCTACATCCTAAGCAGTTATATAATACAGGGTAAGTCACTTAGTCATAGTAAGCCCTAGGCTCCTCACATATAAAGCAAAGTGAGTAGGAGTGCTTGCCAAACTCCTTCTAACCTCCTAAGTATGATAACTCTACAATTTTGGCTTTACTTGGGCAATACTGCCCAAGGATAATGATGCTTGCTACTGTTCATGCTTGGAGTCAGTGCTTCTGTGTGCCTTGACCACTGATCCACTCCAAGCTGGGGCTCCTGGTCCAAATGTTGTGCTTGTGTCTCTTACGTTCTCCATACTGCCTACCAATCACTGTTCTAAGTGCACAGACAATTCAATATTCACTGGCGTAAAATAACCTGCTGCGCACCTCACACTTTGAGCTAACTGCTCACAGGAAACAGAAAGAAGCAAAGAACAATATATTTAGGGGGCAGCCCAGGTGGCTCAGTGGTTTAGCACCTGCCTTCAGCCCAGGGCGTGATCCTGGAGACCTGGGATCAAGTCCCATGTCGGGCTCCCTGCATGGAGCCTGCTTCTCCCTCTGCCTGTGTCTCTGCCCCTCTCTCTCTGTGTCTCTCATGAATAAATAAATAAAATCTTAAAAAAAGAACAATATATTTAAAACAAGATATAGAGAATAAATAAGAATCCTGAACTTAAAAGGGAAAGAAAGCCCTTACTATTTTCTCCAAAACAAGTGACCAAAACATGAGAGCCTGTTTTCTCCAGACCAGAGTAGTGGTAGGCACTGCAAGTCTCTTTATGGAATTTGACCTGCTGATAAATTTCACAAGGTTAAAAATGACTGATGTGTGTGTAAAACTATGGCCTGGGAAGATCTAATCCAAATTTAAACTTGCAAGGAATAAACCACTTAAATTCACGTAGGACCTTTTCCCAGATACCACTTTTATATACCCTCTCAACACAGCATAAATACCTATCTTAATCATTTTTCCCACTCATGATGCTCTCATTAAGTAATAAAATTTAAGAAAGATTAAGTGATGTCCCATAATTCAAAAGATTGCTTCTGTGGAGACTAATTATGAACTTTGATATTCAGTGTCAGCCTTTGCCTGGAAGGAAATGAGTCAACTTTTCATGAGTAATCAAGTTCTGTCCATTTTTTAAGAGTGACCCAGAAATTCAAGACCATGAGTTTTAGCAATATGAGAAGCAGATACCACAAATATTATATACAAATAGGACTAAGACAGAAAATTAAAGTCAACGAAGTTCCTGAGGTATTTTTCAGGATGACTGAGGTTTCAGAAGGGGCCTAGTAAAATAATTCATAGAGGAGACATGTCTGGCTTACACAAGAATGGGCATTTTCAAAATCTTAAAGAGACAGGCAGTTAAATGGCTACGGCGCTACCATGGTCTAGCCAAGAGAATCATAACCATTGTCAAATGTTATCCACACAGAATAGGCAGTCCTGGTTTATTCTGGATAATTGATGGTTTGGATATGTACTATACAATCAGAGGAAACAAGCAGTAAAGGACATGAGCTAATTTGGGCTAACCAAAGATTTGGCTAACAGATGCTTCCTTACTCTGGATCCCTGTAACAAACTAGATCAGGCCAATGATATGCTGGACAGAAGAGGTCTGAGGATGGGATACCTGAATTCTCAAGCTAGGAGAATGAACTATGCCATACTTGAAAACTGATCCTGTTCTTAGTATCTGTTTTTCCATTATTCTCCTATCTTATTTTTTTGTCTCAGACATTCTTGGATCCTGAATTTCCTTGCAAATGGTGTCCACAAGTCTACCTGGCTGCTCTGTAGGACTAGGAGATGTGACTGCTCCTAACAGTCTCTCCCTTCCTGTCCCCTGCTCTTTCCCTCTACCCCACACTCTAGACATTTTCACTTCAAGCACTCAAGCCAACAAGTGTTAAAGGAATTATTTTTAAGATCAATTATGTATCTCTATGAGACCAGATGAATCCACATACTGGTTTAATAAAACCTCACACATACTAAAGTATAGACAGAAGAAAGCAACTAAGATGTAGAAAATTTTTAAAATTATGTCATTAAAAACAAAATGATGAAGATATTGGTAATGACTATTCCAGAAAACAACAGCCCTTCTGGTCCTCTCAGTCTCTCTACTTCCATCTTTCTATCACTCGTTTCCATCAATATGCTCAGATTTATAATATAACTGATCCACTAAAAAATCCTCTGATTTTAATCTTCTGTCCTTTAGTATTTGTTCTCTTGTCTGAATCACTATAGTTCTCATCACCTGTGCTAACACATTTGGTAGTTATAGACTACTGTATTTTACACATGTCTGTATGCTTCATGTTCCTAACAAGATGGCAAGATGTCAGAAGACTGCCACTATGTTTTATGTGAGAGAAACGTAACACTCTTTAGCAGACACTCCTAAGGTATTTTATACTTCTAAATAATTAAGTCAGAGAGCACAGGCCTGTTGGGCCTTTATGTCTATTCAGAACACCTAGCACAGTGCTCAGTCAGTATAGCCGGCTCAATAAATATAGTTTGATGAAAATTAAACTTTTCTTTGAATAGTGCTATAGAATGAATGTTTGTGCCCCCACCAAATTCATATAGTGAAACTCTAATCCCCAAAATGATGGTATGTGGAGGGGGGGCCTTTGGGAAGTAATTTGGTAGATAAAATCATGAGGGTAGGGTCCTCATGATGGGATTAGTGCCCATTGCCCATATAAGGAGATAAAGGGACCAGCACTTTCTCACCCTACTATGTGAAAATATATATAGTGAGAAGGTGGATATCTGCAAACCAGAAAGAAGGTCCTCACAGGCAACTGAATCTGTTAATACCTTAATCTTAAGATTTCTCAGCCTCCAGAACTCTGAGACATAAATGTCTGTTTTTTAAGCCACCCAGTCTGTGGTAGTTTGTCATAGCAGCCTGAGCTAAGACAAAGACTAAGAATCTTCAGTGCTTCAGTCTATCTGATTTTCAGTGTTCAGTATGTAGGATCATAGATAGAACCAGTTTAGAATAAGATAGAGCAAGAATAGATAGAGAATCTATAGAGATTCAGTACTCTAAATGCCACTATCCTACATAAGTCCTAATCATGTTATTTTTTCATTAATATCAACCTTCTCTTCATAACTTATGTGAAGAGAAAAAATTGGATATGATGTTCCAGTTGGATGGGTTCACTGAGTAATACCACCTGTCACTGAAATATCGCCTTTATTAGTCTTTACTTTCAGTTTTCTTTCATAAAAGCCTTTTGATAAAGACCCAAGTAATTGTTTAGAAGAGGACCACTTTAAACAGAAGGTATTGCATTTTTTTAAAGATTTATTTATTTATGATAGAAAGAGAGAGAGAGAGAGAGAGAGGCAGAGACACAGGAGGAAGGAGAAGCAGGCTCCATGTTGGGAGCCTGACACGGGACTCGATCCCAGGACTCCAGGACCATGCCCCGGGCCAGATGCAGGCGCTAAACCACTGAGCTATCCAGGGATCCCCGGTAATTGCATTAATAAGGGAAAGCTGAAGGCATCAATATAAAAAACAGTAAGACATTTTTGGACACAGAGTATGAAGTACTAGCAAAGATTACTGACAATGGGTAAATAGAACATGGAAAATTTTGAGAAGCCCTGAGAAACTATAATTTACCTTACATCGAAATGTAAAGTAAAACACAACTAAGACAAAAACAAAAAACTTACAAAAAACTTACATCACACACACACACACACACACACACAACAACAACAACAGGGATGGAAGAGACAATAAACTTTATTCCTAGTTACAAAATTCCTAGCTATGGGACGTTTAGAAGAGCACTTAAAGAAAACCTCCTTCATGCCCAAATTATGCTAGCTTAATGAAGAAAAAAAGTATTTGGAGATTTTTAGATAATTACATTTTATTACACTCTGATATCCCCATGCCTCTGTATTCAATTTGCTAGCCTCAATCAAAGATAGACAGCCAAAATTTAAAATTAAGGATTTAATTAAACTACTCCAGATACTAGAAGAAAAATATTTCTCATCCTGCTTAGTCACAAGAAAAAGGGGGAGAAAATAATTCCTACATGAAATTAATGGTGCTGACATGCCACAATGGAACAATAAGAAAGAAACTTTACAGAGGATTATGGTTAACTTGAGGACTGTGTTGAAAGAAACCTAGTTAAACTCACATCTATTCAATATGCCAAGTTTGCAGGCCAAAATTAGTTGACTTAACTCACTGGCAATCACCCACAACAGGCAAAAGGATATAGACAGAATCTAAGAATCACCTTCTCCTACTTCTTTATCTAACACTGAAGTTTATAAAGGTTCCAATCTAAAGAATAAAGATTAGTTGAAAACATTATGGGAATCTCATTGTTCTGTATTATAATCAAGCTGATAATTAACACTTACTTTATAAAAAATTCCTCGAGAACACCAAATATATTTGTTAAAGGATTCTTCAAACATAGTGTTAAGAAGAAGAATCACTTAGGAATGGTACTGTTAAAGTGCCCAGATCTCAAGTCTTAAATAAGGAAAGTCCCACGGGACATGCATCTATATAACTGTAACTCACTATGCAAATGTAAGGCACTATGTTTAACAACTTGTAACTTTTGAGCTGGCAGCAACATTTATCAGAAGTTGTTGAATTTGACCTGTCTCAATTCCATAGCTGCATAAAATCTGTCTGGACTTGTTCATTTTCCACTAGGGAAAAAAAAAAAAAAAAAGAAGTTTCAAGTTCTTCAATTTAGTTTCCTCTACCAAAGAACATTTCAATAGATAGTATTCTCTATCCCCACCTTCACTGCCTTCTGCAGTAATTGCACGAAGCTTTCAAGTCAAAGGCCACTTCTCAGAAACGCAGCATTAGCAAAGCCTGGCCCATGTACACTCACAGAGCTACAAGCAGGTTTCATACTCAAACATTATGTGAGCTATCCAGGTCTACTTAATAATATTGTCTCTGTTGAAAATCAGGAACTATGTAGAGTTTTAATCACATTCCTGATCTGAGGAGCCACTTTCAGTCTTTCAAATGTCCCACATTTCCTTCAGAAACTCCTGTTTGAACTACCCACTTTAATAGCTAGTTCTGGGGACGCCTGGGTGGCTCAGTGGTTGAGCGTCTGCCTTTGGCTCAGGTCGTGATCCTGGGGTCCCGGGATTAAGGCCCGCCTCGGGCTCTCTGCGAGGAGCCTGCTTCTCCTCTATGTCTCTGCCTCTCTCACTATATCTCTCATGACTAAATAAATAAAATCTTAATAAATAAATAAATAAATAAATAAATAAATAAATAAATAAAATCTTAAAAAAAATTTTTAAGTTATGTGATCAGACCAATATCCCTGATGAACACAGATGCAAAAATTCTCACCAAAATACTGTAAGCCAAATCCAACAATATGTTAAAAAAATATATCATTCACCACAATCAACTGGGATTTATTTCTGGGTTGCGAGGGTGGTTCAATATCTACAAATCAATCAACATGATATGTCATATTAATAAGAGAAAGGATAAGAACCATATGATCATTTCAATAGATACAGGAAAAGCATTTGACAAAGTACAACACCCATTCATGATAAAAACCCTCAACAAAGTAGTTTTAGAGGGAACATACTTCAATATAATAAAAGCTATCTATGAAAAATCCACAGCTGACATTATCCCTCATGGGAAAAAAATGAGAACCTTTCTCCTAAGGTCAGGAACAAAACAACGGTGTCCACTCTCACCATTTTTATTCAACACAGTACTGGGAAATCCTAGCCATAGCGATCAAACAACAAAAGGAAATAAAAGGCATCCAAATCAGTAAGGAAGAAGTACAACGTTCACAGATGACCTGATACCGTATACAGAAAACCTGAAAGACTCTACCAAAAAATCTGCTAGAACTGATCAACAAATTCAGTAAAGTCACAGGATATGAAATCAATGTACAGAAATCTGTTGCAATTCTATACATCAATAATGAAGCAGGAGAAAGAGAAATTAAGAAAACAATCTCATTTACAATTGCACTAAAAGTAATAAAATACTTAGGAATTAACCATTCCAAAGAGGTGAAAGACCTATACTCTGAAAACTACAAAATACTGATGGAAGAAATTGAAGATGACACAAAGAAATGGAAATTCCCTGCTCATGGATTGGAAAAACAAATATTGTTAAAATGTCTATGCTACCCAAAGCAAGCTATACATTGAAGGCAATCTTTATCAAAATACCAACAGCATTTTTTACAGAACTAGAACAAATAATTCTAACATTTTTGTAGAATCACAAAGGACCCTGTGTAGTCAAAGCAATCTTAAGAAAGAAAAGCAAAGCTGGAGGGATCACAGTTCTGGACTTCAAGTTATATTATAAAGCTGTAGTAATCAAAACAGTACGGCACTGGCACAAAAATAGACACAGAGATCAATGGAACAGAATAAAAAGCCCAGAAATGAACCCACAACTATATGATCAATTAATCTTTGACAAAGCAGGAAAGAATATCCAGTGGGATAAACACAGATTCTTCAACAAATGGTGCTGGGAAAACTGGACAGAAACATGTGAAAGAAACTTTCTTACACACAAAAGTAAACTCAAAATGAACTAAAAACTTAAATGTAATACCTGAAAACATAAAAATCCTAGAAGAGAACATAGGTACTAACCTTTTTGACACTGTACATTAAGCAAATGCTTCTAGAGATGTCTCCCGAGACAAGGGAAACAAAAGCAAATATAAGCAACGGGGACTATATCAAAATAAAAAGCCTCTGCATAGAGAAGAAAAAAAAAAGCTAAAGGTAACCTATGAAATGGGAGAAGATATTTACAAATGACGTATCCAAAAGGCTTGGTATTCGAAATACATAAAGAACTTATAAAACTCAACATCCCAAAACCAAATAATCCATTAAAAAATGGGCAGAAGACATAAACAGACATTTCTCCAAAGAAGACATACGCATGAAAAGATGCTCATCATCACTTACCATCAGAAAAATGCAAATCAAAACTAGAATGAGGTATCACCTCACACCTGTCAGAATGGCTAAAATCAACACAAGAAACAACAGGTGTTGGTAAGAATGTGGAGAAAAGGGCATCCTCTTCCACTATTGGTAGGAATGCAAACTGGTGCAGTTGCTACAGAAAATAATAGGGAGTTTCCTCAAAAAGTTAAAAATCAAACTAACTTATGATCCAGCAAATTGCACTGCTGGGTATGTATCCAAAGAATACAAAAACATTAATTCAAAAGGATACATGCACTTCTATGTTTATAACAGTATTATTTACAATACCCAAGATACGGAAGCAACCCAAATATCCCAGCAATTGATGAATGGATAAAGAAGATGTGGTATTATATGCAATGGAATATTCAGCCATAAGAATGAAATCTTGCCACTTGCAATGACTTGGATGGAGCTAAAGAGGATAATGCTAAGTGAAATAAGTCAGTCAGAGAAAGAAAAATACCATATGATTTCACTCATATGTGGAATTTAAGAAACAACAAATGAGGGGTGCCTGGATGGCTCAGCGGTTGAGCGTCTGCCTTTGGCTCAGGGCGTGATCCTGGGTCCCAGGATCGAGTCCCACATCAGGCTCCTTGCATGGAGCCTGCTTCTCCCTCTGCCTGTGTCTCTGCCTCTCCCTCTGTGTCTCTCATGAATAAATAAATAAAATCTTTTAAAATTAAAAAAAAAGAAACAAATGAGCAAAGGAAGCGAGAGAAAGAGATCAGAAACGCTTTTTAATTCTTTTTAAAGAAACAGACCCTTAATTGTAGAGAACGAACTGATGGTTACCAGAGGCGAGGGAAGGGGTGGGTTCAATAGATGATGGGGATTAATAAGTGTACCTGTACATGATGAGCATAGGGCAACACATGGAAGTGTCAAATCACTATATTGTATACTTGAAGCTAATAAAACACTATATGTTAACTTTTTTTTAAAAACCATAAAAATTTTTAAAAATAAAAGTTATGTGATCTTGGGAAAATTATTTAACTTCTTTGAGTTTTCATATATACTCATCAGTAAAACAGGGATATTAAGACATGTAAATTACATGAGTTCTATAGTAACACATATAAAAAGGTTAATTAAGCACAGAATATGGCATATAAAAAGTGTTCAATAAACACTGGCTAGCATATACTCTTTAACTTGCCAAATGTCTGATTGCTAACAAGAATTAGAATTCAGACTCCAGTCTATCTGGCATAAAAACCTATGCCCTCTCCATGTTACCAGGCAGGGATCTTTTAGATACCTTTGATCCACACACCAATACTATAATGAACCATACTAAAGCCTGAAGCAAAAGAAAAAATTCAGTTACACTGATCTCTTTATTTAAAATTTAAATATTTTTGTCATAGTTTTTTTAATTTTGATATTCTGAACTATTGCATTAATTTTGGTATTCTGAACTATTGCATTAAAATATTATTTATCTTGGTAACCAGGTTTTTTGACACCCTCTTAAATCTTACACCTGAGATGAAAGCCTCAGTTACCTTACCGTGGTCCCAGCCCTATCAGTCACTAACAGTTTCTGCTCTAACATTTCAGTCATTTCACAATTCACTTTGCATTAGTCTAGTAAGACTCATTCTGAACCCCTTTAAGAAGTCCAGGTTAATGAATCGATAATTATTTTATGACTTCCCAAAGACTGTGAAATAATGTGATAACACTATCGATTACTTGCAACTACTATCACAGGCTTCAGTTATCTGTTATATGTGGTATTCATAAACAGCACATAACAAGTAATTCCTGGGATCCCTGGGTGGCGCAGCGGTTTGGCGCCTGCCTTTGGCCCAGGGCGCGATCCTGGAGACCCGGGATCGAATCCCACATCGGGCTCCCGGTGCATGGAGCCTGCTTCTCCCTCTGCCTGTGTCTCTGCCTGTCTCTCTCTCTCTCTCTGTGACTATCATAAATAAATAAAAATTAAAAAAAAAGTAATTCCTGAATTAATATCTTCTGAAGCATCACATTAAAAAAAAGGATTACTCTGAAAAGTATATAGTGAACAAAAGACACTATTCTTCATTTTATGGTAAAGATTTTTAAAAACTATGGAAAAATGGCCAGTCTTCTAATAGCGTTGGCCAGAAAAACTGTATATATGATGTTCTGCTAAATAGAGCACTTCACTTGAAGGAATCTTCTTGGCAGAACCAGTTTTGCAGAGAAGAAAGAGAAAGTGATTTAACAGTTGACGTTTTTCCCAGTGTATCTCCTTGATCTGATATTGCCCTGAACAGCACTGAACGCACTTACAAGGTAAGTGAAAGGGGAAAATGTTGAGTCAGCCCTGACTTTTGAAAATGCCTTTCTAGGAGAGCACCACCACAACACAAATATTGATACTACATCCTCTACTCTAAGCCAGGCTCTGGAAGATTCCAACCTGGAGGATTCCAGTCTTTTCTGTCCTGACTGTATAGAAACACATCAAGAAGACAAAGAAGGCAATGGCTCTAGTTTTTTTGGATGGCTTTAGGAGGCCTGGACTACCAACATCATTCCTAATTCTGAAAAGGAAAGTTGTTAGTTGTTAATGTTTACGGTTTCTCACAGCTAGTAGACAAATTTTAGGTAAATTGTGAAACAAAGCTATAATTTATAACATTTTATATTTATGATTTACTTTGATAATATAAGGTAAAATAATTCCCTTTGATAATGATTACTTTAAAATGTAGTTTCTAGTTAGGTACTTTGGTGAAAAATAGAGATTCTCAAATGCAATCACCCATCCACAGGTACCTAAGTAACTTATGGTGACTTTCCAGTGCTTAACAAACACTGTGCTAGTTACCTCCTAGGAAGCATGTAGAAATTTATGAAAGAATCCTTTATAATGATAGTTTTTATCATTAAAAATAATGGCAGAGGGCAGCCCTGTGGCGCAGCAGTTTAGCGCCGCCTGCAGCCCAGGGTGTGATCCTGGAGACCCAAGATCGAGTCCCACGTCAGGCTCCCTGCATGGAGCCTGCTTCACCCTCTGCCTGTGTCTCTGCCTCTCTCTCTGTGTGTGTCTCTCATGAATAAATAAATAAATAAAATATTTTAAAAAATAAAAATAAAAATAAAAAAATAAAAATAAATAAAAATAATGGCAGAGTAATTATATCAGATTAACTCTCTTGCTTAGAAAAATTGGACACTGCAGACAATATATTAAAGGTACCAATGAGTAATCAAAAGGCAGAAACTGGGATACAAGTTTCCAAAAAAAGAAAAGCAAACTATATGAAACCTACATTTACATAGCTTTTTCCCTGAAGGTATTCCTCAGTCCGTGCAGCACAAGAAGAACAAAATGCAAGCAGAAAATGGAAGTTTTACTGAGCTGAGGAGTCAAAGCTATCTGGGACTGTCGAAATAGCTAGAATCTGGAGGAGGAGAAATCCTGGAAGGCAGAACCATAGAGCAGGTAGCTCCAAAATATGTATACTACTCCACTCAAAAGCATAAATGATTCCTGGCTGTGCATGAACAAGGTATTTAGGAACCCAAAGGAAAGTAAGAGCTCTAAGGCTGAAAGGCTGAGTATGAAGGGAGTCAGAAGTTTGAATTCAAGTCCTACTAAATTAGAGGGGTTGGGAAACACCGAGCTTGACAAGCACCTTATACTTCCAATTTATCTCCTCGAAGGATCATACCCTGGGGAGTAAGGATCACATTTCAGGACTAAGAATTATGCTGTCAGACAAAAGGCAAAACAGACCTGCCAGAGCAAAGCCTAAAACCAAGCTTTCACATAATCAAGGTGATCTTCCAATGATGTAACTGCCCATTGTAACAAAACTCACCATTCTTTAGTGAAATATAAACAGTAAAATGCATCACTCACAATGTCCAATAAATAACAAAAACTACTATAAGTGAGAAGTAAAGGGAAACTGTACCCAGAGTCAACAGAAAGAGCTGTTGATACAAACATACCCAAAGACAATCCAGAAGTTAAGAACTGACAGATAGGGACTTTAAACAACTATGATATATATGTCCTTAAAAAAGCACATTTTGTGAATTTTACAAGTCGAAACCATACCCTCCCCCAACATTCTAGTGAACTTGAGTTACCCATGATTTTCAATCAAATTGGGATTTGGAATGGTTTATCTCTGAAAGCCTGAGACAAACAACTTGAAAGTGATTAATGACAGCCAAACTTAAGTATATATTTACCCCTCCCAGTAGGACAAGGGAGAGAATAAAATGTCTTATCTCTCTATAGTGAGAGGGCTTTATTAAGATCTAACAACTATTTAAGGGCAATAACTGAGTTTTATGCAAGATTACACAGGTTCTCCTTGTCTGGCATCCCAATCTAATCATAGACTGATAGAGTACTTAAGCTCCTGACAGTGAGAAAAAAACAGTTGAGCTGTGTACAAAACTAACCTTTGGAAGTACTTATCCTCATCTGCCAACGTGATCTTATCAAGGATTTCTATAATTTCTATAAACAACTATTATATTTTAGCTGAATCAGTAGCATTATGCTCTTTAAACACTCAGATACCTTCTACTTTAAAACATTTTCCATTAATTCCCACCCTCCCACCCCCTGTAAAAAGAATTTGGCTTCAACTTTCTTTTCTTAATCCACTAAACAATCTCATGAACAAAAAGATAATCATATGCCCTGCACGTCTGATGTAATTTTTATAGAACTTCTAAGTGTTCTAATATCCATTTACCATTTTGGGAAAATAATATTTACTGAACAAGCTGGATTCCCTTCTTTACCCAAGGAAAACAGCAAAGTTGGTGAAGATACACTGAAAGGTCTGCTAAGTAAATGTTATTTTTGCTTAAAATTTTGCTTACCATCCTGTGGCCTTGCAGGGATGATTGACTCGGCCTCCCTGATATTGTTCTTGCTTTTCCTGTGTCCAGTTACATTGACATTGCCACTCCTGAAGATTCTAATACTTCTTTTACTGACATGGAGAAATACTCTCTCTTAACAAGTTTTGTTGTTCATATTGCTCTCCCAAAAGGACAATTTCACCCATGTTTTTCCTTACTTCTACCTTCTCAGGGGGCTTGTTTCCATCACAAAGGGTTGAAGGACACCTGAAGGGCCTGACAAGAACTATATCCATAAGCAACCTATTCCACTGACAGTTATCAAGCACCCAGGGACAGGTTTTGGGCAGCTCCATTTTTGTTGACCACAAAGTAAGCTCCTGTTCCCTAGCAGTGCTTCTAGAAACCATGGGCAACTTCGTCTCTCTCACCTTGGTTGGAGAGTTTGAGATTAACGGACCACAAATCTCTTTTCTCCCGAAAGTGACCCTTAGTGTCCTCTCCTGGTAAGTGCTCAGAGACTAGTCTCTCTTCTCATAGCAGACCACAAATACATAGGCCAACACTTAGAACCTATTTGAAATTCCCCTTATATAAATTACCAAGTCGAATTATGTCCAAATAGAATTAAAGTACAACCATACTAGGTGCTGTGTGAAGCAGATAAAATTCTCAGAGGAGAGGACAGTATCTTCTTATTTAAGACATAGATTAAAAAAACATGTGAATGATGAAATGTACTGAACACCTTTTGGTTCAAGAAATAACATACATTGTTAAGCTCTAGTGACATATCAAGCACCATATTAGGCATTAACTCTATAAAAATGCGTAAGACAAGGACCTCAAAATTCAGTAAGAGAAACAAATAATCCAAAAATGATCATAATTTAATGGGTTAACAACCACAAGAGAGCTGAATAATGGAATAAAGCAAGTAACTATGACACCAGGTACCAAAAAGGGACTGAAGATTTTGGTGGCCAGTTCTAAGGCCACCCCGAAGTTCTAAGTTCCTCCCCTTTATTATCTCCAGCTGTGTTACCATTCTGAAAGAAGACTACATCACATGTTCTTGCTTTTTGTTTTCCAGCTAGACAAACTAAGTGAGCAGCTCATTATCAGTTATAAAAAACATTTCATTTCCAGTATTATTATTCCAATCCAAATAACCTACAATTAAACTTTATGTCATCATAGCTTAAAATATTGTCCTTCTGCTGAAGAGCATCTTTCCTGACTTGCAAAAATTCTCACAACACTGAAGAACTTAGATCATGAGGCACCTGGGTGGCTCAGTTATTGAGCGTGTCTGCCTTTGTCTCAGGTCATGATCCCAGGGTCCTGGAATCGAGTCCCGCATCAGGCTCCCTGGAGGGAGCCTGCTTCTCTCTCTGCCTATGTCTCTGCCTCTCCGTCTCTCATGAATAAATAAATAAAATCTTGAAAAAAAGAAAGAAAGAACTTAGATCCTGGGATCCCTGGGTGGCTCAGTGGTTTAGCGCCTGCCTTTGGCCCGGGGCGCGATCCTGGAGTCCCGGGATCGAGTCTCATGTCGGGCTCCCGGCATGGAGCCTGCTTCTCCCTCCTCCTGTGTCTCTGCCTCTCTCTCTCTCTCTCTCTCTCTATCATAAATAAATAAATCTTAAAAAAAAAAAAAAAAAGAACTTAGATCCTGATGTCAGAATGGACTTGACTGGAACCAATGTTATCATTACATTTATGTCATTCAATTAAATATCCAAAGAAGAAATAAAAACATGTTGGGTAAACTCATGTAAAATGCTTATAAAGCAAGTACTGTTACCTAAGCAGAGGACAAGTACAGCCCATACAAGGGTTAAAGAAAAGTTATATTACCAATCTTATTTTCCGTGATATAAATACAATGAATACACATTCCTGTCAAAAATTTTCAACTGAGCCAGAGGCAGAAGGAAAACCATATGGTCCACAGGACACAGAGAGGAACTATTTATGAGATAATCTCACAGGCTTCCTCAAAGAAATAAAAAGTATAGCTAAATTAGGTGGTTGGAGAAAAAGAAAAACTGCTCTTGAGAACCAGCCTACACCCCCTAGTCCTGTCCCATAGCCTTCCTCTTATAACCCCATATAATGACATTTTCCACAGTGCCTGCTCCATGTCCCACCCCTACAGGTGCATATGCATCTTTCTCACGGTCTCTCTTTCAGAACTGGACTTTTTTACACCAGAAAAATAATTTCACGCTATAATATTTACTTACACTAGGCAGAATTAAAGTTGATATCTATTGTGGTTTGACTTAAGAACAAGATCATAACTAACATGTTGAGGAGTGATTCTAAGAATGCACTCGATATACATTAACTAGCCACTCACTGAAAAGTCTTTTTCATAATGAAAAAGATAGTGATAAGATAATAAGAAGTTCTTGTTAACCATTTATCTGACATCTGCATCCTTCCATTCTCATCCCCCACAAAGACTTTATCAGAAAAGTTAGAGAACCAGTAATACTTCATAGAAGTATTGAAAACAGAATTAAGCAGGACCAAATCTTGTCTAGTGTTATACAGAGGAAAAATAAAATATATAAGAAGGAAAAAGAAAACGAAAAACTTACTTGCAGTATCCTGTGCCATTGTGGTAGGTAACACATACTCCTTCATTTACACAGGGCTCATAGCTATCCCGACACTGCAATGCTAAAAATAAAAACAAACGCACATTAGAAATAAGTCACTAATCATAACCCTTAGCAAAGAAATTTTACTCAATCCAGGTCAACATTAGTTCCCATATCCAACCTGATCTGGGTTTCTCTTTAGAGTTTTAATCAGGTTTGTTTGTTTTGTTTTGTTTTGTATTTGTCCTGTTGCTTCTAGGGTCATAGAAGCATGGAAGCTCATCCTAGGAGTCTCTTCCTACAATAACTATTTTGTAGTCTTGAATGATGCTTTTAATTCTCTA
The DNA here is from genome assembly GCF_048164855.1 of Canis lupus baileyi. Lineage (NCBI taxonomy): Eukaryota > Metazoa > Chordata > Mammalia > Carnivora > Canidae > Canis > Canis lupus. The sequence goes on along the minus strand of NC_132849.1, from coordinate 8,002,716 downwards.
TGCTTCTCCATCTTCCCAGATGTTGCATCCCTATCTCCCAATAATACCAAGAAAATTAAAACTCTAACATCCATGACATACTATGAGCATCTTGAAATTTGAATCCTTCAGATAAGTAATGTAAAGATTCATCAATTAATATTTAGGAAGACCTGGGTAGATACTAAGTCACATGATATTAATGAATTACTTAAGCCTTCAAGTGAAGTTTCAGAACAAGTCACTTTAATAAGTAATCAGAAACATCAACAATATTCATTGAAAAAACTGTAATTGAGAACCTAGTATATACTAGGCACAATATTAGGATCCAGAGGAAAAGGGGAAATGTAATACATAAGAAATAAATACAACATAATCTCTAGGTTTAAGGGACTCACACAAAGAAAGATGGGGGAGTAGATGGGTCAAAGTAAAGAAAATAAAAAGTTAATTTTATATACGCAGATAAAATAATAACTCTCAAATTCTTAAACTCCAGTCCTTTTCAAGACAATGAAAAGGCACCTACCTCACCACCATAATCCCTCCTCAAAACAGAGTACTCAGAAATAAATAACAATAGTAGAAATTTTCATTTCAGTCACAAGAGGAGAAAGGACCTTAAAGTCTACCACTCACTAGCTGATAACCTGATTATTCAGCTTTAAGAGTTGGAATTTTCATCACCAAAATCCTTGTCAAGAATCCTAATAACAACTGGGAAGGCAGGACAGAAAGAAACCTAGTCAAACAACAAAAACCAAAATTAAAGTTCATGAACTTTTTCTGGAAGATTACATGCCCACCTCCTAGGATGGTTTGTATACAAATACCTGAAAGCAAAATTGAGAAGTCTCCACCTTTGAGTTTCCTCCAGTCATACCACTCTATGACTAGACTGCTCAGTATCACAGGCTCTAGGCCTGCCCCTCTGAGGCATCAAAATCACCTTCTTTTCACAGGGAGAGCCCAGGCACGAGCTGGGTGTTAGAACAACTCCTCCATTAACAATTACTGCATAAGAATCCTCTATTTGCCCGGTACCATCACCAAGTAATGGAACTATTTGACAACATGTTTATAGAAATCTCATCTCTTAAAATAACAATATTTTTAAAATAGTAATAATCACAGCAGCTAACACATTGCACTTAGTAAATCCCAGATGCTATTTTATGCACTCTACATAGACTAATTCAACATTCCCCACAACGCTGTGAGGCAGTTAATTTCATTATATCTGTTCCACAAGAAGGATAAGTGACCTGCTACTGCCACACCAGTGAATTAAAGAGCCAGAATTTGAACCCAGGGAGTCTGGAACCTGTGAGAGAGTCTGTGCTCTTAACTACAGTGATACACTACTTCCCACTACCTGACATTTTTCTTCTCAGATGGGCAGGATAGGTTTTGTTATACATTTACTACAAAGTGAAGGCCAGGGAGGTTAGGTGACCTCATGGAACATCACACCACTAGCTGTGGCAGTGCTAGGCCTGAGACCCAAGTCTCTTACTAAGTCCAGCCCCATCTCTATGACAGCTGCTGGGATCACAGAGTCACTAAACTGCAGCCTGAACAGGCAGATTCAGGAAGAGGGTCATCTTGTTGTCCACATCCCACTTCCCTGTAGGGCTCAAATGCTCCCTCTTCCCACACTGATAAGGCCAATGCAACAACTATAATTAAAACAGTTAATGTCAGGTTATTTCCTCCATACCAAAGTTCTCAAACTGCTTTTTTCATTCTCTTTAGACACTTTTATTAGTTTCAATGAGGACTTCCTGACTTTTTTCTATTTGCTTTTTTTCTTTAAATAAGGAAAACCTGTCAGTAGGAAAGGAATGTCCTGTAGGCACAGAGCAAGCTAAGCTGCAGCTCTGTCCTCCTCCTGCAGGAATCCTGAAATCCTGCCTCTACCACCAGCTGTGCTACTGCAAATAAAACACAACCTCATGGTGGCTCAATTTCCCTACCTGTAAACTAAACTGGGGTAAACTACATATTCTTGAAGGTCTCCTGTGATCCAACAGTGACACCTCTCTCATTAAAGTATGTGAATGGCATGCCTGGTACCTGGAGAAATCTATGCAGAAGGACATTAAGGACCTAGCCACCCATGACTCAGAAAGCCATGGGTGCAAAAAAATTACATTCTGTTCCTATTAAGTGTCCTGGCAAATCATTACAGTGACAGGTTCAAAGAAATACAAACAACCCAAAGTCAACATGTGGCAATCCATCAAGCAAATAACTTTATAGCCCAGCCTTAGTGAACCAATCAAATTTAGTGACCAAAAAAGAGGTGGGCTTACAGGGCTAATAATTAATGCCATTTGGCTAATCTGTAGGATCATACTACCTTGACCCTATAACATTTACTAAGCTATGGTGCTCAAAATGTGCATCAGAATCAAGTAGAGGGCTTGCCACCCCCCCACCCCCCACCACCCCACAGTTTCTGATTAAGGAGTTCTAGCAGGGGCCTGCACATTTGCTTCCTAACAGGTTCCTATATGATGCTAATGATACAAGTCTGTGGAACCAGACTTTAATAGCAACTAAGACATGAGTGTCCACTTTAAGGAATCCTCTACTACTATAGAATCCATTGAGGTCTTGGATAATCTAGACAGTAATGTATTGCCTGAATAGACAAAAGAAAAATAAAGTAAAATTTGAGACTTGTGACTTTGGTCAGGGGAATTTCTAAATGAATACTGTAATGATTTGTCATTCAAAGAGAAGGTAAAATTTTGATAACTCAAAAAAAAATTACAGTGAGACAAGAAAAGACCTCATTTAAAAATTCAATTTGCTCTCTTTCCAATGTAAAACACTTAAATTTAACAGTGAAATTGAAAGCACCTTTATATTTGTAAAGTAAAAAACAAAATGCTCAGTAATATACCATTTAGAGAACAGATGCTTAACTGATGCTTTTGTAGACTCAGAGAAATGAGTCCTTCACAAAAAGAGTGACTTTTTCCCAAATTTTCATCTTAAGCCATAATGATCACTCAATAAATACTGTTGACTGGAATCAATCTCATATACAGTGTGTGTGTGTGCGCGCACGCGTACGTGCCTCCCACTCCCCAAAAAAGGATAAAAGCAAAGAGAAGCAAGAGATTTCAATTTCATCACTCCATCACTTGGCAATGTGACACAAAATTTAGAGACCAATTTCTAATTTTCATACACTTTCTATTCAATGTATTTGGGGACAAGGGTTCTAATATTCAGAACATACTTATAACGCATCTATTCCATGAGGTACGGGCTCTAATGTCAGGGATTCCATGCTTAACAGAATAAAGTACCTGTCCCCATGAACCTTCTTTCTATTAGGGAAAGATAGATAATACATGAATAAATAATGTCATTTTAGACATTGCTTAAGTGATAGATTCTGTTGGAAACAGAACCCAGATATGGGAGACAGAGTAATCACAAAGGCTGGAGGTATAGGGACCTCCTTTAGATAGGGTGACTAGGAAAGTCTTCTCTCAGAAGGTATCTTTGAGCTAAGATTTAGAAGAACAAGAATCATGAAGATGCAGGAAAGAGCAATTCCAAACTGAGTGAGGAAAGAGTGAGGAAAGTGTAGAGGCCTTGAGATGGGAATGAGACTGATATTCCAGATTCATGTGGCTGGAGACTATTAGGCAAGGAAGGGTGAGTAACAGGAGGTAGTAAGGAGTTAGACCCCGGCTTCTGGTCCAAGTGAGTGGGTAAGTACTGCTCAGCTTTAAGCAAGGAAAATGACACAATCAGATTTGTGTTTGAAAACAGTCACAATTGTAGGGGCATATGGGTGGTATAGTCAGTTCAGCATCTGACTCTGGATTTCAGCTCAGGTCTGATTCCCGGGTTTTGAGATCAAGCCCAAGTCAGGCTCCACACTCAGCAGGGAATCTGCTTGAGATTCTCTCTCTCCCTCATCTTCTGCCCTTCCCTTGCTGTCATTGCTTGCGCGCTCTCTCTCTCTCTCTCTTTCTCACTGGAATAAATCTTTAAAAAAAAAGAAATTAAGAAAGAGAAAAAAATAAAGAAAAGAAATAAATTATAAAATGTTCCAGTGAGTGAAGGAGCTTTTTTTTCTTTTTTACATAAGCTTACTCAAGTCATCCCTTTTTAGGCTAGATTGAAGACATCTATTTTCTCAGCTCCCCAAAAGTGGTAAGGATTTTATTCTAATCTCATCCAACCTCCCATAAGCCTCACTTGCAAAGTGTTGGTACAGCACTCTCTAATCTACATTGGTTTTCAGTTCTTAATTCTCAGAACTTACTCTCAGTTTGGTTTCAGAACCAGCTGAGAGGTCTATGCAGTACCTTCACACAATGACACAGATGTCACTTCTTCCAGGAACAAGCCATTTCTTATTTTTTCTGGTCTAAACTCTCAGACTCCTTCAAGATTACAGCCCACCTTCCCTGCCCGGGATCCTCCCACCATAATAAATGCAGTCACTAGCTGGAATGGATCACCACTGCACTCAGTTCCATGCCTATCCCCATCTCAGCTTCCTCAGCTGCCACTTTCCCTCCACCATGGACACTACTCATTCTGCTGAGGCCCAGCCCAACTCCTCCCTCATCCTCAGAGCCCCTAATTCTTAGGACATTCAGAACCCACTTACAGTTTAGCACTTAATTTTATGCTGTCTTCTCTCTACTTTTCCATGTTTAAATTCCTAAAGGATAGAAAACATTTCTTCTTTTCTGTATATTTGAAACTATAGTTTTGTGCACAGGTGCCAAAATCAGGTTCTAAGTTTGGATTCTAGCACCATCATTTCCCATCTATAGCTGTATCCTCTTTATGATTCAGTTTCTTCACCTGTAAGATCATCTCCCAGAGCCCTCCTAAGAACTAACTGAATTAATACATGTAAACAACCTCGAGTGCCTGATAATGAGTAAGAGCTCAAAAAAGCCTAGCTCACATAGTAGGTTCTTAAATTCTTGGTAAGTGAATGCATGATAAATGGTGCCTCTAGGAAAACTTGTTACATCAATCAAACCCCAGTTTAAACAAAATTGAGAATCTGGAAAAATAGAATAGTCTTAGGCAGTTTAGGATGTAATATCAGTAAGTGAAATACATTCTTCACAGTTGCCATCACTAACAGTCTAACAAAAGAAATACTGAACTATTACTATGACAAAAAAGAAAATCAGAGGCCACTGCTTTAAAAAAGGTGTAGCACTGCAGGAATAAGGAGAAATGAAACACTAAAGGTAAAATAAACACTATATATAAACAAAAATGCCTTTTAATTTTAATACAGCTCTATATTTTTTTAAAGATTTACTGTGAGCATAGGCCTCTACGGGGCATTGCATAGAAACCAAACAGAAGTAAAACAATTCCTATCCTCATAGTCCATATTCAGTGTACTGGAGGGAAGTTAGGGGTAGGGGCAAAGAGAATATCATTTACCTAACTGACTCGAAGATAAACACAAACAAAATAAAAATTGCTTTTATTATATACATTTAGAAGACCCTCTTAACATCAATTTCAGAACCACTCCAAAAAGAACCTCTAAGAAGTACAACCCAAATCCTTGTGTTTAGCACTGTATAACTCAGTCCAGAACAAGGTTCTGGTATTTATTCAAGTTCATTGGCTCATTTGTCTATAAATACTGCATATAAAAGAATAAATTTTCATTGACTTTAACCACTTCCAGTGCCTCAGGAATTGGCTCATTCAGGGATTGGCCCAAGGTATCCTGATAGAATAGAATCCTCCTTAAAATTTCGTCTAGGCATTTGCCTAGGTTTTTCAGGGCTTTTCAGTATCATGCCAGCTACATATTGGTTTAAAAGCTTCCCTTTGTTTTAGGAATCTCTAACATGAGTAATTAAATCTGCACCCCAGCCGGCTGTAATCTGAGCAGCCTTCAATTTGTTTCACTTGTTGCATTAACATGTAATGGGTGTAAATTGGCATTACTTGTTGCTTTGTAGCCTCTTCAAATAAGCCTGTCTGTTGTCTATCTCACATGATTTTATTTTTCATATCCTGCTCTGTCAGTCTGCAGTATATGTGTTCATATCCACTGCTCACTCAAAAGATGTTTTAATATCTTAAATGGGTGAGGTTCCTAAAACATGTGAAGAGAAGGTATACAGGGCCCTTTTAGTTTTCTCTTCAACGTTTATGCAAATTTCAAGTAGCAGCATTTCAGAAAGAGGTCTGAGTTTACGCCCTAGAACCTTGGCTACAGCTGGCTGCTGTTGCTTCAGGCACATGGTGTCTGAAGAGGCTCAGTAAATGAACAAAGCAAAGTTCTCTAAAATGACTGCTTGCTTTATTACCAAAAGTAGGAGAATTGAGGGCAGACAGAGAGACATCAGGGATTTGCAATAATTCTCACAGCACCCTGTGATTTCAAACAACAAACTTCCACTGAATTTTTATTCCATTTTTTGGGATCAAGCCATGAAAAAAAAATCCAAACAAACAGAAGTGCAGAAGCTTAAAAATCCCAAGTGGTACATTTAAATAAAAACAAAGTAGAGAAACATCTGTCTTCCTCATTGAAATCTGTCTTGATTAAAAAATAAATGCAACAAGGGAGATACCAATTTTATTTTCCTGATAGTATTGCAAGAATTTCTCTATCCTTTACAGATACCATCTAATAGAAAATGTGTTTCCTACTTAAGAGATGCTGATCTCAGACCCACAGAGATTAAGGCTTAGGCTATACAGTTCATAGCAAAATATTACTACTTTTCAAAAATAGGTATACCTTGATTAAAGAAAATATAACCAACAAAAACTGAAGTTATAAATGAGTGTTTTTGACATTACTAATAGAATTAGTTTATAAAGACAACTGTCCTAGTGAGTTGATGAGTCTAGAATAATCTTTGATTTAAAAAATTCCAATTTGGGGGATCCCTGGGTGGCTCAGTGGTTTGGCGCCTGCCTTTGGTCCAGGGCGCGATCCTGGAGTCCCGGGATGGAGTCCCACGTCAGGCTCCCGGCATGGAGCCTGCTTCTCCCTCTGCCTGTGTCTCTGCCCCTCTCTCTCTCTCTCTCTCTCTCTCTCTATCATGAATAAATAAAATCTTTAAAAAATAAAGAAAATTAAAAAATTAAAAATTCCAATTTTGTCCTACTTTATACTACTGGATTTATTGCAAAGAACAAAATGCATCAATATTTGCTGTGCTATATTCACATATACTATGCATTGTGTTATTTCCTTCTTTATTTTTGTCTTCTTAAAGATGGCAGAAACACTTTAATTTATGAGTTAAATAAGATAAAAATTATAAAAATATATTTATAAATCAGATGTGGCAAATCTGTTAGTAAGTACCTCTATACACATGTACATCCTTTCACTTGGAAAATACTTCCCCTCACTTTCTTCCTTATCCATCTCGCTTATTCCCAACTATATGTCAAATCATAGATAAAACATTACCTTCCTAAAGAAATCCTCAGAGACCCTCCAGTCTGATTAACACATTCCTCCTCTGTACTCCCATTACACCCTAGGCAGATTTAATAAAAGTGCTGGCTCACCTGTCTCTCTCCCCCACCTCTCTGCAAATTCCCTAAAGACACTGAACATGATTGGCTCATCTTCGTATACCCAGGACCTAGCACAGTGCCTGGACCTAGCACAGTGCCTAGGCCATAGCAAGTACGGTCAATACTCATAAAATATTCAAGGAATTATCTTTAAAGCAAAACCTAATAAAGTCAACAACCACTTAATGTGTTTAATATTTTCTAGGGCTCCAATTTTAATAAGCATAGTGATACCCAAATATGACTGCGCCTAATAATTCTAATTTCATTTTGTAAAAGCAGAAAAGTAAAATGAGAAGGAAAAAATGGTGCAAATTTCCTGGCCTTTAACAGAGATGAGAAGTTGAGAAAGTGGAATATACTTTTCTAATCTTCAAAAACTGAAACATTTTGGAAGTTCCTGCCTTAAAATTTGCATAAAGATACACACTCCCAGTCTTCCCCATGAATCTAAATCCATGTGTATTATGGTTAAGAATTTATTAATGGGTTGAACAGAAGCCAAAGTAATTTCATCTAAACAGCAAATGCAGAAAACATAGTATTAAAAATTCTAAGTGAATAGAAAGCTAAGATGGTATTTTTCCATTATACAATACCATTTTCTCCATGAGAAGGTTCACTGGTCCACATCCACAGAAAAGTAAGGGTCAATCTGTTCCAAAATAACCTCAATGTATTTCTTCACTATTAAGTATCTAACACGAAAATGATTACAGGATTTTTATATCCAAAAGTTTCAAGATCTCAATATAATAAAACCCAAGAGGGGAAGAAGCTCTATCATATCTAGAAGTTAAATTATTCTCTGCACACATATGTATATATAATGGTCAAAAAAGGCCAATCTGGGGATCCCTGGGTGGCGCAGCGGTTTGGCGCCTGCCTTTGGCCCAGGGCGCGATCCTGGAGACCTGGGATCGAATCCCACGTCGGGCTCCCAGTGCATGGAGCCTGCTTCTCCCTCTGCCTCTGTCTCTGCCTCTCTCTCTCTCTCTGTGACTATCATAAATAAATAAAAATTAAAAAAAAAAAAAAGTAAAAAAGGCCAATCTGAGGTGATATTCAATTGTCTTCTATCTTCTGTTATCTCCTCTAGATCTATATCTGTTCTATCAGAAACAAATTCGGCCTGTCACTAATTTCCTGTGCTCTTAGTAAATGCTCCCTTTTTAAAGCTTTTTAAAGACAATTGTGTTAAGTACAGCTTCATTTTTTTAAGAAGCTCTTAATTTTAAATACATACTTTTAAGTGCCTTTGCTGGAAAAGAATTCTATAAATATATATAATCTTCTTGCTACCCACTCAAAAGAAATGAAGTGTTCTTTTAGTTTAAATTGTTCAGAAAACTTTTTAAATGTGGGGTGCTTGGGTGGCTCAGTTGTTTAAGGGTCTGCCTTCCGCTCAGGTCATGATCCCAGGTCCTGGAGTTGAGCCTCACCCCCTCACCTCCCAAATCTCCCAACCCGCACTGGGCTCCCTGCTCAGCAGGGAGTCTGCTTCTCCCTCTGCCTCTCCCCCTGCTTGTGGGTCTCTTGCTGGCTTGCTCTTTTCAAATAAATAAATCTTTAAAAAAAAAAAAAACTTTTTAAGTGGAGTAAACAAATTCTATTGTTTGTTAATTTAGAGACAGACCCCAATAAGAACGAACAAGGGACAAAATTATGTTAAAAATAAAAATGGAAAAACCTAAGATTGTTACTATATAAAATCAAGGAATTAAGGAGGGCACATGATATAATGAGCACCGGGTGTTACATGCAACTGATGAATCACTGAACTCTACCTCTGAAACTATATGTAATTAACTGAATTTAAATAAAACCAAATTCTTTAAATAAATAAAATCAAGGAGACTTCCCAAAAACAAATGGGGAAAATCCAGAGAACAGCCCCAGACTTTCTCATGAGTATCCTTCCCCCCAGTCTTTTTAAAGAACTTTGGTTGTAGCAATCAAGGCTACTCTCAAGAATCAAGTAACCAGAACATCATAGACTGTCATTGTATGACAAAAAATCTGAGTCCAGCATAAAGCACCACTACATTATAGCTAACTATTTTGAAGCCAGGGCTTGCAGAAGCTAAGGTCCTAACACTTGGATTACTTCTATGTTATTACCCAGATGACAGAGGTTCTAACCATCAACCAAAACCAAATCCCTATTCACTTGTGGACAATATTCAATGCAAAACCCCCACACACATCACTGAAAACTGTCTAAACCCAAGAGCTCAAAAGGTCCTAAACTCTGGGCTTGTAACCAGAATATTCCAGATAAGCACAGAAACCAGCATTGTGAAGAAAATGTCTAAATCTGGAGATGGTAAATGTATATTAATACTTCCCATTTGCAGAAAACACGTCTAGGACAACAACTTTGGAGTACAGGAAGGTTGACACTAGGAAAATATCAAATCTTTACTAACTACTGAGGGAAGAAAACATGTAATATAGCTTCAAACTTTAATTTTAACTTCGTTTTGTTTTCATTTGCTCTCTTCTTTTCACTTGTTTCTTCAAACACAGATCAATGCCACCTCACACCAACACGACTTGGGCTCCCGGGTCAACAGAAAAAAGTAATAATGATGTATACTTAAAGATATTTGATGCAGAGCTGATAATTTCAATGTTCAATAAAATCCTCTTTAAAACTCCTCTCCTCCAACTCAAACCTTTCAACTACTCACATTCTTTTACTGTGAATGTAAGTAAGAATTTATCTCCAAGAATACTTAGATTTCTATGGAATTGTAACAGTCATTTTAATAAAAACAGCCCAGCACACTGCAAATGGGCATGGCCATTCTTGTTCATCCAGTTGTTGCTGGATGAGCAAAGAAAGGCAGCAAAGACAGAAAATTTTGTCTGCATTAATAAATGACCATATCAGAAGTTGAGCTTTCCATGTTTGTGTTTTCCAACAGGAAGGAAATCTAGGTTTCTCCATTTACAGCAACACCTAATTTGGCAAACCCAAAATTTATGCTGCCTTTGACAAAGGTTTTCTTAGTTCTAGAGAGGCTAAGAGACTTCCCTTGTTTCAGCTTCAGTCCGGAGTCCTCAGAAAGAGCCCAAAATAATCTAAACCTCAATATATTAAATTAAAACCTGAGAGGTAAATCCTATAAGGAGTATTGGCTTTCTGGAGTTTAGTCTTCCCAACTCTCATAAATGAGTCATAAATTCCTAGAGGAATTAAAAAAAAAAAATTCAGGTGCCCTAACCCACCACCCATTTCATCTACCTTGCTGTCACTCCTCCTGCCTGGCAACCCAAAGGGGTTCCAGCAAAAGGCAGATTTTGGACTCAGCAACACCTATCCATGTCTGTTCTACCTAGCTTCAACCCAGCTATGATGCTAGGCATATGGTAAATGTTTGGAAATGTTTTCAAAGCCAAACTGTTGAAGGAGCAGGCCAGTTTTCTATCTCCCTCCAAGAGAACATAAACAAGTCCCTAATGTCCCACAAAAGAAGACAAAAATAAAATCTGCAAAATGATAGTTTATTCTAGCTTTCTAAGGTCACAAAGACCTGGCAGAGGAGATATTTTCATCTCTTTTGTTTATCGCTCTTAAAATACTCTCCTCAGTAAAAATCCATTCCACTCTGGGGACATGGGAGTGATATTCATGTAGAACAAGAGGGATTTAGAAAGGGAGTTTTACCAGTTACACTACTCCAGGTCAGTGGGAATGTCCTTCCCACCATCACCTCATCGTATTATAACAGGATTAAGTCCTTTGGAAAACCAGTATTAAAGCAAGTAACCCTGAGTTCAAGTAAAGGGACAAAGGATTTAGCAAATGTGGTTATTAGTATAACGCTGGTGATTAAATAACATTTCTCCTCCTCCCCACCAAAGTACACATTACCTCATCGAAAATATGAAAACCAAAGCATTGTAATCACTTTGGCTATAAGCCTAAATAAAAGTTACCACAGAAAGTCTCAAATACTTTAAGTTTTATATTAAATATGTCAAGTGAACCAAATATCCTCCTTCTCATGTGATCTGGCTTTTGAACTAAGTAGAACAAGGTTATAAATTTGTACACAGTGGGCTTCTGTACATGCTCTTTCAATGCCACAGAAAATAACTTACCCAAATAAGCAACTTTCCTACAGTAAAATATCTTACCCCCAAGGAGTAATTCTAATGATGTGAATTTCAGAAAGTAGTCAGTTACATCCTAAGTTAGTTGGCTGGTCATGTCCCTCCAGTAAAATGAGAGTAACAAGCACCTGCTCTACCTAAAGATGGGAGATGGTATTGACTTGGCAACACATATTTAGGATTAACATCTCAGCTTCTAATGGGCAGGGCTTTTTAGCTGATTTCCATCTGTGTTCCCCCACCCAAACCTACAGGTGTTCTAAGACCAATGTGAACACTGGCCAAACAAATCAGAATGTCAGCTCCCAACTCTCACCTTCTCACTCCTGAGAAATCTGACCAAAGGCAATGCTACAGTAAAAATACCTTCATAGTTTACAAAACATTTTCATACAAATGATTTCATTTGATCTCTACAACAACCCTGTAAGGCATGCAAATTAGTACTAGTATCATTTACAGAAGAGGAAACTGCAAGTCAAAGAAATAAGGAACTTGCCCAAAGTCATTCAAGTCAAGATGGCAGAACCTGCACCAGAATACAAGTCTTTTATCTACCAGCCCAGGATACTTCCACTCACTGTATCTATTGAGATGCAGTCAGAAAAACCTGGTATCACCCAAACCTGCAAACCTCCATAACAGAATATTCTTACATAGATAAATACCCACATACTGGCTATGTACATAAAAAACATTTGTGCCAAAGACCATCTAATGACCACATGCTTGTCAAAAACAAAACCAAGACTAAGTTCCTAGGATAAGAGGGGCCACAAATGCTGTATTTCAGAACCACTCTTCATGCACATTCCCTAACAAGGACATTCATTAATATCACTCTTACTCCATGACATAAGAACCCCACTTTTGAAAACTTGCCAACTCTAGGATTCAATATACTGCTATGTATCATTTCTCAGGAAAAACACAAAAACAAACTACCATATGAAGTAAAAGAATGGGTGAAATTGTACAGAGTTCTTCCTTTGTAAAATTATAATTAGATATAATTTCTTTTCAATATAGAGTAGCATCAAGAAGCAAAAGGAAATTATTGGAACTAGATCATAAGAATAACATCCTATGTTGACAAGATTTTACTTTTAATAACAGTGATCCCATTAAAAGTAAGCAACTCATCATCATTTGAGCAAGCTACCCAGAATTCAACTGATCAGAAACACATTCCTCCGAAGAACATATCTACAGTTAAGTTAGTGAAAACTGAACCTCTAAACAGGAAAAGTGTGGCCTGCTAGTCAGAGAAGGCACATAATAACTAATGTTGGTAAACAAAGAATGCCATCAGAGACAATATTTTCTTCATCTGGTCTGCTTCTCCCCAATTAAAGGAATCAACTGAGAGTGAGAAAAGACAAAAATTCACCTTCCCAAACCAAGGAATAAACTATTCAGACACATAACCTTAATCATATTGGATCCCATTTGAGGAAACCTCAAACAGCTCACAGCGTCACTTTTCCACAAGTCTCAGAACACCAGACTCTTCCAAAGTCAAAAGGATAGATTTCAGCATTACAGTTTGGTATAATGTTCCATAAAAACCACCCTATTTCATGTCCATGTCACTAAAAAACTTAGAAAAATAATGACATGTTAAAATAGATTATTTTTCTGTTTCTCTTATGACATTTTTTAAAGGATATCTGATACCATATACCAATCCTGGTCCATGAATTAGCAGATGAATTTGAACTAAAACTTTAAAATACAATTGGTTTATAATAAATAATATATTTTCATAAGTAAATACTCCATCAAAATTCAGAAAATCTTAGGATACAATGTAAGGAGAAAATGGATTTTTGAAAAGTGTCAGGCAAAAAGAAAACTAGCTATAATTGAGAAAGAAAGGAAATAGGCAACTTCTTTTTTTGTACATAAGCCCCACTTCTGAAACAAGAGCTGTCTTTGCTCAGATGGAGGAAAACCACAGGACTTGGAATAACTCATTTAATGTACTGTCCCTCCTTATGTCAAAATGACACTGTTGACTCACCCTCAGTAGGACATGTGCTTGGTTTAACTCATTTTTCCAGTAACAGTAATGAATCAAGCAGTTCTAATATTGTAATGATTTGCATCCTCACAACTGGAAAAAGTACTTGGAAATATCTGTATAAAAAGAATATATGTCCCTGAGTTTGGCTCTGCTGTATAGCCAAAATGAGTTTTATCTGTCTCTCTAATTTGCTCTGCAGTCTCTCCACAAATGATGATGTGTTATTCGTTTTTACTTCATTACAAAAATTAATTTCATCTAATTACCAAAATAATCTCTCACCACATTTACTCAGTGTATCTTTGTCTTAGCTAATTCCCACAGTCTTGGGCTTCTAAATCCTGAAATGAAATGAACAAATTTATTTTCTTCTGATTATAAGTCCTGCTCAACTCTGGGTGATACTGTAGAAGGCCTACAACAGATCAACAACTTTAGCATAGTACCAATACATTCACCAACAGCTCCATAGCAAATGTGGTATACTGTCCATTCTATTGCTCTGTCATTTCTGGTTTGCTCTCCAGTTAAGACTGAAGGTTTTTTTTTAAAATCATTGCAAACATTTACCAAGCCCTAATATGGAGTATGATGGCGGAGAAATCGTAATGACATCAAACAAGGGTTTTGCACCAACACAGACTAAGAAAGGGAAAGTCGTGGGGTGCCTAACTGGCTCCGTCTGTGGAGCATGAGACTCTCCATCTCCAAGTCATGAGTTCACTTTAAAAAAACAAAAGTAAATTTTTTTTTTTTTTAACTGAAAAAGGCCGGGGGAATGCTTGGGTGGCTCAGTGGTTGAGCATCTGCCTTCGGCTCAGGATGTGATCCCACAAGTCGTGATCCCACAAGTTGGGGTTTCAAGTCCCAAGTCTCATATCAGGCTCCCTGCAGGGAGACTGCTTCTCACTCTGCCTATGTCTCTGCCTCTCTCTCCTTGTCTCCCATGAATGAATGAATGAATGAATGAATGAATGAATGAATGAATGAAGAAAGAAAGAAAGAAAGAAAGAAAGAAAGAAAGAAAGAAAGAAAGAAAGAAAAGGGGAAAGAGAGAGAGGAGGGGGAGGGGGACTTGTTTATTTTCCTTAGATCAAAACCAGCATTCTTTCTCAAGGAGAGATTCAACTTAGTTCATGTACATTCTCCATTCTGACATAATACCCTCTGGAAAGATAGCCTTTTAATTCAAAACTTACATTCAAAAACTATTTTGCAGAGGGGCATTGGAAATATTGAGAGTAAAATATAATCTATTTAATGAAAGTACCAATAGCTTTGACATTAAACTCTTCAATTTTCATTCTGGACCAGTGGTCTTCAAAATGAAATGTGTGTATCCTAGAAGCAGAGGGGTCAAGACTATCCCATGGGGCACCAGAAGCACTTTAAGACCGGCTACACATTTACAGTCTAAAACACACATAATTGGGATATCTGGGTGGCTCAGCAGTTGAGCGTCAGTCAGCCTTTGGCTCAGGGCGTGATCCCCGGGGTCCCAGGATCAAGTCCCACATCAAGCTCCCTGCATGGAGCCTGCTTCTCCCTCTGCCTGTGTCTCTACCTCTCTCTCTGTGTGTGTGTGTGTGTGTGTGTGTGTCATGAATAAATAAATAAAATCTTTAAAAAACACACACACATAATTAAGCTTTACTAGGATAAAGCTTAATATATGCATGTTTAATAGTTGTAATGTATATAATTTGAAAATATTTATTTACCTAGTGAAGGAGGGGTCCATGCTAAAAAAAAACTTTTTCTTGGGGCATACATTTTATTAAAGTCTGGAGGTTCTTGCTTTACCCCTGCATTTCACAAACTAGGACACACAGAGCCCTGAGGGTACATAGCATTTGAGGGAAAATGCAAAGAAACTGGAGAAAATGCAAAGATAAACCTGGTACATGTTCCTGGTGCCTCTATTTCATTCACTCTAGGGTTAATTGACTGTTACTCTTTCCTGTAATCTGGTGCTTTGGAAGACAACACTGGTGAACTTAGAAGGAAAGGGGCCACAGAATGATAACCTAGGTACCCTGCCTACTCCTTATTATCTAGCTATCTGACAGAAAGCCAAGCACCTCGTTCCTCTAGGCCTTTTAGGATCCTTCTCACTTGAATTTTATGATTCACAAGTTAAGGTTTTCTTCCCATCCTTACCTACTTCTACACGTCATTCTTTTAACTAGAATGTATTAGCCTCTCCTCGCCACCAATTTCCATCCCTCTCTCACTCCTGATAAGGCCTTGACTTTGTATTTCCTCAGCTTCCATAGACCACTGGTATGATACTAAAGGGCACTTGCTGGAAGGGTTTGTAAGCATTCACAAGTTATTTCCAAATATCTTCCATTACTCCTGGACAGACTGTAAGTCCCCTGGTATAAAGTGTTAGGGCAGCATTCTCTAGAGGGACCAACATATATCACCACCTGATCATGTTGACAATCCACAACCCTGCCCCTGATGCACTGTACTGATTTAAGGGGAAAAGTATTAGGAACCTAAATTATCCATATAATGAAGGTGTATAGAGAAAAAAAGAAAGAAAGAAATGAATTTGAAACCAGGCCTAGGTAAGCCAAGCTATGAGGAAAATAGGCCTGAATGCAACAAGAACAAAATGAGGAACTGGGGACAGCACAGAGAAGTGTTAACTCATGCTGGTAGGATGCCCTCTCTCACTCCAAACCACCGAGTTCATGTCCCTGCCATGGTTACCCTGTCAAAATAATTAGTAATTACACAAGTTAATATACGAAAAATGTTTAGAGCCTGGCACTGTTACTTAATATCATTACCCTCACTCCATCAAGTATACCAGAACTAAAGGGAGAAATGTTACATCTTTATCTGCAGGCTTTGGAGGTTTCAAGGCAAAATTTTCACCTACCCAGAACACATGGACATTCAACTTCCCTTTTCAGGTTTTGTCAACATCTCTAAAGGTTCCAGAGCATACTTCCATCACGTGAAAAGATAACACTCAATTCCCAGGCAATATAGTACACTTTTAAGGAAGCAGCATGATGTGAGAAAGGAAGCAGTGGACTAGGGGCTAAAAACTCAAACATCTTTCTTTGTCTTGGTACTGCCACTGACTATTCTGTGCCCTTGAAAAATTATTTTTCTAAGACTTAAATTTTCTAATCTCTTTTTTTTAGAATGATGATTAGATAACCTATTCCACAGCCAATGAGGCAGTAGTTTGTAAACATTTTTTACTGTGATCTATAGTAAGAAATATATTTTAAGTCAGAACTCAATATTTACACATATATACAGAGAAAAAAACAAAACTTTCAAGAAGCAATGCTTATCCTATGTGATATTTTCTTTTCAATTCCAATTTTCCCCCCCAAAGTGCTGTCTGAGACCTACCAAACTTGTTTTATACCCCACGAGTGGTCACAGTCTGCAGTTTAAAAACCCTGGACTACAGCACAGTAGTAAAAAGCATGGCCTTGAAATCAGATAGATCTAGCTCCATCTAGCTATATAATCTTGGGTGAGTTACCCTTTCAAAATTCATCTTTTAGATAGAAATGGAAACATCAGGGCTGTTCTAAAAATTAAATGGGATAATAAACGTAAAGCACTTAACTGCACTTTTTCTGACATAGAACAAGCACTCAAAAAAAAGTTGTGGTAATGATTAATATTGATGTCATTATTACCAAGTTCAAAGATTCCAAAAGAAAGTAAAATATGTAGAAGGGAGCTAAGAAAAGGAACAGGCTCACCTGCAAGCATCAATAAGCAGCAGGGCTGCTATCAAGTTAATCCCAGCCTATGCTCACTGAAGTTCCACAAACAAAGGGATTTTTGTGTGCTTTCTTCACAGTATTCCCTAACAACTATAACAGTGGCTGGCACATAGTAGACACTCACAGACTTGTTGGATCGATTAATTAATACCTCTGGAAGCTCACCTCTGTGCACTGGAATAGCTGTGAAAAGATCCCAGCCAAGCTTACATAGTTCCATTTGCCCCCAAAAAACACCTGATGTTGCTCTAAGCCAATGGTTCTCAAAGTGTAATTTCTAAAACAGAAGCAGCATCTGGGAACTTGTCAGAAATGAGAATTATCAGGTCCCACCCTAGGCTTACAAAATCAGAAACTTGAGGGGTGGGCCGTGCGCCCAGGAATCTATGTTCTAATAAACCTTCCAAATGCCCACTCGAGTTTGAAAACCACTATTCCCACTGTGATGGCGTGGAATCTTAGAGCAATCCCAGGGAGCTACATGTGCAACTAAAGGGACTCCTGCAAAGTTCATTAGTCATAGGAACTAGTTACTCATCTAGTTCAACCAAGACTCTTTAGAGCCAGCTACAACCTCCAAGGAAGTTCTCAAGAATGGCTTCTCCTCTTTTGCTTCTCCTTAGCTCACCACCAGCAGCCTAAACTGGACAAACAAAACAAAACAAAACCCTGTGAAACAACTACTCGAACATTCAGCACAAGGCCTAACTCTTAGAAGGAACACAAAACCTATTCCTTAAATGGTCTCTCACCTAAGTGCATTCCCTGGGCTTACACACTATCCCACACCAAAATTTCTGGGTGAGTTCTGAAAAATCTACGTTTGTTCTCAAAACATAAATCAGGTCTCACAGCCAGTCTGCACACAGCAACCTTGGCAATGAAATTGTACAGCCCTGTTCTACCAATACTCATTTTGCATTTTGGCCACTTGCCAAAATCAATGAGAACTAGCTAAGCATCCATTTTGTGCACAAACACAAGCTTCAGAAAGAAGGTAGTCAAATATTAAATCTCCAAAATTTAAAGTTTATAATGTGTTAATAAATCAAAGAACACATTTGCATCACTAGATTAAGTCTGTTCCTTCAGAAAGTCAAGGAAAGCTAATTTCTATAAAACCTTAATTTTCAAAAAACAAAAAACAAAAAACTTAATTTTCTAAAAGATACCTTAGTCAGAATCCCTGCAGTGCCAGCAGACTCTAATAAAATTTAGAGATAACACAATGATTTTTTTTTTTATCAAAAGGCTGGAAAATATCTTCTTTCCACTCTAGAAAGAACTCCTAACATAACTTCCAAAGCCAAGTAAACACCTTTTAAAAACCAAAAGATTCCATATTTCTGCCAATAAAATGGTGATCCAGTTATACACTAAGGAACAGAAAGAAGACCTGGCTTTGATTCTCCAGTCAGCCCTGGACTTGACAGCGTGACTTTTGCATAGGTCTCAGAGGGTCTCTGTCACAGTCTCCAGAAATGAATACATGGTCTTATGAAAGATATAATGCACTTGAAAGTGCTTTGAGGGATGCCTGGGTAGCTCAGCAGTTGAGAGTCTGCCTTCGGCTCAGGGCTCAGAGTGTGATCCGGGAGTTCCAGGATCTCCAGTCCCACATCCGGCTCCCTACAGGGAACCTGCTTCTCCCTCTGCCAGTCTCTGCCTTCTCTCTGTGTCTCTCATGAATAAATAAACAAAATCTTTTTTAAAAATGCTTTGAAAACTATTAGATATTATCTTGTCAACATGCAAATTTATTCCTATGAACTGATTCCCTCCCTCCCACTCACAGTGATCAAAATGATTTATATTAGAAAGTGCTCATACGTGATTTGACAGCAGTTGTAACAAAAATGTAAATGAAAAAGGATACTGGATACCTCTGTACACATAAAGCAGCATGAAGCCAGAGACATGAAGGCTTTCCAATGACAAAGAAATGGATTAGAAAAATCATGGATAATACATTGGCCGTTCATGGTTTTGGGCAAAAATTTAAGCTAGAAAGACATGATTTTTAAGAAAGAAAATGAATGACAAGACACAACGCGAGATACTTCAAAACCTCACAAGAGGATATGTTTAAAGAGTAGTTTGGGGGGATCCCTGGGTGGCGCAGCTGTTTAGCGCCTGCCTTTGGCCCAGGGCGCTATCCTGGAGACCCGGGATTGAATCCCACGTCGGGCTCCCGATGCATGGAGCCTGCTTCTCCCTCTGCCTGTGTCTCTGCCTCTCTCTCTCTCTCTGTGTAACTATCATAAATTAAAAAAAAAAAAAAAAAAAAAGAGTAGTTTGGGAACAAACGGTTAGGGAGGGCTATGTTTTTGTCAGGTCTGAGTTACCCTTTGCTATGGGTACATTGTCTTTTCATGTGGCCCCAAAGAAATAGTTGAGCCATTATTGTTGTTGATAATGACAAGCAGATGCTGATGGGATGATTGCACATCAACAGTTCTCAGACTCAGGTCTTGTGTAATTGGGTGTGTCCATCTATGTCACTCCACAAATGGTTATTAAACTCGTTACAACTTCCCTAAATCTTTGCACTAGACCTGAGCAACATTTGGATAGCTATTCTCTGCCAACTGAGAATGGGCACCATGATAAAAGAAAAAATTTAACAGTTCCAAGGTTTATTCCTCCTCCCAAAAGACAAACAGATACACACACACACACACACACACACACACATTTAAAGTAGGGATGTTTGTTTAATTCAAATTCTAAATTATCAAATTTGAAATTCAACACTTTACCAAAACCATAAATACTCCTTTACTGCATGCAGTAAATGTTACAAGTCTATTAATTTCAACATGTCATGAAGAAAAACTAATCAATTACCAATTTTCTATTAAGAAATTATATGCATTCTGAATAAGCTATGTACCTCAGGAGCAACACTGCTGTCAGGGTTATCAAAAGTCTCCTCAGGACGATGGAGAATGGGGAATCCCAGGTCTCAGGACATACAATGCCAGACTTCCTAGTGAGAAAGGTGCATGGCTAGATGATAGTGGCCTTCATCCAGGAAGCTCTCAGCTGACCACAGGCCATGGCCAAATGTCCAGCTGGATTGCTGAAGGGTTCAAAATGGTCCACTTGACATTTTGTTGATATTGAAGTGTCAAACCTTCAACCAGTTGGCCACTCAGTGAAAGCTTTCCTACACTGTACACCTGAAGGAAGCATTTGTTGAAATGGCTCCCTTGAATGAAAAGCACAATTTGTGAAATGCATCTTGTGGAAAGGCACAGTATACTTTCATATACTAATAGATGTAAACAAGGCAGACTCCTATAAATTATTGACCTTAGAATTAATAAGCTAAACTAAAGTGCAATATGAGAGCATGATCGTTTTTTTCTTTCCCTATTAACATTTAGCAGACTTAAAATCTTAGCCATCATGTATTTTGTTCCCTGAAATGTATCAGTTACATTTCCCACAGAAGCTAACTACGCATTTCCTCGTGGGTGTATGTGTAAAGCTACCATAACAAAACATTCTCTATTTCCTCATTTCGATTAAAAGGAAAGAAGAAATGCTAAAGTGCACTTACATAAGTGACAGTGCAATACTGACACACCTATCTGCATTCACAATTTATACTCTGCTTAAGTTAAGGAAAGAACTGCCAAGGGCTACGAAATAAGATTACGTTGGGAAGCCCATGCTGCCTGCTCCTCAGAGATTTTAGGGAAACTTTAAGGAACAGGAAAGTCACTTCAGGCCACTCAGGAACAACTAAGGCTTGAGACATTAAAAACAGCTGAGAAAAATACTAAGAAATAGACATAAGAGCACATGAAATGCATATAAATGAACATGACATTACAGACCCATTGACAGAAGGGATGGGAGTTGTGATGGGCTAAGCTGAGTCAGCCACTCTCTCCTGCCTATTTCACTTTGGATCAACATCCTGTCTAGGTAACAGTTAACAACTGGTGACTGCAGGCATAGAAGAGCTTTAGGAAAAGCTAACTGATCATCTGGGGAAAGAATCCTCAACTCCTGCTTCATTGCTCTCATGCTCTGACACACCTAATCAAACAGAAAGGAAGAGAATCCTTTCCTATCTTGGGGAACAGAATTCAGAGTTAGGTACATTATGCAGGAAGCAGTGTGGTGTAATGAAATAAGAACTGCCCTAGAAATCAGAACCTGAGTTCTAATCCCAGCTTTGCCACATATTCACCATGCGATCTAGAGGAATTCCTTTGAGCTATTTGAGACTTACTATTCTCATGTGTAAAACTAAAATAATTATCACCAGCCCTCCCTCCTTAGAAAACTTTGTGGCTCAAGTGAGATCATGTTTACAAAAGTGACTAAACGCCAGAAAGCACTATTTAATATAAAACTCCCAATCCAAAATTCTGTGAAACAGGAAATCCTCACCATCTAGCCCAGAAATGACAAACTATTACATGATTCAAATTAGCTCACATACACCTATGTTATGAGACCAGCCCAAATGGGGGTAGGATGTATATTGGACTGGTGTAATTAAGTTCAACATTTTTTTTTTAATTTCCTACTGCTCTCCCAGTGTCTCGACAATGCTCAGGAATAACAAGCAAGAGTGATAATCTCCTCAACCTCCTCTAGCCTTCTCTGGCACAGAAATCCAACATAGGCCACTTCACATGCCTGATTAGATAAGCTTTCCCAATGCTGAAAACCAACTGCTTCTAATATTTCAAACCCGATTTCCATTAAGACTCAGGAGTGAAAGATGGAAACAAATAAGACAACTAAACAGATCCTCCTTATTAAACGAGTTCTCCAGCTTTAATTGGAAATACTAAATAATTTTTTCTATGCATCAATTATTTCTGAGATGACAGATGCAAGATGCTGCAAACTTAAGCAGACAAAAGGTTAGGGAGGCTTTTAATATCTACATGGTTAATTTACAAATTTGAAATTACTAGACAATAGTGCTTTGGTCTGCTCTTTAGGTGATGCACTGCCTTAGTAATGAAGCAGAGTCTAAAAGGAAATCCTTGAAAGAAACTGAAATAGGAAGGATCAGAGACAGAATTCTCAGATCATATCTTCCAAAGGGGGGAATTACTATGAGGCCAATGAAGTTTTAAACTTTGCCCCCCCCCACACACACACACTTGAGTGTCTATTTTGTGCCTAGAACCATGCAATTAAATATGTTGTTTCTAATACCTGCAAATAATCCTGCATGTTAGGTATTACTATTAATCCCATTACATAAATAAGGAAACTGAGACTTAGAGAAGTTAAGGGGCTTGCCCAATATTCTTAACTAAGAATCAGAGCCAGGTCTAGGTAGTTCTAAAAACCTAACAGCTATGCTAAAGCAAAAATCAAAGTGTAGTGGGAAAGGGTATCTAAAGTCATTCCAAAAGATAATAAAAAACAATCAACCTATACTGTCATTTATCTCTTTCATTATCCTTAATATCCCTGAGCATTTTCCCTTTCAACATCCAATGGGCAACTAACAAAACTAAACTCTAAGGAGAGACGAGCATATCTGAAAGGACCCACATGTGTGAGCATGCATGTGCAGGCTGTATTTTAAAATAGATGGGATTAATAAAATAAAATAAAATAAAATAAAATAAAATAAAATAAAATAAAATAAAACAAAACAAAACAAAATAAAATAAAATAAAATAGATAGGATTGTCTGTTGGTGTCAGACACATTCTCTCTTCTATTAGTACAGATGACTTTTGATTGTCAGTAACAAAGGAGGTAATAATAAAGAGAAAGTTCACCGTAAAGAAGAAAAAATGTGTGCTTTTTCTATGATATGTGTAGAAATGCACTTCCCAGGCCAAGATAGGTTAGCACTGGGTAGTTTCAGTAATTGGCTATGTCCACTGTTCATAAGCTGAAGCATTCCAATTGTTTTACATGGTTTCTTACATCCCTTTCAAAATTCAACGATAAGAATACATTCTCATGTGCAAGGTCAAGAAAAAGCTATCTGGAAAAAATAAGCTATCTGTAATTGAAAAGGCTGGCACAAATATGACTCTGGATGGCCATTTTCGATCTTTCAAAATGTTTTTTATTAAGAAAAAAAAAAAGCTCCCCATTCATTCCTGGTCTTAATCTACTAAAGAATTTCTTTTAGGATCAAGATATAAAAGGGAAAGAAATGCTAAACAACTTTTCTTGGATTATGACACACATAAATCCATTCTCCCCACTTCCAAAAAGATTTAGAAAGGACTCCAAATCCTTAAAATGGAATTTTGAAGTTTAAATAATTCCCATATTATGCAAATGTTCATTCAGAAGTAAGACGATGGTAAGGGTAAAACTTAAATCAGTTTAGGACACAAAATATTATTATATCCAAAGTTACATTATCTGTGACCATAGGATTCCACCAAATTGACAATGGCGTCACTTAGTGTGTAAGTGTGTGAGCTCTGGAGTTGAGCAAGAGAAGTTCCAATTGCTAGCCTATACCAATGATCAGCTGAGTAGCGTCGATGACCATCCCTTAACCTTTCAGTAAATAGGAATCAAACACCTATTATAAGGACCAAAGGAAACAGGTCAAGTACTTTCACCAAGTACTGTCAAGCATCTGTCAACATAATAAACCCTTCACATAGGAAAGCTATTGTTACTGCATATAAACTCCATAGGGACAGAGATTTTGGTCTGTTTTGTTCACTTTATTAATAAGGAGGCATGCCTCGATCTGCTCTCATGCATATACTCTCAGTTCCTCCAAAGTAACGTTCACTTCTTTCTATATTAATTATATTCGAATGCTGCTGTCCTTAGTGTACACCTCCTCTCTTTTACCATAAGTGGCTCCAGCTGCTTTTTTGGAAAGATTTAAATTATTGGAAAATATTTTAAGTGTTTTAAGAGTATTTGAGTTACCATATGCACCACTTACATTTTCTGTAAACAGTATGCTTACACATAATTATAAATATCTCAGACCATAAAAGAAAACCTTTCATAGTATTCCCACAACCAAAAAACAAAGTCTTAGAAATAATTATAGAGGGAGCAGAAGGGAGTGGTAGGTAGAATACGGTTTACTAAATCAGCAAAATAAAATGTTGAGTTTTGTCTTAAAACAAAACAAACAAAAAAAAAAAAAAAACCTGACAACCATTTGCTCAAGGCTGCCAAAACTTGAGAATAAGCAAACTGTCATGGGAAACAAATGTTAAAAATACGAAACCCTTTTCTGAGAAAGTAACTCCACCAGTCCTAGCTAATCCATTACTGAATCACTAATGACACCAGCCCCACTGGCTTGTCTTAACCACTACAGAGAAGTCCAAAGGGACATGCAGGGGCTCACAGTCAAATATTTTCTTTGCTGTCACTGACATTTTCAATATGGCCACACCCCTTCTCTCCCCTACTCTTCCACTCTTTTATTCCCTTTTCAGATCTCAAAAAAAAAAAAAAAAAAAAGGTGGTTGACATACTGATAGATCATTTGAGTAGTGAATGCACAGGAAAGATCACTTGACTAGAAAACAAGAGCTTGGATTCAGGCCCCAACCTTGACCTAGCTCTGGGTCTTTTGGCCACTCATTTCTTTGGGCTTTAGTTTTCTCCACCTATAAAACACCTGGAATCTCAAAATCTCCAGGAGCCTCTAAAGGTGTTAAGACCATAGGATATTTCTATTATTTCAGAATGCCTAAGAGAGATAGTCCATTAAAGTGCTATAAGGCTAATTAAAACATCAAATATTTTAGGTTTAGACTAGTATTCCACATGGTGACACAGAATGGCATGTGATATTTGCCATATCATATGAAACTGGGGAACAATGGAGTTGGACCTGATATTATCCTTAAAGATATACCTCAGAAAAATCACAGTTTTTGTAGTAAGCATAACATCCAACCACAAATGTCTGATTAATAAATAATGGGGGGACGCCTGGGTGGCTCAGTGGTTTACTGTCTGCCTTTGGCTCAGAGCATGATCCTACAGTCTCGAGATCGAGTCCCACATGGGGCTCCCTACATGGACCCTGCCTCTCCCTCTACCTATGTCTCTGCCCCTCTCTGTGTCTCTCATGAATAAATAAATAAAATATTTAAAAATAAATAAATAAATAAAATGGGAAATAAGTTAACATCTATCAGTGAAATTTGTGTAATAGACAAAATTGCTTCAATTTAGAAATACACTCCATTAATAGACTCCAATAGAGTACCCCTAAATATGAACAGGATCACTGAAAACCAGTGAACAATCTACATGCTGAAAAGGTGAAGCTCCTATTTCTCACTAAGGGTCCAAATAACTTATTCCACTCTTTTTTTCATTGAAATTCCATTAGCCAACATATAGAACACCATTAGTTTCAGATGTAATGTTCAATAATTTATCGGTTGTATATAACACCCAGTACTCATCACAACACATGCCCTCCTTAATGCCCATTACCTGGTTACCCCATCCCCTACCCCCGCCCCTCCAGCAACCGTCAGTTTGTTTCCCAGAGTTAAGAGTCTCTCAGGGGGGCAGCCCGGGTGACTCAGAGGTTTAGCGCCGCCTTCAGCCCAGGGTGTGATCCTGGAGTCCCGGGAGCAAGTCCCGCCTCAGGCTCCCTGCCTGGAGCCTGCTTCTCCCTCTGCCTGTGTCTCTGCTTCTCTCTCATGAATAAATAAATAAAGTCTTAAAAAAAAAAAAAAAGAGTCTCTCATGGTTTGTCTCCCTCTGATTTCTTCCCACTCAGTTTTCCCTCCCTTCCCCTATGATCCTCCGTGCTGTTTCTTATATTCTACCTAACTCATCCACTTTTGATTAAAATGAAAGCAACAAAAAGGTCCATACTGCAACATAAAATAACACCAACAATTACTATTTACTGTACTCTTACTATGTGCCAGGCATTGTATTATGAATTATTATTACATTAAACACATTAATTTACTGAATCCTCAGTAACTCAAATCAACTAAAGTAAGTCAAGGGCCATGCGTCAACTAATGTCCATCCATTTCTTTTATATTCAGAAAATACAAAGAATTCCTAATAGGTGACCTCTACATTCAAAGAACTGCCAGTTTCATGAACTAATTTTTAGTTATACATACCATAAAAACATGCATCTTTAGTATGCTGGAATGAGTAAGGATTTCTGAGACAGATAGACATACCTTTAAATCTCAACTCTACCACTTAACTAACTGCATTATCCTGGGTATTTAATAAGCTTCAGTTTCCCCACTTAGCCTACTACTCCTCATCTCATAGGGTTGCTGTGAGGATAACTGTATGAACGTACATAAAGTGCCATAGTTGACTGCAGAGACTCTGGAGCCAGATAGAGGTTTGAATCCTGGCTCTATTATTCATTAGCTGCATTATTCACCCCAACACCCAAAGCTATGAATCTAAGTTCCAATTTCCTTATCTGTAAAATGGTTATATACTGTCTACCCTAAAGGATAGCCTGTAAATTAAATGAGGAAATATATGTAAAGCCCTAGCAGAATGACAGACACATAGTAAGAATTCAACAGTGTTAAAAAAAAAAAAAAAAAACCTGAGGTTTAAAAAGTCAAACCACAAGTTTAAGTCCAAGCTCTGTCACTTACTATCTAGAGCTAAACAATGGTATACAAGCCAGTATTCCACTGAGGCTCAGTTTCCACCAAAGTTTTGTGAAGATTAAAGGAGGTAATTATATAAGAAGGTTCTGTAAACTCTACATTGCTATGTAAATGTTGAGGTTGTTTTACTTTATGAAAATGAGTTGTATGTTAGTTATACTGACTGATCCTTCCAAATACTATCTTCATCTTTAAAATGGAAAAACAGGCAGAGAAATTTTAAGCCATAGAGGGAAGGCTGATGGTTCCAAAAGAAGGATGGAGAAAAGAACTGGGCCAAAATAAATTCAGACCATGACAAAGCAGAAAATGAACAAGCCTTCAAGAAGAAAGATGAGAATAGGGGATCCCTGTGTGGCGCAGTGGTTTGGCGCCTGTCTTTGGCCCAGGGCGCGATCCTGGAGACCGGGGATCGAATCCCACGTCAGGCTCCCGGTGCATGGAGCCTGCTTCTCCCTCTGCCTGTGTCTCTGCCTCTGTGTGTGTGTGTGTGTGTGTGTGTGTGACTATCATAAATAAATTTAAAAATATTTAAAAAATTAATAAAAGATGAAGAGCGAGTCAAAGCGTTTAAAAAAGAAAAAGAAAGATGAGAATAAATAAATACCCATTACCTTGTTTTTAATCAGCAGCTTCACCTGCTGATTAAGCCTCTCAGTGGAGGCTTAAGAATTCCCTAATTCCTCCTAGAAACAGTATTAAAACTCCAGAGTGAGAAAGAGCTTCACTATCAAATCTCTTTTCCCACTCAAATTAATTTTGTGGATGGGGCATAGAAACAAAGACCAATGAACACAAACCCAAACTCCTAACTGGCATTCTCTTAACCACAGCTTAAAAAAAAAAAAAAAAGAGTCCCAATCCACTTGAGAAAGGTTTCCTTCTTTGGTTGGTCAGAAATGTCCCTGTTCCCCAGGTTTCTTCATGCTAAATATGGCAATAGCTGGCAAACAACCAGCCCAGTAAATTCCAATGATACTTAAGAAAGCATTCATATTGCTTGAAATTACTCTGAATCAAACACTGAAGACCTGCAGGGCTTCCACATACAACAGTTCAGCTGGAGCTCTTAATGTCCAAAACAGCAGGGTACCTTAAGAACATACAAGCTTGAAAAACAAGCAGTCTACTCTTCTTTATTGCAACATTCTTCAGCAACAACATTGATCTCCTACCCACTGTGCACACAGCACTGCACTAGGGCAGTAGGAGGCTAGAGGAAGAAATGGAACAAACAGGTGGTGTCCATGGGGTGCCAAAACAACAGGTTGATTCAGTCAGCTCTGTCCCACAACTAATCAATTTGGTGAGGAGAGAGGGGAGGGAATCTTAGTCATCCTGTTGTCTGACCAAACTGACTGGCTAGACCACAATACAACTGTCAATTAGGTCAAAATGTCAGATTTAGTAGTGCACTAGTCCTGCCTTTCAGGGATGTTACATACTTCAAAAATCTTGATTATCCAGGAAGACAGGATATAGACAGATTACCCTCAACCCACCAAAAATCACATATTTAGCTCCAGAATTTACTGTTTTCCTCTAGTATCTTTTTATAAAATGTTAAAGTGCATTTCCTGAGCACATACAACTGATAGCTTGGTCAGATTAGAATTTTAAAGTATCTAAAGAAAATAGCAGTTAACAAATACAAAGAAAACTGACCAAGCTCATTATAAGTCAAAGGATTAAAAAATTAATTAAATATATGGTTTTTGATATCAATATTGGTAGCAATGAGTAATGGGAATTAAGGAGGGCACTTGTTATGATGAGCCCTGGGTGTTATATGTAAGCGATGAACCACTGAATTCTACTCCTGAAACCAATATAACACTATATGTTAACTAACTAGAATTTAAATAAACATTTGGAAGAAAAATACATATATATTTGTAGCAATTTGATATTACGTAGTTTAACCTGTCCATAAATACTTTTGTCCATAAACACATTTAAGACAAAGAAAGGACTAATATCTTTCATATAAATAGCTTTTTCAATCAGTAACCAAAAAATGAATGCCTTGAGGGGTAAAAGACACAGTTTATAAAAATAAGTAAATAAGAAGTGGCCATTGACCATATGAAAAATGATTCAATATCACTGTGTAATCAGAAAGGCAAATTAAGGTCAGGTAGCATTTACCATTTATCAAATTGGTTAAAAGCTTTAAAAATAAAAACTACTGTTGAACATAGTTGGCAACACTGACGGTTTCATATTCTGCTGATGGAAGTATAGCTTGGTCAAACTATATGGAAGAGAATTTGGCAGTATCAGAGTCACAAAAAGGTCCATATTCTTTGACACAACAACTTGACTTCTGAGAGCTTAGTGTTAACAAAATAAATATTCCTACCAAAATTTAGATATAAGAATTTCATTGTAACATTATTTATAATTATGAAAAAAATTAGAGGAGCACCTAGGTGGCTCAGTCGGTTAAGTATCTGTCACTGGCTCAGGTCTCCTGAACTGGGCTCCCTGCTCAGCAGGGAGTCTGCTTCTCCCTCTGCCTCTTCCCCCCTGCTCATGCTCACTCACTCTTTCTCTCAAATAAATAAAATCTTTTTTAAAAAATTAGAAACTAAGAATTGATTTCAGTTTAAGTTATATATATAGCTGATTCTTAAGACAGAACAATATGCAGCCTTTCATATTCTTAAAGAACATATATATATAAGAAAATATTCACAATATTTTAAGTAGTACAGAAGCAGATGATAAAGCTATACGTATGCTAAAACCCCCAATTGCAATGATAGACACAGGAAAAAAAAACTGTCTAGAATGTATCAAAATATTAACTATGGGTTTTGGTTGGAGGTGATGGAATTATTGGAGATTTTAATTTTCTTTTATGTTTTCCAGTTTGTTTTTACCTTCTGTATCCCTATTTTTTAAAATCACTCTTTGACATAGAAATTCTTCTTCTGCAAATCTAGCTTAATGAGGAAAAATCCTAATGAGGAACGTCTTTTTCTGTATGAAGAGGATCAGTATCATTTATACAGAAAAAAAAAATGAAACCAATTAAATAAGCAACCAAACCAAAGAATGGCCAAAACATCATAACCCTATTAATAAGAATATTATTGAGGCACCTGGGTGGCACTGTCAGTTAAGCACCCAACTCTTGGTTTCAGCTCAGGTCATATGATCAAGCCCTGCATCAGGCTCCACACTCAGTGCAGAGTCTGCTTAAGACTCTCCTCCTCCCCATCTGCCCCTCCTCCCCCTAAAATAAACCTTTAAAAAGTCTTTTAAAAAATAAGAACATTATTTAATCAATAAAAATTTATAAAAAGTGCTTGAAAATATGAAAAATATTCATAATCATCAAAGAAAGTACAGAAAATTGTGTTTATATTATGAATCAACATTTTAAAACTAAAGGTAGAAAAAAAAGACCAAAAGATGTACACCAAAATATTAACAGTGGTATGATTGTGAATATTTTTCTCACACTTTTCTAGATTTGTCAATGCCTTTAACTACTTTTAAATATAATTACTTTTTAAGTAACCTTCCCCTCCCCCCAAAAAAATCTTGTATAAGTTAATTAGGTATAACGTGAGAATTAATTGTTACTATGTAAACCTACCTTAAAATATTACAATCTTTGTTTTTAGTTATAACCATTTTTCTTAAATCTCTTAGGAAGTATGTCATAGGATTCATGAAATATTGTAACTTACTTTCAATACTAACATACGACCAAGGACTTGCATGATTCACAAAATATGTTTTTCCTATAATAATCCTCATAAAGATTAGAAAGTGCTTTAAATGTAATTAAGTAAATGTCCTTAACATCTCCAATTAAAGAAGACCTAGCAAATAAATAAAAGCATGTTCATAGCAAAGAAAAATATAATAAAATATCATAATCAAAATATACACATCCTCAAACTTCAGTGAGTCTCAACACTTTCTGGACAGACAAAAGCATGTGAAAGCAGAGTTAATTTCTTTGCAGCTTATTACAATTACCATTTAGAGAAGTTAACACATTAGCACTATCTAGTTTTCTGAATATTCAAATTCAGAAATTCAACATAAAATATTAGTGAATAAACACTATTCAATTATTCTTATTTGAATGTTGAATAAATATGCCAGTCTAGCAATCCTTTCCCTTTTAGGGTCTAGTTTAAAAAGACTATTTAATCTTCAAGGTTTAAAAACTTCAGAATCTCCTCAAAAGACAGATGAGAGGAATCCCTGGGTGGCTCAGCAGTTTAGCACCTGCCTTCGGCCCAGGGCATGATCCTGGAGTCCTGGGATCAAGTCCCACATCAGGCTCCCTGCATGGAACCTGCTTCTCCCTCTGCCTATGTTTCTGCCTCTCTCTCTCTCTCTCTCTCTCTGTGTCTCTCATGAATAAATAAATAAAATCGTTAAAAAAAAAAAACACAAGACACATGAGAGTAAAAAGAAATGAAAAAGAAGCAAACAACAATTTTAAAATGCACCTGCCTCTGAACAAGATAGTATACTTGAGAATGTAACCACAGCTTCTTGTACAACACTTTATCCAGCAAGCAAAGTTGTATTTTAAAGTGATGCTACTTGTTAAAAGACAACATATTATTAAGGGGGCGATATCCAACTCTAATCAAAATATTATAGTCATGTTCTCCTTACTTTGTAAGATACACAGATGCTTTCTTCATATGATTAAATGTATATAAGGGTGGGGGAGCTAGTCTTAACACAGAAACAGGTTCTGTAACACCCATAAATCCAACCTGTCTTTGTGAAGCGATGAGTCCATCTTGGCATGATGTTTGGCTGATGTGTTCAAAGAACTGGAGTTACTGCCTAGGCGCCAATATTCTGAGAGGAACTGACTTGAAGACCAGAAACTGCCTCAAGCAGACCTCTAGGGAAGGTGCTTCAGTCAAGGGGAGGAAAGACCAAGGCCCCTTGCTGAACGGCCAAAGACCAAGGGTACCAGAGCTGAACCACGGCAACTGGTCTGCCATTCAAGAGTGGCAAGGGACAGTAAAATGACCCCCAAGACTTTGTTCAGTCATTATCTAGTAAAACACAAACTTTAAGGAGCTGGTAGAACAGGGTTTTGCCAAGACAAGCAGAGGGGGTGATTAATCAATGCCACCTGAGGCAGCAGCTCTGGGTGTGTCCATACTGAACCTCTGTCACTGCCTGGCCATGACAAGAAATTCCTTCAGCTACTGCCACTGAGAACTAGAGCTTCCAAAGAAGGAAGGTATCTCTACCTTGACTCATCCCAGATCAGGCCTGACATCCAGGACTAAAAAC
Organism: Canis lupus baileyi; assembly: GCF_048164855.1. Lineage (NCBI taxonomy): Eukaryota > Metazoa > Chordata > Mammalia > Carnivora > Canidae > Canis > Canis lupus. The sequence continues at coordinate 7,970,359 of NC_132849.1, read as the reverse complement.
ACAGCCCTCTCTTCTGCCACAAACCCACTGACAGACATAATACATACCACAACCAGTCCCAAATTTACATTTAGACCCCCTAATAGACAAAGAGGTCTTTATCTTTTCCCCAAGTTAAGTTTTGATACTTCTAAATTACAAAAGAGAAAGGGGAGAATAGCAGACTCCCAGCAGGGGTGTCCTAATAGACCTGCAGCTTACTTCCCCAGACCCTACAGCTCTTAGTCACCCTGACTGCAGGAAGCTGCTTTCTGAGACCATAGATAAGTGACCTAAATGACTTGTATTTCATATTCCTAATTGTGTGCTCATCTGTCTTATCTCCATGATGATGTCTGCTCCTTGGGGGCAGGCCCCTATCTTCTGCTTGGTCAATGATTCCCACATCTACCAAAGCAGAATACCCTTTACTCCCTACCACATGATGAAACACACAAATTAAGGATAACAACATACCACAGTCCTCCTTAATACATGACTGGGACAGGAGAGCTACAAAGATAACAAATCTCAAAGCCAATAATTAGGGTTCCTACCAGAGTTGTATATAGAACTTCCATATTTACACATATAAATAAATTAATACAATGATTACCTCACTTTTCTCACTCCAAGCTATGGTTTTTATTACCCGCCCCTTCTTGGTTTTACTCTTCTTTTTAAGGTCACAATGTATTTTCTGCCACACAACTGGTGTTTGCCTCAGAAAGGAGAGGAGGGCAAAAAGAACAGATTTACGGCAAACCCCCTTCCCCTAACAAAAGAACACTGCAGTTTGTCTCATCCAGAGGCCAAGAGCCTATCCTTTCAGATTTGAAGCCACTTTCTAGTTCCTACAAAAGACAGCAATACTAAGCATCTTTATTAGAGGAGCACTTCTGGGCCCCTTCTTACAAAATGCTCTATTCTGCCCAAGAGATCCTAGGTTCCTTCTTCACTCTCCTTCCTTTTTCAACTTGCCCAGACAGCCCAAAGGCAGGACTGCCTGAAATAAGTGACTTTTAAATCTTTTTGCGCTAACATATCTGAAGGAAATCCCTGACACCAGATGTGTGTTCATAGGTTAACAAAGCAGACATCCTCAAAGGCAGTGTCATTCACAAGGACTAGGGACAGAATTCCTTAGTGGACTCCAAAAAGACCATGGAACATCTCTGGTAACATTCTGATGAAGGGATAAGGAGGCCAAATCACACACAACACATACACAGCAGCCCTAAGATTCTGAACAGTTTGTAGATTATTTTTTTAAGACAAAATAAACAACTTTACTAGCCTTTTGGGGATATCAGAGCTAACCCCCAGCAAGCTAGGCATTTAGCAAGAAGCAAGCACTTTCAAGGGTAAAAAATGATCACAAGACCCAGGCAAAGCAACCTATCTCTAAGTACCATCATAGAACAAACAAACAAACAAAAATTAAACCAAAAAATCCTATTTCTCCAGATTCACTCTGCAATGATTCCAAACTTCCCTAATACAAAAATTAACTGGCTATTTCTTAAACATACACATTCCCAGTTACTATTCAGACCCATTGAATCAGAATCTCCAGGAAAACACTCCAGATGGAATCATCTCTGTGCTCCTTACTAGGTCTAACCTTTTATGGAGGTGTAGGTAACAGTTCAGTAAAGAGTGCCCCTTTGGATCCTTGTCACTCGCGCAGGTCTCAGAACTCTATAAGGGAAATTCCTGAGAAGATGCCGATGGGCACAAGTCATATGAAGACAGATTACAACTGAATATAAGAAAATCTTTCTAAAAATCGGAGTTGTCCAGAGATGAACGAAGCTGCCTCCAAAGGCAGGGAGATACCACAAGAGTTGTTAAAGCATAAAGAAGGTAGGCTACCTCTTGACCAGGATGTTGTAAGAGGAGCAGATCCAGTAAGGAAAGGATAGAAGGACTAGATGAATTTTAAAGTTTCTGCCAACACATAGGTCAACAAAGAGGAAAATTTCAGCTACCCATTAATTAACAAAAAGAGATAGCATAAATGTCTGTAGGTGAGGTCAGCTTTCAACTGATCTCTTCTCTTCAAAGGAGAAAAGAGCATAAAGACACACCCCTGATCACCATCAGCCTCTTCTCTAGAATGTCCCAAAGGTGGGGAGGACAGAGCAGGAGTCACAGGTGCTGTGACAAAGCCAACCTGCTGCTTGGATGACTCTACATGTTTGGCATATGCCAGACAAATTTTATGTACCAGAGAAGGGATGTGTGTGACAGTGTCTACCCTCAAGGAGCAAATCGTGTTGCAGAGATAGCTCATGCACTATATGGTTCTCTCAAAGTTTCATTTATCACATCTCATCTTTAGAGTTTTGTTGGTGGTAGTGGTTTTTAGGGAACTTCTCTGGTAGGAAAAAAAACAAACTTTATTAAATGTATGCATCCTCTTAGTCTAATACTAGTTTGCAATATTCAGCTCATAATGTAAAAAAACTCAAAAAAATCATCAAAACAAGCATAAACTTAGTTAACTCTAATTTTAAAACTATTCCAATAATCCCCCAAATGACCAAATTACAATAAAGTGTGGCAATTCTGAGCAAAATAACAGAAATTGCTGGTCTCATAATATAGTAATACAGGAAACTGTAGAAACAGCTCAAGTAAGAGGCAGGGGGTGGATGCCAGTGCCTTTGAGGTTAAATTCCAAAGTCAAAGTGACCTTTATGATTTGCAGAAGTGATCAGAAAAAAAAAGAGAAAGAAGAAACTACATACACACACACACACACACACACACACACACACAAATTCAAAATGGCAAGTTTAATCAAACTTCAGGGGAAGGGAAACAATTGTTTTTTCCCCAAATGTAACATAAGCAATGTATCTGGAAAATACTATCATAAATAAATAAATAAATAACTGTCTTGGAGTACAATAGTAGTTCAGAATAAGAAAATAAAAGTGGGGTACCTGGGTGGCTCAGTGGTTGAGCATCTGCCTTTGGCTCAGTTGTAATCCTGGGATCCTGGTATCAAGTCCCACATCAGGCTCCTTGCAGGAAGCCTGCTTCTCCCTCTGCCTATGTCTTTGCCTCTCTATGTCTCTCATGAATAAATAAACAAAATCTTTTTAAAAAGAAAAGGAAAATAATTAAAAGTAATTGTTCAATTGAACAAATATTAAGTATCTATTAGATGCCAAGGCACTGTGCCAGGTACAGGGTAAATATACTAGAAAAAAACACATAAATGAAAACACAGTTCTCTTCCTCAAGAAGTACATATTAACAATAAGCACTTGAGGATGTTCTAAGTGTTTCCGTGTACATGAGTTCATTTGTAAAAAGACAGAAGTGGTGTGGAGTGTGAAGGAGGCATGGACTGCAGACCAAAAGAGAGAAATTCTACTTGACTCTAATTGGCTCAGTGACTATGGACAACATACCTGAGCAAATGGAGGCACAAAATCCCTCCCACAAGATTATACTACTAATCAAATACAGACCTGGAGGAGAATGATGGTCTTCTGGTTCCCAGTCCAGTGATCTTTCCAAAATATTATACATATGTTAGACTAATAAAAATAGAAGAGTAGAACAGGGATGCCTGGGTGGCTCAGTGGTTGAGGGTCTGCCTTTGGCTCCAATGGTGATCCTGGGGTCATGGGATTGAATCCCACATTGGGCTCCCCATAGGGAGCCTGCTTCTCCCTCTGCCTATGTCTCTGCTTCTCTCTGTGTGTCTCTCATGAATAAATAAATAAAATCTTTAAAAAAAGAGTAGAAGAAAATAAAACCTTTGGTGTCAAATCATTTGCAGAGAAGGAGAAGAAGGAGAATAAGGAAAAATAGTAGGAAAATGAAAGGTTCAAGTTGTGGCATCCACGTAGAGATGTCAAGAAAGAAAGCACTTAAATAACAAGTGGAAACATAATATAAGGGTAATGTAAAATCTCTTACATTTTCATTCAAATCATGGCTTAGGATTTTTTACTCTAAAACCACTAAGGACAAATAAAGGGAGTCCAAAATTATATATATGAATGAAGCTTGAAAAAAAGACAACACAGAAGAAAAGGATCAGGGAGAGGATTTATAACATATCATTCAAATATAAGAAGCCCTTCTAAAGAGACAATGGGGACCCATTGTGTCCAGATGAACAAGAAGAAATAGCATTATACTCAATAGCTTTTATATTAACGATTTAAAAAATCTTTGACAGTGGAGGAATATTTGATACTGGAATAGTTGACTAAGGTTAGATTAATTCTGTCAATTATTAAAATTAAGAAGGAAAGATCCCCATATACACAGTTGAAGACAGAATAATGAACTATCAGTGGGGTTCCAACAAGTTACTATAAACCTTGAAAAATACAGATTCTCAGACCTACTGTATCATAATCACTGAGTGTTGAGTCCAAGAGTTGCCTCAGCTGATTTTGATGCAACCAGGATATTGAGCTTTGTTCTATCATAGGGGACGGGGTAAGGAGAACCACTAGGAATGGCATCAGAGTGGGAACTAGATTGATGCAAATTTTGTGGGCAAAATAGAATTTCTGTGGGTGTGATATTTTTAAAATGTATTGTAAGGCTGCTCTGAAGCATCCAAGCATATCCCACTGAATTTAAACATTTTCTAAAGGTCCTGAAGTCAGCAAATACAATTCAGGTAAACCAGAAATTACTCCTCGATACCACAGAAAGCCTCTGGAAGACACAGTAGTATGGGAATAGTGCAGAGGGATGCCAAGGAGATGTATATAAATATTTTTAAAAAACAAAACATCAGGAAAAAGAAGAGAGACAAAAGATAATCACTCTCCTTCCTCCCACCCACTGCCCCTGCAAAAGAGACTAATAATACAGAAAGAACAAGAAAGAAAAAGGAAAATAGTCTAAACTTCATCTTCATCTGAAAGGGAAAAAACATTCCTCTTTGTGATTTTTTTTTATAAAGCAAGAGAATTCGGCTGAGAAATTATCTAGCAGGCTACAAAACCCGGAAAACACTTCCCATTGCAAAGTAAAAGAAAACAAGGAGCAAGAGGTGGTTTTGGATAGCTGTTTGACAATGACAACTGGGTTGACTGCTTCTTGCCTTAGAAACTCAAGTGACATTTAAATTAACAATTGGCCATAATTCCAAATACAGGAACACTCAAAAATTTGAAAGAGTGCAGTACTTTGACAAAAACAATGATAACAGATTAAGAAGATTGAAGAAGCCTCCACCGCTAGACTCTGAAAAGACTGAAGATTTGTACCAAAAAACAGGTTTTTAAATATCTTTTATTGCAGTAGTTTAGTATCTGAAGAACTCCTGCCTAAAAAAAATACCCATATCTAGTCCTCTGAGGTAACTCTCAACTTGTCCACCTAAGAGCTAGCTGGTAATAGCAATACCTCATCAGTATAGAAGTATAGAAAAGGATATTCTATGTACTGAGGTCCTAGAATGTGAGAAGCCCTACATTGCCAGAGAAATCCTATTTCTGACATCAGTCTTAACCATTTAACACCTAATTTTGCAAATCGCCTTGCAATCATATTTATTATTCCCTGCAACTCTCTAAAGGAGATCACTTCTTTAGTTCTTTTCATAGGTAAGGAGACTACTGATCATGAAGATTAAGTTATTTACTAAAGCAAGTTAATGGTAGAAACCAAGGATTGTAATCCTCAGACTAGCCCACTGTTTATACTCCTTTTTATTCTAAATCTACACTTGCAGTCAAGCTTTCCACTCAAAAGAAAAATCAAAGGCAAAAATGTCATCCTGTTTTGTTAAACTCTTCCAAAACAATGATTTTGGTTCATCATCACATAGCCTCCTGGTCCACTTCTGAAATTCTTAGGGACACAGAGGTGCATGGGATGTGAGCTTTCCAAAACGGATCTGGTTGGTGCTAAACAACTCAGTACCGCGATTTAAAAAAAAAAAAAAAAAAAACTTGTTCTCGTTTAAACATCTGTGATTGGCATGCCAACTATCTGTTAACAATGAACAAAGAGCAAACGTTTCTAAAACTCTTAACTTTTTCTTTGCAAAGACTTAGCTCTTGGATCAGCTGTTTTTTTGTTTTGTGGTGTGTGTGTGTGTGTGTGTTAGTAAAGGTAAAATCTTCCTTCAGATGAAGCTGAAAAGAAGGAAAAGAAGGAAAAGAAGACCCTATCACATGCACAAGCTACCATCCCGCTGGAAGCAGAGTTCATAAAAAATAAAGCACGGTCCTGCCCTGAAAGGACTTTCTGAGTACCTTTTGCCTGCCATGGGTTTAATATACATTCTCTTAATTAATCCTATTAGCTGGGTAATTTCATTCTCACTTGATTGGTGAGTTCATGCCGCAGAGCTGGATTTGAACCCAGGATTGCAGAGGGCTGCAAAAGCCGCGCTCTTTCTACTGAACAGTCTGAAGAAATTCGGAATCTAAGATCGTGGGTGGGATGCATAAGACGTGATTCGGTTTCCTTTCCTTGGTCCAACCGTGTTCAGAAAGATGGTTGCTAATATCCAACCATAGAGAGGCTTTCCAAGGAAGCACTTTGAATCGACGTATCCACTTTTCCTCACCCGCCCCTGCCCCACCCCCACCACGCCAGAAGAGCAGCAAACGCTGCTGCCAGGTTGGAGGAGTTGGTGATCGTCACACCACATTCCTGGGGCCGAACACAGGCTCTCAAACAGCGCCCGAGCTCAGCGCCTCGGAAAGAATAACAGCAGTTGAGATTTTTAAATCATGTGGCTCCGCATGCAGCCACACCGGCCTCCCTACGGCTCCTGCCTCCACCTTTCAAAGACTCCGGCAAAACACAGCGGACCGACCGAGAGCGGGGACTGGGGTGTCAGGACCCGGGCGCCCCACGAGACCCTGCCCCCGCCCGAAGCAAGCCCACCCACCCGGGGGGTGCCTCCGGCTGGCAGGGAAGGTGTAAGCGGCTGCGCTCCAGGCCCTGCCCCCTCCCTGCACGCCGGAGCCCGCATTCCTTTGCTCGGCCCATCTGCGGTCCCCGGCCTGGGATGGGGGGCGGGGGGGGCGGGGGTCGTCTCGGGCTGCTCGGCCCCAGGACACGCGGAACCACAAGGCACAACAGCCCAACTGCCCGAACCCAAGAACTTGGAGAGCGAGTCTCAAGGCTCGTGGCCCGGCCCCCCTTCCACCGCGGAGGCGTGAGTGGGGCCGGCGGCCAAGGGGCGTGGGGGCAGCGGGGAGTGCGGAGGAGGCGGCCCCGGCGGTGTCCAACCTCGGGGGACCGAGGGGCCTCCTCGGGGCCCGGCCTTCCCCAGCGCGGAGGACGGGAAGCGGGTGGGGAGCGCGGGCACGGTCGCCCCAGGTGGCTCGGCGCAGCGGACAGCGACCCCGGCCCCATACTCACCGCGCGCGGGGGCCGCGCAGCTCAGCCCGAGCGCCAGCAGCGCCCACAGCCGAGCGGGGCTCAGGCCGGGCATCTTCTCGGTCGCCGCCGCCGCCGCCGCCGCCGCCGCCCGCGCAGATCCACATGAGGAGGGGGTCCCCAAAGAGGGTCCCCCGCACGCTCCTCTCCTCCCGCCGCTCCGGCGGCTCCCGGCCTCACGCTGCGCGCCGAGGATCGGGCGCTCGGCGCCCCCCGCGCCCCGCCGCGCCCGCCTGCCGCTCCCGGGCCGCCGCCGCCGCTCAGCCGCCGCCCGAAGTTCGGCTGAAACTTTCTCGGCAGAGCGACGAAGCAGCCTCGTGTGTCCTTCCGCCTCGGCCGCCTCCTCCCCGCAAGCCCCGCCCCCTGTCGCCGGGCCCGACCCGCCGCCCGCGGCACCCAGGGGTTTCCCGCAGGAAGAAGCGCCGGCCCGGGCTGCGCGCGGAGGGATCTCCGCCGAGGCCGCCGCCGGACCCTCCGCTTCTCCCCCCGCTTCTCCCCCCGCGGCGGTCCCCGGGCGCCCTGGCTCGTCGGCGCGCGGCCAGCCCGGCCTCGGCGGGGGGAGGCGCCGAGAGGCCCCTGAACTTGAGACGCCGGGGCGGCCGTCGTGAACTTGCGCGGAGAGACGGAGTCGTCCAGGGACGTGGGGCTCGCCCCCGCACACCCACACTTGCACGCCCCCGGCCGCCTGCAGGAATGCGGCAGGGAAGGGCCAGCGCCGCCAAGGGAGGGCCCGGGGTGGGGGCTCAGGCCAAAGCCCACCGAAAAGGAACCGGGCCGTCGACTGGGCCGTGCTGCACCGCGCATCCATCCATCCATTCGTTCAGCAAATACTTCTTAGTTAGCAGTGTGCTCAGCACAAAGGGATCATACGGAAGATGCAGGATGCACAAGCTAGTTTTTTGGTTTTTTGTTTTTTTTTTTTTAAGATTTTATTTATGTATTCATGAGAGACACAGAGAGAGAGGGAGAGACGGGCAGAGGGAGAAGCAGGCCTGAGGCGGGATTCAATCCCAGGACCCCGGGATTCAATCATGACCTGAGCCAAAGGCGGACGCTCAACCCAGATGCCCCTGCACAAGCTACTTTTGAGGGGAAATCCTGCAGGATTCAGGGAAGGTTTTGCTAAGATATTCGTGGTCACATTGTTTGTAAAAAGCGGACAATTAGCATCTATGACACTCTGAATCCCTGTAAAAGCCGACAACTGGAAACAACCTAAATCCCACCCATGGATGCACGACACACAACATAGAGTAATAGAATATAAGCAGGATAGTGGTTACTTCCAGGGCAGGAGAGTGGGAAATACTTCCATGGGCACCTGTGGGCTTACTATTGTGAAAGAAAAGAGCTGAAAACAAAACAAGCAGAAAGATTTGTGTGGTTGTAAAACTCCAGGGGATAGCCACCATAAAAATAAAGGTACAGATAAGGGAATAAGTAGGTGAGTTCTGCTACTATTTGCAGTGACAGGAGTCAAGGAGGGAAGGGGGGTGGGGACCAGACTGGTAAAATCTTAAAGGGCAAGCTGAAAGGGGTGGGGGGGGGGAAGAGTAGTTATCTCTCAGATCATAGAAAATCACTGAAGGCTTTTGAACAGGGGTGAGACTTGATGGAAAGGAAAGTTCCTCTGATAATCCTGTGTAAAATTGATTGTCAGGAGCAAAAGGCGAACTGGAATCTGAGGACCAGTCAGGAGTTAGTGAAACACTCCAGGCGTGGGGAGATGAAGGCCTGAACTAATGAGGTAAATGTCAGAATGGAAAGGAAGAGATGGATCTGAGACAATGGGGGGGGGGGTGGTGTGTGTGCAAACCTATGTAACTAATTGGATGTGAGAGTTTACAATCCTACTGGGAAGGAAAATCCTACCCACAGAGCCTCTCCCTCCCTACTTGACAGGATAAAGTCCAAACTTTTAAAAGCAGTAAATAGAAGGCCTCTACTTCACTAGGCCCCATCTTTCATCCTCTCTGCCCCATTGTGAACTTTACACCATAACAGTATTGAACAATTTGAGATTACCCCCAAAATATATCTTCTTATTTCAGTCTCTATACCTTCTGTTCCCTTGGTTTGGAAGGACTCTTGTCATCCCCTTCCCTCCTTCTCTTAGTGAACTTCTAATCATCATTAATACTTCAGTCCTGAGAAGGCTTTGCTGACACTGTAACAAATTCCTGCCCCTCAACAGACAGTCTTTCCACTGTACTGCTCTTAACTTATTAAAATATCTCTCTCTCTCTTTTTTTTTCTTTTTTTTTTTTTACACAGGACTGCTGATATTTCTGTCTCCTCAACCAATTCGGAGAAGACCTTATGGGCAAAGGCCATGGCCTTATTTATTCCCAGTGTCTATCACATAATATATTTTGAACTAGAATGTAAAATAACAGTAAACAAGTGCAAGTCGGTATGATTAGAGGCTTATGAAGTTCCAAACTGGATTTGAATAAGTACTTTTCAGTAAATTAGCAAGTACTATTATTGAGACTAGTCACCTTGGGATGCTAGAAACTCTTTTCAAAAATAACATCATCAGTCAAAATAGCTTTGGAATTTCCCTTGTGCAAATATGTTCAGAGAATGATAATAACATTACTTTTTAGTAGTTGACCCATAGAGTTGCCAGTTAGAGCATTCTCTTTACTCACTAAATATAGTTCATGGTGACTTGGCTCTATACAAATTTTAAACATCACCTGCAAAGACTGGATTTGTCACTATTAAAATATATTCATAAAAATGTGAAGATACTTATCCCCAAAGAGTGTCTCCAGAACTGACTGTGGCTATGACTAATGAAAATAGGTATGCAGTTTCCCAAGGTGACTGTTTTAAGAAAAACAATTACTATGTTCACATATAACTTTGGTTGAATTTGTTATAATTTTAAATGTTGCATACATTCCCACACAGGTAAGAGGAAAAAGATTAGATGTTATGAATGAAAGTAGCAGAAGGATATGATCAAAGAGGTGTTTTAAAAGACATCTTTTGAAGGAAGCCATGGATATAAAATAGTCAAAGCAAAATGGGAGCTGAAAATCAAGGGGAAACTGGAGTTGACAAAAATTGAAGAGGAGAACAAGGCAGTCTGACTCATCAGGTAGCATTTTGGTGAATATTGCCATAGGCCAAATGCTGTGTGAGTAGCTGAGGAATAAAGACAGACCAGTAACCAACAATGAAAATCCAGTATGACGAGTAGAATGTTGTGTGTTCACAGCTGACAGTCTAGGAGTCCTTTCCTAGCCTAGGAATGGGCAGGGAAGGCTTCCCGGAAGACCTCAACAGCTGCACTGAGAACTGAAGAATGGAAAGATTAATCTGGTAAGGAAGAAAAGGTTTCTCATGTTGAGAGGTCTAAAGGCTTTTTCAGACATGGGGAGCAAGTACAGAGGCAGGCAAACAATAAAGACCTGCGCCTGTCCCCTATATTGGCAAAATAGGAACTTAGGAGCTGTGGGGATGCAGAAAAGATGGGCATTGGCTCCCAAGGCCAGTAATTGTTGAGATGAGAGAGGGAATGTAGATCAAAGAATCAGCAATGGCCTCAGTATTTTAAAGCATCATGAGCTATTCTCAGATATAGGAAATACAAGAGAAGGAAAAGAAGGTTTGGTAGAGTAGATAAAACAGACAAGCGACTAATATAGCTGAAAGAGGGAAAGCTATGTTCGGGTGGAGCAGCCAGGCAACTATTGATGACTTTAGAACCCTGACTGATTAGCAGGATGGAAGTGCACTGAAATACACTCTCTCCTGTTGAGCTCTCCCCAAAGCTATGCTGAAATTCCATCGTGTGCAGTTAGGTGACTGTCAGGAGACAGGGGATCATGTGGTTGGTGGTGTCTCAAAACTTGAGCAGCAGCCGAAGACATGAAATGCCAGAATCTGCCTGGAGATGTCAGCCCCAAACTACTCAGCAGTTTAATTACTCAGCTGGACTTGGGAATGGTCTTTCCCAGGACCATACTTCTAATCAAAGCAAATCCTACTTTATAGGAGAAATTGGCAAGAAACTACTCAGGTGATCCTATAACTAATTAGTTATTGCTTTTTCTTGAAGTTTCGTAATGTTACTGAATCAAAGAAAAATGGGAGCCCACAAACTTTCATCCGAAAACAAATAAACAGAAGAACCTCAGTCTCTGGGGCCCAATTAAAATCTACAGACCCCTAGCAGTAGAAAAACATGAATAAGGACCAGCACTAGTTTTCATTTTCATCAAAACTAAAAATATACATAGATGTCTTTACTAATTAAAACCCAGGTAAAGGGATCCCTGGGTGGCGCAGCGGTTTGGCGCCTGCCTTTGGCCCAGGGCGCTATCCTGGAGACCCGGGATCGAATCCCATGTCGGGCTCCTGGTGCATGGAGCCTGCTTCTCCCTCTGCCTGTGTCTCTGCCTCTCTCTCTCCCTATGTGACTATCATAAATAAAAAAGAAAAAAGAATTTAAAAAAAAAAAACAGGTAAAATATCCTCCCAAAACAAATGCTGAATTAGGCATTTATTTGTTCCCAAGTCTGTTCTCTCAGACCCAGTAGACTACCAAACTCCTCAAAGACAGAAATCCTATGTTGTCCATTTTGCCCCGGTTCCTAGCACAGTAGTACACATAAGTGCTCATACTATATGTTTTGAATAAATGCTGAATGAGGGGCATATATATCTACATGAATGGGAGAGAGATGCAAAATTGTCTAGGTCTTTTGGAAAATCTTAGGCTGAATCAGCTAAATGCTGTGGATGTTGAAGAAGACATTCTAGGGTACGTATCAGGCTTTGCTTGAGCTATTCCACACATCTCAGCACATAACTCAGGAACCCAGAGATGCATGATAAAGCGTTAGTGGAAGCAAGAATTAAAAAGGAAGAGTTATTTGCAAAATAATACCTTGCATTTGTACGGTGCTTTCCAGAACACTTTTAAGTATAATATCTCATTTGATTCATAGAGCAGTCATGGGAAACAGCCAAGCTAGTCATTATTATACCCATTTCACAGATGAAGAAACTGAGATAGAGTTTAAATGCCTTGCCCAAGGTCAAGTAAGTAATTAATAACATCTGAGACAAAACTCCTGCTGTTTCTGACTTATTCAGTCTCATTCTACTGTCTCCTCCTACAACAGTAATGAAGCACATCCAAGAGCATCTTTAGTGTGGGCACCTCTGAGCAGAGGTCCACCAGCCTCACCATTTATTGGTCAAGTCTGCCATATTGCTACAAAACAAACTGACTCAGTGTAATTAGGAAGTCCAAGCAAGCAAATATATTCTTTGATTTAAACACATTTTTTTGAGATCTCACCCTCTGCAAAGTGCATCCTTGACTCTGGCAATACAGACATGTATCAGACCCAGCCCCTGTTCTCTGGAGATTGCAGTGCATTCAGGAAGGCCAACATAACCAGAGTAACATAACTACAACAGAGATAAAGCATGGGGCTTGTAGGAGAGTAGAGAGCACTGTGATTAATTCTAAGGTCACTTTCATTTCATCCTGTCCCCAGCCTACGAGATATAAATGAACTGAGGTGGCCTATAAAGCTGGACTGTAAACAGCTTGAGCACAGGAACTGTTTCTCGTTCATGTTTGTAACTCCATGGTGGTTGGCTGTCCTGCATAGAACATGGAGTAAGTGCACAATAAAGACCCACATTCTGAGAGGTCGACCAGGTTCATTCAAACAGAGGACAAGTTCCAGAAGGCAGGAGCTAATCTCAAATTTCGAACTAGTTCTGACACTTAGGAGCCAATCAGACTTTTCAACTAATTGTTTCTGCTCATCTGATTAGGAGTATAAATAACATAAGAAATTATAATTTGGGCTTCTTGATAAATTGTTGCCCTTTTAGGGCTGTGGCTATTTCAATTTAATTGATGTCAAGAAGAGGAAAATTTAAGAAAATAGTCCTCGTATAATGAATTGTTCCTCATGTGCATGTACTACATGATGAATGGTATCTTAACTAGGAATCCAAAATTCTCACTATCCATGAGATAAGCAGAAAAGTTAGTACAGGAATGCTTACCTTAGCACTACCTAACTTAAAGATTTCGAAGTATTTTCTCCTGGGAAGTATTACAGTTCAAATACTAAATGGATGTATACACTTTATGTAAAATGACACAAAAAAGGATTGGCCTGCATGCACAGGGATGTCTCCCCAGTTCAAAAGCAGTGTCAATCCACAACTGTGTAATTATCAAACCACAATATTATTGGATGACTCGCAGTGCTTCAGTCACTAAAATGGTTATGCAATTGTAGATATTTATGAAATGTTAAGGCATTTGTTCTCAGAGACTATTCAGTTGTTTCTACCCAACATTCTTATATTCTTCCCTCACAATTAGCCAATAAATTCTTGAGCAGTGAGGTCCAGGAAAACAGAAAGTTTCCACCTTAAAGTATGAAAAAAAAAACCTTCATACTGAGTACAGATCAAATCTAAGTCCCCTGAAGCAGAAGAAAAGGGAACATTTTCTTATTATGTGGAATTCAAAGTGGTTAAGTATGAAGATGGGGGTATCCCAAGTAAGGAAAAGAAATCTCACTTTTAAAAGTAAATATTTAAAAATCTTCTTAAGTAATTCATCAGGAGATAATTAATGGCTAGGAACAGGTATTTATAATGGAAGCATACATGGTCTTAACAACAGGGTTTGCTCCTGAAAGCATTCTAATTAAAAAGGGAAAGAATAATTTTATACGAAAGTACAAATCAGTGGTGTGTATGTGTGCTAATGTGCGCAGAGAGAGGTGGTAATTGTTGGGCTCAGAGCAAGTATCTGTTGCTGAAGGTAATGACCTTGGAAAATATACAAATAGGGTTTCCAATAAAGCTGAAAGTACGTCATGATTACTCATGAATGTGGGACAGAACGTAAAATTGGAATTCAGAAGGTGTTTTTTGTTTTCAATCATTCTGATTTTTGTTAAGAATAATGCGATATGACTCCTCTGCTCTCTTTGCTCAAACCACTGGTCTAAGCATTTCTCTTTCAAAACTTTGACTTTTCCCCTTTTATCCCACTTATTAAACATCTAAGCAAGAAAAGAACAGATACTAGCAGGACAGAGAATGGTTCCCACGTTAAGATCTACATCTGAGTCCTGGAAAATACACCTTGTTGCCTAGAAGGGCCCTATGGACAGTTCACACCCCTGTTGGTTTCTTTTGCAAAATACAGTGACCTCAAAAGAGCCTTCCTTAATTGAACTTTCATGGCCTGGAATGCTTGCCTGTCCACAAACGACTATCATTTGAAAGCATTTACTAAAGGCAGCAGTTGGAGGCTTAGACCTTTTCTATGTAAGTGATGGGATGAGTAGCAGGAACACAGACTGATGTAAACTCAAAGTGCTACAACTGAGAGAAAGCCTTCAACTTTCAAAAAGCCAACTTGGAACATGCAAAAGATAGTGTAGTTCCTTACTCATCCACCACTTCGGGTTTAGGGGAGAAAAGGGAAGTAAGAAGAGCTGAAAAGAAGAAAAACAGAAGAGTGGGAGAGGAAGGTAAAAGCGTACTCTGGAGTAATACGCACCTGTTTAGAAGGGGGGAAGTAGCACAAATACTAGCAAAACAAGAACCAATGTGGAGTGCCTCCTTGCATATTTCCTTCTTCCCTCCTGAAGGCCTGGAGTGAACCCATAGCATCGCTCAGGAGGTGAGAGAGAAGCACGCTGAGGACACCTTCCTGAATTCCCTTCAAAGAACGAAAAAGTGCCCCCAGTGCAAATCAGTTCTGTCATAAATATTGATGAATAATAATCATTAATCACATTAATAAAGATAGTGGCAGGAAACCTTAATGGGGCACTGTCTGCTAGGCACTGTATTAGGCACTTCACCTGCATTATTGTTTTTAAAGCTCCAACCAGCTTATCAGTACGTATTATTACTGCCACGTCACAGGCAGAAAGCAAAGCCTGGGAGGTTGCCCAAGAGCACATAGCTGCTAAGCAATGGCACAGCCCAGGTCCATCTGACCACTTCCAGGGGCATACAGGTGACCTTTGCAAAAGTATGTATGCCTGCCCACAGGTCTCTCTACCTCAGAGATTCAATCCCACCCATTGTTTGGACTCCTCACCTGAGCATGGGATAGGTTGTCCACTAACCATTTATTGTAGGCTTGATCTCCCAAGTTTATTGAAACAAGGGCTTGATCACACACCTTCTTTGTGCTCCCCTATAGCGTGATGCCCAATCTCTTACTTCCCAGCCTCCAACCCTGGAGCAATTCAAGGATTTCATGTCTCTGCCTCTGCCATTCAGATAAGAGAAGCTCAAGCAACTCTGTAAGTTGGTTCTACACTACAACTTCTTATTTTGAAATTATCTCTCCTGAAAATACCTGATGGAAAGACAAAGGCAGTAGGGAAAGAACCAATTCTATTTATTTCCATATTTTTAACTGTATATGTATTTAAAAATTAAAGGAAAAATCCCCTATAATAGCATTGCTGATAACATTTTGGTGTTTTTTGTTCAGGTGTTCATGCATACCTTTCAAATAGTTGTAATCATGACATACATATAGTTTGTATCCTGCTTTCTCAGTTAAGTCATATATCATAAATCTTTACCTGTCTTGCTACATGGTTGTCCTCTGTAATATTGTTATTGTCTGTGTCACATTCCAGCATAGATGATAGGTAGAACTAAAATGATTTCTATGTTGATATTGGGATCTGTATCCAGAGTTACCCATCGTAGGGCAGAGACAGCCCCTGCAGACACTCCACCCATACTGCTTCCATTACCAAAGACAGTGGAATGAATGGGTGCAGCTATAATGCATCAGCACCAAAGAACGGCTCCCACCCCCCACTGCTGCTCTCTAACCTCAATACCCCACCCCCTACTTCTAAGGCATGCACAGGCCTTTACCACTCTCCTTGGGCTTCTTTCCCTCTTTCTGTTCCCTCTTTCCTCCCCAGCAGAAGGCCTCACTTCCCACTTCAATAAAGACATCTCCTAAGTCAAATATCCCCTCCCCTGTAAAATTGTCCCTAGCCTTCCCCATTTCTATACTGGTAGACCAACAAAGGGCTCCCCCAACCTGTCTCCTTTAACCTTACAACTCAGCTCTTATGTTCCCACCTTTCCTTCCTGCCCATATATCTCAGAGAAAAGTCTTTTCTTTATTGCAATGCTAATCCTTCTGCATTGGCCATTGATTTCATCCCCATCTGACTTTTCCAAATCATCTTGCCATTCATTATCCATCTGCCCCCACTTTGACTGTCATTCATTTCTTGCCCTCTACAGGCTTAATCCTCTTGGCCAACAATTCTCTTCCAGCCTTAATGCACACATGTGTGCACATACACAATTGCTTTCAATTGTAGGCTCAGACAAATTTCTCTTTCCTTTCACTCATAAACCTCTTAAATCAGTAGTTTCTCCCTGGCTTTTCTTACTTCCTCAACGCAGTACAGCTTTCTGTTTCTACATTTATTGAGCATCTACTATGTAAAAACAATGGGGAAATAGAGATGAACACGGCAGTCCCTGCTCCTGAGGAGCTCCTATCTAGTGGGGAAGACAGTAAACCAAACAACACAACACAATAGAATAAATGCAATAATAGAGATATGTGTGAAAGGATCCACAGAAGGGCTGCCTGGAGAAAATTAGACAGACTTCCTAGGGAGATGGCATTTGAGTTAGGCCTTGAAGAATGAGTTCAATTTTGCCAGGTAAAGATTGTGTGTGTGTGTGTGTGTGTGTGTGTGTGTGTGTATACACAGAGAGAGAGAGAGTTGGTAAGAGCATACAACTGACAAAGGTAAGAACTTACTCGGATAGCTGAGAAACCATGATATTGATGAGTATTGAGGGCATCAGCTCAGTTTTGGAAGAGTTGGTTCATGATAAGGACAGCTTAGAGAAGAGAGGGCGAAAGATTTGTCCAGGCCAGTAGTTCTCAAACTTTGGCATGCCTCAGAATCACCCAGAGGGTACTCTACTCCCAGAATTTTGTGAGGGGGTATGGGATGAGGCTGGGTAGTTTGCATTTCTAGCAAGTTCCCAGGTGATGCTGATGCCTTTGGCCTGGAGACAACAGCTTGAGAACCACTGGCTTAGATATTTGGCTTCTGCTTAAATTATTCTAGCGAAATTACTTTTAGGTGTCACCAAAGACCTTAAAATGCCAAATGCAATGAACTCCTTCTCAGTCCTTATTCTCCTTGACCATTTTCCACATTTGACACAATTGATGCTTTTCTCAACTGATCTCCCAGCTTTCAGCTCACCTATATTCACTACACTGCAGCCCATAGGACTGACCAAAATCTAAGTATCATCCTATCACTCTGTACTTTAAACCCACCAGTGGGTCCCATTCCCTGTAGTCAGCACCCAGACACCATATGCTGACACAGAAAACTCCTGGCATCTGGCCATATATACCTCCTCTCCCTGCCCCTGTGTTGCACAGCCTATGTTCCAAGAACATCAGACAATAGGCTGGTCCCCAGATGCACTGTGGGCTCATGTGCTTTTCACCGCTACACATGTATTTCCTTTGCCTGGCATTGCCTTACTCCCTTCCCTCCTCCACCCCATCTTCCCCTTGATAAGTGGAATCCTGGCCCAAGGCCTAGCCCAAATGTCATCTCCTCTGTGAACCTTTCTTTACATTTGTTGTGTCTTTCCTTGAGTCCTTCTGCCATTGATTTCTGCATACTATACATATGATTTAACAATTAGTTGAACATATGACTGTGGTATTGGGACCTTCCCAAGTGCGTGGTCAAAATCTATTTATTATTTTTGTTATTCTCATACAAGATATTTGATATAGATGTGTTGAATGAATGTTGGGTTCATAAGACACACTTGATAGATAAGCAGTGATTTAGGTAGGCAGTGAGTGCCTAGCAGTGGGCAGACAGGCAAAGAGGGGGAGGACATAAAGACAAACTTTATTAATGAGCAAGAGTCAACGTGCCGCCTCATAGCCACCTGACTCTCTGACTGAGAGGTTGAACCACAGTCTTTTATTTTGCATGACTCTCTCTTTCTTTGATGACACACCAGTTTGTCAGCTCCACAGATTGGGCAGTTATGCAGCTGCCTTTCTTGTTTTCAGGGAAATACTCTCCAAGGGACTTATCCAGAGCTAAGGATCAACATCTGTAGAGACTGAGCAGGAAACTCTGGTTGCCTGGCTTGGGGAGCAAACCACCACCAGGCAACTATTTACCTTTTATTCCTGTCCTACTGCTAAAGGAATGCTGGAGATTCTCTGCCTTTGGGAAGAACAGATCCTTTCCATTCTTCTCTTGCTCTTGTTCTCCTTCTCCCTCCCTCCCTCTCTCTCTCCCCATCTCCCTCTCTTTCTGCTTTACCTCTGTACATTCCGATGGCTGTGGTGACCAGAAATAAAACAGGCCTGGATTTCTATGTGACCAGGTTGCATTCTCCTCATTCTCTAATGATACCATAATGTTAAGGAAACATCTAGCAACTAATGAGCTCAGAACCCCCAGGCCTTTTGTCGCCTAACCTTTTCCCATTTCTGGGTGCAGATATCCCTATGAAAGTAGCCATTTTTCAGAGATTTGTATGTGCTAGGTGTTTTGCATACATGATTCCCTTAGATACTCACAACATTCCTGCAAGGTAGGTGTCTTTTATCTCCATCTAGCAAATAAAGATGTAACATTGTGTGTCAACTACACTTTAAAAAAATTTTCTTTTAAGCCATGCAAATAAAGATACCAAGGCTCAAAGAAGTTAACTTATCCAAAGTCAACAAGCTAATAAGTGGTAGGGATAGATGAATCCATACTGTAACAGTTCCAACGTCTCTATGCTTTCCATTATTTATGCCCTCTTGGAGAAATGAAAAGGCTGTAAGTTATAGAGTCAGCCAATGTCACAGCAGGGATTAAGTTCAGAGTGTCCTATTTCCAAGGCAGCCTGCAGATATCTACTATATTGAAAGAATTGTTCAAATGCATATATTCAAAGTTCCAAGAATTTACAAAAATTTAAAGATATATTGAGGCTATGGTGTACATATGACCCAGATATGGAAAAGCTGTCTAATTACCCACCAGTGTCCCTTGTCTCCATTCTCCTTGTAGTCAGTGGTCCCTTTCAATTGTGGGCGCCTAAGCAGACACGCTTCCTTATCCCCTAAAGTTATGCATTTACCTGTGGTTCAGACTTTCACTTAAAACGTTTCAAAAATCTTCCCTTCCCTTCTTCTTTCCCTTCTGGAGCACAGAGTACAAGCAAAAAGGAGGAATAAGACCATGACCACAGGCACAACTACTTTGACAAAATATAAATGATTGTTTATTTATAAAACAATGCCAAATCCAATAAAACAATGATGTTTCTTTTTTTCTGGTCAACTTGACACTTAAAGAGTAGGTTTTCCTGAATATTTCTCTTTTCAACTGGTGCTCTTGGCATTGTGAATAAACGGAGCTGATGATAACATCCATCAGAGAGCTAAGCACACAAAGTGGGTGATAAAGTCAACAAGAAGCTGAAAACAAGATTTACCACGGATAAGCTGCCAAGAGTTTGCTCTGGATTCTAAGTGGACACTGTGGCTCATCCATCTTCCCCCGTCAGCTTCCCACCCCAAGCATCATCCCTGCTTCAGCCCTCATGACAAGAGAGGGAAAGCAGGAGAGGAGAGCTTAGGAGTCAAGCACAGGAGATGAGTATATAGTATAGACAAACTGACTATAAATAAAGATAAAATGCAAAGACTAGGTGATAAATTCTTAATGAATGCTATGAGAAAACAAAGAATATTTTAAAAGTCAAAACAATCAACCAAATAAAGGTTATATTCTAGGAGAGCAAATAGATACAAATGATTGCTGGGCTTCCTTTGAGCAATATTTTATTTCATGTCCTAGCCTACCTCAAGCCCAGCTAAGGAGGTTTTAGAGTCCATCTATTGTTCAAAGACTTGAAATTGTTTTCCTTGGATTATTCCCAATCCTGTATTTTCCTTGCCTCTCTTTTCAAAAGTAGGTTAAGGATGTTCAGATTTCACTCAAGCATCTTAATGAGTTAGTCATGATTACAATTGCATCTTTTAAATTGCCCAACCTGTTGAAATGCTGCCATGAAAGGAGCTTCTACAAACACAAGCTGAACTGTTTTTCATTTTCTTATGTTGCAAAATGTGAATGAGGAGTTACCTCCAAGTGTGTGATTAGCATAAAAGGTGCTGAAGCAGAAAGGAGGTAGGTGGGCTACTATCTCAATGGAAAATGTTGTCATTGTTCCTGTAAGAAACAGGTACACTGAGACTCAAATAAGGAGAAGCTTCCTGCTAATAAATGTGAAAGGATTTCACATAGCTCACAGCACATAATAAATGCTCAAAATTTATTTGTTAGGTTGGAATCTTCTCCATGATCTACTCAGTCAAGTAACCAACCTTGACTGCCTCTGCGCCTCACTATCCATTCTTCTTGTGTTCCTCTTATAGCTTGAATCTCAGCTTCATTATCTAACATAATGCTTCTGAACTTTTTTTTTCATTATTGCCCTCCTAAGAAGACTTTTCAGACATTTTAAAATTGCTCTCCTCCATGATGTTTTAATTCCACAGACATATTGTTTTATCAGTTGGTGTTCTTTATGTTTAAATGTGGACCTTATACATTAAAAAAAAAAAATTAAGTTTGTCTTTCATCCCCTAAGAACCATTCTTTTTTTTTTTTTTTTTTTTTCCTAAGAACCATTCTTACTCCTATTGAGAATTAATGACCTGTCAGCCCAGAGTAGATTGATTTAGAGCACAACAGAAACAGATCATGGAAGAAAAAGCTAGATGAAATCCATTTGGGAAGAAAATCCAGGAAGATGGCAGGCGTAAGAGTTTGTCTAGATTAAGCTTAGTATGGGTCAGGACAAACAGCTGGCCATAAACTTTAGCCAAATAGGACATAGGTTAGAAAAGGCAGTTTTGGTAGAAAACGAGAGCATGGTTCAAGGCAGGCAGAGATGTGGAGAATATTGGTCCACTAGGTCAGAAAATGACTCATATAGGAAATCCCAATATCCAGAAAAGCTGCGTGGAAAGGAAATTCTTCTCAGATCTGTAGCCAGACTAGACATTTTCCTTAAATTCTAAATGTCCTTAGACTGCCATGCTGAATGTGCCCTATTGATGAAAATTTCTGGTTATTTTAAGGGAACATGTCAAGTTGGTCCCTGTATTTCTTGAGAAGTACCCATATCTCCTACCAGTTGGAATCTTCTGTATCAGATAAAAGAACCTACAAAAAAAAAAAAAAAAAAAAAAAAAGAACCAACCAAGCCTTTCAACCTGACCTAGAACTGTGCTGTAGTGTTCATGTCCTCAGGCATTCATCAGGAGATCTGGTTTTCCTTTTCCTCAAGTCATTTATCTTCTGGAGATCCATCCTCTCCTGACCTAAAAACAGGAACAGACCCATAGCTCTGAGCACTCTCAAAGCTGTGCTTCCCACTGGGTGTTATGCTATATGTTGGCAAATTGAACTCCAATTATTAAAAAAAAAAAAAAAGCTGTGCTTTCTAAAGCCTTTAGGATCTCTTAAAGGTCAAGTCCAACAGCCTTTTTAATTGATGTCCCAGGTCAGCATCTCAGTGGCATTTGGTACTTTTGCTCACACTCTTCTTTAATTAGAGGTCAATCATTCTGACTCTGGTCTCCATCACACTCTGCTTCCCTGAGTCTTCTGAATGTGCTTTGCAAGTGTCTTCTTGGTCTCTTTCTCCCTTCTTTCCTTTACTCCAGGGCATGCTTTATCTTTGGTTCTTTTCTGTTGCCTTCCATGCCCATCCTCTCCAAGGTCATTTGTTCACATGTTCAATTAATTTAATAAATATTGTTGAGCCCTTGTTATGTGCTTAGGACTGGTATAAATAAGATATGGTCCTTGCATACCTTGTGGAGAAACAGATGTATATATAACCAAGCAAAACACAATGTGAGATATGAAATACAGATATTTACAAAATATTTTAGCAACCCAAATGAGGAGATGATTAATTCAGTCTTGAGATCACAGAAGCCATAACAGGGGATAATTTTTTTAAATTTGTATCTTGAAGAATGAATAAGGATTCATAGAACAGAAAAGTTGAAAGAAGAGCATTACAGATAGAGAGATGAGGATGGAAAGGAATGCATGATCGAGAAGTATTAGAAAGCCCATGTGACTTGAGGCGAAATAGGGACAGGTCAACACAATGCCTAGCACATTCATTTTTTTAAAAATAAACATAGCTCATATTTCCTGTATGTTATGCACTGTGCTGGTGATACAAAGATAAATAAGCTGCTCCCTCAGGAGCTCAAGTATAGTAGCAAGATAGACATGTTCAAAAATTAATATATGCAATACAAGCTAATCCACGCAGTGATGGTAGCATGTATATGATACAAAATAGAGAGTGACTGGCTCTGAGTTGAAGGATTAGCAGAGGACACTTCAGAAAAACAGTGATATCTTAGCTGAGTTTTAAGAGATCAACTAGAGGTGCATGGTGTAGTAGGTAGAATAATGGCTCCCAAATACGCCCACATCCTAAAATCTATGAATATGTTTCCTGATTAGTGATAGGAACTTTGCATATGTGATTAAATTCAGGGAAGACAAGGGGTGCCTGGGTGGCTTATTTGGTCAAGTATCTGCCTTTGGTTCAGGTCATGATCCTGGGGTCCTGGGGATAGAGCCCTGCGTGGGGCTTCTTGCTCAGCAGAGGGTCTGCTTCTACCTCTCCTCCTGCCCCTCCCCCTGTTTATGCTCTCTCTCTCATGCTGTCTCTCAAATAAATAGATAAAATATTAGAAAAAACTTCAGGGAAGATGGAAAGATTACAAATTATCCAGGTAGACTTGAGATAATCATAAGTGTCTTTATATAAAAGGGAGACAGGAATGTCTGAGGCAGAAAAGATGTGACAATGAGAGCATATGTTGGACTGACATGGCCATCAGCCAAAAAATACAGGAGACCTCAAGAAGCTAGAAAAAGCAAAGAACAGATGGTTTCCTAGAATCTCCAAAAGGTATACAGCCCTGCCAACACCTTGGTTTTAGCCTCTGATACTCATTTCAGACTTCTGATTTCCAAAAAAGCAAAGTAATAAATTTGTGTCATTTTTAAGCCACTAAGTTTGTGGTAGCTTATTACCACGGTAAAAGGAAACTACCACAGATGGAGCAGTAGGCAGGATGTAGGCGTGGAGAGCATTCTAGGCAAAAGGAATAGCATAAGCAAAGGCACAGAGGCACTAACTAGCATGTACACCGTTGGGGCTAGAGTTATAAGTAGTTTAGTGTTGTTGCTTAGGTTCAAAGACCAGAAGAAAAGACTGGAATGTGGCACAAGTGCCAGATGATATAGGACCTTGTAAGGTGCTGCCCTACCATGGAGTTTAAGTATTGCTTAAGTTTAGAAGGTAAGTCAGGAGCCATTCAGGTGTTTTAAACAAAAAAGTAAAAACACCAGATTTTAAAATTTGAAAGAAAGGGTGAATGAGGGTGACTCAGATGACTGTGCCTGAGGGGCTCAGTCAGTTAAGTGTCTTCTTTCAGCTCAGGTCATGATCCCAGGGTCCTGAGATTGAGCTCAAGTGGGACTCCCTGCTCAGTGGGAATCCTGCTTCTCCCTCTCCCTCTGCTCCTCTCCCTGCTCTTGCTCTCTTGCTCTCTTAAGCGCATGCACTCTCTCTCAAATAAATAAATAAAATCTTCAGGAAAGAAAGAGAGAGAGGGAGGAAGAGAAGGAGGGAGAAAGAAAGAAAGAAAGAAGAAAGAAAGAAAGAAAGAAAGAAAGAAAGAAAGAAAGAAAGAGAAATAAAGAAAGAAAGAAGAAAGAAAGAAAGAAACAAACAGGCCAGGACAGGGTAACTATTTAGGAAGCTATTGCAAATGTCCTGGGGAAAGTGCCACAACTTGGACTAAAGCAGTGTAAATAGGAGAAGTCAGAATAAAGAGATTTTTAAGACTCAGAGAGTGACACAATACTGGGGACAAAGACAAAAGGAAGATTGAAAGATAGCCCCAAATTTTTGAATTGGACCTTAGTGGATAGCCAAGCTACCTACTGAGATGGGAAAATTGGAGGAATTTCTCATTATTTCTTAGATTCATATTTTCCTTATTCCTATGTGCAGTAGGCTGATTAGTCTCATCAATCTATATTTAGACAGTCTTTAAATTCTCCTAGCCACAATTTCTAATGCTAACCTTTCTCTTCCTCAATTCTATATGTTGTAGTCAGAACAACTAATTCAATATTCAACAGACACTTATTTAGTGTCCACCATGTGCCAAGGACTGTTATAGACCTTGGAGATATTATAATGAACAAAACAATTTAAAAAATAAACTAGTCCACATTCAATCTAGAAGATCTTTTTAGAAGGTAACTTTGGACATTTCTAGCACTAATTCACATCATCTACAATGACTTCTAATTTCCTCTGACTTTATATCTAAATTTTTTGGTGTGTGTTCAAGCTGTCAACTAGCTTGTCCCAAGCTAACTATAAGAAGACTCACAAATGGGTTGTGATCTAATGCAGTGCTTCTCATACTATCTGTTGTTTGTTGGGCGGGGGGAGGGGGTTGTTTTGTTTTGTTTTGTTTTGGGAGGGAGGTGCTTCTTAAAGATTTCCCAACTGTTGATCTGATACCTGGTCTTCCTGCACATGACTAGTGCACAGGGTCATGATCCATGTGACTCCCTGTGCGAATTCCACAACACCCAAACTTATCTATATCTTGCTTGGTGACATGAGTCTGCTGATGATATGCTTGTATGTCAGAGCATTCTTTATTTGCTCTAAAAATGTCTAAGTACTTCCTTTCGATTTCTATACTTTCAATTTCAACACTACCTGCACACACTTCAAGTCACCACACTTACTAAATCCCTTAGTAAAACAGATTTGAGGAATTTGGAGCAAATTATATGGTGATTGCATTACTTGCTTGTCTGCTGAAACCTATATTGGCCATGCTAACCTATAGTTTTCCTATGAATAGACCCTAGAGTATGTGGAGGTAAGTAAATGAAAAGCTCTGGGACTGCTATTTGGTACATACTTATTTCCTCTTCTTTTCTGTGTTTTCCTTTTACCTCTTCCTCTTTCATCAGCTACTTCCTTAATCTACTCCCAACTTACACATAAAAAGAAGAAAATGTGAAAGCTCTTCAGTTCTTTATCAAGTTCTTGGTGGAGATGACTCAACCACCTCAATTTCACTAGCCCTAAATAAATGAAACTGTTTAGCATAAATCCTACTTTAATTCAACTTCAGCCTTATGAATTGGATGAGACTAGGAAACAGAAGGAGCCTTTTGTCCTGATTCACTGCCCCAATGCTTATGCCAGCTTATGTTGGACTCCCTCCAGCCCAGCCAGTCTTCTAAAGCCTTATATTACGGTCCTCTGAGGACTCTTTTTCAATCTCCTTATCCTTATCCTTTGGTTTTGACACCATTAATTCTTTCTTCCCTGTGAATAAACTCTCTTTGCCTCCTGCTTCCATGACTCCACATGGGATTTGTTCCTACTTCTTGGTCTATTGCAGTTCAGTCCTTAAAATCTCCTTCTTCCTCTCCTTCTTTCCCAAGGGCCTCACCCTAGACCTTCTTCCCTCCCTCTCATGATCTCGTGATGATCTCATCTTCTCCTGTGGACTCAGTAATCAACTAGATATGCTCATGATTTCCTGAGGATAAAACTCGTATTTCCAACCGTTTTCTCAGCATCTTCATGTAAGTATCTCACAAATGTCCCAAACTCAACTTAATGTTATTTTCCAAAAACCTCTTCTTCCTGCATTCCATATCAGAATACTGCCATCCATTTAAATATTCAAGATAAGTGCTTGAAAGCATCCTTGACTCCCCCCTTTCCCTCATTCTTCATCTTCAACCAGTCACCACTTACTGTTCCAACACTGCTGTGCTTGCCCAATCATTCTCTTTGTCTCCACCTTCACTGCCTTGCTTCAGGTGCTCTCACTTCTCCCCAGGACCATTCTCAGTTCTCCAAACCCTCAGATCAACAATGTCACACCCAGACTCAGAGATTCCAGTCCCACCTTTTCTAGAGCAACCTCTCCTCAGTTGCTGCATTGCCATTTCTCTTGAAAGGCAAATAAAATCATTCATACTCTGGAATATTGATGTTCATTGACATTCTTCTTTCTTTTGCTCCTTGTAACACAATAAAAATTCCTTTCTTTGAATGGAAGGAATTCCACAGGTCCTGAATGACTTTCATTTCAAAATGACTTTCATCTAGTTTAACGATTCACCATGTATCAAAAGTGCCACCTTTTCCACCATTTCTCAGGCCTCTGTACCTTCCTATTCTTGCCATCAGGTGGGAACCAATCCCTGCTCTCTGCCTTGATGGGGTACTGATCATCTAAGACTTGGCACCTATGCTTTCTCCCCTGGGATGACTCCTCCAAGCACGACCACTACACCTTTCATCACATTGCCATAATACTTAGCAAGGTCCTCTATGGGTAGTTTCTTCAATGGACTTTTTATGAGCCAGATGCTGGCCAATGTTCTAACGGTACAAAGAAGATGGATGGTCCTACCGTCAAAGAGCTTACCTTCAATTAGTAGAGGAAGACAAAAGTGTAAATAGCAAATATATTTTTACTTTTAAGAAGTCAATGTTACAAACAGTACAGGGATGCCTGGATGTTTCAGTTGGATAAATGTCTACATTCAGCTCAGGTCATGATCTCAGGGTCCTGGGATCAAGCCCTGCATCCAGCTCCCTGCTCAATGGGAGTCTGCTTTTCCCTCTCCTTCTGCACCCCCACTCATGCTCCCTCTCTTAAATAAATAAATAAATAAATAAATAAATAAATAAATAAATAAATCTTTTAAAAAATACTACAAGTGGTACAGGTGCTGTAGGAGAGGTACAGGCAGCACACAGTGGCAGGAAGGGTCAATTCTAACTGTGAGCTTGGAGATTGGAGGACAGTAACCTAAAGAAATAGATTATAAAGGAGACAACCCTCCTGGAGAATGATGAGGGGAGGGCTTTGCAGGTAGAGGACAGCATAAGCAAAGGGCTGGTAGGACAAAAAAAAGAATGTGCTGTTTAGGGAGAAGCTATTGGTCCTCTGTGTCTGATCTGGGCATCAGCATAGATGCAGTGAGACAAGAAGTTGGAGAACAAGGAGGAGGATTTTCCTCACAGGCAAAGAGGAGCCACTGCAGGGACAGACAAAATGTTCCAATTAGTATTTTTAGAAAGATCATTCTAGAAACAATGAGTGCAGCATAATGCATTTTTTTTTCCTATTCGATCTTGAGCTCCTTGATGTCAAGTATTATATCTCTTCCGTTTTTATCTTCTCAGTGCCAAACATACTCATTCACCAATGTGAGACTACATAGTTGTTGGTGCTGCAGTGCCAGTCTGATAGGGCAACTGAGCTCTGGCTCAGGCTTAATGCGACATCAGCAAGTCACTCTGTGCTTCAGTTTCCTCATCTATAAAATGGTGGTTGACTCAAGATCATCTTTCAGTTCTCTTTTATTCTATATTCTGTAATGCTATAAGGAAGTTTTTTTTTAAGTTTGAGTCAATATTTGGCAATACAAATAACAAATCTGACTCCAATTTATAGAGGTGAATGTCAAGAGCTTAGTGCACCATGAAGCTCAAGTTGAGCCAAAGATTGTATAAATCACTCTCTGAACAGTGGGCAATGGTTCTGGTTAAATTATTCACACAGTAAAAGAATAGGTTCTTCCTGTTGCAGAAGGGCAGAATTATGTCCTCAAATGTATGTTCCTTTTTTAAGGAAAAGAGTCAGAACGTAAATTATTATTACTATAAGTCTTTAAGTGATAAGGTAAATACATTTTGAAAACATTAGAAGCTTGAGGAAAACCTAATGGTTTTATCTACTTCAAATTAGTTAGTCCTTTAGTTATTAGCCTAGCAGAATACACAGAGCTCTATCAGATTCTCCACATCCTTTTCATAATTTTTGTATCTCTTTGACTTAGTAGAATGTGCTCTGACATTTCCAATTCATCAATGTAATACTGAGTTCCATAATTTAAAATTCAGGATCCTAGCAACAGAGTCAATTTCTATTAACGAAAATATAACAACAACAAAACACAAAGGCTTCTCCTAGTCTTTCTATTCTTTGATCTTTATCTTGATGGGACTATAATAGCCTTCAACTCTCATAAAATACCTGGTTTTGTTTTTTTTTTTTTTTGCTGATACAATTTTACTGTCATTTACCTAGAGTTTTTTTTTTTTTTAATTATAGAACAAATTTCCTCAATTGTATTTCTCTACCTTGATCTTTGGAAACTTCTACCATTGATATTGTAATATAGTTATTTAAATTTAATTTATTAAAGATTTTGATTTTTTTTAATTTTAAGGTTTAATGTCTTATTAGCTTAATTCCTAAGAAGTAATTTACTGTCTAATATTAAGCTCAAAATACACAAATTACTCAATTTCTTGATACACTATTCATAAATAGAAAAAAATTCTCACTTTGACTATATTCTCATAATAAACAATGTTCCTGAGCTTCTTTCTACCCTAAAATATGGCTGATAAATCTGTGCCAGGGCGTCATTTAATAGAGTGGCTTATAAACCAGCTACAGATGCTTCAATTGAGTTGTACCTTCTTTATAAGAAGCCTTTAGAAGAGGAAAAGAGGCGTGTTTATTAGTTTGGTGGACACAAAGTGGTGGCACCACCCTTCCCTTCTCTCACAGACACTCTCATGCTCCAGGTGGGCGGGTGAAGCCTGTGAGGCCAGTAACCCCTTGGGCTTTGACTTAGCTAAGTGAGGACTCTGTTTTCATTGCTTGGCTTGTTCTTAGAGACTAAGCTAACAGGGTGAATTGGGGGCTTGGGATCTCATGTACACAAACAAGATGCGTAGTGTAGCAATCCCACCTCTATTCTCCGCCTTCTGAAGTGCTCCTTTCTCCACGCCTCAGCCCTCTTGTCCCTGACTGGTCCAAAACATCCGTGAATTGTTCTTAAATAGAAAATGCATCTAAAGCTGTTATTTAAAAAGAGGCTTATACTCATTGGTTCATTTACCCATCAAGAACATCTGATTTTCTTTTGTTGAGCTGCATATGAAATATATTTGGGGGCATAAGATTAATAGTCTTTAGGAATCAAAGTCTTCTGGCTGGGTCATCGTGACACAACAACAAGTTTTAAAATTCATAGCAAATTTCTAACCAAAATATACTATCTAAAATTTAAACAGAGTATAATTTATGTCATTAAGAAAGTCAAGATAACATTCTTTAGAAAAACTCCTAATATACAGGCTGAACTTGCTGTTCCTTTCCTATCTCCAAAGTGAGATGACTACAAGACAATTTTTAGTACCCTATGCAAGAAATAATAATGGGAAGAAGAAATGTTTTTGCTGGAGTTAAGTTTCTCCTCCTAATAATAGACACAGAAGCTGGAGAAAAGAGCATGATAAAAGTTACTGCAATGTTAAACTATCATAAATTATTAAATAATGTCTGAATGCTTTCCCATCCATTTATTTTTCCTAGTTTTCCCTAAGGGTATCAAATGTGTAAAGGCTAGTCTTACATCAAATTTGGAAGTAGTGAGAGGAAATTATGTACTGATGAGAAAAATGGCAGACAAGAAAAATGAAAGAGGGCCACCTGGGTGGCTCAGTTGGTTAAGCATCTGCCTTTGGCTCAGGTCATGATCTTGGGATCCTAGGTCCAGCCCCATGTCCAGTTCCCTGCTTCCTGCTCAGTGTGGAGCCTGCTTCTCCCTCTCCCTCTGCCTTTCCCCCCTCCCCGCTCTGCTTGTGCTCTCTTTCTCTCAAATAAATAAATAAAATCTTTTTTAAAAAAGAAAAATGAAAGATACCATTTTTCATATATAATTTCAGTGCATAGAAATAAATTTATCTTTTTTTCATTGGTGTGTAGGTTGCCTTCGCATACTGGGAACTAATACCTGTTAAGAGCAAGATATTGCAATACTGGCCCAGCTTATGTGAAAATGGTCCTCTGCCATTTTTTCTCACAAAAGTAACTGCACTTCTTTTGTTTCTGAGAAGGTTACTATCCAAACAACTATGTTTTTTAGAAAGGAGGGCAGAAAAAGATAATTTTTAAAACTAAGCTTGTCATTTTTAGAAACAGGGTTAACAACCTCCCAGAATAATAGGTAATCATCCAAAACATTTAAACATCTAAGAGCTGTTTTAACAAATCAATTACTTGGAGATACTCTGCAGAGCCAATGTAACATGGTGGCTGCAAGAATGGCCTCCAGAGTCAGATTGTCTGGGCATGAATCCTGGGCATGAACTCTTGTTGCTCACTAGCTGTGAGATCTAGGACAAGTTACCTACTCTCTGCCTCAATTTCCTCATCTGTAAAATGGAAATAACAATGATATCCATCCCATAGAGTTTTAAGAGATTTGAATGAGTTAGTACCTGCAAAATTATTAGAAAAGAAAAAGAAAGCAATAGAAAATAGAAAAGAATTAGAATAAGCAATAAATAGATGTTAAGACTGTGGGGACGTCTGGGTGGCTCAGCAGTTAAGCGTCTGCCTTTGTCCTAGGGTGTGATCCCGGGATCTGGAATTGAGTCCCACATCAGGCTCCTTGCACGGAGCCTGCTTCTCCCTCAGCCTATGTCTCTGCCTCTCTCTCTCTTGCTGTGTCTTTCATGAATAAATAAATAAAAATCTTTAAAATAAATGTTAAGATTGAATCATGTTGATCGATTCTGCTTTAAAATTCTTTCTAGCAATGATGATCTAAATTTTGAATAGGGTATAAGATTGAGACTGAAATAATAGAGACCACTGATCAAGAAACTTTTAAAAGTGGCTCCTAAAGTCTTCTGTCTCCTGGAATCCTCACTGTTGACATTAAAGCAGAGATTGAAATCTTTTCAGCTAGAACACATACCTATAATCATATAGCCAAAATTTAAAACAGTTTAAAAATGAACTTCCAGTTAGGCCCCTCATTTTGTTTATTTTCCTACTCTTGTCCCCTTTTTCTATTGGTGTAACATTTTCTTTCAATTAATATAATTTGAGTTCCAGTTGTAGTAAAGATGCTGGGCGAGGTGCTATAGTATAGTCAACTACATATACAGAGTTAGAGAGACTATTACAGAAAACTTCTAATTGTGTGTAACATGGTTACCAGGGAAAACACATTTCACAATGGCAAAAAATTGAGTGTTCAGCTCCATTCTATTAAGTAAACAGCCTAGGATTGTTGATGACACCAGTTCTGTTTCTTCAATTTCCTTCCATTAATTGAAAGGAAGATTGTTACCTGGGAAAACAGGACTGATCTTGTGGGCCTACCTGCAGGTTGAGTGAAATGGGCCACGTACACCAACTTGGGAAGTTCATTGCCAGCTTGCCCTGATAAGTTTAGTTACCAAGTGTTGTGTCTTAAAGGGTAACAGGTGGGATCATCTCTCCAGACATCTGCACACTGATCTCTACTCTTGCAGTGATTTACAATCCTTACACTCTACTGTGGCTTCCCCACTGTGATTCATGGTTTGCCCTTATAATCCAAGAGAAAGGGATCATGCCTTCCCTTTCTTGCTGCTTCTGCTGATGATTTGAAATGCGCTTGTTTTAGGTGATCATCAAGGCCAGCAATTTAGGCACATTTTTGCTTTAGGACTAGAAATCAAAAGCTCTCTCCCTCATACAATGTCATAACTGTATATCTAGAAATTACTTTAAGGAGACATAAAGTAGTTAACTTATTTATCAAATATAAGTAAAGAGTATCAAGCCCAGCATAGAAGAGAGAGGATAGAAATCAGGAAATAGCTTATTCATACTTCAATTCCCAGCACCTAGTCCAATGCCTGGCACAGTGCCTGGCACATAAAGAACATTCAGCAAATATTGCTCAAATGAACCAATAGACTGCTACCCCAATAGCCAGTATCCAGTGACTTGAGATGAACTCATCCTCCAGAGGCTTCTTGTACTCATTAATCCTTAGTTTCCCTAACTATCTCTCACCATGTGTGACCAACCGTCCTGGCTGGCCCTCCTGATCCAGTCATGTGTCCCAGTTTCTCTTCCAAAAGCCCTGGGAGGATCACATTGTAGCCTACAACACCAGCTAATCGGCCAGGGGTGAGAGGGATGTTGGGGGTGGCCTGACTTTCTTTATCTGTGTTCTATAGCTCCTTCTCCCTAAACCAAAGGCTGTTTCTTTCTTTTCTTTTTAAGATTTTATTTATTTATTCATGAGAGACACACGGAGAGAGAGGCAGAGACACAGGCAGAGGGAGAAGCAGGCTCCTTGCAGGGATGCAGGACTCTATCCCCAGACCCAGGATCACGCCCTGAGCCGAAGGCAGATGCTCAACCACTGAGCCACTCAGGCATCCCACCAAGGCCTGTTTCAAGGGTCTATATTGACCAGGAACCTGCTGACTAACAACCCTGAGTCCCAATGTTGAGAAACCCCTCTCCCCAAAGCTCTGCACTGCTTTCTGACTCATTCCTTGGACACGATTGCCACAGTCTTCTCCATGTCATGACTCAACTTTGACTCTTTTCACCATAAGTCATTTTACTCTCATCTGTTTTGTAGTTAAAATCCAAATATGAAATCCACATTAAAATAATTTTTTACGGATTTGCTCAAAGCTTCAAGGACTTCACTTTACTCAGGCTGTTTCTTTTTGTTTTTCAACTAGCCAATCTTCTCTTTCTGAAAGAAACTGAAGTTACTCCCCTCTTAGAAGAATCTTCCTGTCCTCATCTGATTTTATGGGCTCCTTCCAGTAGTGTATTAAATATTCTCTCCCATGCTTCTTATCAATTGGCACAGTTTCTTTACTTTCTTTTTTTTAAATATATTTTACTTATTTATTCATGAGAGACACAGAGAGAGAGAGACAGGCAGAGGGAGAAGCAGGCTCCATGCAGGGAGCCCGACGTGGGACTCGAACCCGGGTCTCCAGGGTCACACCCTGGGCTGAAGGCAGCGCTAAAGTGCTGAGCCACCTGGGCTGCCCGTTTCTTTACTTTCCATACCTTTGTTTTCCAATCCCCTTTCTACCATATTGATTAAGGCTTTCTTTAATTTTTGCCTCAGCTATAGGAGTACCTCTTATATGGTCTTCTTACTCATTATCCCAGTTTTTAATAAGGCCTTTGCCCTCCCTATTTACAGGGTCTGAGCAAGTTGCTTTTGCTTTAATTCGTTCTTCATCTATAAAATAGGCATATTATAGTGCATATATTACAAGTTTGTTATAAATGTAAACAAATATCCTAAATTCTCCCAGGCTATAAATTCAAATGCTAATTAAAAATCTTAAAATAGAGGGCAGCCCGCGTGGCTCAGCGGTTTAGTGCTGCCTTCAGCCCAGGGCCTGATCCTGGAGACCTGATATCGAGTCCCATGTCGGGCTCCCTGCATGGAGCCTGCTTCTCCCTCTGCCTGTGTCTCTGCCTCTCTCTCTCTCTCTCTCATGAATAAATAAATAAAATCTTTAAAAAAACAAACAAACAAAACAAACTTAAAATAGGGATGTCTGGATGGCTCAGTGGTTAAGCATCTACCTTCCGCTCAGGGCGTGATCCCGGAGACCCAGGATCGAGTCCTGGGAACCTGCTTCTCCCTCTGCCTGTGTCTCTGCCTCTCTCTCTGTGTGTCTCTCATGAATAAATAAATAAAATCTTTTAAAAAAATCTTAAAATAGTTAAAAGATTTTATTTAAAAAAATCTTAAAATAGTTAAAAGATTTTATTTAAAAAATCTTAAAATAGTTAAAAGATTTTATTTAAAAAATCTTAAAATAGTTAAAAGATTTTATTTAAAAAAATCAAATTAGTTAAAAGATTTTATTTAAAAAAATCTTAAAACAGTTAAAAGATTTTATTTAAAAAAATCAAATTAGTTAAAAGATTTTATTTAAAAAAATCTTAAAATAGTTAAAAGATTTTATTTAAAAAATCTTAAAATAGTTAAAAGATTTTATTTAAAAAATCTTAAAATAGTTAAAAGATTTTATTTAAAAAAATCAAATTAGTTAAAAGATTTTATTTAAAAAAATCTTAAAACAGTTAAAAGATTTTATTTAAAAAAATCTTAAAACAGTTAAAAGATTTTATTTATTTATTCATGAGAGACACAGAGAGAGGCAGAGACACAGGCAGAGGGAGAAGCAGGTTCCATGCGGGGAGCCGGACGTCGGACTCGATCCTGGGTCTCCGGGATCACGCCCTGAGCGGAAGGCAGATGCTTAACCACTGAACGACCCGGTCTGCCCAATTCTCAATGAATATTTTTATTGAATATTCTGCACCAGTCACTGATCTAGGCTCTGAGGGACACAGCAATAAACACCTGGATACTACTTCTACGGAGTTTACATCCTAGAATAGGAAAGGGGATACTTTGTTTTCTTTTTCTTTTTTTTTTTAAGATTTATTTATTTATTCATTCAGAGAGAGAGAGAGAGAGAGACAGGCAGAGACACAGGCAGAGGGAGAAGCAGGCTCCATGCAGGAGCCTTATGTGGGACTCGATCCAGGGTCTCCAGGATCACGCCCTGGGCCGCAGGCGGCGCTAAACCGCTGCGCCACCGGGGCTGCCCTAGGGATAATTTGTTTTAAAAGAAGAAGAGGGAGGGGTGCTGGGTGGCTTAGTTGGATAAGTACCAATTCTTGATTCAGCTCAGGTCATGATCTCTGGGTCCAGAGATTGAGCCCCACGTGTGCTCAGTGTAGAGTCTGCTTGAGATTCTTTCTCTCCCTCTGCCCCTCCCCTCTGTTCACATACTCTCTCTCTCTCAAAAAAAAGAAAAAAAGGAGAAGAAATAAGAAAAACTAAGGTATGTGAAATGGTAATGAGTGCTGTGGAGAGAAGGTTGGGGTGGCTCGTCGGGGCGGGGGCGGGGGCGGGTGGGACAGTGAGGGTAGAGGGTGTTCATTTTTGTAGAGTGGTCTCATTGAGAAGGTGTTTGTGCAAAGACATTGAGTGTGTCATCAGTGCACAGATGTTCTTGAACCATTTATTGTCACAGCTTAGCTGGACGCCGTGATTCTGGCTCTGGCAGCACCACACTGAGCTAGAAGCCCACAGCAGTACCTCACTTAGAGCCCTGCATTGTTCCCCTAATCAATGATGCTTTGAAAAACAGGAAGTAAGAGAGTCCATTTTTTTTTCAGTGTAATTAATGTTCAAGGTAAAGTGTTACTGAGGTTACAGAGGTCAGGTACCACTACCTTTCTATAAATTGAGTAAAAACTTTTTTCTGCCACTATGATTGGCCCCATGATGCCAGTTTTGTGGGAAATTAAGGGCCTGGATAACCCCTGTGATGCCTGTCAACATCTTCCTTCAAAGTGAGAAAGGAAAAGCTCTCTTCCTGGAGATGCTACACCCAGTTACCCCCCGGGTGATAGGCCCTAGGGCATTATGAACTTCACTAAATGACTCTTTCTATTACACAGAGGCCCTTCTTTGTTTTCTTCTGGGAAGACACAGACAGGGAAGCTGAATTAGGCCTTACCCCATGACAGCCAGACTGGCCATGACCTTCCAGGACTAAAGCCTAGCCTTACCATTGCAGACTCCTGCCTCAACAGGCTATGCTCTCCCAGGGAGCCCCACTCTACCTGCCAGTAATCTGCCTACCTCTGGAACTCCCCCTGGACATGTCAATGCATGACTAAAACTCTACTGAAGGATTTGAGTTTTTCCACCAAACCTCTCAGCCCTCTTGTAAATCAATGAATACCAATGATTGCTTGAAGGGAAAGGATATTATCTTACTCTGCATCACAGACACATTTGTCTTAATTCTGGCCCAGCTAGGACTTTGTGTTACACAGTAAATAGAAACATTATTTATAAAGTGATTAGCAGAATTCCTCTATTTAGTAGGAGCTCAAAAATTAATAACTATCATAGTTATGTAGGTAGTAAATTTTTTTTGTAGGTAGTAAATTATGGGGAGTTATAAACTTATTCTTTATAATTTTAATTTTTCAAAATGTGTTACAAAATTATGTATTATATAATTAGAAGCAAATTCTGAAAATAATAATAATTTTTAAAAACCCTCTTGACACCTGTTTTCTTCCCCTCCTTTTCATCTAAACTTCTCAGAAGAGTAGTCATATACTCACTATTTCCACTTCCTCAACTTGCTTCTGTCTGGTTTCTGCCCCGACCATTCCTCTAAAATTGCTCTCACCAAAGCCACCAACTATTTCTTAATGTCACTCCCTCAGGAATATTTTGGTGGGCTGGGAAAGGAAGGCACCCTCAGGTAAATGACAATTTCTAGCACCATGAATTTGGGTAGAAGGGAGGGGGCAAGGGAGCAAGAAGTGAGGCAATTTACGTCCAAGCTAAAAGCATGATCCAGAACCAGATTTGAATCGAAGCACTCACCATATCCAATAGTCAAGCAGTCTAGTTGTAAGCCAACTCACCTAAATAGAAGAAAGAGTCCAGAAACAAGCCAACTCCAAACAAGTAATAAGCTGACAAACCAAGGTGGTTCCAGAAGGAAGAGTGCAAGGAGATGGCAGGCCAAGAGGAGTTCCAAACTCAGCAAGTCACCAGCTGCATTTGACTTGGCTTTCCTGGGAATGCCTGATGAAAAGTCTTAACTTACAAAGTCACTTCTCAGAGATGAGAGATGGGCTCCCAGGAGCACTCCTATACTGGATATGTCAACAAAGTGCCTGCCACACCCAACTTCCTCTTCAAGATGAAACTGCCCCACCCACAGCCCCCTGCTCTGAGAAGCAGAGCTAGGTTGTTCTTTACCCAAGGATGACTCCTGATTGGACCAGGGATTGGCTTCTGACATTAAGGCTGTCCCTCTAAAAATCAGGGCTCAAATGGAAGAGATGAATTTGGTGTATCAGATTCTCTTCTTCTAGGATTTGAATTGGGAAACATGGAAATAATGAGGACAGTTAGTCATGGAAACTGAAGTAAGGGCAGTGGAGGGTCATACAACCCAAATCTATGAGGAAGCAGAACAGTATGATAAGAAAGCAGAATTTATGAATAAGCAGCAATCGTGCAATAGAAGAAATACATGGATAGTAAACAGAATTTGTTAGTTGGAATAAGTAGAAGGAAAGAAAACTGCAAAGGGTGGCTCAGAAATAGTACATCAGTGTTATGAAGATCCTGTCATCTGGTTCAACTTTTCTGCTACCCAGATTTACTAAGGCTCCTGTGTAAACCAAGCAACCCCCAACTTCCTGTATTTCCTTGCTAATGTTTGTTGGGCACCTACTATTAGCAAGGCATGGTTCTAGGTGTTTGGGATTGAACAGCAAACAAAATAGGAAAGTAGTTATAACAAACACCTTATTACTTCGAGTAGGGTCTCTGTTTCAAAGGGCCAAATTAAAACAATTCCTCATGCCCTCACTTCTTCCCATAGCCCAGTTGATGAGGTTAGTAGTGGTATCATAAAGAGTCTACTCCCTCTTAGGAAGACAGTTCATGCTTCTCCCTCCTTTGTCATTGGGGTAGTGGCTGGAGAATTAGAAGAGAAAAGCATCAAAGAATCTGATAGGCCACGGAGGAAGTCAGCTAATACCAATATATGACAGTGAGAGCAGAACAGCTGAATGCCAGGCTTTCGGTTAACTGGGTTGGAAATTTGGCTCTACCATTTACTTATTTGGCAAAGCAATTTTCTCAGCGATAGATTGGAGGTAAACCATATCCTCCTTATTGCATTATTGTGAGGATGAAGTCAGAAGATATAGGCAAAGCATTTAACCCCATAAGTGGCACAGAGTAAGTGCTCAGTAAATGATAGCTGTTGTTGCTGGGGTTCTTATTATTAGCAGTCCTTTAGCTTCCACATTCAGTAGATAGGATGAATACGCTAGGGAAAAATGGGAGGTATCCTATAGGCAAGCCTCTTGAATTCTGCGACCAGCCAGAACATCATATGCTCATTGAGTTTCCTTCAGCTCCATACACCCCTTCCGAGGTTCTCTCTACTGTAAGGGAAAAAGGACACAAGAAAATGGTAAGGATGAAAACTACTGTTGCACAGAAATGCAGTCCTGGAAGGAGGGAAACAAATTCTGAAAGCAGTCTACAGCAGTGACAATAATAGCTGCTCTTTGGGAATCCCAGCTTCTTCTCGCTCAAGGTCCAGGTGTTGTCGTGGTAGCATACCAGAATACATGCCGGACAGGGCCACAGCTTGTGTTTTGGTGGCAGAACGGAGAGGTGGCTAAGCTAATGCTGCATTCAGGCCTTCCAGTGGGCTATGCACCACTGTACTCATATAGAGGCCTTCCTAGTATTTTACATCTCTATGCTTTGCTCCCAGTAGATTTGGACCATATGCAGATGTCTGAAAGACAGTTTGGACTGAATGACAAATACTCAAGCCAGAATTTTCCAAGGTTGAGTCTCTCTGCTGCTCCCTTGTACCCAAGGTCTATCTTAAAATATAGACCATCTGCTCTGTGGTTCCTGTTGCTGGATGTGTTGCTTCATAGAACGCCCAAGGCTCATAAGATAAGGCAAGCCACCTTGCATAGCACAAGCTGAGTTTCTAGGTTGGTACTAGCTATTCCAGGCTACTGTGGACTGAGCTCTATGCAGACTATCATGCATTAGGCCCCCCCAGGCCTTGAAGACATCTTGTAAGCCACAGGGATAACACTGGACAGGCTAGGGCTCCTCCTCGGCTGGATGGCTCCCTCCATCATGTTGGAGCACTGGTCCCAACAGGGTAAGGTTAAACTAGAGTTGGCTGGCTAGTGTTGCCACACAGGTTAAGAGGACAGACTCTGGAGCTGGATTGCCCACATTCAAATCTTGGCTTCTACTTCTGAGTGACTTTTTTTTACCTGTGTGACCTTAGAAAAATTACTTTATCTCTTTGTCTCAGTTTCTTCAACTCTAAAACAGCAAAAAATAATGGTGCTTTGTATGGTGATTATAAGCATTAAATTTGTTAATATAAGTAAAGTCCTTAAAAGAATATCTAGCTCATAGTAAAGGGCCTGCTGGTGCTATAATGGAGCAGAGGTAAAGGGAATCTTGAGTTGTCCAAAAAATAATGTCTAGCTCAGCACATCTTCCAACTTCCTTCTCTCTTTTTTTCTTTTTTAAATTCCATTTATTTATTCATGAGAGACAGTGAGAGGCAGAGACACAGGCAGAGGGAGAAGCAGGCTCCATGCAGGGAGCCCAACATGGGACTCGATCCTGGGTCTCCAGGATCTCGCCCGGGCTGAAG
Source organism: Canis lupus baileyi (assembly GCF_048164855.1). Taxonomy (NCBI): domain Eukaryota; kingdom Metazoa; phylum Chordata; class Mammalia; order Carnivora; family Canidae; genus Canis; species Canis lupus. Next base: position 7,930,666 of record NC_132849.1, on the reverse strand, counting down.
GCAGGCGCTAAACCGCTGAGCCACCCGGGCTGCCCATCCTTCTCTTTTTTTATGAGGTCATTACTAGGTCAGTTGTACAGAAAAGAACAAAATGCTACCAAGCATGTTTTGGAATGTCTAGGTGTCCTCACGTAACCAGGGGATCTCTTACTCCAGAGTCATAGACCCCTGGCTACAGCAAACTGGAATAGTCTGAAGACTGATTTGGAGGTGCCAATGCCTCAGATATCCCAGGATTGCTGGGCTAGAGGATTATATGAGGCAAAGTTTGGCAGGGTATGTGTGGAGGTGTCTGAGGATATATTAAGACATTGTCCAGGAAGCATAAAAACCTCCTCTAGAAAGTCATGCAGGATACCGATCATTTGGTGCTACCACAGGTCAAGTGGCATCATGATCTCTCCAAACTTTCTGAACACTTCTAGAAAGCCATATTCCAAATGCGGCTGATAAAAGGCAAACAAGGTTATAGGCTTATTTATAGACTCAGAATGTCTTATTTTAGGGACCTCTAGAGCTGATCCTGGAGCATGAGAAGTCCAGACAGGGTCAGGACCCCAGTAGTCCTAGCAGAGACCTATTTCCTGTCTCTCTTTTTCATAAAGTGCCCCAGTACCATCTTGGGAGAAGGAGAGGCCCTTTGGATCCCAAGGTCTATGAATTCCTATTGAGTTTCAGATTATGGATGTTGTGGGGTCCATAGGGTTGCCAGGTAAAATATAGGACACTTAGTTGAATTTGAATTTCCAATAAACAACGAATCTTTGTATAAGTATGCCCCAAATGTTGTGTGGCATATACTGATACTAAAAATGTATTTGTTGTTTATCTGAAATTCAAATTCAACTGGGTATTCTATATTTTTATTTAATAAATCTGATAACACTTGCCGGGGGAAGTGGGGTCAAGAAGGGTGATGGATATGTGCAACCTCCAACGTACGGCAACGAGCAAGGATACTAAAGGATTCTTGTGCCCTCACCTCAGAGAGGTTCATTCAGTTCAAGTCTCTGAGAGTGAGGCAGGTTTGTTTACTCACCCACTCTAATGTTGTAGTTGGCTTGCTCCTTGGACGAAAAGGTAAAGAGCCACTCTATAGACCCACTGGAACTTTCTCACAGCCACAGATGCACAGTTGTCCAGCATCCTGCCTTCCGAGCAAAAATGAGAAATCTCATTTAATAAGTGTCTTCTTGTGGCCACATATAAATCTTATATCTCCATATATAGCTGGAGCTGGATTAAAAAGCATGGCAACTGAGGGGGGTGCTCACCTGAAGACAAAAAGCCTGCTCTAACAACAGGCATTGCAAGGTTTGGCAAGGTCTGACCAGCATCCTATGATCTTAAAGCCAGTAGCCCATTGTCAGTAAGTTGCCACATCTGCAGAGCAGATATAGAGGCCACTGTCTGAGACCACAAATCCTCATTTCCTTTCTGGAAGCCAAGTTGCAGAAAATTAGCAAGACACACAGACTTATGAATTGAGGGACAGTGTTCAACCTCACTCTGTCAAGATGGGAATAGATAGTAACCAAAAGTAGGGACGTGGTGTAAGGTTGGGTTTTCTTAGCTGGGAGAATAGTCCAGAACCTCAGGCAAGTACACATATGTACAGAGTCTAAAATCCAGGTCACCAAGACCCAGAAACAAAGAACTACCCAAACAGGTCAAAAAGTCAAAGCAGTCTCTGGAGGCAGAGTTCAAAAAGAGTGAACCAGCAACAGGTTGATGTTTCCAAAGTCAGCATGTGACTCGCCAACAGTGGTTCATTTTTCATTCCTGGCATCCGAAGTGAGGAATATACTGGTAACAGATACTTCCGTGAAGTTAGACATATTGTCAGGGACTGGGCATAACTGTCAACATCAGTGAACCTTTCCCAGTCCTGCTATTTAACTATTCAGCTGTCCCTAACTATTAGAAACTCTTTTTGGTTCACACTCTATACATATGGCTTCTGAGGCTTTGTAATCTGATTTTCTCCAAGAGCTTCTCTGCCTTCTTCAAGAGCTCTTCTTTCTGATCCTTAAGTGTTCGTATTCTCAGAGTCTTGCCCTTGACCCATTGCCCTTCTCTTCCTTTCTTTCCATAGCACCTGGGTGTTCTCATTTGCCATCATTGTTCCAGCTAAGCATAAGTAGTTGAAATGTAGGTTGGGAAGACAAAGAACCTGGGTCCTTTTTTCCTAGCTGTGAGACTTGAAAGAAATTTTGGGGTTTTTTTTAAGCGTCTTTAGGCTTAATAGACTTACCTACATTATAAGGATAAAGAACACGAACTAGCTTGAGGACTGTTATGAGAATTAAATAAGAAAATGTATGTAAATTGCTTTGCACAGTGCCTGACATAGTAACTGCTTGATAAACATAATCATAATAGCTATTATTTATTAATACTTATATACTGTTCCATCTTAGATCTTTGTAGCTCATACTCTCTCAGGAGCCACATCCATATATTCATCTGTCTACTATAGATTTCTGCATGGTTGTTCCAAAGACACCTCATGTTCACTGGATCAAAACAAATCTGGTCTTTTCTCCTTCTAAGCCTTCTCTCCTTCTCTACTCTCAATTGTTGGCACTATTATTCATCAGTCACCCAAGATGGAATCCCCGAGTCATTTTTGACTACTATCTTTCCTTAACATTTATCACTTACCTCTGACCCTCATCATCTCAGTCATTATAATCTGATATTTTGCCTAAACTCTTTCACTTTATATTCTTCCCCACATATTGAATAAAAACCTCTTGAAAAGGTAGCAATTCAAGGCTAAGACCTTGAAGACCTCTGAAGAAGTTCATAACTTTGGTGGCAAAGACAGACTGCTGTGATAGATGATATTATTATTGAGAATATTTGCTGTCCCTGCCTATGAAGCCTATAGGAGGAATATACCTCTTTGCCGCATTGATATCTGGCTTGGCTGTTGATCTACATTGGCCAGTAGAATGTAAGAATATATGACATATGCCGGTTCTGAGTAGTTGTAAGCAATTAAGTAAATACAGAATGAAAGTAGAATAGAATGGAAGTTGTAAGAGTCATCATATGATTCAATCATTGCTCTTTTCCCTGCTATGACACCACATGTCCCAAATAGGGCCTGCTCCTTTAGCCTAAATTGTGAATGAAAAAGATGAAACAGTGCAGCAATTTATGCTGTACATGCAATATGAACAAGAAATAAATCTTTTTTGTTATTAGGATATTGGGATCATTTGTTACTGCATCATAACCTAGCCTAAATTAACTGATACAACTCCTTTCCCGATTATTCATAGAGTCTTTGAAGCTAATGTATGATGATATGGAAATCAATGAGTCACAATGATGTGAGGCACAGTGTTCCCCAGCAAAGTAAGAGATCCAGATGTGCTGCCAAGCACTACAGATATTTCATACTTGCATAAGGTACCAAGATTCATCTTTTGGCCAAAGTTCTGATGGGTAAAGTAAATTTTTACCATATTGAAGATGTCAGTAGCTAAAGGAGTTTCCAGAAGGGTCCAACAAAATCAGACCTTAAAAAAAATACATCTTTGGTACTTACGTAAATGGGGGGGGGGGGCGGTGACTAAAACAAGAGCTGACTGAGCCAAGAGATATCAGGAATTCAGAGAGTTGCATGCTGAAAGGAAATGGCATTGCTGTGAGCTTATTTATGACCTACTTCAACATATTGGAAGAAATGTCAGCAATTTGGGGGTTGGTGACATCGCTTGACAGAAAAAAACGGCCTCAATTTTCTAACTCTACCACATGCCCTAAATCAGCCTGAGCATTTCTAGGGCACATCTGCTTTGTTTGGCAACAACAACAGTAACAATAACAATAGGTAATAATAAATAATTGCATATATCGAACTGTGTTAACATATTAATAGATGTTTAACAGAGCATTACTTTGCCATTCTATGTGACAAATGTGTATATTAACAGGATCCTTCAAGACTGCTTTCATCAATGCTAAAGCAGTTTCTAAAGTTCAACACGTTGACATATTGGAACAGATAATTCTTTGTCGTAGGGACCGTCCTGTGCATTGTAGGATGTTCAGTCGCATACCTTGCCTTACCCATTAGATGCCAGTAGCATTACCACAGTTGTGACAACCCAAAATTTCTCCCGATATTGCCAAAATGTCCCGGAGGAGTCTTCACTGCCACAAAGGGACACCCTAGTGGTGGGAAGTTAGAAATCATGACATGTTAAACTGAAGATATTTTTGAGTGGACAACCTTTTGATTTACCTAATTAGTTCAGATAGTTAGCACTATGCTTATAAATCAAGTCAATCCTGTCCTAATTCCTAGTAATAGCTATTGATTGAGTACCTACTGTAGATGGTAAATACAACTGGCATAGTCAGTATAACATGCCATAGTCAGTTAAGCACTGGGCTCTGGTGTCCTACAGCCTGGGTTGGAATCCTGGCTCTGCTATTTGTTTGCTGTGTCACCCAAGGCAGGTTTCTTTATTTCTGCCATTGTATCATTATCTATAAAATGAAATGAAATAGCATATATGGAATAACAGATTTGTTTGAGAATTCAACAAGCCAATGCACATAAGGTGCTTAGAACTGAGAACTGAGTCTAGAATATAAAAAACAGTGTTTACTGTTATTCTTACTTTGCAACTTAGCGGACTTTACCTCCGTTTTATGCATCTGGAAGTGAATATTCAGAGAAATCAAGTTCAGAATCACACAGCTACTAAAGTACATGGCTGGCAAGAAAGAGGAATCGTGATTCAAAACTCCAAGATCAGGGCAGCCCGTGTGGCTCAGCGGTTTAGTGTCGCCTTCAGTCCTGGGACTCCAGCATCAGGGCCTAGGCTGAAGGCAGGTGCCAAACCACTGAGCCACCCAGGACCTGGAGACCCAGGGTCAAGTCCCACGTCAGGCTCCCTGCAGGGAGCCTGCTTCTCCCTCTGCCTGTGTCTCTCTCCCTCTCTCTCTCTGTCTCTCATGAATAAATAAATAAAATTAAAAAAAAAAAACAAAACAAAACTCCAAGATCAGAGTGTTTCCCACGACACCCCAGCCTGAGTGGAAGACAGTTTAAAAGCCAGGTTAAGGGGCACCTGGGTGGCTCAGTGGTTGAGCGCCTGCTTTCCGCCCAGGGCGTGATCCTGGAGTCCTGGGATCGAGCCCACATCGGGCTCCCTGCATGGAGCCTGCTTCTCCCTCTGCCTGTGTCTCTGCCCCTCTCTGCGTGTCTCTCATGAATAAATAAATAAACTCTTTGAGGGGGAAAAAAAAAAAAAAAAAAGCCAGGTTCAACCTGGGAGCAAGAGCTCTTTTTCAGCGACAAAAACTGGAACTTACCCTGTTGGCTTCTTGTAACAGAAAGACCCACCGAAAAGGAGGTGGCCAAAAGGCCTGTGCAGTGACTAGCTGTGAGAACCTGGGCGAGTCTGCCCAACATCCTGAGGCTGTTTACTCATCTGCAAAATGGACACAAAAACACCTGCTCTACGTTCTTCACGGCTGGTGGTCAGAGCGACGTGAGAAAGAAAGCGCAGCGGAGCATTGGGACAGGACGCGGAGCTCGGCCGCGGTGGTGGGTCCGGGGCCGGGTGGGCAGCGGCTCTGGGCAGACCCGAGGCACCTCCCGCCTCCCCGCGACTCCCGCGGGGCCTCCCCACGGCGCACCCCGGGGCCCTGGGCGGCGGCGCGCAGTCTGGGAGGCCACCCCGACAGCGATGGGCAGCTGCTGCTTATCTGCAGTTACTCAGCGACCCTGACAGATGAGGTGTCCGTGGCGACCTTCCTGCCTCGATGAGTGTGGGAACTCGGGGCTTCCCAGGGCTGCGAGGTGGGAACGTAAACAAAACGACCCTGGCCCGAGCTGCGCCCCCGCGTCCTCCCCGGGCGCTGCCCTAGCGAGCCCGAGGCCCCAGGCCCGGCAGGTCCTCCCCGCAGCGCCGCCGCCCACAGGCCGGCCCGGGCCGCACGAGGACTCCCCAAGGCTGGACACCTCCTGCCAAAAGCTCCATCACTGCCTCTTTTTACTGTCAACACGACAGAGTCAGAAATGCGTCCCCCCCGCGGAAGCCCTTCCTTGCCTCCCTGCTGCGCTGGGCAGGTCCATCCCTGTAGTCCCGACACCGCTTCCTGGGGAGGCAGCTGCAGGGAGCGGGGATTCCGGGGCTCTTCCGCGCCTACGAGGCAGTTTGGGAGAAAGGGCTCATCCGTAGCCCCCTTTCCTCCGTCTGCAGGGGGCTCGGCCTAGCTACGGGCCCTACAGGATGAACACCTGTGTTCGTTACTCCACACAGGAGTGATTCTGTGGCAAAATGGGAAAGCATTTCAAGTTCGCATTCATTCGTGTCTTCCCACTTTTTTTCCTTAGTCTTCCGCATCTTTATATTGGCTGACATCTGCTCCGCATTTAACAAGTGTGCCAGACGCCATAAAGGTGCTGAGGATGCGTCAGCTGGCAAGGAAGATAAAGTTGACTTCTCATTGCTTACGTCCTAGACAATAGACTAGCATTCCTGAAAGAGGTCAGGGTGCTGTGGATGCTGATATCAGAAGGTACAAACCGACACCAGGCTCAGAAAAGCCTCCTTGAAGAGATGTTTGGGTTGAACCTGGACACATGACCATTGTTCAGGCGAAGGGGTGAGAAGAGGGGAAAGGCAGCAGGAGGACGGTGTATGCGAGGAGACAGAGGGAAGACAGCATTTGTGGAAGTAAAAATGAATTATGCAGCTGCTTGTGGTCTGTCACTTGGGCCTCTCCCTCCCCCTTAAGCAGTTCTTTCTCCCTAAACGCTTTTGCCTACTCACCAACCATAAAACCTGTCATGTAAGCTCTTTGAGGCTCCGCTTTCTTCCTTCTATGATTGCAATCTCAACTGATAATTTCCTAAAATGGCCTTAGAACCTGAAGATTTCGATTTTTAACTGAATTCTACCATTCAACTCTACAACGTAAGCAAATGACTTAGCTTCCCTGAGCTGTGGCTCCTCATCAGTAAACAGGGCCAATAATACTTAATCATGTCTATAGTCATGCTAATAGGAACATTTAATAATGTTTACTTTGTGCCAGCCCCCAGCGCTAAGTGCTTTTTGCAGTGGATTGCATTTAATCCTCACGAACATCATGAAGTAGGTAATAATTTTATTCCAAAGGACTCTTGGGAGTCTGAGTGTGATCCTAATCATGAATGTGCTCTGTCACCATTAAGGGTTAATGCAAAAATGAAATGGCTTCATCGTGGTGTTTGATAAGTACACATGTAATAAATAAATTCATTTGTATCTGTCTCCTGAGCAAACCAGACAAAAAGCAGGGGCAAGAGTGAAGTGTTGGGGATCCCTGGGTGGCGCAGCGGTTTAGCGCCTGCCTTTGGCCCAGGGCGCGATCCTGGAGACCCGGGATTGAATCCCACGTCGGGCTCCCGGTGCATGGAGCCTGCTTCTCCCTCTGCCTGTGTCTCTGCCTCTCTCTCTCTCTCTCTGTGTGACTATCATAAATAAATAAAAATTTTTAAAAAATTAAAAAAAAAGAGTGAAGTGTTGTCATCACGAAATTGCTAATTGCATGTGATGGCAAACCACTGAAGAGAGAATCCCATCGATGTGACCCTGAACCTCCCAAGTTTACAGTCTGATGACCACCACCGCCTGGAACCCATACACAGATACCTGAGTAAAAGCTCAGAATCGGTTCTCGAAGAGACACTGAGGTTGTGTCAAGCTTACTGCTCACCAAGAGTAAGGGCTTTTCAGGAGCCTAGATGCACTGGCAGAAATTCATAAGCTTATTGCAGGACTCAGGGTTGGAGCTGAAGCCAATGGGTCTGAGTCTCTTGGTATTCTCCTTAGTACGTGTGTCTCTACTTCCTTTTACTTTACCACAGCGTTTTCTCACTCCAAACCTCAACAGTGGGACATTATTTATTCCTGGTGTATGCACTGGCATCGTAAGGACAGATTCTTAAACTGTCAGTTTCTCAAACCATGGATGCGTATAACAAACTAACATGAATACGCGTGTGTTTCTGTGCGGGGGTATTTGTGTACATGCTTACGTGTGGGTGAGAGTGGCTTCCTACACTCACACTCTCCCACTTCGCGAGAAGTGGTGCGGGCTCCCCCCGAATGCGGCCAGTGTGGGAGGAGACCTCACACCAAAACAAATGAGGTGAAAGAGAATAACTGTGGTTTGATGCTCTCAGATCAGATGAGAAGCGATGAATAAGAAAGTCAATGAGCTGAAAATGACTTGAACACAGGCACCGCCTAGGGATTACATACCCTGTAAATGATGTAATGAACATTTGTCTAAACTTCATTAAAGTGCTTTGAGCTTTAATATCCATTTTCCCCTTCCCGATATAGGTAGTCTGTCTTAGAGGTTAAGAGAACATTCTGGGCTCAATACCCAGCTCTATCAGATTCTACTACTCCCTAGCTGAAAGACACTGGGCAAATCGCAATATCTCTATGCCTCTATTTCTTCACCTCTGATATGGAGAGAGTACTATCTACCGCATGGCCTTCTTGTAAGGGTGAGGGAAAATAAAATGTGGCCATTGTTTTGCATTCAGTACTTGATGGTATTTTACAGATGACAACACAGATGCCCAGAGAAGTTGGCTTCCTCTTCTAGGTCCCCTTGGTAGTTAGTGGTGGTGCCAGGGGAGCCAGGCATCCCATCCCTGGCCCAGGGCTCTTTCTACTCAAACACGTGGATTGCCAATCCCATACTGAAATAATTTGCAGGTTACAAGTGATTTTTCATGCATGACTACTTTAATTTGCACTTCCTTGCCAAATCCACACATTAGCAAACTCAGAACTCTGAAGGAAAGATTTACATAGGACCTCCTGAAAACTAGCCTAGATCTAGGGTGGCCTGAAGGAGACCCAAAGGGTGAGAAACAAAAAGACACCCTGTCACACCCCCCTCTCACTTGTAGACATGTGGGTTATTTACTTTGTGGATTAATGTAACACAATCTTTAATCCCTCCTTGGCTATGCCCTGCCACTTCCCTCTACCATGTGAGGTGTGTGCTCAAGCAATGTGAACTCAACAAAGTAAATCTGCTTTTTACACCTCTCACCCCACCTACATTTTAAAAATGTCAACCCCCTCAAGCTTTAGAAAACCAGAGAGATAAATGTGTTTTCAATTATCTTTGCTCCCACTGTGAAAACAACTGAAAGACAGTGAGACGAGAAGTCAGGAAGCCAGGGCTTTAGTCCAGGTATGACACTGGTTCATCGTGGGCCCTCGCCTTTGGTTTTTAATCTGTGAAATGAAAAGAAGAGAGGAGCATTTTCAGAGTGACTACTCTGTGCCAAGGGCCTTCAATTATGTCACCTTATATAGTCCTTTAAAAAAAAAAAACCCTCTTCTCAATAGGAATTTTTGTCTGTATTTTGCAAATGAGAAAATAAAGGGATGGGGAAGCTAAAAGCTAAATAAATTGCCCTAGGCTCGGGTGGCAAAGAGGAACCTGGACTGAAATTTGAAACTAGGACCACCTGATTCCAAACTTTATACTTGTACTCCTAGTAATCCAATACAACCTATAATGCTTCTTTTCTATTCCAATATTATGCTCTTTTGATAGCACAGTTTGTCAATAGTTGGCTGAGTTGGTTACAGTGACTCATTCTTTAGGGTCTTATTCTGAAGAGTCAGTGGCCCTGAGGAGATTTATTACATCCCTTATTTGGTCACTCTTACACTAGCTAGCCCTCCTAACATTCTAAGAAGTAGTTTTATTGCCATCAAGAGAAATTTGATGCTTGCCTCCATCTTACATGCCTCTTCCAATAAGGGAAACATTTCCTTGGAAGTCCTTCACTTCTCCTTCCTTGGAAACTTTTTTTTTTTTAAATATTTTATTTATTTGTTCATGAGAGACACACAGAGAGAGGCAGAGACATAGATAGAGGGAGAAGCAAGCTCCTCACGGGACTGGATCCCAGGACCCCGGGATCATGCTCTGAGCCAAAGGCAGACAGACGCTCAACCACTGAGCCACCCAGGTGCCCCACCTTCCTTGGAAACTTAATGTTTATATAGTTGACTTTACCTTCAATGATGGAAGACTGTTCATTAACAAACCAAAGATATTTCATATTTGTATATTGGAAAGATTCTAACCCATACAGACTCAGGAGGTAGTAAGAAAGATGCTTGCTGAGAAGAGAGATGATGAGAATATTGGTGAGGAAGGAGCCCAGGACATGGAGTAACCAGCTATGCATTGTTGTAGTGGAGATTTGTCCTTTTCCCTCCTCTTCCCAGGTGCCCCTGAAGTCCAACTCAAATAACAATATGCTTCAACTGTAACTTCACTGCATAATGACTGGGAGAAGGAAGTAGGGTGGAGTGCATCCCACTGTATGGGAGGAGAGACAGGGACACAAAGTCTTACCTATTCCTTCTGTAGTCAACCATGTAGATCATTGAGCCTAATTCTTTTACATTGTAGTTATGCTCTCTAAAGATAAGGATGATGTTTGTTTTATTTGTTGTGGCATCCTAAGGCTAGCCCAGTGCCTAGCACATAGTTGGTGCTTAATAAATGCGTGTTAAGTAAATGAACGTGACTCGAAGGGTCAATAGGGAAGATAATTAGGGGAAGCTAGGCCATCGCTGGATTGTTAGTTAGCAAACCCACCTAAACCATGTGATATCCTGATATGAGCTCCCTGAGAGCAGTAACCGTGTTTTACTCATCTATGTGTTCCCTAGGATTTTAGGCTTGTGTAATAGGGGCTCAAACATTTCTCTGGAATCAAATCATCTTTAGGGATCCCTCTGATCTTGTCATAAAAACATCGTAGAGAACGATATGGTGGAGGGATGAAGAAAAGGCTAAGTGATTTGAAGTTGAGAGTGGTAATAACAATAACAGTGATCACATAATCAAACTTGATGGTTGGGGGCAGCAAGGACACTCGTGGGAAGGAATGATGCTAGAGCTGGTGACAAAGATGTCCAGGGAAGGGCTGTGGTGGCTGGGTCCTCTCTCTGCTGCTCCATGTGTGCCAAAGTAGAGCCCATTCTCATTGGCACTCTAATAAAAGTGATTCCCCGATATAATACTCCACTCCGCAGTGCCCCATCATCTTCCAATGGCCCAAAATATCATAACCCTCGCTCTTCAGTTTATTTTTTCCTTTTCCCTATTCTCATATGCAGCCACTTCTGGAGTACATGAGTACTAGGATGAATTCCAGCATCTGTCTTCCTGGACCTAGTACAACATCTCTCTTCCTCTCCAGTGACAACTTCTCACCAAAGGGTCAGGGGGTGGGGGTGGGGAGGTCACTATGCCCATGATTCCTGAATATGGCCATACTTAGTGATTCTAAGGTGACTCCCTGTTCTATACTGTGACTGCCATAGTTGGCAACTAGTTCTGTTAAAAATGAGTGAAACACACTTTTTAATCTTTAGTGGGGCACCTCCCCTGGTTAAGAGAGCTCAAGAGGGGACGAACAGAGGACTTAGTGATGCTTCATAGATTTCTGGCGGGGAAGGGGGGTCAGCTTAGAGACTGACTTAAAGCCAGTAGGAATAGGAATAAATTAATGGCTTTTGTAGGGGGTGAGTAAGGCTGGGTTAAAGCCCAGTGGGAGCAGTGAACTATGTAGATGAATAAGACAAGCAGGAAATATTCTTGAATGGAACAAGAATGTGGGAAACATTTGGATGAGGAAACTGAGACAAAATGAAGAAATGCAGAGAGCCTTTAGGTCCATACTGAAGGCTTGGGGACATAATAAGAGCAAATATTATAAAAAATGATAAGAATAATTTTTAAAGAGCAAATATGACCCATGCAGCCCTCTTCTGAGCTCTTTAGATGTATTACTTTATTTAATCTTCACAACCTCTTCGAGGTAGACGTTAGTATTATAGTCACTTTACAGATGAGGAAACCAAGATATAAAATTGTGGAGTAACTTATCCAAGGTTGCGTACAAGTAAGTGGTAAAGAAAACTGCAATTTGAAGTTTCAGCTCTATTCTATATTGACATTTACTTAGCAGTCTGTACTAGGTAGTATGCTTTTGTCTAGATCTGGGGTGACCCCAGGAGAGCTAAAGAGCTACGGGTGAAGGAAAACATATATCCTGTCACACCCCCTCCAGTTACTGACTCTGTGAATTGTGACACAATCTTTAATCCCATGGTTTCTTTACTCATATCCTTCCCACAAAATATTTATATCTACACACCGTAAGCATGTATATGGTGTGATATTTAATGTCCTCCTATGTAATCTGCCATCAGTTTTCAAGAGCATGCCTCATTCTGTATCTCTAGTTTTTAGCATGGTTTCCATTAGCTCTTCCTGAGAGAAAATGAGCCACTCCTTCCAGTTTACAGACAGTGAAAGTGGTTTGGAGGAAGTCATTGGCTTGAGCAAGGTCACAGGTCAAGTTAGCGGCATTTGGCTTAAATCAGGATCAATAACCTCTGTCTCTCCAGCCTGATCCTAAGAGGGTCTGTCTGTCCTGGGACCTGGGCCACATTCCAAATTGGGTAATCCGGTGCATGCTGCCTGTCTGAAATTCCCCTTGTGGTTTTGCTCACATCTGGTGTTTTTCACTTCTTGTTCTAAACACGTGCTTTGATCCTATTGCTGCTACAGCAGAAAGATGTCCATGGTTCCAAGGAGCATGGTTAATTTAGTGAGAGGTGAAAGATACTCCTCTCAACAGGACTTCTAAAAATAAACAGTATCAGAGCCTCACTATGTCATGCTTGAAGCACTTCCCGGAAACCCCCACATTTGGTGAAGTCTACACAGTCTCCCTGCAGCTCCCAAACCTCTAATGTGCCTGGACTCCCAGCCCCTCAGATTACCTCAAATGCCCAACAAGTCTGAAGTCCCATGCTGTTCTTCCTTTGGGTCATTCTTAGAGTAGACAAGGGTGACACGTGGTTAAATGTCTTCCATAAGCATTCAGCGGTTTTATTTCTCCATCAGTTAATACACATTGGGCTAAGAACTATGTATATTTACTTCCAGGAAACCTTATCTACAACTAGATTACTTGTTTTATTTATTTTATCAAGTTTTGTTACTCATTCTGCCTCTTACCTTATCTTTGTAAGTCTGTTCTTAATTATAAAAGTATTTTTTTAAAGGATTTTATTCATCCATTCATGAGAGACACAGAAAGGGAGAAGCAGATTCCCCCGCTGAGCAGGGAATGTGACGTGGAACTCCATCCTAGGACCCTGAAACCATAACCTGAATGGAAGGTAGACACTTAACTACTAAGCCACTTAGGCGCCCCAAGAACCGTTGGTTTTGTTTTACTTTTGTTTTTTAAAGATTTTATTTATTCATGAGAGACACAGAGAGGCAGGCTCCCTGCAGGGAGCCTGATGTGGGACTCATTCCCCAGACCCTGGGATCACGTCCTGAGCCAAAGGCAGATGCTCAACCACTCAGCCAGCCAGGTGTCCCTAAAAGTATTTTTTCCATTACATGAAAATTTTTAGGGAAATAGAGAATAAGAAAAAATCCAAAATCCTAGTACTCGTAACACAACCATTATTAATTTATTAATAATTTTGGGTTTTTTCTTCCACGCTATTTTCTTTGTACATGTGTATATATATTTTTTGTTTTTACATAGCCAGAATCATAATTTACATGCAATTCTTGTGTTCTCTTCTTTTCACTATTTAATATTATATTAAATATATAAAAATTATATTAAATATAATCTTTAATATATAAGATTCATTTAATATAATCTGCTACATAACTAGCAGATATAAAATGAAAGGAGACATGTAGATTTTGGCATTAGGGATGATGGGGGGAGGGCAATCAGTGACCTCCCATAAAGGAAAGGATAGTGAATATCATTTGTGGGGACACAGTTCTTCCCTAGTTGCTGGGGTTTAAGAAGGGGATACAAGGGGTGCCTTTGGCTTTCTGCCTTTGGCTCAGGTTGTGATCCTGGGGTCCTGGGATGGAGTTGGGCATTGGGTTCCCCAAAGGGAGCCTGCTTCTCCCTCTGTCTATGTTTCTGCCTCTTTCTCTGTGTCTCTCATGAATAAATAAATAAAATCTTAAAAAGAAAAGATGGGGGTAGGAGAAGGTATAGCTGACCACAAAAAAGCAAAGCAGCCCAGAATTTTTGGAGAGCAAGGAATAATTTGTAGTCACAAATGGCCAGATTCAATTGAATTGAACTCTCCTGTTGAGGTAAGTCAGAGGCAAGGCTAAATGTTCTGGTAGTCTCTGCCTAGACACTCTCCAGAAAAGAACACCTTAACACAGATATGGCCAGAAGGAGAGATGTTTGGGGAACACTGCTCCTCAGGAAAGAATGTTTTCCCATAGGCTATGGGAAGTTATCATATTAAGTTACATTACCCATTCCATTCCTGGAGGGTTTTCAGCAAAGAAATGAGGAGGCAGGGCATCCCTTTATTCTGACCAGAGGGAATTTTTTGGCTTCCTGGCTGTGTTTTCTACTTTCTCGTGGTTCCTCATTCCTTTCCAGTTGCCCCATAAGATTCCCACCCCAAACGAAGAAATGTTACTCCAAACAGATCAAGCTACCCTCATTTAACCAATCTTTCTCCAATCAACCTTCCAATCTCGCTTGCTTTCCGTCGCCTTTCCAGCCAGTGCCCATGTGCCAGCCCCCTCTCCACCCCACACTTACCACACACAGATGCCAGTGCCAAGCAGCATCCACATGCCCTGCTTAGCAGCCAGGGCGAAGCCTTCTTGTAAGAACTGAGCAATCCTCTAAGGAGAGATAGGAGAACACAGGCTATTTACTTCTTTAGAGCTGCTCTCCCTCCTCTAGGGACACCAACTGACCGGCAGCCAGGCATGCTAGGCACCTTACACCTCACAACAATGCTGGAGGATTGGTATGGCTATTTTCAAATTCCAGATCAGGAAACTGAAGCCTAGAAATGTGTCAAACTTTGTTACTCATTCTGCCTCTTACCTTATCTTTGTAAGCCTGTTTCTTAATTATAAAAGTACTTTTCCATTACATGAAAATGTTTAGGGAAATAGAGAATAAGAAAAAAAATCCAAAATCCTATTACTTGTAACATAACTATTATTAATTTATTAATAATTTTGGGTTTTTTTCTTCCATGTTACTTTCTTCGTACCTGGGCCACATTCTAAATTGGGTAATCCAGTACATGCTCCCTGTCTGAAATTCCCCTTCTGGTTTTGCTCACATTTGTAGGGATATAAGAGAACTGAGAAAAAACCCAAAGGTGCAGATAAAAGTACAAAGCAAAATTACCCATCACCCACCCACCCCATAGAGCCACTGTTTGCTTTTTTTATATACTTCTTTTCATTGTGTGTGTGTGTGTGTGAGAGAGAGAGAGAGAGAGAGAGAGAGAATAATCTATAACATATATGGGGTTTGTTCTGTTTTACAAAATTGGGATCATACTACTTTTATTAGTTTGCTAGGGCTGCCACAACACAGTAATGCACCACAAATGGAGTGGCTTAAACAATAGGAATTGATTATCTCCAGTTCTGGAAGCTAAAAGTTCTGAGATCAAGGTGTCTGCTGGATTGGTTCTCCTGAGGGCTGTGAGGGAGAACGTGTTCCAGGCCCCTCCCCTGGCCTCAGGTGGTTTTTCTGGCCATCTTTGCCATTCCTTGGCTTCTGCTGCATTGTTGCAATCTCTGCCTTCATCTTCAGCTGCTCTTCTGTCTGCATGCATTCCTCTCTCTCCACATGACATTATTTTTATAAGGACAACAGTTGTATTGGATTAGGGACCCACCCTACTCCATCATGACCTCATCTTAACTTCAATAATTATATTTACAGAGACCCTATTTCTTTTTTTAAAGACTTTTATTTATTCATGAGAGACAGAGAGAGAGAGAGAGAGGCAGAGACACAGGCAGAGGGAGAAGCAGACTCCCTGTGGGGACCCTGATGCAGGACTCAATCCCAGGACCCCGGGGTCACAACCTGAGCCAAAGGCAGACGCTCAACCACTGAGCCATCCAGGTGCCCCTACAGGGCCCTATTTCTAAATAAGGTCTCACTCCGGGGTACTGGGGGGTTAGGACTCTAACATATGAAGTGGGGTGGGAAGAACACAGTTCAAACCTTAACAACTATTTATACAATATTTCATCTCTATTGTTTTTTATCAGTTCCTTTTCTGTTGTGATCATTTTTCTGTGCCAGGTACATTTTTGTCAGGGAAAGGGACTGGAAGTTGCCTAGGGCATATGTGGGCAGGGTGGAAGGCCTGAGTAGGACATCACACGGCGGAGCAATCAAAGCCATGGGTGAAGGCAAGAAATAGAAAGAGCATATAGAAAGGGCAGGAGAACTATGAGAACATTGACCACCATCATAGTTTGCCTACCTCACAGATTTTCTGAGTACTTCTCCGAAACAGGTGTTAGAAAAGAAAAGCTGCCAGGACCTCCTCAGCTGCCTGCCCCATACCATCATCCTGCCTGGAAGAGCTGGAGAGAGACAGAAGAGAGGGAATGAGGGGGAGGAAAGTTTGGGAAGGTGAATGTAGAAGATCTGTCAACTAGGAAGCCCTACAATATGGTAAATAAAAAGTCCCACAGAGTCAGAGAAATGTATTTTCAAATTCTAGCTCTGACTCTCATGTTTCTGTAAGATCTTGGGCATTATTACTCAGTCTCTCTAAGTTTCAGTTTCTTCAGCCGAAAGTGGACCTAATAATATAGTACCTATTCACAGAGTTGCCATGAGAATAAAAATGAGGTGATATGAGGAGTGCCTGGGTGGCACTGAAATCTGAAAGTCAAGTCGGAAATAGCCAGAGTGCTGGGGTGTGGGTCAGAGAAGAGGGTCCCAGGTAGAGGGAATCAGCCTGAAGGCAACTAGAGCTGAGTGTCTAAGAGGAACTGAGTGGAACCTGAGTGTGATGGGAGTGTAGTGAGCAAGCGGGACAGGGCACACCTGAGGCTGGAGACCGAGGCAGATACCAAATCTTGTAAGGGAGTCAGGGAATCTCTGTGGATGCCTATCCTGCCAAGGGGCCACACGGCAGAGGCAAAGACAAGGTGAGAGAGGTATGAACACCAGGAAGAAGAGTGACACGGCTGGTGGGTGATAGGAGGATTCAGAGAGAAAGATGAGATCTAAACAGGACCAATGGATTTGATAGCAGAAAAGTCGTCTGAGTTGCCGTGCTGGTCAGAGTGAAAGGTAGATTGCACAGGGTCAAAAAGTAGCACGCGGGGAGGAAGTAAAGGAAGAGGAGGAAGTTAGCATATATTCTTTTCAGAAGCATTATGATGAAGGAGAAGAGAAAATGGGGGCAATTGGTTAAAAGGAGAATTGCTTTGTTTATTTTTCTTTTAGATGGGGGTATTTTTGAGCATTTTTCTAGGCTGTGGAGAGGGATCCAGTGGGTAGACATGGAAGATGAGAAGAGAAGGTGGGACTAAGTGTGCTTTCAGGAGGCCTCATTCCCACAGCTGTTTTGCTGTGCTTAGAAAGTGATAGACTTGGGACTGCTGGGTGGCTCAGACAGTTAAGCATCTGCCTTTGGCTCAGGCCATGATCCCAGGGTCCTGCGATAGAGCCCTGCATTTTTCTTTTTCTCTCAAAGATGCTGCCACTTCCAAATTATCTTTAGGGCATTTCTCCCCAATGTGTTGGGTTCCAAGAAAATCTCCAGACTGGATGTCAGCGTTACAACCTATGTAAAGAAAGAATACAGGGGGTCTGTAAGTAATCTCCTTTTTTCTTCAGTATATTATCCTTCACACAACTATGCTTGGTCCTCCCTTTGTCTTAGCTCCATTCTTTGGTCACTGGCGAACGAGCAGTCCACTTGACAGATGCAAAGGGAAGAGGGGGTCTGGGGACCCCTTTTTTCTTGAACTGACTTTCAACTTGTCGTAGTGTTTTTAACCACAGCCTTATACACAAAATACCAAAGTATCTAGTGCCACAAATTGCTGAGCATGTGGAGAATTCTGAAGTGTAAAGCAAGTGACACTAGCTTTCTCATCTGCTGGCTTAGAATTCACCTCACTTAGATCTCTTGTTTCAGTTGCCAAGCATTCATCTACATTCCGGTTTTTAAAATTATCCTGCTCTTATCCTTTTCATATTCTCTTTGTCCTTATAGGTTTAGCCTTTTAAAAAATCCACTTACTTCAATTCTTGTTTTCTTACATATGCATAAAGAAACTCTGGATACACACATAACAAACTAGTGACGAAGCTTACTAATGGACAGGAAGACGATGGGACCCAGGCCAATGGGAGACATGGATGAGGGAAACCTTTTTGCTCTGTGCCTTTTTACACCTTTTTGGTTTGTGAATATATTATTTCATCAAAACTTAATTTTGGGTTAAGTTCTAGGAGGGAATGGATCACAATGTGTGTGTTTAATCTGTTCTCTTTAACCAGAAGTCTCAAGTGTTGTTTCTCTAAATTAACATCTTCAATGTTGAGACCGTGCAAAGCTTCCCATCCAAAAGCCATTCTAAGCAAGTTCAGAAGCAATAAGAAAAATATAGACAAATGTGACTTTGTGAAAATTAAAGACTTCTGCAAGACCCAAAACAAAATCAAATAAATAATGTCAGATGACCAAATACAAATAAAAAAAAAATATTTGCAACAAATATGAAAAAGATACAGTTTTCTTAAAGTCTGGAGTTCTTACAAAAGAATTAAAAACAGATCAAAATCCAATTGAAAACAATTAATGAATGGTTTAATGAATTAACACTAAAACTAGAAACCATTTTTCACCTACCAGAATGACAAAATTATCAAAATTTCATAATACAAATTGATGAAGTGAGGATAAGGAAGACAGGGAAACTAAGACATTTTTAGTAGGATTAAAATTTGGTGAAGTCTCTTTGTATTATGATTTGGTACTATCTGTCCAAAACGTAAAAGTTATACCCTTTGGGGAGCCTAGGTGGCTCAATTGGTTAAGCATCTACTTTGGCTCAGGTCATGGTCCCAGGGCCCTGGGATCGAATGCCAAGTCGGTCTCCCTGCTCAGCAGAGAGTCTGCTTCTCCCTCTGCCTCTGCCTCTGCTCCTGCTCGTGCTTTCCCTATCATTCTCTTTCTCTCAAATAAATAAATAAATAAATAAATAAATAAATAAATAAATAAAATCTTTTTAAAAATTTAAAAATAAAAGTTATACCCTTTAACTCAACAACTTCACTACCAAAAATCTGTCCTATGACTATGTTTGCTCTGGGCATTAAGACATATTGAAGGCAAATTTTAAGGATATTCATTACAGCCTTTTTTTTTTTTTGGTAGCCATAAAAACCATAAGCAATCCAAATGTTTACAGCAGAAGACTGGCTACATTAATTACAGAATCTTCATTCAATGAAATACTAAGCAGCCATTAGAAAGAATAAGGCACCTTTATATTTATGGAATTGCCTCCAACATATATTAGGCTTAGGAGCAGGATAAGGAACTACTCCCAGAGAATGACCCCACTGGTCTGCATGGTGGTCTTTAAAGTATCTTTTCTTGGATACATTGACAGAGAATGTCTCTGGAGGGATATGTAAGAAACTATCAACTATGGCTACCTCTAGAGAAGCAAAGTGGCTCAAGAAGAGGTAAGAAAGGGAAGGAGATGGTGTTGCTATTGTTTCTGTCCTAAATATTGTTTTTCACTTTTTCTTTTTCAACAAAGTGCATGTTTTAGAAAAATAATGGATGCACTGGTTGCAAACAACAGAAACAAACTCTGATTAATTGAAGCAGAAGATGAATTTATTAAGGGGTATTGAATGGTTCACAAGCCTTTCAGAAGGACTGGAAACCCAGGTTTAGAGGCTGGCCAGAAAGGACTTCTAGAGTTATGCTGCAGAACAGTGCATGAAGACACCATGTGAATGCTGCTGGGACAGTGGACACCCCAAGTCTGGATGCCCCTCCCTGCTGCTAGAACCTCCAGCACTGTCGACTACCAACTTCATCTATATTCAGGGCCATTTCAAAGCATGAAGGGACCTCCAAAATCATCTAGTCCAACCTCATTTTCAGGTCAAGAACTATTTTCTGGGGTGGGGCTGGGGAAAACAGGTGGTTAGGGGCTTCACCCTAGGTCACCAAGCCATGAGAGTAATTGAGCTGGTACATCTTTCTCTAAGACCCTTGTTCATTGCACTGTGTTCCTTTCTGCAACTTTAAGAGGAAGGTCGGGGGCAGTGCTCACTTTGAAAACACTCAGATGTTCAGAGCACACTTGATTTCTCAGACAGCAATGCTGGTGCTCCATGCCTGACTTTATGCCCATGAGGTCTGCCTACTTTTGCCTGCTTCATGAATGCCTTATTAACCTCCTTTAACTCTTTTTCTTTTTAAATTTTAATTCCGGTGTAGCTAACCTACAGTGTTTTTTTTTTTTTTTTTAAACTACAGTGTTACATTAGTTTCTGGTGTACGATTTAGTGATTCAACACTTCCATATATTAGTGCTCATCAAGATAGGCACTAGGAGATTATCCAGGAGATCTCTGAATCCCCTTCACCTATTTCACCCACCCAACCCCACCACCCCTCTGGTAACCATCTAATTATTCTCTAGAATTATGAGTTTCATTAATTCATTTGTTTTGTTTTGTTTTAGAAAAAGAGGGGACAGAGGGAGAGAGAGAAGCTGAAGCAGACTCCATGCCCAGTGCAGAGCCCAATGCAGAGCTCAATCTCACCACACTGAGATCATGACCTGAGCCGAAACCAAGAGTCAGATGCTTAACCGACTGAGCCACCCAGGCACCCAAGAGAGTCTGTTTTTTGATTGGTCTCTTTTTTCCCCCTTTGTTCATTTGCTTTGTTTCTTAAATTCTATATATGAGTGAAATCATATGGTATTTGTCTTTCTCAGACTGACTTATTATTTCATTTAGCATTATACTCTCTAGCTCCATCCACGTTGTTGCAAATGGCAAGATTTCATTCTTTTTGATGGCTGAGTAATATCCCATTAACTCTTTTTTGGGACTACCAGTCTTACACTTTCTAATTTTCTCATGGCAATTTGTATTCTTTATTTCTTAAACATGGGTTTATTACTTGCTCATATCTTGGCAAAATATTGAACAAGATATAGATGGATAATGAAAGGACCAGAAGAAACAAAGAAAGACAAGTTCATATAGTTGCTAAATTCACTTATTTGGGGAATGGTCATTTAATGCTAGATAATGAGGATCAGATACAAATCAGAACTAGATATATTTCTTGCCCTCTAGAAGCTTACTTTCTAGAACAATTGCTCCAAACTCTTCATCATGCTACTCCATAAAAAAACTCACATTCCCAACAACTGTATATTTATTAAAAATTATACAAGCTCTACTGTACTGATTTTTAAGCATTGGTAAAGCTTAATTTTCTTAGAATCTTAAAGAGTAATAAAAACAAGTGCTCACATATTTTCTTCCCACACCTCAGTGTTTCATCTTTGGCCCCCATGAGCACAGTTCCGACAGGGGAACCAGATGGATACCCCAAAATACTGTAACACAGGAGAGTGTGAAGAGGGCTCTCATATCAGAGTAAGCAGAATATTCTTAGAGCCTCATGGAAGCCTTGCAAAAAGAAAGGAAAGGTGAGAATATTCAAAGGCTTCTGACTTTGCTTCTGAGTCCAACTTGAGCCAGGGATTAGTTCACACTTCGGTTCCTTGACTGGTGTTTGTACAGTGACTGCTTGATAAAAAGGCTGCACATGAGAGCCTCCATCACCTCTGAAGCATCCATTTCCCAACACCTCAGGCATGTAAGAGCTTAACAAAAACATGTCATCCCATGATGCCAGGGGCAGACATGCCTGACACATGGCACAGAACCACCTTTGACTATCCACACTATCAACAGAGGAGCAGCAAGTGCCCTGGATATGGAGCCAGGACACTGAGCAGAATCCTGACTCTCTTGAACTAACCAATTGTATGACTACAGTCCCTCAGCTTCTCTGAGCCTCAATTTTCTCATCTATAAAAAGGAATAATAAATGCTTTCTAGGATAGTGGCTCAGTTGGTTAAGTGTCTGCCCTTGGCATATCCCAGGGTCCTGGGATTGAGTCCTCCATTGAGCTTCCTGCTCAGGGGGGAGCCTGCTTCTCCCTCTCCCTCTGCCCTGCCCCACTGGTACTATCTCTTGCTCTCTCTCAAATAAATAAATAAAACCTTTTTTTTTAAAAAAAAGGCTCCTGGGATATTAACAATTTCTAACATTTGCTGGGATTTTCATTGTGCGTTACATGTATTGTTCCATGAAATCCTCATGACAACACAATGAAGTAGATGCCATTTCCGTTCCCATTTTGCAGGCATGGAAACTAAGCCCATACCTTACCCACTCTGCTTACTGCTAACCTCACAGTGCTGCTCTAGGGGGCAACTAGGTAACACAAACTCTGAGGTGCACACAAGGTACCATTACACATTGTGTAAGATTTAGTCATTGTCCTCAAGTCAAAATTCAAAATACGCTTTTTGAAACAGCCCTGGTCAACAAAGTAGGATTTGGTTGGAAAGAAAAGGTGGAGAAACAGAACTTTAAAGTTAACCCCCCTATGTTGGATCCCTCTACAACAGTGTATGAATCTGGAAAGAGCACCAGGTAAAGAATAAGGAGGCCCATTTTGCCCCACACTTACTCTCTGAATTTGGACACATCATTTAAGCTGAGTTTACTCGTCTCTTAGGGATCCTAGTAAATGAGCTGTACTTCTATTGACTGTTCCCAAACTCCATCCTCAAAACATGCTGTAGTCTGGACTCTCCCTGCTGTCCGAGGAAGGTGCTGGAGCAGGGCTGGCGAACAGGGCAGGGTACTGCTCGGGTCAGCTGGGGTTCACTCAGACAAGGCCATGTGGGGGCCACAGTGACAGTGGACGGGGACTCCCGCCAGAGTTCTGGTGGGCTGGGCCAGTAATTATAAGGAAACATTGCAGAGAAAGTTTTTGTTGTGGTTGTTCCCTCTGTTTATTTTGGGCCATTCGGTCATTTTTTTAAACTGACCCTTCCCAGATGAGATCGTCAGTTTTCAGGGTAAAGTCAGAGCCTTGCAACGGAAGGGGTATTTGAATCCTCTACGGCTCCTTTATTGGAGGGAGGCCAGGGCAGCTGACCCCCCCCCAACCCCCAGCTTCAGGGAAGTGAGGCCAGGGTTGCAAACTTGCTGACAGTGGCCAGGCGGCCTGCAAACCCAAACATCCTCCTCTCCTCTGCCTCAGGGTGGCAACCAGAAGAAAACAAAACCGCTAGCTTTCCAGAGCAGGGAGTCTCCAGCCACTGCCTCCTCCCTGGGCTCAGAGCCACACGGGTACAAGGTTACAGTTACAAGTTGAGAACTGCTGACGTCTCCTTTTTGGTTGTTGCCTAAAAAAAAAAATAAAACAAAAAACAAAAAAACAAAAACCACACGTACACTTTCCTTCATGGCTTAAAGCTTCACATAGTTGATTCAAACCCAAAGGTGCATATTTGCTCTGCTTTGCTTTTCTTGTTTTCTTAAGTTTGAACAGTATGAATGCGGCTGTTTAGGAGTCAGAGAGAAGGAAATTTCATCTGCTTAAAGCTTTTCCTAAACTTTCCAGTTTCTTTTGGCCTCTGAAAACCAAAGAATCGAGTCTTTTATGCCTAAGATTAGAAACATCTGGACTTCACATTTGAGTAAGACTGGGCTGAAGCAGGGCAAAGCCAGGTAAGAATGGCCTGCCTATTTGAATTACGGAATTTAAGCCTGGAAAGCACTAAAAGTTACCAAACTCAACTTCTTCATCATTTAAATAAGGAAACAGGCACAGATAGGTTAGGACTTGCTTAGTGTCACATACCTTGTAAGTATCAGAGGTGAAGCCAGAACCCAGGAGATAACTGGAAGAACCTTCCTCCCATCTGCCACTCTTTCTTTTCATGCATAGGGAGGAACAGAAAACAGAAAGAAAATGTTTATAAGCATTTTTAAGCACCCTATTTAACTATTCCCACTTTTATATGCTCCTATTCAGTTCTCATCCACTGGATATACATTCTTCCTCAGAAGAGAGGGATTTAATGTTCCTAGAGCACCTACTATGTGAGAGGTGGTCACTACATTTTTTGTTGTTGGATTTTCACAACAATACCATGAGGAGGCATTATTATGCCTGTTTCACATAGAATGAAACTAAGAGGTTAAACACACTTGACCAAGGTCACACAACTCAAAAGTGGTAGTCAGGATTTGAATTCAAATCTCTCCAATCTTGCAGCCTCTAGGCTGCATGATGCCATGTTGCATGGCTACTGTGCATGCCACAGTTTACATATTTGTAGTTTCAAAAGTACAACCTCATTTTCATAAGTATTACTTTTGTGAACATATTAGTTCATTCAACAAATATTTATTAAACAGCTTTTCCATGTACAGGTACAATCAAGACTCTGAGGCTATTGCAATGTGGCAGTGAGCAGCATGCATGAATCCCTGCTCTCATGGAGCACAAATTCTACAGGGAGAATTGACCAAATCAATATGTCAGGTAAGGTGCTAAGTGCAAGGGGCAGAGGTGGAGAATGAAACAAGGAAAGGGAATAGGAAATGCTGGGAGCCAGGGGTTGGGGAAGACATCAATTTTAAACGTGATGGTCAGAGAAGCAGTCTCATCCGTGACATTTGAGCAGATCTGAAGGTAGTGAGGGAACAAGCCAAATGGATACCTGGGAGAAGAGGGAAGGGCGAGTTCAAAGTTACTGACGCAGCAGAAGGCCTGGTGTGTTCAAAAAGAGTTAGGAAGACTGTACAGCCTGAGTGGAGGGTGCAAGAGGGAAAGTAGTATAAGATGAAGTTAGAGAGTAATGGGAGCCAGAAGAAGTAGGGCCTGGGACCAACAAAAACATCAGCTTTTCTCCTGAATGAGGAGGCAGCCGTGGAAGCTTGTGAGTAGAGCCCTGAACTGTTTTCCCTTTCTAAAGGGTCCCTAGGACTACTGTGTTGACAGTAGACTGGGGGATGGGAGGCAAGGCAAAAGCAGAAAGACGAGTTGAGAGGCCACAGCAATAATTCAGGTGGGAGACGGTGTGACCAGGACCCGGGGTAGTAGAGGATACAATGAGGAGTGAGGCAGTTCAGGGTATATGTTGACAGTGGGGCCAGTATGAAGCCTACTGTGAGCGTGCTGTGGTGTCCGACAGCATTTATAGTGGAGGTTGAGGCTAACCCAGCCGGCACATAATAGACGATCCTCTTATTAACATTGCCACTCGCACTCTGCATATCTCCTTCCCTTAGGGTAAACTACAAGAGCCAGATCACTGAGCCAAAGAATGGGATCGTCTTTATTCCTCTTGCTACATATTGTCATCTTCTTTCCTAGGCTCCACCAGCAGGACCTGAAAGATCCTTCATTTTAAATGTTCCGGAATTCCTTTCCTATCCTTAGCACCTCTCACCCTCTCTCCCACTATGATTTTCTTCTTTTTCTCCCTCTCCGCCCTCCCCTTTTGGGGAACTAGTAAAGGGGAAGGGTAACAAAGATAGACAAAGTTGAGTGCTGGCCACAGAGGTAAGAAAAGACAAGGAGGGATTTCTTCATTTTTTTTTTCTTCATTTTTTTCCCCCTCAGGGTCTTACAGCCCTGAGAAAGGGCCAGCTGCTTCCTTTAGTTAGATGAGAATCTTCTTCTGTAAGAATCAACAAACTAACAATACTGCTGACCGAGACCCTTTTTTTTTCTTCTGGGGACATCAATGGACTTCACAATTTCAATTATCTTTTCACAATGTCCCCTGGTGCTAGATCAAACTGCCTCCCCTGAACAAACATTCCTCTCACCAGGGTGGGAAGTTCACAAACTTTTTGACTCATTTGCTCCCCTCCCCCATCCGTTTGGGTCCCCTGTCAAAGGATCCCCTTGCTTCCTATAACTCCAAAGTCCTCCTTATCCAATTTCATGCTAAGTATGGAAGAAAATGTTTTCGTGATTTATTAAGGACAGAGGCACTCTTATGGATTCCAGGACCAGTTTGTCAACTGCTGCTGCTCCTAAATTTCATATGGAAATGCAAGAAACTCAGAATAGCCAGACAATCTTGGAAATGAACAAAGTTAGTAGATTCATGTTGAAAGACGACAGCAATCAAGACAGTGTGGTACTGGCACAAAGATAAACATTGGGATCGATAGAACAGATTTAAGAATCTAAAAATGAGCCCTAGCAATTATAGTCAGTTGATTTTTGACAAAGAGACCAAGAAAATTCAATAGGAAAAGACTTACTCTGAAGTTTTCCTCTCAAAGTCTTATAGTTTTGGGGTGCCTTTTCAACAAATGGTGCTGGGACAACTGAATATCCACAAGCAAAAAAACTAATTTGGACCTCTAATAAACATCATACACAAAAATTAACTAAAAATGGATCATAGACCTAGATGTAGCAGCTAAAACTATAAGACTTTAAAAAAAAAAAGATTATTTATTTATTTATTTGAGAGAGAGACAGAGGTGCAAGAGAGGGGGTGCAAGAGAGAGCACCAGCAGGGGGAGGGACTGACGGAGAGGGAGAAGCAGACTCCCCCTGAGCAAGGAGCCCTATGTGGGCTCCATCCCAGGACCCTGAGATCATGACCTGAGCCAAAGGCAGACACTTAAGCCACTGGGCAGGTACCCCAAAACTATAAGACTTTTAGAGGAAAACTTCAGAGTAAGTCTTTGTGACTTTGGGTTGGGCGGTGATTTCTTAGATAAACACCAACAGCACAAGACATAAAATAAAAGATTGATATGTTGAACTTTATCGAAATTAAAAACTATGGTGTTCAGAGGGCACATACAATGAAGAAAGCTGAGAGGACAGCCCAGGGAATGAGAAAAAATATTTCCAAATCATAAATCTGATAAGGAAATTGTACCTAGGATATTTAAAACTCTTAAATTTAATAATAAATTTAATAATAAAAAGACAATCCAATTTAAAGATGGGTAGTTATAATAGACATTTTTTCCAAAGAAAATATACAAATGGCTAATAATCACACAGAAAATTATTAGGGAAATGCAATTTCACCCGCTAAAATGGCTAAATAAAAAAAGGCAGAAAATAAGTTTTTGGTGAGGATGTGGAGAAATTGAACTCATACACAGCTGATGGGAAAGCAAAATGGTGTAGCCACTTTGGAAAATGGTTTGACAGTCCTTCTAAATGCTAAAAATAGAGTTGCCATATGACCCCACAATTCCAATCCTAGTTATCTACCGAAGAGAAATGAAAACTTATGTCCTCACAAAAACTTGTACGTGAATGTTCATGGCTTTATTCACATAATAAAAAAAGGAAATAACCCAAATGCATGCCAGCCGATGAAAGGATAAACAAAATGTGATATAGCCATATGGTGGAATGCTCTTTGGTAATAAAAAGAAATTAAGTACAGATACATACTACCATATGGTTGAACCTCAAAAACATTTTGTTAGGTGAAAGAAACCAGTCACAAAAGGCCATCTATTTTGTGATCTCATTTATATAACATGTTTAGTGTAGGCAAATCCATAGAAACAGAAAGTAGATTAGTGGCTGCCTAGAATTAGGGAGAGCAAAAGGGTGGGGTGGAAGAGTGGAGATGGTGAGTGCTAACTGGTACAAGTTTCTTTTGAGATAATGAAAATGTTCTAACATTGATTAAGGTGATGGATGCACAACACTATATACTAAAACTCATTGAACTGTATACTTTAGATGTGTGAACTTAACAGTATATACATTTTATCTCAGTACAGCTCTTTGTAAAAAGTGGCTGCTTGTTCTTAGAAAATGACACCACATCGTTCTGTTCAATGCCCTTAACAAATCAGTTCATGTAATGCATGAAGGAACATGCTATGGGATGGCCTACAGTGTTGCCAGTAATAAAAGGTAGAGACAGAAAGGGGCCAGGGGAGGAGGAGGACAGAATAAGGGATGAGGGAGGGATGGTAAGGGATAGGCAGAGATGCACTCAGAAATGAAGACATAAATCGTCTTAAGGTTGGAAAGCCAGGTGGGAAAGGGAGAGGAAATGTGGGAGCGGAATCTGCAGGGTATCTTTACTCTACAGGAATAGAGGTGGCATGGTTCAAAGCAAAACTGCAAAGCAAATAATTAAGGAATAAAGACTTCACTGATTCGCTTGTGTATATCATGCTGTGTAGAGCTGATGGAAATTACTCTGTAAAAGTATGTGCACACTGTAGCCAATTAGAAAACAGGAATCATGGTTGCAGTTGCTAAATGTGTATCAAAGCACAATTATAATGCCATTCTGCAAATAGCCAGAAATGATATAAAGTGTTGAGCCTTTTTACAAAGCTGTGGATTGACATGAGGTAACTTTTAGGAAACTGCTTCTTTTTTTTTTTTTTTTTTTTAAACGTTTGTTTTTCAGTGTCATGGTCTTTTTATTTTTTTCTTTTTCTTCTCTTTCTTTCTTTTTTTTTTAATAAAATAATTTTTATTGGTGTTCAATTTACCAACATACAGAATAACACCCAGTGCTCATCCCGTCAAGTGTCCCCCTCAGTGCCCGTCACCCACTCACCCCCACCCCCCGCCCTCCTCCCCTTCCACCACCCCTAGTTCGTTTCCCAGAGTTAGGAGTCTTTACGTTCTGTCTCCCTTTCTGATATTTCCCACACATTTCTTCTCCCTTCCCTTATATTCCCTTTCACTATTATTTATATTCCCCAAATGAATGAGACCATACAATGTTTGTCCTTCTCCGAGTGAGTTACTTCACTCAGCATAATACCCTCCAGTTCCATCCACGTCGAAGCAAATGATGGGTATTCATCGTTTCTAATGGCTGAGTAATATTCCATTGTATACATAGACCACAT
Source organism: Canis lupus baileyi (assembly GCF_048164855.1). Lineage (NCBI taxonomy): Eukaryota > Metazoa > Chordata > Mammalia > Carnivora > Canidae > Canis > Canis lupus. The sequence goes on along the minus strand of NC_132849.1, from coordinate 7,901,789 downwards.
CTTCTTTATCCATTCATCATTCGATGGACACCGAGGCTCCTTCCACAGTTTGGCTATTGTGGACATTGCTGCTAGGAACATCGGGGTGCAGGTGTCCCGGCGTTTCATAGGAAACTGCTTCTTTATCTAAGCATAAATCCATGTTTATAATCTTCTTTTTTAAAGATGTTTATTTATTCATGAGAAACATCCAGAGAAAGAGAGAGAAACAGAGGCATAGGCAGAGGGAGAAACAGGCTCCATGTAGGGAGCCCGATGTGGGACTCGATCCCCAGGACTCCAGCATCACACCCTGAGCTGGAAGGCAGAAGATCAACCGCTGAGCCACCCAGGCATCCTCATGTTTATAATCCTATTTGTACATCTCTTGCATCTCAAGGAGAGTATTTTTAGTTTCTAAAAATGTTTTCCCTACATTTAAACTTTTTAGAGATATGTTGGATCTGAAATGTGTCCATTTTTTAAGTAAGAATTTTAAAATAAGAATACAGGGCAAGTTAGATAATATAATGGCAACTCACTGTATCTAGTAAAACACACATACTCGTGCACACACCACTTCCCAAAAATGCAAGCATGAAAGACACAAGTCACATCACTATTAGCCTGTCCCTGGTCTTTGCTCTATCTACTCAAGAGCCCATCTCCACCTCATAGCCCATCATATAGGGTAGAAAAACCTGAGACAGAACAGCTGTGACCAGGGCTTACTCATCTGTACAAACGCTAGATGATGATAGTTAAAATAATTAGCATGTGTAAAGGGCTTTGTGGTATAAATGCCACCACCATGCATTTGATTTTCATTTAATTTTAATCTCCATAGAAACCTCTCCCTTTTCCCCCCAGATGAAAGAATCAAAGCTTTGGAATGAGGGGAGATCTCTCCTCCAGTGTGTCAACATACCTAAACCTCTCTCAGTCTAAAAAAAGAAAAAAAAAAAAAAAAAGAAAGAAATCCATTCTTTACTTCACAGTGCCCTCCAGCCAACTTATCTTTCTTCGATTTCTACATAAGCTTTTTCAAAAGTAACTCACACGACTGTCTCCCCTTCTTTGCACTCATCTTGTTAATTTTCCTTGTCTAAGTAATGTAATATAGCAAGGCAGGTCACAGGCTGAAAGGTTGCACCTGGGAGTCACTTGGCTCCTAATGTTTGGATCATGCCTTGATTATTAAAAACAACTTGAGGGATTTTTATATGAAAAAAAAAAATAAAAAAATAAAAACAACTTGAGGGGTTAACAAGAGGAATGTCCTTGACCACTCAAGATCATGGGTAAACTCTGGGCAGGCAGTCCGGTTTGGGAAACTTGTAGAATTCCTCTGAACTTCAAGGAGCTTCCCATTCTCTGGCTATTTCCCCTTCCTTAAGAAAGGAAGGGAGGAAGAAAGGAAAGAAAGTGGGAGGGAGGTAAGGCGGGATAGCTTCAAAACAAAGTCATCTGAGTACAAACTCCATTCCCTTTCTCCTCTATTAGAATCCATTCCAACTCACTGCTGTTGGGGTTGCTAAAACAGAGGTCACATTTCTGCCACTTGTAGATCTGGCCTGGTAAGAGAAGAACTGTTTCCATCCCCTTCTATCAAAGTGCCTATCATTCCTCCATTTAAACTTCATGAATGATCTATATCTTGGAAGATGTTCTGGGATGAAGAGAACACTAAAGTGGAAATACCTGGAGAGGTGAGATTGCAGAAGGCAAGGGGGTTTGCCTGAAGGCATGCTTCACCTGCTCCCCAGCGCACCCCAGAGTCAGTCCTGGTCACTTACAGGATAGGAAAATGTGATGAAAGAAGCCCATGAGTGAGCTCCTGGCCTCCATGCACAGTGAGTTCTCTCTCCCCTCCCAGCTGCACTAACCATACTTCCTGTTCTGTTCTGTGAAGTTTGAGTCTGGCACTCTATGAAGACACAGTGCCCACTTTGAGCTAAGCAAAGCAGCCTTTCCTCCAGACCGAGATGGCTGTCCCTCTTCTCAGTGCTCTGCTTCTCCAGCTGCAAAAGCAGGGCCCAGTTCCCACCTCCCCAGATCCAGAGGTAATGAACCACAGCCAGACTCTGTAATTCCAAGGAGCTCCCAACCTCACCAGTGTTTAGAATCTAAACATAGTTACTACACATTCCCCCACACTTTCAATCCCTTTCCCTATCATTCAGGCTGCTGAAGAATTAGTATCTCCTTTGACAACAAAGAAGACAAGCATGAAAAGGCAGGGTAGGCCACAGGGCAAAATCAGAAAGTAGGTAACCTACCTTTGACATGCCATCTCTTTCTCCTTCCTGCTCTCTCTACTGAAGCCAGGAAAGAATCTGAAAATAGCCATTTGTACATAAATGTGAACTTCAAGTTCTCAAACTGTATCTCGTAGGGACTTTATTATTGTTTACAAAAAAAAAAGTTTTGGCCCCCAGTAGAAACAGCTTCTTTTGGGGCCGGTAGCCAAAGGACTTGTAGGGAACACGAGGGCCTTCATCTGGGGATCATCCCATGCAGAGAGCTCCTTAGAACCACTCATAGGGCTAGACCAGGTGGAGAGTCCGAGATGAATGGTACACAGTCATTCATTTCAGGGACTTTCCCTCAACCTCTACCTCTCTGGTGGCTTTGCTGTCATCACCAACCTTCTTAGGCCAGCCCTGGGGACATTCACGGGTGACCCAGGAAGGCTGGATTAGGGGAAGTGGAGGACGGGCTGTGCTGATGATTTATTAAACTCTGTGGCTTCTTCACTCCTCCACAAGGCTCCTCATCAGAGGGTGTGGCTTGGGTCATGCTGGGCACTCAGCAGCTTTGTGGTGGGTATCGGTTTGTGCTTCCTCTCCTTTGCTTTCGATTCAGTGCTTTCCTGTTGCAGTCTGAGCACTTCTATTTAACCGCAGCCCCACAGCAGCTACCACTGCATGCAAACTGGGTCCATCGAGGGGCAAGTGTAGGGCAAGCCAGGGGATGGAAGGGCTGAGAGGTGAGAAAGGAGAGTGGTATAAGCCAGCTGGAAATGAAGACAAAATTCCAAAGATAGGATGTCATGATGAATAATCGTCCAGAAAACATTCCAGTAATTTAAAAAATATGTTCCAGCTCATATTCGGCTATGTTAAGAGTCCATGCTGATCTAAATTAATTAGCTCAAATATATTTTCATTTGAACATACCTTCAGAAGTCTTTTGCAAAGAAATAAGAAATAGGGTGAGCTAAGGTTCACTGTGGCTTTAATTCAAGAATTAATTAAAAACTAAGTATTCAAATTCAGTTCTGATTCAGGAGTAAGACAAATGACAATCTGGAGGTAGACTTTAGACCAGACATGTTTGAGGTCCTACGATACAGTGTTTGCTCCATGTGAAGGAACCAGCATTTGTGAAGCCCTAGAAACAAGAGAAAGCAGGATGTGTTTGCAACACACGAATCCAGTATGTGTGAGGTGCAGACAATGGTAGGCAGGTTGCTGATTGCAGAGTGTTTATGAGCCATGCTAAGACATTCGGACTCTAGCCCAAGAATACAGGGAAGCAATGAAATGATTTTAAATGCAGGAGGTGAATTCATCAGAATTGCATTTATTAAAATAAAACAAAACAAAACAAAACAAAACTTTCTGGTAGCTGGTGGAAAATGACCCAGGGGAGAAAAACTAGAGGCAGGAAACTAGTAAAGACTTGCAAAAGCCCAGAGGTCATTGCTTAGGCCAGGGGAGGAGAAGAATAAGCCGGTGTTTTCAAAGAAAAAGATTTTACTAGACTTGGTTATTGATCGAAAAGAGAGACTGTGCACAGAAGTCAAAGATGAATCCTGGGTTTCTGTCTAGAACAATAGGGTGGATGTTGTGGCATATGTTAGGAAAAGGAAGAGTAGAAGAGGAATAGTCTAGAGAAGTGAGTTGATTAACATGGCTTCAGGAATATCCAACCGGAGCAGTTCTAGAAGACAGTTGTTATATTAGTCTGGAGTTCAGGAGAGATATTTAGAAGTCACTGGCTTAAAAAATTCATAAAGCTGCGGAAGAGAAGATTTCTCAGAAAACGTATAGAGGGGGAAGACAGGCTGACATAGGACAGGACCCTGAGGAACATCGACACCTCAGGAGTCTTCTCTCTCTATGAAAGAAGAGCTTTCAAAGGATGCCTAAGATCCATGAGGAAGGTAAGAAAAAAATAATAGTGCGTGGAATCCACAGGAAGGTAGTGAGTCTATCAAGGAGGTTAATGGTGTCAGTTTCTGCTCATTGTCAGGTAAGAGGAAGACTGATATACCCACCAAATTTAGTCATGGGGGGCATTACCGTCCTTAAAGAAAGCCCCTTCCATAGTGTGAGAGTCAATGCCAGATTAGTCTGGGTTTACAAGAGTGGAGCAAGCGAAGAATTAGAAACAACAAGGTGTGCAGACTATTCCCTCTCCCTCAAATGCCCTTCCACACTTTATCTATGTGGTAAAATCTTGCTCATTCCAGGATAGGGCTGAAGTAAAGGGTATTTATAAACAAACAAACAAAAATCCAAGGAAGATGTTCTTTTCCAGAAGCAAACTCAGCCAGGGCTGGAAGTCAGGAAGTGGGTAACTTATTCCATGCTCACCAGACAAGGACTTTCAACCAATAAAGAAGGCCTGTACACTCTCTGGTGCCAGTGTGGGGGTGTTGGTCTACATTAAGCCAAGAATGTGATGCAATTCTTAAGAACAGGAAGAGGTTTAGCTGGGATGGGAGGAGGACTCTGACTTGAGGGTGGTGGTAGAGGGAGTGGAGTGAGAAACAGAGTAGTTTTTTTTTTTTTTTTTTTTTCCCAAAAGAGCAGAGCCAGAAATGAGCTGAGAAAAGCAGAAGGGATTGAAAAACTGTACCACTGAAAGCCTTTCTACTCCTCTCTAATTGTAGAAAAGCACATAGAAAAAGGATCAGACTGGGTGATGGGCACTAAGGGGGCACTTAACAGGATGAACACTGGGTGATATGCTATATGTTGGCAAATTGAACTCCAATAAAAAAAATAAAAAGAAAAAATAAAAAAGAAAAAGAAAAAGGATCAGATTCAGAATTGGCTTTTGTACCACCACTTATTAGGGGAGAGAAAATATCCACCCCAGGACTCTCTTGCCACAAGGGGCCTCTGCCTGCACTTTTCTCTTCAAGAAGAGAACAGCAACTCTAATCACAAATGAGAAAATATATCTATAAGATGGGCATAGTGGCTATCAACATACATGAAAACATGTAGGAAGGCACCTTACCATGCTATTTGAGAACAGTTCAGGGGTGCTTGGGTGGTTTGTTGGGTAAGCATCTGACTCTTGGTTTCAGCTCAGGTCATGGTCTCAGGGTTCTGGGATCCAGTCCCGTGTCAGGTTTTGTGCTGAGCGTAGAGCCTGCTTGAGATCCTCTCCCTCTCCTTCTGTCCCCCCCCCTGTGTTTGTTCTCTCTCAAAAAAAATTTTGTTTTTAAAAGGAACAGTTTAAATATTAACTGCTGATGCTGTCACAAAGTATAAAAGCACAAAGATATTTTTAAACAAATTTGAATAATGAAAGAACAAGAAATATTAGATACAGATGACATTTGCTCTGAGTGACACAGACACATGTTATGACAGACATATTTAGACACTGTTGGAAATCATTCTTTGGACTTAGCCAGGCCTCTAAAATGGAAAGAATTGGGCCTAGAACAACTTACTTTCCTCTTGTTTAATTGTTTAGAAACTGGTGCTATGTGGGATCTAAAAATCTGGGGTTAACTGGAAAAACACAGCTAGAGGTTTTTAGTCGTGCAAGTCAAATCATTAAAACGAGATTAAAGGGCAGCCCGGGTGGCTTAGCGGTTTAGCACCGCCTTCAGCCCAGGGTGTGATCCTGGAGACCCGGGATCGGGCTCCCTGCATGGAGCCTGCTTCTCCCTCTGCCTGTCTCTGCCTCTCTCTCTCTCTTTCTGTGTCTCTCATGAATAAATAAATAAAAATTTTTTCAAAAATGAGATTGAAGAAATTGCCCAAATTATTTTTTCAGAGGCAAGAGAAAAGGCAAAAAGTTATTTTAAATGAGTGAATTTCTGTTATGGTATTTATTTATAACAATGAGATTTGTCTTGTCTGTCACTTAAAGACCATCATTTTTTAAAGGCTCTTCTCTTGTACAGTATAGCTGTTTTCCCCTCAGGGAAACTGTTAGACACTTTGAGGAAGTCGCGGTCTTCAGATTGGAGTTTTGCTGCCCTCTTCTGGGAACATGAAATCATAGCCTGAGAAATGGACTGTGCTAAAGGTTTCTAAATTCTTCTGCAACAAAACCAGACCAGGAAACCGCCCTATCAGTACTAAAATTATTACAGAACGAGGTCGTTAGTTTCCAGAAAAACAAACAGAATTGTACTGAACACCAGTTATTCCCTTGAACAGTAGGAATAGTAATGATAATAGTGATATAGTGTGGGACTTACAGGTCACTTTATGGTTCAGAAAAACTTCATGACCATTATTGCATTTTTATCTCCTTTATCTTCATGATAAAGTCCACATGAAGTAGGTGAGGCAGATATCATTCCTATTTTCCAACCATAGGAAACTGAAGCACATGGTGCCTAAGTAACCTGAAGTCTTACAGCTGCAGACTGGCAAGCTGGGTTTAGAAACCAAATCTCCTGTCTCTCCGTACAGTGTTTTCTACCCGCCCCTGGTCGCCCGACAGACCATTGCTGTATGTGACAGCAGTAGTTTGTCTCTGCTGCGGTTTCATACAAATCTCTATCCTTCTTCAGTTAATGTCCATTTTACACTACACTGTTTACCTAACTGATGAAAATAAATACACTGCTCTGTATATAATCCAAGCAAGGCTATATTGTTATTGTAGCCAAAATGACAAAAACAAACATATCTACATAAATCCCACAAGCAACTGGACTGGCTACAGCAGAATTTCTTAAACTTTTGTTTGGAAGTTCCTTAGCATCTTTTCTTTTTTTTTTTAAAAGCATCTTTAGCAAGCAGACTTTTGTAATATTCAGTCCCAACTCTACTATTGGGGAAAGCTGAGTTTTGAGAAAGGTGAAAGAAAAAGTAGTGTCAAAATGAAAAAAATATATGTGAAAACAATCAAGAAAAACCAGTTTGAGAATCAAAGTACTTTAATTCTCAAGTATGCAAATAAATGCTCTCCATGTTGATGTAAATGGCCAAACAAAAGGCATACAAATAGATATGCTCTTCAGTCCTTATTTTTATAGGTCTTACTACCTGCCTCAGCATGCCCAGCCCAACAATCCTCACTGCCTACACAGTAGGCAGCAGGAGGATGGGGGCTGAGCATGGGCAGCAGCCGCAGTCCGGGAGGGGCCGTGGTTCTGGCGATAAGAAGTCCAAAAAGCATAGCCAGCGCAAGGAAACCTACTCGATGTATATCTACAAGGTGCTAAAGCAGGTGCACCCGGACATCGGCATCTCTTCCAAGGCCATGAGCATCATGAACTTATTTGCGAACGATGTGTTTCAACGGCTGGCTGGCGAGGCTGCCCGGCTGGCCCAGTACTCGGGCCAGACCACACTGACATCCCGGAAGGTCCAGACAGCGGTGCGTCTGCTGCTGCCCGGAGAGCTGGCCAAGCATGCTGTATCTGAGGGCACCAAGGCCGTCACCAAGTACACCAGCTCCAAGTGACCCAGGGCCTTCCATTAATAAAGAGTGAGCTGCTCCCCCCCCCCCCAAAAAAAAAAAAATTGCAAGGAACAATTGGGGTTAAGTTTGGCAGGTACAAATTGCCATCAGTTGGTCACAACTAAGACTTAAATCAGTTTCTTTTATGTTTTAATATTTTTTCAGGAATTTATTTATTTATTTACTGAGCACGTGCGAGTGGGGGGAGGGGCAGAGAGAGAGAGAGAGAGGATCTTAGACTCTGTGCTGAGCATGGAGTCCCACAAGGGGCTCAGTCTCACAACCGAGATCATACCTGAACTGAAATCAAGAGTTGGACGCTTAACTGACTGAGCCACCCAGGTGCCCCAAACCAGTTTGTTTAACATGGTAAAATATGTCTTAACGTCATTTGGCATGGTGGTCAAGGTATTTTTCATTGAACTGGAGCCACTTTTTCAGATGACTAATTGGCAAGGGGTTAAGTGGCAGGAAAAGCTCACTTAATATTATCCACACAACATAGGAGCATGATGCCTCTGTGGCCAACTGAAAACATTTCCAGACTGACATCTGCCAGTCTATTTGATTTTTGCACTTTCTCTTCTAGCCAGATTTGTCTCCACATTTTAATTTCTTCTCCCTCTTCACCTTCTTACCTTCCATATGTTAAGGAATCAATTTAATTTGCTGTATTTCTTTCTTTTTCTCCAATGTGTTCACCATACATTGCTAGAATCTTCCTGTTGTTTTGTTCTTAGTTTTCATGTGCTTTTTCCCCTTCCCATCCCTTATTTAAGACGGGGATGGCCAGATGGAGAGGGAGAGAGAGCATCTCAAGCAGACTCCACACCCAGTGTGGAGCCCAATGTGGGGCTTGTCTTGGGGGATCGATCTCACAACCCTGAGATCATGGCCTGAGCCAAAATCAAGAGTCAGGTACTTAACTGACTGAGGCGCCCAGGCGCCCCTCTTCCCATCCCTTATTAAGCCTATACCACTTTATCCCACTTTGGCTTTCTCCTCCTTTAGTTCAAAATAAGTGTTTATCCATGACATACAGAGCAGCCCATTTCCAGAAAACTTGTGCATAAATGTTTATGGTCAATTTACCCATTCTACGAAAATATTTGCCTAGTACCTCCACCAGGTCAGCCATTATATCAAGTGCCAAGGATTTGCACATACATGAATAATAATGGATGGGAGTCTACCTCAGGGACTTCACAAAGTATACAGCAGACATTACAAAACTATTTTGTTTGTAAATTCCACACTAGAAATACGAACCAGTTGCTATGAAAGGATGAATCCATAGCTTCTCCCAGGTTGCTGAGAAGGCTGTGAGAATGTTAGGAAGGATATATAAAGGAGACTATAGTGCTGGGTCTTTGAAAAATGAGAACTTCAGTAGGTTGAAAGCAAAAAGGATAGGGATTTTTAAAAAGTCTGGGGAGAAGGTATGAATGAGCCAAGGCAAAGGTAAAGTGCTTGACTGTTTAGAGAAGGCTAGATAATTCAGAAACAAGAGGTGGTAAGGGGTAGCAGATGAGTCTGGAGTGATACCGTGGGGCGAGATTGTGAAACCAAACTGATGATCTTACTCCAAAGGAAACAGGGGTACAATTAGCTCTTTAGGAATATTTCTGGTATTAACATGATTGTACTGAGTTGAAAGAGGAACATGTATAAGAAAGTAGTAAGGACTCTACTACAAGGGACCAAGTTTAACTTAATGACAGCTTGAATCTAAAGCCATAAGGAAAGGAAGTGATGTACGAAAAATATTTTGGTAGTTATAGAAAACAGATTTTGTTTTTTTTTTTAAAGATTTTATTTATTTATTCATGATAGACAGAGAGAGAGAGAGAGAGGCAGAGACACAGGCAGAGGGAGAAGCAGGCTCCATGCCGGGAGCCCGACGTGGGACTCGATCTCGGGACTCCAGGATCACACCCTAGGCCAAAGGCAGGCGCTAAACCGCTGAGCCACCCAGGGATCCCCCAGAAAACAGATTTTGGTTAACAGTTGAGAGGTGAAAGGAGAAAACAGAAGAATTAAATGCAATCCATGACTTGTAGGGGTGGCATGTGAGGTCTAAAAATTAGAACTAGAGTAGGAAGCAGAGTCTAGGTCTCACTTTGAGAGTACCGAAATAGATTTAATGGTTTAGATGCACTGCAGTATTTATGGGCTATTCAAACACAGATATCCAATAAACAGCAAAAAGTTGGGGCCTGGACCTCAAGTTTGAGGACAGACATGTACATTTTGGAGTTATCAGTAATATAAGGATAGCTGAAGCCCTAAATACAGGAGACAAACTAGGGGAGCTTGTCCTTGAATTCTTTGTTTGAAGTTTTTTATAAAGGGGTATGTATCTTAAAGCAGAGGCATAGGTGATCTAAAATAGTCAATATAGGGATGCCTGGGTGGCTCAGCAGTTGAGCACCTGCCTTCGACCCAAGACATGATCTTGGAGTCCCGGGATCAGGTCCCACATCTGGCTCCCTGTGAGGAGCCTGCTTCACCCTCTACCTATGTCTCTGCCTCTCACTCCCTCTCTCTCTGTCTTTCAGGAATAAATAAAATCTTTTAAAAAAATAAATTAAAAAATAGTCAATATAAATTGATTCTAAAGTACTTGATTACAGAAGCAAAGTTGTAGCATTACATTAACTCCTAAGCAAAAACAGCACCTAGGGAAACGAAGTAAAATGGAAAAGGAGAAAGAAGCAAGGGGAAATGAGGACGAGGCAGAGGAAGGGCAAAAGGACATAGAAAAAAAGGGAGTTTGTTTCTTGAAAATCATTTTGCTAAACTTTATGTGAATCAGATGTAAAAAATGTTGAAATTAAAAAAAAAATGTTGAAATTAATATTGAGACTGAGTGAAAAAGGACCAAATAAAATAAGATGGATGAAAAACAAGGATGAAAAACAACAAACAAGGATTTAAAAGACAAAAGTATTAAAAAGGCACAAAAGGAGAAACGACAGAGAAGTAAATTTTTAAGAGAATAATAAAATCTAATCTAAAATATGGTTTCAGGTTCGGCACTTGAAATAACTAGAACTAAGTGATTAAATTGCTTGAGAATTTTATCCTGTTGGGTCAACCATGTCTGTAGTAATAGGACATAGGGGCACCTGGCTGGCTTTGTCAATAGAGCATGTGACTCGATGCTAGGTTCATGAGTTCAAGCCCCACATTGGGTGTGGAACCCACTAAAAAATACACACACACACACACACACACACAAGAATAGGATGTAAGACTCAATTTGCCCATTCTATTCAAACTATGTCACACATGCTACAAATTTTTCTTTGGGGACCCTTACAGTATAAGCTATTTGGTCCAATCACTTAATGTGCAATTATAGGAGTATAACTACTGCTCTTGGCCTTTTTGCTGAGCTGTCTGAAGACAACCCAGTAGGGCTGTCGGTTCCCAACCAGGAGCCTTGTGTGGTCATCAACATTAAACTCCTTAATAATGAAAACTCCCAAGAAGATGGGACTATAAATTATGTTTTCTTTTATATATATTAGTAAATGCTGTGTATGCAGGAGTGATTACCCATTTGTTTTCATTTGCTTTTGCAAGACTTCCTAGTGATAAAAGTAGAAAATAAAAAATTTACATTCCTTAAACTTGAATTTGAGGAGCTGGGACCAAATTTTTAAAGTTTTTCTATAGAATCAGATCCCTGAATGCATTACAGGAAAATATTTGACAGAATGGGGGAGAGGGGACAGTTTACACAATTTCTCAAGAATATATCTATCTCATCCACAAAGTAAATTTCAAACTGTAGAAAGTCACTATAGCTGGACAGTTTTCAAGGCTTCAGGGTACTTATCTGAAGTACTCCTTGAGTTCTACTCTTATGCATCTGGGGAATTCTTAACTGGGGATCATGGACCACTACACCATGAACAGGCTTTTGTGGAGTTCTTGAACACCCACAGTATGTATGCATGCCTGCATGTACACTGAACATTCTTCTAGGGAAAGGCACATATATTCCATCAGATTTTCAAGGTTTTCCAAAAAGCTTAATAACCACTAGACAGTTAAATGAACAGATGTATCTACAATGTGCCAAATATTATTACACTTCAACATTTGTGAGAATTCTTAATAAAAGCATGTTATGAAGTTCAGTGTCATGACAACCAGCAAAGCTACTCTGTAAAATTAGTTGGGTGCCTTTAGTTACTAGAGGTTCACACAATCCTCAACCTACTGCAACCCTTCTGTCCCACACTCCCCTTGAGCAATCTCTGCCTGCATGAAGGTGTTCCTTAACTATAACATTCAAAATACATTTTTGGTACTTATTTTGCTCTCTCAGTGGAATAGTCTAGTGGAGAAAAGCACAGACTTGAATCAAACTGCTTGGGTTCAAATCCCAGCTCCATCACTTTCTAGCGCCACAACTTTGGGAAAATCACTGAACTTTTCTGTGCCACCAACAGAAGAATCCTTTGTAAAGTTTCTTCATTCATATGTGGTAAACAGTGCTAACCTCAACATGTGAATGTGAGATGTAAGCTCCGAACAAAGTACATTATGTGAATATTAGTTATCTGGTAACTTTTCTTAAAAATTGCTTGAAACCTGCCTCCTATGTCTCATTCTACCTTTGATGGTTCCCCAGTTTCATCTCCCTACTTTCAGGCTTAGCCCTAATACATCTTCTATACTTTGGCCATAATGATCATTTGAAACCATGATCTGATGCCAGCTCTTGCCACTGATATTAGGGTAGCCTAAACTCCTTAGCATGGAAGACAAGTCTCTTTATTACGGTGTACCAGTCCGGTTCTTCTTCCTCAATTGTCCAAACTTACCCAATATGTTGGCTAAGTTGAACCACGCTAATTACTATCCCCAACATGGGTCTCACTCTTTTACTCATGACATTGCACAAACTGATGACTCTGTCCAGAATTCCTCATTCTCCTTCTCTTACCATACTCCTTCCCAAAGTAAATTAGGTGTCCTAATTCTTACTAGGCCCCCAAAAACCCCAGACACTATTTATCACATTCAACCTGAGATGCCTGGTTGCTTGTGGATACATGTCATCTGGTCAGATCTTCCCACTACCTCCAAGAAAGAAGGAAGTAGGAGCCATATCACAACAGTCTTATTCTCTCATTTTTCTATGTCATAACATTAAACCACTTTCTCATTCCTTTCTTCATCATTCTGCCTGTCTTCTCATTTTTTAATTGACCCAATGAGTTCAGGTAGAAATGTACCCAGAAAGTTACGTGTACATAAATAGCCAGATAACAAAACTTCACACCGAAGGGAACATTCTAGAAGTATTTATTTCATTGCTGGCCACTTGGTTGCTGCATGCAACTCTCAACAACGAGCTGCCACTCCACTTCGGTAGAAGAACCAAATGCTATGGTACCACTAAGGTTTTCAGATTTTGAGGCTTTTATTACCAACATCATTACTCTAGGGACAAGCCTTCTAGGGACTTAAAAGCACTTAATCTCTATAAAAAGTAACTTCGTATTTCATGCACAGACTCCAATTGGTAGATTTAAGTCCAAACTGGAAAGAAAAAAATTTATTCTAGTTCTGTAAATTATCAGGAACAAAATAAGCCACTTCTTCTTGCTTTAAGGAAATAGGATTGTTTTTTTCCCTATCAGGAATCAGGACAGTAGCTTTGATGATTCCTTAGTTATAAAATTGTTTACTAGTTAAAGTTCTCTCCAAAGATGTTAAGAAGTTGGCTCATTTTCCTGTATGACTTTAAAGAAATATCTGCAGTATGTGTAAGTTCCAGGTTATACTGTAGACCCTTGTGATAATATTTAAAAGGTCTATTCTCCTCAATTAAAAAATCCTACCTCAGAAGGTAAAAGGAAATCCCCATCATCCCTGAGCAAAAAAGGGAAAAATTGCAGGTACTTTTATTTGTTAATAGAAGCCACTGAAATGAGTTACCTATCTCTAGAACATTCTCAGAGAATTTACATAAACTGAAGCAGGTATGAGGTGTTCTCAGAGACTTTCTCAGATAAATATATTTAGTAGTTTGAGTAGCTGCTCTGTAAAAATTTAAATCTAACTACATAGCTGAACATTTTCCATTTTGAAATTTGAGAATATCCTGAGAGAATGCTTATGGGACATGAAACTACTGTGCACAGAGGAATTTTTTAAATGTCAGAAGGAGGAAAAGAGAATGGGGAAAACTACTACTAGAGAGTAGAGAAAGTAAAAAGAGGCAAGACAAAGCTGTAGTGATGGGCTGGGACCTATCTTCCCATTAAGTCGAGGGGCTCTGGCTAGCCGTATGCTATACTTACTCTTCTATTACTACAAACTGGATGCTGAAAAGTAAAAGTAAGAACGTCCCAAACTAAATTTAAGTCTTTTACAAAGTAAATGACAGAAAACACTTTAGCTTCTTAATCAAGGAGTGCTATAATATAATTTCAAGACATCTTAATATAATTCAATTATCCCTAAAGCAGTTGTGCAATAAGCAAAATGTCATAAAAGGAAAACAAAAAGGTTAACTTCCTACAGGGGCCAATAGACAAGATCTTTGCAGCACAGCAATTAACCTTCACATAGTGGAGTCTTTTTTACAAGGCCATCAAAAACTTAAATTACTGAAAATCACAAATGTCACCAACAAAAGGAATGTTGATTAGATACAGTCAAAAACCTTTCCAACGGGCTGCCTTCTCTGAAGGAATTTCAGACTGTTGCTAGCACAGGCTAAGCCAGATCTCACTGATGGCTCTATTAGAGAAAGAAAATGCCCCACTCAGTGCTATTTTAAAAATGTAAAAACACTGGGAGGGAAAAAAACCAAAATAAAACAATCTACTGTTCCCTAACATATATAGCTCAACACCCAGAGAAAGCCTCTGCCCCCAAAAGAGACTTTCTACAAAGGGGTAAGCTTCATCAAATGAGGTGTAACACTCCATTTTCAGGACATGGCTTTCCTTGCAAGGTCTTTAGAAGCAAAAGTTCCACTTGGAATTCTAATACACATCTCTGTGAGCTCAGCTTCCTGAAAACATACACCTGCCGGGTTCTAGGTTTACCCTTGCCAGTGACTGGATACACTACTTCACAGCCACCAGAATCGCACATACACTATTAACATGATGAAAAATACAGCGACTGCTGCAAGTTTGGCGTAAGTGGAACGCATGTTCAAGTACTTCGCATCCTGGCGGTATTTCTTGGACAGACTGGACAGATTGTTAGCCTTTGAATCCAACGCTGTGAAAGAAGAAAAAAAGGAAAACAGTGATTAGTCTCTGAAGTATTCTCTCTCATGTATTTAGCATAAAAATAACTTAATTGAGTGGCATTATTCCAAAAAAACCACAAAGCTTAAATTGTCATTTTTATTTCAAGAGTTAGGTTGCATATACTGATTAACCCATGATTCTAATACACTGTAAAATTTATACTGCATTTTAAAATTCCCAGACTAAATTATGTTCAAATTCTTGAGGCTGTACCATGAGGTGGTTAATTAAGAGTGCTGGCTCTCTGGGCAGCCCAGGTGGCTCAGCAGTTCAGCGCCGCCTTAGGCCCAGGGTGTGATCCTGGGAGTCCTGGGATAGAGTCCCATGTCAGACTCCCTGCATGGAGCCTGCTTCTCCCTCTACCTGTGTCTCTGCCTCTCTTTCTCTGTGTCTCTCATGAATAAATAAATAAAATCTTAAAAAAAAAAAAAAAAAAAAAAAGAGTGCTGGCTCTGGTCTCAGGTCTTTGGTTCAAATCTCAGCTGCACCAGCCATGTGACATTTGTCAATTTACTTCGTGTCCACTAAGACCCTGTTTCATCATCTATAATATGAAAGTAACAACACAAACTGTACCATAGGATTTTAGGCACCTGAGAATGCCTGTAAAGTGAACACAATCCTTCCATATAATAAGCCTTTGATAAGTGTTAGTTGATAATAATCATCTTTTAATGCTCTAAATCATATTCTCTCATATCTTAAAAAATGATAATCTATGTAAGAGAAGACTCAGGTAACCAGAAAATTCAATGAATCAGAAACTGAGTATTGAGTTATATCTCAATGGTGACTGCTACCAAATTGCCAAAATTCTCCACATGGTAAAGACTATTATGATGCTACCAGAAATTATATTTCAACAGACACTGGAAAGTAACTAAAATATAATCACAGGTGCTGGACAACCACCAATAACTACTAAATTAAGCTTTTTAGGACCTTTTGCAAAGTTTTTTCTAAAAGGATATCTATAATGTGGCTGCCTTCTATAACTGTCAACCGAGCAGGTAAGAGAAGCAACCAGAGGGATCCCTGGGTGGCGCAGCGGTTTGGCGCCTGCCTTTGGCCCAGGGCGTGATCCTGGAGACCCGGGATCGAGTCCCACATCGGGCTCCCGGTGCATGGAGCCTGCTTCTCCCTCTGCCTGTGTCTCTGCCTCTCTCTCTCTCTGTAACTATCATAAATAAAAAAAAAAAAAAAAAGAAAGAAAATTAAAAAAAAAAAAAAAAGAGAGAGAAGCAACCAGAGAGAAACAAGCTAGACTGGAGTAAAATACATGACATATTTTAATAATAAAAACAAATTCTCGGGATCCCTGGGTGGCGCAGCGGTTTGGCGCCTGCCTTTGGCCCAGGGCACGATCCTGGAGACCCGGGATCGAATCCCACGTCGGGCTCCCGGTGCACGGAGCCTGCTTCTCCCTCTGCCTATGTCTCTGCCTCTCTCTCTCTCTCTCTGTGTGACTATCATAAATAAATAAAAAAATTAAAAAAAAAAAAAAAAACAAATTCTCAGTGTGACATGTGAATTTTGATCATTTTACTTCTTTATAGTTTTGAAAAAACTATTTTGCAATATGAATTTGTTCTTCCTTAGAGAATACTTTTGGAATATTTGAAGTTGCTTAACAAACTGAGTTGATTGAGAAATGTGGTATTACTTAATGACAAAAACATGACAACCACTTCTAAATTAGCAATTTGACCTGTAAGAAAAACACTTAGTCACACAAGAAAAGTTAGGAGATGAGAAATAACCATGACAATGCTGTGAGGAATCTTTCCAACCAACCTACTAAAATGGACACGCCGCTGGAGAGAGGTTTTTAACTACTATATATGTAACTATATCCCCAGGGCCCAGAACAGAGTCTGGCAATAGTGCTCAAAAAAAAAAAAAAAAAAAAAATTTGCTAAATGAATCTAAATCTGCTGAGAATAACTGGGCAGCAGAACAAGTATTAGCGAATATTATACGAAATAAGCAACAGGTAAAAATAATTTCTTTACATAGGAACATTTGGAAACACATGATATCACAAAGACAAAGCCACTACTGGGAGAAGTCATTTAGCAAATATTTATGTTATAGTACCATGCAAAGTGTCAGAAGATACAATGATGATTACAACATACACGACCCCTGTATTTGGGGAACTCACAGTCCAGTAGGGTGCACCTCTGAATGAAAAAACAAAACCCATAACTTAAAAGAAACAGGTATTTTACGCAATAAAAATAGGCATCATTTCATATTGCTGAAAGAATCCACAGGGACTACTTTTGAGTCCTAAATGCAAGGCAGGCTAGCTATAAAACTAAAAATGAAAAAACGGACACCTGGGTGGCACAGGTGGTTGCACATCTAACTCTTGTTTTGGCTCAGGTCATGGCCTCGGGGTTGTGAGATGGAGGCCCATGTTGGGCTCCGTGCTCAGCAGGGAGTCTGCTTAAGACTCTGCTTTTCCCTCTGGCACTCCTCCCTACTCAGACACTCTCTCTCTCATACATACATACATACATACATACATACATAAATCAGTCTTAAAAATAAACTAGGAGGGCATCTGAGTGGTGCAGTTGGTTGGGCAACTGACTCTTGGGTTTCAGCTCAGGTCCTGATCTCAGGGTCCTTGAATTAAGCCCCATAGCAGGCTCTGCGCTCAGCATAGAGTCCACTGGGGACTCTCTCTCCTTCTCCCTTTGCCCCTCCCCATCTGTACTCGCTTGCTGTCACATAAATAAATCTTAAAAAAAAATTAGAAAGAGAAAGAAGGCATATAAGATGGATTCTTATTATGAAGAAGTCAAAAAGAGGAAGAAAATATTTTTTGAGGTAAGCTAATCTATCTTCAGATGTGCTCTGTTCAGATGTGCTTTTTCTTACTCCCTCTTAAAATCCCACTCTTAACTTTTTTTTGATCTATCCAAATTCAAGAAATCTTCCCAGTTCACTTTATCTACTTCCCGCTACATCTTACAGCTCTTATTGTTTATATATCTATTTAAAACTATCACACTGAAGATGGACAAAGACTTGGAGAGGCCATGGGTTCTAGGCAATAGCAGTGTGACTCAAAGTAAACTACTTAACTTTTCCGAGTCTCTGCTTTATCTGTAAAACTGGTTTGATACCACCTAATTTACAAGGGATTACCCTAAAGCATAAGTAAGATGTATGTATAAAGTCCCTCTGGAGCACCTGGGTGGGATAAGCATCTAACTCTCCATTTTGGCTCAGGTCATGATCTCAGGGTTCTGGGATCATGTCCCGTGTCAAACTGCGCTCAGCACGGAGTCTGCCTAAGATTCTCTCTCTCCCTCTGCCCCTCTCCCAGCTTGTGCTTTCACTCTCTTTTTCTCTCTCACATAAATAAAATCTTAAAAAAAAATAAAGTCCCATTACCATATTGCCTAACACAAAGTAAGTGTTCAGTTGATGTCTGTACCCTTATACTATAAATTACTCTGTGACAATGACAATGTTTCTTATCTTTCCAATTAGATGAAGCTACTAAAGATTAAAGAAGGGATCCCTGGGTGGCGCAGCGGTTTGGCGCCTGCCTTTGGCCCAGGGCGCGATCCTGGAGACCCGGGATCGAATCCCACGTCGGGCTCCCGGTGCATGGAGCCTGCTTCTCCTTCTGCCTATGTCTCTGCCTCTCTCTCTCTCTCTGTGTGACTATCATAAATAAAAAAAATAAATAAATAAATAAATAAAAATAAAGATTAAAGAAACGTACAACTGACCCTTAAACATGGGTTTGAACTGTGTGCATTCCCTTATACAGATTTTTTTTTTGAGGGAATACCATAGATGTTTTCTCTTCCTTATGATTTTAATGACATTTTTTTCTCTAACTTACTTTATTGTAAGAATACAATATATAATATGTGTAACGTACAAAATAACATGTTAACTGTTTACATATTATGTACAAAATAACATGTTAACTGACTGCTAAGGGAAAAGCTTTTAGTCAACAGCTGGCTATTAGTAATTAAGTTTTGGGGAAGTCAAATGTTGTATGTGGAGCCCCTAACCCCCATACTGTTCAAAGGTCAACAGTCTTCTTTTCCCATCAGTACATCAGCTTTGAAGTAACCAGCAAAGCACTAGATGAGAATCCTTTTACACTTTTGATAAAATGATTATATAAATTTGAAATCAAAGAAAAACTGCTCTCGTCTCTTTTATCCCAGGTAGAAACTGTTAAGTCTGTTATGATGAAAATTTACAGACTCACTCATCTAACATTTGATGTTTAAAGAGTATGAAGCTGGGACAACTGCTGACTAGTGACATAGAGGTTACAATTTGTAGTTTGTAATAAAGGAAAACCCATTTACTCATGAATGACATTCACAACGTTGCGTTCATGAAATACTCATTAAAGCATTACTGTGAGAACAACAAAAGAAGTATATGAAACAGATACAAAATACGTAAATACTACATTTAAAGAGTACAGTAAACACTTAGGTGATATTTAAACATTAGGCAAATATATATATTTTAAGGCAAATTAGGAAAGTACACCAAACACATACATGCACAAATACCCAGTATGTGCTTCAAAAACCATTACCTAGCTAAGTGTCTTAAAGAGTTTAAAGGACAAAAGAGATTAATGTGATGTGGGCTACTAGAATCAGGGAAGGCATCTTTGAAGAGGCAGTTCTTATCTGGATCTTAAAGAACAGGTCCAGGATGGTGAGGAAGCTGACCCAGCTGAGGCGGAATGTTTGGGAGCCACAGAGCATGAAAGAAGTTTGAAATCTTCCACGACAGAGAGAACATAGTATCTTGCACATTACAAACATGCAATAAGAATAAAAGTTGAAATCAAACTAGATCTTATCTTGTGGTCACAGATTTTAAAAGTTTTTCAGAAGAGGAATGCCTTGATAAAAATGGCATTTTATGACATTTGATCTGGCAGCAATAATGTCTCCCAAAGTGACTAGTCAGGAAACCACTGCAATAAATCTTTGACAATTTCCTCTCATTCTTCATTTCCCTTAACTTATGTGTTTCTGTAAATATTTACTTAATGTTGTAAATATCTTGGAAGCAGTAATTGCTTCTAATATGGAATAAGACCTTCTCACCATTCCAACTCAACAGAAACTAATCACACTAGGGAAAAAAATAATACCACACTGGAAGTTTTGTAATGTAATCTATCTCTACGAGATAAAATGTTTAACAGTACTGGATGAGAGTCTAACAGCAAAAAAAGTATCCCCAAATAAGCTATCCTTGCCTACAGGAAGGACTCGTAATGCTTTACACACCTGAGAGTGCTTCTCCCCGTTGTAACACTTCTTCAATATTGGCCACCATGATCCTCTGCACATCTTGCAATTCAGTGTTGATGGAGCCTAGGTTTCTCCGAGCACGGCTGTCAATGTAGAGCTTCTTGGTTTTCTGAATGTAGGTATCTGGGATAATGAAGAAAAGTGACCATGAACAACTGTGTCCATCAAAGTATTGCAGGGATCGGGAAGTTCTGAGCTTAGTCCTGGATCTGCCAATGGTCCATGGCTAACCAAGCTCTTGAATGAGCATCAAAATTTGAGTTTTGATTTCTTCATCTGTAAAATGGAGATAGATGACCATTCAGGAGAAATGTCCTCTGCATACGTTCAAATGAGAAGTCTGCTCTCAAGGTCCTTAGAGAAATTAGGCCCCATTGTAGTAAGCCTTTCGTGAAAGCAGAGATTTTCAAACCATGTTCCGAGGATCCTTAGGGTTTTACTACTTAATGCTTTACATTCCCTGAAAAGGATACTGGCAACAATCTCGCATCACTACAGGTTAACATGGCAAGCCTTATTCTATCATCAAAAGCGGGAAAAATATTGTCCTCAAGTATTTTCTTTAACATACATTCCTAATTTCACTCTGTTCTTAAGCTTCAGGTAAAGCAAAATCCCACTATAAAACTGTAGTTTTATTCATGATTAGCCCATGTCTGTATTTCTCAAAACTGTAAAAAGAATGACTTATTATTAAAGATTATATTTTCAGTTTTTGGCAAAAATCCTTTATATGAGTTATATGAGTTAGATACCTTTCATTTGCCTCTTTAGACCTCCTCTCCACCCTTCTGCACCACACTTTCTACTTTGGGAAGCTGACCTACATGTACTACATGGTCGGCTCCTTGCCTTGGAGCTTCCACTTAGGTTCAGCCAATGGGGGAACTCCAAGGGTAAGACATGAGAGCGGATAGTGACGTTAGGATTTTTATTCCCCACCCTCTCCCTGATAAGTCACCCTGGCCTGGCAGTAACTCTCCAACCAGAGGTTACTACTCCTCTCAAGTTGGCCCTCTCCTTTTTCTCCTTTGCAGTTCTAGAAACTGCTGCTTTCTCTTATCCCCTCAGGCCTAGGGATGAAAACAATTACACTGTTACTGATCTCAGATTACAGTACCTTGTAGTTCACCTATACCCCATTCATCTTTGTATATAATTCTTTAAGCTAATTTGAGTGTACCAACTATTCCCTGTGTGATCTTGATATAGTAGTCTTATTTTATTTTTTTTCTTGGGTTTACTGGACCCTTATTATCTTTAAAAATAAAACCTGAAAAAGCAGACATTATAAAAATTGGCACTTGAAGAGTTTATTATGAAACACTGGAGTATTTTGCTAAATTTTATTTCTAAAAGTAAGATGACCATTTATCAAGCAAACTGGAAACACTTCAGAAATTCGGATACAGTAAAATGCATTTCTTTTTTAACTAAAAATATCAGTAATGTAGTCTAATCATACATACTCTCACTTCTCTACTTAGGGTACCCAAGACATTTCCTTTGATTTCTTAACATTAGATGCTTTACTGATGATGAATCTTTCCGTAATTATTGTACATACATGGATGGACATCCACGCTCACTATTTCTGCATGTAATAAATGTTATCCACCCGTAATACCATACCTCTTCCAGTTTTGTTTTTGTTTTTTTTTTAATTAGAGGATCTACAAGACAAAATACCTTCTTTCTGATTTCCAAATTCTGATCTCCAGAAAATGAACCTTACTGGGCAGGGCAGGGGGTGGGCTCAGCTACTATACACCAGTCAAGCAGATCTTTGGGAATAGTTCTGATGACTAATCAAATCAATCATAAAAAAGATCAAATGGCAACAAGTTCTAAGAAAAAGATCAAAAGACCAGAGAAAATTACTTAGGAGAAAAAGTCTCATTCATTCAAAAGACAAAAAGAGATGAAATGGAAGAGACAGAATCCAAAACTTCAGTAAGAAAACATCAGGGAAAAAAAGTGACAAAATTATTATCAATGTAACAAACAGCTTCTTCTTATCGTTTGCTCTCTTGATATAAAGAGCAAAAACTTACCGAACTCAATAAAGGAATAGGGCCTAGACACAGTGGGCACCTTCTTCCCATGCTGTTCATCAAACTCTGAGTGCAAATCTTCCAGGTAGGCAAAAGCCAATTTCTTAGGGAAGGCAGCTTCACACAAAACCAAATAACAAACTCCCTGCTCAATAATGTAGCTGGAGAGACAAAAAAACAAGAAAAAGTTGTCTGTAAAATAACAATACCCCCAACAACTTGAAGCAGACTTTCAGTGCTTTACAAACTTTTGAAAATATTCTAGCCTAAGCCCTTTGAGGCTAGCTAAGTCAAAAAATCAACTTCAAACCACAAATGCTTAGAATCAGAAAGCAAACAATGTCCCATTATTAGAATTATATTCCAAAAGGAGTATCTAAACATGTTTATTATAATTCAGTAAAATATCTTAATACCTACGACTTTTTCTTGAAAACAGAGTTGTGACTCCATCTATCTTTTGATTATGTATGAAAACAACTGTGCGTGTGTGTGTGCGTATGTATTTTTTTTGTTTTTTTAGATTTTACATATTTGAGAGAGACAGAGAACATAAGCAGGGAGAGGGAGAAGTGACTCCCCACAGAGCTGGGAGCCCAATGTGGGGCTCAATCCCAGGATCATGACCTGAGACAAAGGCAGATGCTTAACTGATTAAGCCACCCAGCAGCCCCTGGTATACACGTATTTAAACTCCTCCCAGTTACAAGAAAAACAGGGGAACTGGAAGTTGTTGTGGATACTTAGAATTTGGAAGTTAATGCTACAATGTTTACTGAGTACAGATAATGACCTTAGGACAAATAATATTCCCTAACTTCCAGGATAGAACTCTATATCAACTATCCAATATCAGAAACTATCCAATAACAGAACTGACTTCCTCTTATGAGCGTGAGCTCTCTGGCATTCTGGAAGGAATTATATAACTACATGTCTGAGAGGTATTGGAAAGAAGTTAGGTTACTCAGTGATTTTCAAATGTCTTTTTAGCTTTAGTATTCTTTTTATTTCAGCAATAATTATATTCAGAAGACCCAGTATGTACATCAAATAAAATCAGAAGGTCATCAGTTTAAGTGGAGTGTAAGGGCCCAAAGTACTATATATACCCCAATCCCTACTCTTACTATGAGGCTCCTTACACATCCTAGGACTCCACAGAGCAGTTTAGAGTGTATTATATAATCTCTCGGGCCCCTTAAAATGATGATGATGATGATGATGACGATGGTGAGACTGCTGTCCTATCTCTTGCTTGGGCATCTGAATCAACTGCTCCCAGACCATCTTCTAAATTACCAGTGTTATTCCTAAAGAGTAAATATGACTGTATTATCCTGATTAAAAATGCTGAGGGTTCCCTAATTCTTTTTTTTTTTTTTTTTAAGTTTATTTATTTATGATAGTCACACAGTGAGAGAGAGAGAGGCAGAGACACAGGCAGAGGGAGAAGCAGGCTCCATGCACCGGGAGCCTGACGTGGGATTCGATCCCGGGTCTCCAGGATCGCGCCCTGGGCCAAAGGCAGGCACCAAACCGCTGCGCCACCCAGGGATCCCGGTTCCCTAATTCTTATAAAATAAAATCATACTCCTTGATATAATACTTGTGGCCTCCACAACAGGTGTAGGTCACATTATATCATGCTGTTCTCCAAACTTACGTTCTTTTATATCCTCATGGACTTCTGCTTATATATAAATATATATTTCTAATTTTTAGTATGTGTGCTGCCAAAGCAAGCACTACATATATATTTCTAACTGTAATATTCTTTGATGTACCTGGAGAAACTTTTGTTCATTTTCATATGCTTGATTCTACTATAATTTTTTCCATGAAATTTCTCTGTATTGTCCCTCGCTCTATCCCCTTGTCTCAAATGTATTCCCTACAAATGGAAATTTAATGCTTCCTTCCTTCTACTCAGTTTAATTTAACTGAATTATAGCACTTCTTGCCCTGTGGTATCATAGTTTAGTTGTCTGAATATGTGTTTCTCTCTGCTACTAAGATAAGCTCATAAGAGCTATGGATGTTAAAGGCAGAACTTAACATACGGTCTGGCAAAAAATAGATCTTTAATAAATAGTCCTTTGATGGAAATAACAGATGAGATGAGATTATAAAGTTCCTAAAGCAAACCACACAGAAGAAAAAAATTTCTTTTCAATTCCACTAGAACTTCCCTAGGTTTTTTGTTCCTAACCCATGGTAGAGATAAAGATACCATACCTATATAATTGGGTGCCTAGATTATTTTTGGATGTTAAAATTAGATTTATAGAAAAATGTTACATATACTATACAAATTAATACCTTATAAAACTTAATATCCACTACTTTCTTAACCAATAAACCAGGGTTTTGTTTTGATTTTGGTTTTGTATACTTGTTTGTTTCTGATGGGTGGAGGAGGGTTTTTTTTTTTTTTGCCTTTCAAGTTAAACACAGCAGGTCCCTCCCAGGTCTATTATCTTAGCCTCAGTTCCTAAAATAGTAATAAGGATTATTCAGCTAATCCTATTTTATTTTCCTTTGACCTTCTTGTTCTCTTTTTCTAATCCTTCCTGTTTTATCACCCTCAAACTTGACATACTAAACATTTAATATTAATTATTTGTAGATATTTGAAATTCAATTAAGTCCTTTTGATCCCTCTCTTGGCTATATGCATTGTCTGTAACCGATGATTGAGATGTTCTTAAATTACCTTTTTAAAATTTTTCTTTTTTTTAATAACTAACATTTACTGATATTCTCTATGTGCAAGGCAAGATGTCAAGAGAGAGATTCCTTCATTATCCTCATAAAACCATGACCATTTTCTCTATTTTAAAAAGGAAATAGAGGCCTAGATAAGTGTATGAGTTGTTTAAGGCTGTGTTAGTAAATGTTTGAGCAAGAGTACTAATCTACATACACCTGGTGCTAAGAGGTTCCTAAAGCAAACAATTATCTATTACTGCATAATGGATACAGCATCCATTAGACACAGGATAACAGATTAACTTATTGTATGCAAACTGAATAAACAAACCAAGATTTCTGTTTTGCAGAATTGGAGCCAGGGAAGTTGTTTTCATGAAGAGGCTGTATTTTTAAAATTTTCTTTACTTTTAAAAAATTGTTACCATTCTTATCAGGTGCTACTTATATCTACTCTATCTCATACTAAATGATCACAAAGAAATAGGATTACACTCACTGGAAAGTCATGGCGCCAGCTTCCAAGGTACATCTGGTAGGGGACTGCTCATTCAACTTGCGGAAGAGTTGCTTGGCCTGACTCTGGTACTGTTGAAGATCCCGGCCAGACTGAAAGAAGATATCTTCATTTAAGAACTTTGCACACATACAAAAAGACATAACAAGTAATGAGCAGCATCATACTACAAGGACACTATATAAATAAGGTCCTTCATTAAAGATGAAGAAGATTCATTTTAGCAAAAGAAAAATGGCCTACTTTTAGAGCAAAAAGAAGACCAAACCCCTGGCTGTTCAAGAAAATCACATTAGGGCAGCCCGGGTGGCTCAGCGGTTTAGTACCGCCTTCAGCCCAGGGCCTGATCCTGGAGACCTGGGATCGAGTCCCAAGTCAGGCTCCCTGCATGGAGCCTGCTTCTCCCTCTGCCTGTGTCTCTGCCTCTGTGTATGTGTGTGTGTGTCTCTCATGAATAAATAAATAAAATCTTAAAAAAAAAAAAGAAAATCACATTATTTGCTAAGAAGCAAATTGTACTTCTTTTTTTTTAATTTATTTATTTATTTATGATAGTCACAGAGAGAGAGAGAGGCAGAGACATAGGCAGAGGGAGAAGCAGGCTCCATGCACCGGGAGCCCGATGTGGGATTCGATCCCGGGTCTCCAGGATTGCGCCCTGGGCCAAAGGCAGGTGCCAAACCGCTGCACCACCCAGGGATCCCCGCAAATTGTACTTCTTAACTGTCTTTAAGGCACTCAACTTTCAACCCAATGTTCTTTCCACTATTAGGTCAGTGGCCTCCTCCTAACTCATTTCACTTGCACACTTATTGGCACATAATTGCACAACATATTCTATACGTGGGAAAATCCTGGGAACAATAGACTGTGAATTTCACTTTTATCCTGGAATATCAAACAAAATCTTCCACAAAATGTTACAGAATTGAGCCATTTCAGCAAAACTAAATGTATGCACCCATACCTGCAAAATTACTAGGAACACTATCATGCAACTGGGTAAAAATGAACAAGAGTAAGGGCTGAGATTGGAAAGTCAAATATTCTTTACTGAATAAATCTATTTGGTTTCTGAGTTTGGATAGCAAGGAACATATACATACAAAATGAAAATAACAATATTCAGATGAAAGAATTACAGGTAATATTTTTTGAACAATTTCTAAATAGTTTAATAATTTAAAAAATGAAGGAAAATAGTCTACTGAGGAAAATAGCAGTGCCATCGCAAAAGGAGAACATCATATCCACTAACCTCTTAGATCCAAACGAGAAAGAATGGAATGGAAAGCAAATATACTTTATTTATCCATACACTGGGCAGGGGGGAGGCCCTTCTGTCATATGATAGAAAGGAATTACTTTGTTTTGAATTATTTATTTGGATTGAACAATAAAACACAGTCTCTCCTTGGTAGGTGTTTAATAAGTAAATATTTGCAATAAAAAAGCGTGGTTTTTTTTAGGTTCTTCCTCAAAACGCATTGAGGACTGGATTTGAGGTCTTTTAGAAAATACAAAGTGAAACTTATAAATTCTAGATAGTGAACCACTGAGCAAGAGTAAAAACAAGGAAGCAACGATAAAATTGTGAAAGTGGGAGACAAGCAAACATACAAATATAGGATTCTAAGCTATATTTAAAAATGATGAACTGGAAATTTCAGAATGAGTAAGAAAATAAATAAGTATAAAATGAACCAGGAGAGTTAGACAGATGCCTCTAGAAGTATCAATTTGTAGATTTATCTTGCTTACTACTGTCCTATAGCAATGATTGGTTATAATACTCTTGAGAAAATTTCTATACTAACACATATGTATATTTATGTGTATATTTACATACTAACAATACTTTACAGTAATTAATATTATAATATATATTAACATTATTCTATTAACCAGTACTGCATATATTTTTTTCATGACTAGTCAGCTAGTAAAGGAAAGTGAATACTATCAAATGCTTTTGAACCTGTGCACAATATCCTCTGTTCCTAAATTTGAATGGTGCTTGTCAATTTGTTTGCTTCACTAATGCCATTAGACAAGGCATTCAGAAGAGATCTGACCCCACAACATTAGATATAAAGGGATGCAAATAAAGTTGGAAATGTTACTAAAGTGCCAAGAAATAATATCAATGTTGATCAATGATTTTTTTCAACCTTGGCTTTACACTAGAGTCACTTGGGTATTGTACAAAAAACTAATCAAGCACTATCTCCTCCACCCCCAAACCAATTAAGTCAGTATCTCAGAGGTGGAACTCAGAAAATGGTATTTTAAAAATAACCACAAACCACAGATATTAAGCAAAAGTGTTTTTGACAGTTAAAGGCAGTAAGCACCTTAAAGAAACTAGTTGAAGAAATAAATGGCAAAAAATTGTCAAAAAAGACTGGTACAAATCCTTTGACTTTATAAGAAGCATTGTAAACATTACTTCAACCTAAGAGAAAAAGACTAATAATTGTATAGACTACAAGAAACTATGGCCAAAAGTATGCTATAGTTCCAGGGATTTATAATGAACAAAGTAGTAATCTCCAATGTACAACACTGAGATTGCATAGAGATTATGGCATGCCAACCAACATTTTACAGTGCTGATTCCAATAGCATCACCATCCCTGAGAACGCAATGCTGGCACAATCTTTCTGATAGTTACTTTTGCAACATGTATTAGAAATCGTAAAATTTTGCATATTGTTTTATCCAACAATTCTGTACCTTTGAAAATATACATACACATCATATGCTAAAAAAATAAAAACGCATATAAAAATAAAAAACAAACATTCGGTAATTGAATATAAAATTGGTTAAATAATGTAGTGTATTTATATAGTGGAATACCATACAGCCATTAAAATGTTGTATAATGGGATGCCTGGGTGGCTCGGTGGTTGAGCGTCTGCCTTTGGCTTAGGGCGTGATCCCCAAGTTCCAAGATTGAGTCCCACATCGAGCTTCCTGCATGGAGCCTGCTTCTCCTTCTGCCTATGTCTCTGCCTCTCTCTCTCTCTCTGTCTATCATGAATAAGTAAATAAAATCTTTAAAAAAATGTATAATATTTAATTACAGGAAAAGATATTCACACACTAAGTGAAAAAAATCAGGGGGAACAGTCTTACAGTACTATTCATTATTTAATTTTATACACACATATAAAAATTAAGGTTATACATTAAAATGGATATAATTTAAGTGGGGATTTTGGTAATAATCACCATTAACATTTTGATCCTTTTGTTTATACATATTTACTGAATTTTTTTACATTAAACACAGACTAGTTTTGTAACAGGGAAAATTATTCATTTACCCACTCCTCTTTATTGCATATTTGTGCCCACAAATATGTACAGTTCTAATATGAGCTTTAAGGAAAAATGATCTAGAAAAGATTTTTCAGAAATAGGCAAACTAATGAAATTAAATAAAAACTCACTTTCTGCCATCCCAGCCACTGTTCTAAACGCTTTACATAATTTAACTTAAATCATGTTTACAACTATCCTATGAGGTGATTAGAATCATAATGTCCATTTTCTGCACAAGGAGTCAAACCTGAAGGACTAGGGGCCAATGGGGAGGGGCCAGAACTTAAACCCAGGTATTCTAGTTCTGGAGTCTCTGTTCCTAAGCATGCTATACCACTCTACAGTTAAAACTGCTTTGGTGATCCACCTTCCAGGTGATCTTACTATTTGATATTAAATCTAATTCACAAGAAATGCTCAAGAAACTTTGTGGCAGTTTTGCTTTTAGGATTAAAGTCACAAAGGACCCACAGTCACCAGACTACCTAAAAACAGTTAGAGTCTTCATTCTGCTTTCCACTTCATCTAGAACAAACTTGATGAATCTTGCATACAGTATAATGGAAATACGTATTAGCAATCCAATAACGAATTGGCTGTGAATGTCTGGACAAATTCTGAAACTAATTTGAGGTCATCCAACAGCATATTTAGGATTTGGCTCTATGTATAATATAAAAGGTACAGGGTTGAAATTTACCACACAACTACAATACTTTTTATTGCTATTACTTAGGACTCCTGAACAGTTAATTATATCAAATGCCACCTTTTGTCTTTATAGGAATGTTTACCTAAGCTCTTACCTTTTTTAAATACATAATACTTCCTTTATTTATTATGTTCATATATAATAAATCCTTGAGGCCTTTAAATTCATGAGTCTTATGAACATTTTGGTTATGATAAATTACAAAATGCCAAGAAAGATTCTTTGAGATCTCAAAGTAAGAAAGAAATTTGAGGAGGAAGAGGTGCCTGGGTAGCTCAGTTGGTTAAGCAGCTCTTATCATTTTTAAATTCCTGCTGAACTCAGCTGGTCAAAGGCCAGAAGCACCAAGAACCAACCATTTTCCTCTAAAAGCAATTACAGAAAGGTGACTAATGAACTCTCAATAGTTGGGGGAGGGTGGCAGTTTAAATGTACAACAGACTCTCTGCTCTTTTGGTGTTCCCTGATGAATACTTGGTTAGATCAAACACCTTCAAGTCCACAGAGCTGAGGCAAGATGAAAGAAAAGAGAATACCCTTCATTTTGAGGTAGAATAGAAAAGTAGATGAAGAAATAGCAAACATCAAAAAAGGAGAAACACACCAAAAAGATAGAAGAAAGGAAAGAGAATATCAGAATCTAGGTTTGAAGAGAAAAGTTCATCTCTCTACCACCCTATGTTGATATTTCTAGTTGAGCAAAGAGGAAAAAGTGCATGAGATACACTGCCTAAATGATTTTTTGAATTTTAATCTCTATTGTATTATCTGAGTAACTGTTCATCTCCAATAATAAGGCAGTTTGTACAGGACTAGCACCTAGTAACCACCTAACAGCTGATATCTATTATCGATGTAAATTATTGAAAAAGTACATTGAATTATTTGCATTGAACAATTAAAGTACTTAACTATAAAACTATTAGGCTGAAATATCCATTTCTTAAAAAGCTATTCTGGATTCCTAAGAAATACATTATTAAAAAGTTTTACAACAACAACAAAAAAGTTTTAGAACAAGGCAGTGAAGTGTACCAGTTAGGCACTAAGGCTCTGGTCTAGAGTCAGAAAGATATTGATTAAAAATAAATGGTTCTTGGGACGCCCAGGTGGCTCAGTGGCTGAGCGTCTGCCTTTGGCTCAGGCCGTGATCCCAGAGTCCTGGGATTGAATACCACATTGGGCTCCCCGCAACGAGCCTGCTTCTCCCTCTGCCTATCTCTCTGCCTCTCTGTGTCTTATGAATAAATAAAATCTTTGAAAAGCAAAAACAAAACAAAACCAATGGTTCTTGGGGTGCCTAGGTGGGTCAGTCAGTTAAGTGTCTACCTTTAACTCAGATCATGGTTTCAGGTCTGGGATGGAGTCCCATGTCAGGTTCCCTGCTCTGAGGGGGGAGTCTGCTTCTCCATCTCCCTGTGCCACTCCCCCTGCTTATGCTCTCTCTCTCAAGTAAATAAAGAAAATATTTAAAAATAAAAACCAAAAAAAATAAAAAATAAAAATAAAAACCAATGGTTCTTAACCAGGGGTGATTCTGCTGATCACATCTGGCAATGTCTGGGAATATCACACAACTGGAGGGGTGGTGGTGATGGTAGTGCTACTGCTATCTAAGATGGAGAGGCCAGGGCACTGGGTGACTCAGTCCGTTAAGTGTCTGCCTTTGGCTCAGGTCATGATCCAGAGGTCCTGGGATGGAGTCCCACATCGGCTCCCTGCTCAGCGGAGGTCCTGCATCTCCCTCTCCCTCTGCCTGCCACTCCCCCTGCTTGTGCACTCTCTCTATCAAATAAATAAATAAATAAGTAAATAAATAAATAAATCTTAAAAAATAATTAGATGTAGAAGCTATAGATATTAGTAGACATCCTACAATGCACAAGACTGTTTCTCACAACAAAAAATTATCTGACCTAAAGTTTCAACAGTGCTGACATTAAGAAATTGATGAAGGGGATCCCTGGGTGGCTCAGCGGTTTGGCGCCTGCCTTTGGCCCAGGGCGCGATCCTGGAGACCCGGGATCAAGTCCCACGTTGGGCTCCTGGCATAGAGCCTGCTTCTCCCTCCTCCTGTGTGTCTGCCCCTCTCTCTCTGTCTATAATAAATAAATAAATCTTAAAAAAAAAAAAAAAGAAATTGATGAAAAATTCCATAATGCTACTTATTAGCTATATGACTCATACAAAAAAACCTATCACCTCTAGACTGGGAGATTCCTCATCTATAAATTATTAGGAATATTATAATATTATTAGGAATAATAACTATCCTAATATGATTGGTATGAAGATTGAATGAAATCATATACTTGACAGGCTTCAGCACAGTGCCTGGCATGTAGCAGGTATTCTATAAATGTTCTGTACACTATCATCATAATAAAAATGAATCTAGTTTTCATATTTTTGCAGATATTAAAAGTTTAGGAAAGACTTTATTATTCAAAGTCCAAATTCCTAAAGGAAATAACTATGGAATTGTCATCATAACTATGGAATTTCCACAAATATTTTTGTGGAAAATTTCTTTTCATGTCAGTTAAACATAGTAACCCATCTTGGTAGACGAACCCATCTTGGTAGACCAAATTCTAATTTGGAATTAAATTAAGAACACACAATAGGGGTGCCTGGGTAACTCAGTCAGTTGGGCAGTGACTCTTGATTTCGGCTGTGGGGGATCCAGCCTGTGAGGAGTCGGCTTGAGATTCTCTCCTTCTGTCCCTCCCCCAACTTGTGCATGTGCACACTCTCTCTCAAATAAATAAAATCTTAAAAAAAAAAAAAAAAGAAACATACAATAATATACAAATTCTTTTTTCAGTAAAGTATAAGGCAGAGAGTACGGAACTACTAATACCAAGTAGACTTTCAAATTCACTTTGTATTCTTTGCCCACGTTGAAATCCAATGCAATTAACTGACCAGACTTCTCCCTGGGGAAAATCATTTCCCAAACTACATACATACCCTTCAAGGAAATGTTCCCACACTATTCCCTTGTTTAAGTCATGTTCCTGCATTTAACATTTCTCTGCTTCTAGAGAGAGGTCCTAGAAAACTCTTAACAAATTGCAAGAAAAGTATTTCGCAACTGAAAATCAAGGACACACTGTATTTTTCACATATATCAATGATTAGACTTTGTTTTATGCAATGAATAGAAAACATTTCACTTAGCATGACTTGCCACTTCATGATCTGTACCACTTTTCTCCTAAATGTGAAAATAAACATATTTCCAAATCAGACCTAAAAAAGGCATATAACCAAATAGAAGCTTTCCTAATGACTAGACAATACTGTCAGGTTAGATGTCATTTCTCCTGGGAAGACTTTTCCTGGTCTCCCAAAACCAACGTAAATACCTTTTCTGTAAGGTAAGAGTGAGGAAAAAGAGTCTTTTACCTTTACCTTTCCATAAGGTAATAAAACAGCCATTGAGCCTTCTTCCTTTTCCATAGCAGTTTTGCTATATTATAATTGCTTGTTAGTTTTCTGGCTTTTCCACTAAACCATAGCTCCATGAAAATAGGGACTGGGTGTCCTGTAACCTCCTGTATTAGCACCATGCTTGACACAACGGATGTATTTAATAAGGGCATTTTTTTTTTCTTCAAGAATATATGAGGGGACGTCTGAGTGGCTCAGTAGTTAAGTGTCTGCCTTTGGCCCAGTCTTGGGATCGAGTCCCACATCAGGCTCCCTAAGAGGAGCCTCCTTCTCCCTCTGCCTGTGTCTATGCCCCTCTCATGAATAAATTTAAAAAGTCTTTTTTTTTTAAGGACTATATGAATGAAAAGTCTAAGAAGAGATATGTGCAAAATAATTTTTTCTACAATTCATCTTTTTTGGGGCATTGAGTTTTTTTTTTTTTTTTAACTACTTAGGATGTATGAGAAAGTAAAATAAAATGGATCACTTTAAATTACCTACAAAATTTTCCTTCTCAGGCTCCCTTCTTCAGAGACTGTCCAACCTTGCTCCGGAAACCTGTCCTCGCAACACAAACTTCCCTTGTGATTCTAAGGCACCAAACAGATTCTATCCAAAATATCTGGAGCTGTTGTTGTTTTAATCAATTCAACACACTTTTCAGCACTTACCCGCATAAAACTGCTGTTGTGAAAGCTAAGAGAAACACAACAATGATTAAGATCTGCCGACTGGGCAGCCCTGGTGGCTCAGCGGTTTAGTGTCACCTTCAGCCCAGGGTGGGATCCTGGAGACCCAGGATCGAGTCCCATGTCGGGCTCCCTGCATGAAGCCTGCTTGTGTCTCTGTCTCTATGTCTCTCATGCATAAATAAATAAAATTTAAAAAAAAAGATCTGCCGACTGCCTCCTAGGAAACTCAAAGTCTTGAAAAATAAAGGAAAACAGATAAAAGTACAAGGCATTACAGGAATACAACACAGGAGTTGTAATTCCAACAGTAGGAATGCAGGAAGGCTTACTGGAGGAGGTGGCATTTGGGCATAACCCTGAAAGAAAGTACCATACCGAACTTCAAACAGGCGTCTCCATGTGGCAATATTATTCCACCCACTTTAAGGAGATGTCATCATGATAGGTCAAGGATCAAGTGCCACCGCAAGAGAGCGTGAAGAATTTAGAAACTGATTCCCCAGGGCCTGTTAGTCAGCCTTGACAGCAGCAGGAAAGGAGAAATCCCGAATGTTAACAAAGTCTCTAAGAATCACACGACACAGGGTGGCCCCATCAGCCGAAACCACCCCTGACACGGAGCGCCCTTCTGGAGACAAACAGGTAAGACAGAAATAGATCTCTGCCAGGAAAGTCTCCTAACAGGTCGTCTCTCCGCTGCCAGAAGGGGTACGAGATCAACTCAGAGGGCTCGCGAGTGCACCCGAGGTCGCTAGGGTCGCCTGCGTTCTAAGGAGAAATCCGGTAGGGAGAGCGGAGCCCGACAGGGACCTGGGGTCGCGGGGGTCTCGGGCTCACCTGTTCGTCCTCCTGCATCGAGGCGGCCAGCGGGAGCCCGTCCGCCACACGGGCGATCATCGTAAGCAACACCATCTTCACGGGCTTCAGGGGTCCAACGCTGGCCCGGGTGGCCCCAGACGTCCTGACTTCCTCCGCCGCGACAACAGTCAGACGTCTACCTTAGTTCCCAAGACCCAGCTGCCTGCGTCTGCGCTTCCCGCTGAGGTGGCCGGAAACCAGTTTCGGAGCTTCCGACTACCGGTCCGCCGAATGGGCTTCCGCCCGACAACCACAACTGCCGGAACACTGGTTCCGTGGTCTCTCCATCTACCTTCGGAAGCTTCCAAGGCCCCGCCCACTTTTCTGGATCAGGAGCTTCGAGATAAACCTTGCCCTTGAAGGGGGTGTGACTGAAGCAGAATGTTCTAGTTCCCGATGCTTTAAGTGTAGGGGGAGGACTAGGAAGGGTGGCGGGAGTTACTGGGTACGTAGATGAGGACTCTCTGGGAAAAAACTAAAATCAAGGTACATATGTGCATATCGTTTTCTACTATATGTATTATATATTTTATACAAAATACTTTCTATGTTCATATATTTCTAGGCAGCAATTTTTGTGTCGGCTTGTGGTTTTTTTATGTGTATGATTGGTTTTTGCTTCATTGTGTAGGCTGTATCCCCAGATCCTTGAACAGTTTCCAGTAGAAAATATCTATTCTTTGTGCAAAAAAAAAAAAAAAAAAAAAAAAAATTTACCAAGTAGGGACCTCAGAAATCACCAAATCAAGCACCTTTCCAAAAGCTGGGATCTCTGCTACATCTATTATCATAGGTAGCAGGTAGCCTTGCTAGAACTTCCAGTAACTGGGCATTAACTCCCTACTGGGAAGACCTCTACGCAATCCTACCTGAGGAAGCGTTATCATCTCTCTTATCTTGGTGTCCCTGTCTCTAAATTGGGGATATTATCCACCTCTCCGGATTTTTGTGAACATGTGAGAAATGTGAGGTGCACCGGTTTGGCACCCGAGTAGCTCAGTGGTTGAGCGTCTGCCTTCGCTTATGTCTTGATAGGGAGCCTGCTTCTCCCTCTGCCTGTGTCTCTGCCTCTCTCTGTGTCTCTCATGAATAAATAAATAAAATCTTTTAAAAAAGTAAGTTTTACAAATGTTGTATTTATTATTACTTATATTAGTAACTACTGTTTATTAAGCATTTATAATTGGCATTTGAATTAACAGAAAGTGCTTTATGGATACCAGTTATTTAACCAAACAAGCCAGTAAGGTTGTTTAATATTTGGTTCCACTTTATAGTTGGAGGAAAAGCCTCAGAGAGTAATTTTTCCAAGGTGACACAGCTAGTAAAATTGGGAACAAGATTTGAGCTGAGGTTGAACTCCAAAGCCTTTACTTTTAATTGTGATGCAACTCTATCTTAATATTTATCCATAGGTTAAAGAGCTCATGCTTTCATTACCTTTTCTACAGCTCTACAACTATTAGGGAAAAAATAGTATTTTTTTCTTTTTTTTTTTAAGAGATTTTATTTATCTATTTGAGAGAGAGATAACAAGCAGGGGGGAGGGGGAGAGGGAGAAGGAGGCTCCTCTCTAAGCAAGGAGCCTGATTCAGGACTCCATCCTAGGACTCTGGGATTCATGACCTGAATTAAAAGTAGATGCTTAACCAACTGAGCCACCCAGATGCCTGAAAACTAGTATTATTTCTTGAGAGGCTTTTGAGAGGTAGACCCAATAAGACCTACTAATTGACTCCACATGAAAGGTGAAAGACTGGGATATAGATAAGACAAAGAATCGAATGTTACTATTAACAGTGACAGAAAGTGAAAGGCAATCCTTGTGTATATGGGAGCCTAAACTGGTAAAACCATAGTATCTTACATTTAGAATAGCCCATATATATATAACTTAATCTAACAACTTCACTCAACAAGGACATACCTTCTGCCATAATCTCAAAAGGTTATTCAGCCTCTGCTGGAATAATTCTAGCAATGAATAATTAATAGTGCAAATATTTTAACCAAAGGTACTATGTGCATGACAGAAGCAGAAAGTAAAGAATATAGCACGCATGCAGAGGGAAGCAGATTTGGAGTAA
The DNA here is from genome assembly GCF_048164855.1 of Canis lupus baileyi. Lineage (NCBI taxonomy): Eukaryota > Metazoa > Chordata > Mammalia > Carnivora > Canidae > Canis > Canis lupus. Next base: position 7,865,128 of record NC_132849.1, on the reverse strand, counting down.
ATGTCTAGCTTCTTTCTAGTTCCTGGCTTTAGGCTCTTGCCAAAGCTGATAACCATTCCTGCTTATGGATTCTATAAGTCACCATTATTTCTTTATAATAAATCCACCATCCTTTTTTTTTTTTTTTTTTTTTGCTTAGTTTCTGTCACTTATAACCAAAAACAACAAGCAAAACCAATTAACTAATAGAGATCATCCTGGGGCAACCTGTTCTTGAAACAACATTCATACTCACACCTTTTATTTTTTTTCTTCTTAGATGCACTAAAATTATAATTCCAGGGAGAGGACAGTGGTCTTCTTAGGTCACTGATGAGCTATTAGGAGAAGGGCAGAGTTTGTCTCTTTATGAAACTGCCCAACACTTAGGCCTCAGGAACTCTGGAATCTGAGTGACTTTTGCTTCCAATTTGATCAGCATCATGTCATTCACACACAGGTGTTGCCTGTGAGCTCCTGCCCTTTGGCCCTTTGAGCAATACTAGACTGTGTAATAATGGTGAACACTGTGATCAGTACATGGAAGGTAGTCGACTCTTTCACAATGAATGGAAAAAGGGTATCAAGAAACATTTGTTTAGAACTTTAGAATTTATAAAGCTTGTTCTTTGTGAACCTGTGAAATGGTAAAAGTACAAGAATCTTGACCTGTAAACGTACTGTACTATAACCTGTAAACGTTATAGTAAAAGGAAATAAACAGAAGTTTGAATAGTATAGCCAGAGTTGCCAGCAAATTCTTAAAACTTATTGAAGAAACCAAGTAAGCCACATATCTAAACTTAAATAACGCTGCTAAAAAAGGATGAGATTTTCCACCATTGGGTCTGAAGTTTGCAGAGGCTTTACAAGTGAGATCAGAGGAAGCAATAACAGGGGCTTGTGTCCATTTATTCTTAATTACTGAGTGCCTAATTAGACGCCAAATACGAGTTAGGTAAGGAAGGTGAGTTAAAACAGTCTTCGCAACCTGTGTCCACATTTACCCAGAAACCAAACTATGCTGCTTAGAAAAGGTCTGCAAGTAAATACCAGCTCTTGTTTGAATTGAATGATTGCATAGGTGAAAAAAAGCATTTCTCAGGAGGTGATGCTCTTGGCAGACAGAAGAATAAAAAGCCACTATATCTGGACTGATATCCAATCATATGCACTAGTATGGATGAACTGGTGATTTAAAAAATTGAAATGCTTTCCTACAGATTAGTAAATAACTCCTGCCCTGAGGCAACCCCCTCTCTCGTCCACAACTCCTATGCTGCAGCACCAGAATTTACAGCTCTCCCTCCGGCTAGGAGCTCTACCTCCGACTAGGAGCCTCCCGTGCCTACAGTCTGTGCTGGTGGTTATTTACAGTTATCACCCCTGACTAAACCTTGCAGTGTGAGCTCCGTGAAAGCAGGAATTTGTCTTCTTAATCTTGAGAGCGTTCACAGACCTTATCTGTGTCATCCTCACAGATGGTCCAGACACTGAAAGTGAAAGCAAAGATTTGGGGGAGGTGGAGAAAAGAACAAAGTATGCATCATAAGTCCTGTGAAGTCCCCTATTTAAAATAATGACTGCTTTAGATAGCCTGTTTCACATATGAAGCCTTAGCAAAGTTTGCCCTGCCTTCTGGGAGCTACCTCATGAAATGACTTTTCTCATCGCCATCTGTCTGGTTTCCCCACTTGGTCAGGAAAGCCAGGCAGAGAGCAGGCCCAGGTGGTCCATCCGTTGGAATTTGGGATTGATGAGGTTGGGATGAAGGGAGGAGGGAGGATGAGAAGGATAGTTAGAGTAGTTTCCACAGCATCTAAAACATTTTATTCAATAAAAATTTTTTTTGAATTTTATTTATTTATTTATGAGAGACACACAGAGAGAGGAGGAGACATAGGCAGAGGGAGAAGTAGGCCTCCTGAGGGGAGCCCGATGCAGGACTTGATCCCAGAACCCCAGGATCACAACGTGAGCCAAAGGCAGATGCTCAATGAGCCATCCAGGTGGTCCCAATTAAAAAAAAAAAAAAGTTTTTAACAGATTTCTTCCCCTACTAGCCTCTAAATCATATCCTTTCAGGGCAGAAAAAGTAGTCATATGTTATTCCCCAGGGTCTAGTATCCTGTACCTGGAACCTAGCAAATACTCAATTAATATTTATTGAATAAATGACCAAATGAATGACATGTTCATAGATTGGGGCAAGGAAACCTTGGTTATACATAGTACAATTCATGGTTTGTGCCAAGTGACACAAACCTTCTACTTTCTACTAAGTGAAGGCATATCTGTCAACCGTTCCCTTCATTTATCCAATCAGTTTCGAAATTATTTATTGTTCAATCACTATGGGCTAGGAATAGCAGGTACTGGTTTATACAAAGGTAAACAAGAGAAACATGAAGTTTGTTGGTAGAGGTTATATTCTACTTGGCTCGGTCTCTCTCCCATTACCCCCAACTCAGCTCTACCCCCATTGCTTCTCACTCCTCAGTCTAGAATGATAAAAGCCTTGGATGATGATTGTTTTCTAAAATCCCATGTGTCCACCTAGATTTCCTCTCAGAACTGCAGCCCTACTCCCTTCATATGGAGTCCAAGTGGATTGAGTCTTCCTAGCAGCCATTGCAAGTTCCTGGTCTTAGCTACTTGTTGTCTCAACAACTGCCACTGTGGCTTGGCTTCCCCCTCATATTCCTCCAGCTCCTTTTTCTTTATTGGACCCTCTGTTGTCTATCCATACCGGTGTCCAGAAATTAGTGAACAACTATCTCACCAAGTGATTTTTCTTTTCAATCATAAAGGTCAGATATTTCAGTTATTGTTAGTGTCTGTTATCCTTCCTTATTGTTTTTTTTTTTTTTTTTTTTTTTTTTTTTTTTTAAGAAATTATTAGCCTGGATGCCTGGGTTGCTCGGTGGTTGAGCATCTGCCTTCAGCTCAGGGCATGATCCTGGGGTCTGGGATCAAGTCCCACATTGGGCTCCTTGAGGGAGCCTGCTTCTCCCTCTGCCTGACTCTCTGCCTCTCTCTGTGTGTCTCTCATGAATAAATAAAATCTTAAAAAAGAAAAAGAAATTATCAGCTTGACTCATTCAGCCCTATCTGCCCGAAAACTGAATCCATTGTGACATTAAATGTGATGAAATGGGGCACAAAAACTTGCTGTTGATTCTTTCTTGTGATGAAGTCTACATCTTACAAAGATGAGATTTTTTGTTAATTAGTCCCATGTGATTGTCCTTTCCCTGCTCTCTAGCTCACTCTTTCACTCCATTACTATCTGATGTGGGACCTTTTCCTCTCCACTTTGTTAGGGAGTATGATCCTCCGATTCTGGAACTCTGATAGTCAAACTCAGAGTTCAATGTGCCATTTCTCTAAGGAGGCCTACCTCAAAGCCCTTAGGTGAATAAGAACCAAAATCCCAGAAGCAATGTCCTTTTTTATTCACTATTTATGCAGCCTGTTGCTTCTTGAGAATATTACAATGACGGCTTTGAATTTGGGCTTTAGACAACAATTCTTTCTTCCTCTTCTAAACTGAGATCAAACTGGGAAGTAGAGAAATAATGCTACTATTTTTTATTACTGATCAAACCAGATGGGGAACATGAGATCTGTAATGACCCAAATATCTTGCTAACATTCTACCCCAGAATTAGGCAGACTTACCCAACTAGCTAGGAAACAGCAGACCTTCCCCCAAAGAGGCAGCAGGCTCCTTATCACATGCAGAGAACAAACCGGGATGTACCTGTACTGAGACCAGAATTCTCTCAAAAATATTCACTTATCTCTGGGTACAGCCCTACACCAAGAGGGAACTAGGCCGTGCAAGACCTTACAATGATCTTAGCACCTTTGCTTCCTTCTAGTTAAGTGGCTGTGATGATCTCATAGACTGCCAACTGTTGGCTTTCGGCCAGCCTTTAGCTGGGAAGAAGTTGTGTTGAAATATGCGTTTTGTGGAAGATGTGGCTTTTGAGAATTTTGTATGATATAATGCCTTTCTTCTTAGTCTCGTCATTGTGATTGTGTTGTACTTCAGTTTATGACAAAATATTGCTGCAAAAGTAAACTTTTTAGATTTTTATATTACTCTGGAGATAGGATGGTTATTTATGTTGGCATCCATCATTTCTGTCACCACAAGTGGCAAAACCTCAGCTCACATTACTGAATGTGTTTGATTTTGAGCAAGTTTTACATTACTACTTATTTTTCTTCAATATGCTTAATGAAAAAAGGTGGAAAATGCTGCTGAGAAAATCTGAAAATACCAATAAGATAAAAAGCCCTAACTGAACCTCTAAAATGCTTCAAGACTCTGATAAACTGATATTATGTAGTAGGTGCTATCAGAAGCTCTAGTAAAATTTGTGTACTTTTAAACCACTTTTTAGAAGAATAAAGGAAAAGGGTCAAGAAGATAGTTTATATCCAGGTTAAACTGGATACAAATACCATTTACCACAAATTGCAACAGAGGCATTTTATGATTTGTTTGTTTAAGTTGATCTTTGTAACTGTTATAACTTTGTAATTGAAATTTGTCTCAAATGGAAATTTATATAGGTTTTGGGGTTTGGGAATGCTGATGGGGAGACAAACTTTTATTTAACATGGGTCAAATTACAAATAAGAGAGGGGATATCACCACTAAATTATAGAAATAAAAAGGACTATAGGGGAATACAACGAATAATTGTGTGCCAACCAATTAGATAAACTAGATGAAATGGACAAATTCTGAGAAAGATGCGAGCTACTTGAATTGATTCAAGAAGAAATAGAAACCCTGACTAAACCTATAACAAGTACAAAGATTGAATTAATAATAATGGTAATAGTAATAGTAATATCTCCCACAAGGAAAAGTCCACATCCAGATACCTTAACTTGTGAACTCCAGAAAATGTTTAAAGAACACTAATGCTGGGGTGCCTGGGTGATGCAGCTGGTTAAGCATCTGCCCTCAGCTCAGTTATGATCCCAGGGTACCGGTATGAAGCCCGTAGTCAAGCTCCCTGCTCAGCGAAGAGTCTGCTTCTCTCTCTCTTTGCTCCTCTCCACCCCCAACACTCGTGCTTTCTCTCTCTCTAAAAAAATTAATAAATCTTTTGAAAAAAAAAAAAAAGAACATTCTAGAGGCACCTGGTTGGCTCAGTGATTGAGCATCTGCCTTTGGTTCAGGTCATGATCCCGGGGTCCTAGGTTTGAGTCCCACATCAGGCTCCTTTCAGGGAGCCTTCTTCTCCCTCTGCCTATGTCCCTGCCTCTCTCTCTGTGTGTCTCCCATTAATAAATAATAAAATTTTTAAAAAAATTCTAAAGAATCCACAAAAAAATAGAAAAAGTGAATTCATCAAAGTTGTAGGCTACAAGATCAATATGCAAAAATCAATTGTATTTCATTGCACTAGAAATGAACAATCCAAAAATAAAATTAGGACTATGATTCCATTTACAGCAGCATAAAATAAATGAAATATTTAGGTAATTCTAATAAGAGAGGTATAAGATTTATAGACCGAGAACTATAAAATATTGTTGAAAGAAATGAAAGAAAATCTAAGTAAGTGGAAAGACATCCCATGTTCATGAATTGAAAGATTTAATGGGGTTAAAATAACAATAATTGCCAAGTAACTATTAAAATAACAATAATTACATGTTCATTACAATCCATATCATGATCCCAGCTGGGTTTGTTTTTTTTTTAAGAGAAGGAGAAAGAGAGAAAGGTTAGGGCAGAGGGACAGAGAGAATCTTAATCAGGCTCCATGCTCAGTGCAAAATCTGACATGGGGCTTGATCTCATAACCATGGGATCAGGACCTGAGCTGAAGTCAAGAATTGGACAGTTAATCAACTGAACCACCCAGGTGCCCCAGTTTTGTTTTGTTTTGTTTTGTTTTCTTCAAAAATTGGAAGCTCATCCTAGAATTCATCTAGAAATGCATAGGACCCAGAAGAGTCAAACAATCTTGAAAAAAATAACAAAGTTGAAGAACTCACACTTTCCAACCTCAAAACTTACTACAAGTAACAGTAATCAAACAGTGTGGTACTGGAATAAGGATAGATATATAGATCAATGGAATATAATTAACAATACATAAACAATACATAAATACATAATAAACCCGTATATCTATTATCAACTGATTTTTAACAAGGGTGCTTAGATAGTTCTATGAGGGAAAGGATAGTCTTCTCAACAAATGATGTTGGTACAACTAGATAGTCACATGTAAAAGATTGAAGATGGACCCCCCAACTCACACCATATATAAAAATTACCTCAAAATGATCATCAACCTAAACATATGACCTCAAAGTATATATCTCTTAGAATAAAATACAGGAATGAATCTCTGTGACCTTGGACTCAGCAGTAGTTTGTTTGTTTTTTAAGATTTTATTTACTCATAGGAGACACAGAGAGAGGGGCAGAGACAGGCAAGGGAATCCCTGCAGGGAGCCTGATGTGGGTCTCAATCCCAAGACCTCAGGACCACGACCTGAGCCAAAGGCAGAGGCTCAACTACTGGACCACCCAATTGCCCCCTCAGCATTAGTTTTTAAGTATGACACCAAAAGCATGGTGGAGGACAAAATAGGTAAGTTGGATTTTACCAAAAGGTAAAAGCTTTTTTTGCTTCAAAGGACATAATCAAGAAAGTGAAAAGACAAACCACAAAATATATGCAAATCATATATAAGGTCAAAGAATTGTATCCATTGTATATATTATAATAGATATTATATAGATATATAGATACCTATATCTATATCTTATTAACAACTCAACAACAAAAGGACAAACAATCCAACTAAAGAATGGGTAGTGGATTTTTTTTTTTGAGTAAGTTCTATACCTAACGTGTAGAATTCACAATCCCAAGATCAAGAGTCACATGCTTTACCAGCTAAGCCAGTCAGGTACCTCAGGTACTGGATTTGAATACACATTTCTTCGAAGAGGACATATAGGAGTGCCTGGGAGTGCAGTTAAGTGTCTAACTGGATTTTCTCTCAGGTCATAACCTCAGAGTCCTGGGATTGAGCTCTATGTTGGACTCTACACTGAGAATGGAGTCTGCTTGAGATTCTCTCTCCCTCTCCCTCTGTTCCTCCCTCCAGTTGTGCTCTCTCTCTCTCTCCCTCTAAAATAAATCAATAAAATCGTTTTTTTTTTAAAGAAGATATACAAATATCTAATAAGCACATCACTAGCCATTAGGGAAATGCAAATCAAAACCATCATGAGATACCACTTCATATCCACCAGGATGGCTATAATCAAAAAGACATGTAATAACAAATATTGGTGAGAATATACAGGGACTGGAACTCTCATGCACTGCTGGTGGGAATGTAAAATCATGCAATCACTTTTGAAGATAGTTTGACATTTTCTCAAAAAGTTAGGCATAGGGTTACCATACAACCCAGCAATTCCACTCTTAAATATCTACCCAAAATAATTGAAAACATGTCCACTCAAAAGTGTGTATGTGAATGTTCATAGCAGCATTATTCATAATAGCCAAAAAGTGGAAATAACCCAAGTGTCCATCAACTGATGAATAAGCAAAATATGGCATTTCCATACAATGTGACATATTTTTGGCAGTAAAAATGAAGGAAATACTGGCACATGCTACAAAATGAAAAAAAAAAACCTTGAAAAAATTACACTAAGTGAGAAAAAGCAAATATGCAAGATTACATATTGGGGTGTGTGGGTGGCACAGTTGGTTGAGCATCTGACTATTGGTTTCAGGTCAGGTTGTGATGTAATGGTCATGGGATTGAACCCCATGTCAGGCTCCATGCTCAGCATGGAGTCTGCTTAAGATTCTCTCTTCTCCCCTTGCTCCTCACACTTGTGCTCTCTTTCTCTCCAAATGATTAAATCATTAAAACAAGACTACATATTACATGCTTCCATTTACATAAAATCCCCAGAATGAACAAATCTATAAAGACAAAAAGTAGATTAGTGCTTGCCAAGGACTGAAAGGAGGGAGAGCAGGTGATGAGTATGGAAATGGTGAGAGAGAGAGAGAGAGAGAGAGAGAGAGAGAGAGAACAAGCAGGGGGAGTGGCAGGCAGAGGGAGAGGGAGAAGCACAGCACAGGGAGAGGGAAAGCCTGCTGAGCAAGGAGCCAACATAGGGCTTGATCCCAGGACCCTGGAATCATGACCTGAGCTGAAGGCAGACACTTAACTGACTGAACCACCCAGGCAACCAAGCTACAAGATTTCTTTCTGGGATGATCAAAATGTTCTAAAATAAGATAGCAGTGATGGTTGCATGATTCTGGGAATACACCCAAAAACTGATGAAAGAATTCAAAGAAGAACCAAATAAATGGAAAGATATTCCATATTCATGGATAGGAAAACTCAATATTGTCAGGATGCCATTTCTTCCCAACTTGATTTAAAGATTCAATGCAATCCCAATCAAAATGCCATGGGTCATTTTGTGGATATCCACAAACTGATTCTAAAGTTTATATAGAGAGGCAAAAGACCAAGACAATATTGAAAGAGAAGAACAAAGTCAGAGAACTAACACTACCTGAGTATCAGGACAGTGTGACATTGACAAAACAATAGACAAATAGATCAGTGGAACAGAATAGAACAGAAAAGTAGACCAACCAAACCTGGACAACTGATTTTTTACAAAGGAGCATGGCAAATCAATGATGAGAAGATAAGCATTTCAACAAATTGTGTGCAGGAAAAACTGGACATCACATGCAAAATTATCTAAATACAGAACTTATACCTTTCACAAAAATTAAGTTAAAATATATCATAGATATAAATATAAAAGCAAAACTAGAAAATGCCTAGAATATAACATAGGAGAAAATTTAGGTGACGTTAGCTGTGGTGACAGTTTCTTAGTTACAACACAGATATGAGCCATGAACGAAAGAATTGATAAATTGAACTACATTTAATTTTAATTAAATACTTCTGCTCTGTGAAAGACCCTGCCAAGAGAATGAAAAGACAAACTACTGACTGGGAGAAAATATTTACTAAGTACATTTGCTAACAAATAATTCTTTTCTAAAATAAAGAACACTTAGAACTCAACAATAAAAGAATAAAACAACCCACTTAAGTGAGCAGAAGATCTGAGCAAATATCTAATTAAAGAAGAACTACAGATACTAAACAAACATGTATTCAACATCATATGTCATTAGATAATTACCAAATATAATGAAATATGAAATATTCATATTCAATGAAATATGAATAATGAAAATAAGAAATTCTTTTTACCAAGTTAAACTATTAACCTGTTATCTAACATAGTATACTACAAATCATGTAATGAAATAAATGTCAAGAGAGACACACTAAAATTATATAATATCAAAAGATATTTCAAATTTGAATATTAACTTTTTTTCATTATCAGGTTTCCAGAAGAAAAATTAAGAGATTAAATCTCCTCCCATTTATAAATTAAACCCCATAGAAAATCCAGAATCCTTAAAGCTCACAGAAATTAAAATATAAAAATGTTATTCTGAAAAAATAAAATAAAAATAAATACAAATGTTATTCTGCAATTACTTATTCTACTCAGTCTGAGAAGAAATTTTTTAAGTGCATTTATTTATAAATGCTATGGGGCTTGAACTCATGACCCTGAATCAAGAGTTGCATACTTTTTTGACTGAGTCAGTCAGGTACCCTCAGAATTCTCTTTTTAAATTTTTATTTACTTTAATTTGTTTTATTATTTTTTAATTTATTCAATTCCAGTATACTCAACATACAATGTTATATTAGTTTCAGGTGTGCAATATAGTGATTCAACAATTCTTTACATTACCCAGTGCTCATCAGGGTAAGTGTACTCTTAATTCCCTTCACCTATTTCAACCACGTCCTCCACCCAGTTTCCCTCTGGTAACCACCAGTTTTTTCTCTGTATTTGAGACTCTTGTTTTTTGTTTCTCTCTTTTTTTTCTGCGTTCTTTTTTTTTTTTTTTTAAGATTTATTTGAGAGAGAGCGCACGTGCTCATGAGTGGGGAAGGGGCAGAAGGCGAGAATCTCAAGCTGATTCCCTACTGAACACAAGCCTGACATGGGCTCCATGACATGACCTATGAGATCATGCATTGAGCCAAAACCAAGAGATGGATGCTTAACTGACTGAGCCACCCAGGTACCCTGTGTTTGTTTTGTTTCTTAAATTTTATAAATGAGTGAAATTATATGGTATTTATTTTTCTTTGACTTATGCCACTTACATTATATGCTCTAGATCCATCCATGTTATTGTAAATGGCAAGATTTCATTCTTTTTTATGGCTGAGTAATGTTCCATGAATGTATACATTCACCACATCTTCTTTATTCATTCATCTATCAATGGACACTTGGGTTGCTTCCACATTTTGTCAGCCTGCAGAATTTTCAATCAGGTGCCTGTGTAGAATCAGGATTCTTTCACCAGCTATAGCTTTAGCTGTTTTTACCGCATATTTTCTATAATATCGTTAGATTGAATTAATTCAATCAAAATTTCTGGTGTCTCTCACTTTAAAACAATCCGAAATGTAATAGGACACTTAATATTAACAACCCCCCCAAAAAAAATTTAAGTCAATTCCAAGGCCATAGGGCTACCCAAACAAAATTATGTTACCAGAACCCAGTTTAATTCTTGGGACAACTCAGAACCACATAGCTGTTTCCAAACATCATAGCAGAAATTCAATGTTGAGAAAGAAGAGAAAATCTTTTCAGCTTTAGCCTCTCTGGCTTACCAATCATGTTAAGCCAGTTATCTGAACCTGTGACTTGTAAATGTAGTTTCAATGGTTTATGGTACTGTGTTTAATATGTGACAGGTGGAGGTGGAAATCCCCTATAGAGATAATTTCCTCTTTCTGGGTAGGACACTTGAGATCTTCCTGCCTTGTTATACAAAACTTTGAAATTTACAGGTTTGGTAGTCTCAGTTTAGTTACTAACTATGGCTTAATGAGCTTATTGATTTTTATTTTCTACCAGCAAATCCAACCTATTCATTCTCATTTCTCCCTTTGGACTCCCTCTTCTTCTGACACCCAAGGGCTGATTTGAGGGTAGGCTCTGTTTAGTGACATAATTTCCATCCTTTCTTGTGTATCTTCCTTTTCAATTCCTTTATGCAATGACTCCTGCCACTGCATAAAAGCTAAGGAATTGATTTGGTCTATGAGACCTGCCTCCTGGTCAGGATTTTTCTCTTTTCTTTCTTTCTTTCTTTCTTTCTTTCTTTCTTTCTTTCTTTCTTTCTTTCTTTCTTTCTTTCTTTCTTTCTTACTTTCTTTCTTTCTTTCTTTCTTTCTTTCTTTTTTAAAAGATTTTACTTATTTATCCATGAGAGACACACAGAGAGAGGGGCAGAGATACAGGCAGAGGGAGAAGCAGGCTCCATGCAAGGAGCCCAATGTGGGACTTGATCCTGGGACTCTAGGATCATGCCCTGGGCTGAAGGGAGGTGCTCAGTCACTGAGCCACCCAGGGATCCCTCCTCTTTGTTTCAATGGCAGATTTGCCTTCATCAAATTTCTAAATTGCAACTGCTTCTAATATTTCTGAGATATGTTGGTGATTTATTCTACTTGGGGTTTGCTAAACTTCTGGAACCTGAGAAGTCAATGTCTTTCATCAGTTTTAGAAAATTCTTGGTCTTTACTGCTTCAAGTATTGCTTCTAGCCCATTCTCTCTCTCCTCTAATCCAGAAACTACAATTACACATATACCTTTTGACTGTACACCAAATGCCTGTTATGCTCTGCTTTTTCCTCCCCTTTTTCTGTCCTTCATTTTGAAATTTTCTATTGTCCTATCATCCACTTCACAAATGCTGATTTCTGCTACATTCAGACTGCTGTTGAACACACCAATGGGTTATTTCCAATTATTTTTATATTTAGAATGACCATCTGTTTTTTTAATAAGTTCCAATTCTATATTGAAATAAATTATCTTTTAATCTTTGCACATATTTTCCTCTTTATTTAGCCTATTTAGTCATAGTTATTTAAGCTCATGTCAATTCTAATGTCTGGGTCTGCTTCTGTTAACTTTTCTCCTCATGTTTAGCCATTTGGATTTGGTTTTTCACGTGCCTCATAATTTTATATTGTATCTTTGACATTGTGGAGGAAAAAATTTCAGAGGTTGTGTTATCTACCTCCATAGGTTATGTTCTGATAGGCATAAGGAATACCAGTGGATCACTTTGCTCTTGTAAAGACTTGGCTTTCAGCTTTGTTAGATCTATTCTATCTCAGTACTGTATCACCCTTAATCTAAGAGTACAGCCTTTTTTGGGTCTCAGCTGAAAGCCCTGGAGTTCTCTTTATCTTGGAGAGGCTTGAATTCCAAGTTGTGTTAGTGTTACAGGATTTTTTTTTCTCTGTGTCAGTGCTCGCAGTTCTTGGTCAGGCCACTTCGAAGAATGAAGAGGTAGACCAGACAGTGTGGTGGGCAGCAAAGCAAAGTTTATTGAGTGGTAGCAAAATGATAGTACAAAGATCCTAAGGAGGGAGGGGACCTGAGAGGGTTGCCACCAGAATTTCTAAGTATAGGGGGTTTTGTGGCTTATTGGTGGGCCATTTTAATCTGATTAACCCTCCAGGCAATGCCTGTCATCCAATCAGGTTTTTGTCATCTATCTATCAGGTGGGGAGGGGAAGAGCTCCTTCCAGTAGTGTAAAATCCTTTAAAGAGTGATTCCTTCTAGGGGTGCCTGGGTGGCTCAGTGGTTAAGCATCTGCCTTTGGCTTAGGTCATGATCCCAGGATCTTGGGATAGAGCCTCGAGTTGGACCCTCTGTTCAATGGGGAGTTGGCTTCTCCCTCTTTCTCTCTCCTCCCCCTTGCTTGCTCTGTCAAATAAAAGAGTGGTTTCCTCTTAGGGCATGAGGTCCCTTGTCCCTCCCTGTCTGCCTTCCAACTATCCTTCATCACTGGGTGCTGAAATCTCTACTTTGCTCATTAGCCTCTAAACTGCTGTTTTCTGGGCAGCCCCGGTGGCACAGTGGTTTAGTGCCATCTGCAGCCCAGGGTGTGATCCTGGAGACCTGGGATCGAGTCCCACATCGGGCTCCTTGCATGGAGCCTACTTCTCCCTCTGCCTGTGTCTCTGCCTCTCTCTCTGTGTGTGTCTCTCATGAATAAATAAATAAAATCTTTAAAAAAAATAAATAAACTGCTGTTTTCTGGTGTAGGTTTTGTTCTGATTGGTTTGGTTCTGGGATATGCTTTGTGTATGTTGGGCTTTACAACTGGCCACTACCTGAGGGGAATTGCACTGGGCAATTGAACTACTTCTCTGCCATTCTTCTTTCTCTGGGAGTTCTCCCTCAAGTCCCAGCCACTTTAACAGCCCAAACTTTGGCCTTTGACTATTCAGCCCAGTAGTACTGCCAGCTTTTACTTGGCTTTTGTTTTCTAGTATCTAATTTGGAAAATCTGCTCAGGAGAAAAATTTTAGGGTGAATATGGAGCTCACTTCATGTTTCTCTTTCTCTCTCTCTCTCTCTCTCTCTCTCTCTCAGATTTTATTTATTTATTCATTCATGAGAGACACATAGAGAGGCAGAGACACAGGCAGAGGGAGAAGCAGGCTCCTTGCAGGGAGCCTGATGTGGGACTTTATCCCAGAACTCCAGGATCACACCTTGAGCCAAATGCAGACACTCAACCACACTGAACCACACAGGCACCCCTTAAAAAAAAAGATTTCATTTATTTATCCATGAGAGACACACAGAGAGGGGGGAGGCAGACACACAGGCAGAGGGAGAAGCAGGTTCCATGCAGGGAGCCTATGTGGGACTGAATCCCATGACTCCAGGATCACTCCCTGAGCAGAAGGCAGATGCTTAACTGCTGAGCCACCCAGATGTCTCACTTCATGTTCTTCTCTCTCAGAATCATATAGATTCAACTGGTACAGCCACTCTGGAAAATTGTGTGGAGGTTCTTCAAAGAGTTAAAAATAGAACTACCCTATGACCCAGCAACTGCACTGCTGGGGATTTACCTCAAAGATACAGATGAAGTGAAATGGCAGGACACTTGCACCCCAATGTTTATAGCAGCAATGTCCACAATAGCCAAACTGTGGAAGGAGCCTCGGTGCCCATCGAAAGAAGAATGGATAAAGAAGATGTGGTCTATATATACAATGGAATATTACTCAGCCATTAGAAATGACAAATACCCACCATTTGCTTCAATGTGGATGGAACTATTATGCTGAGTGAAGTAAGTCAATCGGAGAAGGACAAACATTATATGGTCTCATTCATTTGGGGAATATAAAAAATAGTGAAAGGGAATAAAGGGGAAAGGAGAGAAAATGAGTGGGAAATATCAGAGACGGTGACAGAACATGAGAGACTCCCAACTCTGGGAAACAAACAAGGGGTGGTGGAAAGGGAGGTGGGCAGGGGGTGGGGGTGACTGGGTGATGGGCACTGAGGGGGGCACTAGACGGGTGAGCACTGGGTGTTATGCTATATGTTGGCAAATTGAACTCCAATAAAAAAATATACAAAAAAAAAGAATCATAGAGATTCAAGTCCTGCCTGCTTTGATTATCCTTCAGTTTCTTCAAAGAGTTATTTTTATGTTTTTCTATATTTCTGTATTTATAAACATTTATATTTTCTATTCTATCCCACCCCCCTCTCAAGGGGGAAGAGTTAGTCTAATGCATGTTGCTCCATCCTGGCTGGAACTGGGAGCTTTAGCAATTCTTACCTTTTAAGTTTACAGTTATTCCACTCAACTACTTATCTGCCTGAACCAACTAAGATAGCATATTCTCTTTAAATCAAGAAATCTCAAGGGACACCTGGGTGGCTCAGTGGTTGAGCCCCAGCCTTCAGCTCAGAGTGTTATCCCGGAGTCCCAGGATTGAGTCCACATTGGGATCCCCTTGAGGAGCCTGCTTCTCCCTCTGCCTATGTCTCTGCCTCTCTCTCTGTGTCTCTCATGAAAAATAAATAAAAGAATCTCAAAAAATTAAGGAAATTCATTACTTTTATTTTGTATGTTATATCGAACCTACTGCCTTTCTGTGGGCAAAGCCAAAGTCAGTTGGCTAGGAGAACAGCTTTGTCTAAGTAATAAGAAGCCGGGTTGCAAAGAATGATGTGGTAAAGAATGAATGGGAATCAGGAAGTATAGCTATCAAATGAATACAGTGTATTTAAGCAAGTTGGTTATGAAGGGAAGCCAGAGATGATGGTGGTTAGAGGTTGAGGTGGGAGGACTCTATTTTAGGCATGAGGAGACTTGGGGATGTTTATAGCAGAGGGGTGGACTTAATGGAGAAAGTGATGCCAAAGATATAAAGACAACAGAAGATAATTAAGAGTCTCTAGCAGAGATGGGAATGGTAGGGTAAATTGCCCAGGTAAGATAGGTTGAAGGGAAAACAGAGGTAAAGACAGATTAAGCTGGGAGGTTTGAAAGAAAGAATGATGAGATACCTGATAGTGCCATTTTCTGGAAACATTTGGAATCCTGATTGGAGGGAACACTCAAAGAAATAGTAAAGAAGTAGAATTAAAGACTGGATGAGGCGAATGAGTGAGAGACATAAGTCTCTGACCGTGCCCAGGTGAATGATAGTATTGGGTTAAAAAAAAGGGGGGGGGGGAGGACTGAACAGCAGGTTTGGGAGGAAAATGTGTTAAGAATGAGTTTCTTTGTTTACACTGAATCCATCAACAGTCCATATTGACTTTTGCCTGTAAACTTTGAGATCCATGGTGCCTACTACCAAGATGAACCTCTGTTGCAAGCCGTGAGTATATAGTGCAGCAGAAGCATTCCGCTCTGCTAGATTCTGAATAGCTTCTGTTGTTAGAGGACACTGGGATATAAGAAAGGGCTTTTCAGAAAGAACATTAAGTGGAGGATTTATTTGACCTACGAACTTTTTTAAAACCATGAATACATCCCCTTGACTTGATATTGGAGATCAAGTGATCTATACTTTGAGTTCTTTATGAAAAATGGAAATCAGAGTCTCAAGGGAAAGAAAGAAAAACTGTGTTTTTTCTGGGGAAAAGGTTTTGTTTGTTTGTTTTTACAACAACAAAAGGGAAAATTGAGAGGAAAAAAAGATTTTAAGAGGGAAAAAGAGGGAAAGCAGGAGAAATGGGGTTAGCCAGGGGCCTGGAAAAATAGTGACTCTGAGCAAAGAAAGATGACTGAGTTGGAGGGAGGAGGAAGGCAAAACCCAGGAAATCACAGGGAGAGGGCGTGAGAAAAAGAGAAACATTTAAGGTGGGAAATTGAGGACAGTGACCTTGGAGGAGATTGGAAGACAAAAAGGAGTGCTATCGGGGATGAAAAGGTTTGCAGATTGAGGTAGTGGGTGGAGAGAGAATGGGTTGATGAGAGGGCGAGGAGGCTGCGGCGGTGTTTGTGCGCGAGGCCCCGAAGCAGTCTGGGCGGAGCAGGTGGCAGAGGCAGCCGCGGAAGAGGCCTGGCCCTTGCAGGTTTCCGCCACCATCACGTCTGGAGGATGCTCCCGGGCGGCGCGGGAGGACCGTAGGAAGACCGAGGCCAGGAGGACCGCGGTCGGGCCCGGGAAATCCATGAAGAGGGCAGACGGTGGGTCCTGCTGTCGCCGCCGCTGCCCCGCGCACCTCGCGCCTTACCGGTCCGGGGACGCGGCGCGAGCCCCGCAGCCCTCTCTGCAGTCTCCGGGCCGGGAGCGACGGCATCCCGAGGCGGCCGGCAGCTGGGCGGCGGCGGCCGAGGAGGAAGAGGCAGCGGCGGCCGCCGCACCCTGGATGAGGTGAGAGCGCTGCGGGAGCCGGGGGGTGGCGGCGCGGGCGCGGGGCGCGGGGCGCGGGGCGCGGGGCGCGGGGCTGGGACCCAGGGCCCGGCTACCCCGCGCCCGGGAGGGATGGGCGCCGACTCACAGCAGCTTGGACGGGGTCGGAGGACACCCAGGAGGAGGTCTTGGGGGGCCGATGCGCTGGTGGCGGGGGAGAGGGGGGAAGAGCGGTGGGGAAGTTGCCTAGAAATAAAGATGTGCTGCTGGATTGTGCTGGACTAAGGCTTGGGAAACGCGTCTCTCTCCCAGGTCTTGACACCCGCTCTGTCGGTGCCCATGAAGTTGAAGGCCATACCTACTGGGTCGAGTCAAAGGAGAGATCAACACAGGATGCAGAAGCCATGCCAGGGTGGAAGCATTAGGGACACCGAGCAAAAGGAGATAGAGGATCAGGAAATGTGCACGGGTGTACCGTTGAAGGAGCACCCATTGCTTGCTCTTACACCCTCTTTTTTTTTTTGTTTTTGTTTTTTTAATTTACGTGGTTTTTATTTATCTAAGATATAGCAGGGTGGGGTTTGGTGATGGTTCTTTCTTTCTGGGCTCTCTTCCCCTGCGGAGCCCGAGGGAGCTGGAGCTCTGCCTGTTGGCCGGATGAGGCCGTACAGAACAAGCTCCACTTAAATTCAGCCCCTTCCTTTGCACTGAGATGGAAGACTGGACAGATTAGGCCTACATTTTCTTCATGTAGCATTAGCAGCACAAAAATCTGCCATGCATATGAGTTTTGGGAGGAGAGACAGATTGTGCTATTGGCCATTTTTGAAATAAGCGTTTCTTTGTCTTGGCATTTTTAGCTTATTCTTTTATGGGAACCCAGTACTCATAAATCAGACTACAAGGCAAGAGTGTCTTCAGTCTCTAAGCTACTGTTAACTAACTAGGATGTGAAAAAAAGGAGCTTGATTTCCCTAGGCCTCGTTTCCTATGCTTAAAAAATCACAGTTTCGATCTTTTGAGGATTAACTACAGAACTAGATATTAATGGAAACTGCTTTCTGTGTTCAGGACTAGGCTTTATTTGTGAACTGAGAAACTAGTTTATTCACACTTAATTGTATTTATTCATCATACTGTCCACTGTGAGAAAAAGGAGTCAAAGACATTTAGTTAACAGTGCTTAAAGGAATCTATTTCTATTTCTAGAAAGGAATCATTTCTATTAAGAAACTCATAAAAAGATGACTGCTTTTAAGAAGGAATGAGGCAGCACCTAAAACTAATATAACACTATTCATTAACTGGAATTAAAATAAAAACTTAAAAAAGAGGGAGCACCTAGGAGGGTCAGGTCATGATCCTGTGGTCCTGGGATGGAGCCCCACATAGGGCTGAATCTTCTTCTCCCTCTCCCTCTCCCTCTTCCATTCCCCCATACTCATTCTCTCTCTCTCTCTCTCAAATAAATAAAATCCTTAAAGTATAACTTTAAAAAAGAAGGAAGGAGGCAAGAAGCACTCATTATTTGATTTTTTTAGAATGTGGAATTTTAGTCTAAACAATTACTTTTTCTTAAATGTATCTCTGTGGTGTTGAATATTTTTCACAGACTACTTTGGATTTTTTTAAAGCTTGAAATTTAAAAAAAATCATGTGAATATGTATTTATAATTTAAAGTCTTCTTAACTGTTTTATACATACTGGAGTGAATTATTTTCATAAAAAGGAGCATTGCTATTGCAAAATTTAAAATAGATCAAGACTCCTTTTATAAAAATGTGACTTTTCATACTGTCTTTGGTAACAAAAAGTTTATAGGGTTCTCTAGTTGTGTTTTAATTGTTAAAATAGATAGCACACTTTCATTATTTCCCTAATGGTTATTCATCTGGCAAATCTCTACATCTTAGTTGATATAATGATGAGCCTTGAAACGTTTTTAAACATTTCAGGAATTCCCAAATGAAGCAGTGTCAGGAACTTCACTGAGGTTGCTGCTACTCTGGCCCTCATTTAAAAATCAGTTCTTGAGTGCCTGAGTGGCTCAGTTGGTTAAGCCTCCAACTTATGATTTCAGCTCAGGTCATCATCCCAGGGTTGTGAGTTTGAGCCATATGTTGGCTCTGCAATGAGTGTCGAACCTGCTTGGGATTCTCTCTTTCTACGTCTGCCCCTCCCTGCTTGCACGCTCATGCACACATGCATTCTCTATTTAAAAAAAAATCAGTCCTCTAGGAATGTGTAGCATTTATTTATTTATTTGTTTGTTTATTTATTTATTTATTTTTAAATAGGCTCCACACCAACTGAAAGTGGGGCTTGAGATCAAGAGTTTCATGTTCACCCACGAGCCAGAGGGGCACCCCTTTACTTTCAAAAACATACCTGTCTTATCTATAGTACTTGCAGTTTCTGAGTGGTAGAGGCTTGTGCTTGGGAAGGGGTGTTTTGGATGTTCAATTTTTCTGTCAAGTCAATTTAAAAATGGAAGAGGACACCTCTGCACATTATCCAGATTCAATTAATTCTGCTATTTGTTGAGCAAGGATGGTAGAGGTCAGTGCAAAACTGGATGCAGGATGACCCTCAAGTAGCTCAGAATCTATAGCTGTAAACTATGCTCATTAAACTATAGAATGGAGTAAGTGCTGTAGCATAAATATGAACTATGGAAATGATAAACAAACAAATTAATTAAAGAACCTCTTCAGGGGAAGCAGACTGTATCCCAAGAGGTCATACAACGTGATATTATCTTGGAAAATATGTTAGGATCTGGTCTTTACCTTGTGGAATCTGTTTCTCAGGCTGGTATTAAACAAATCCACAAGGCTACTGTGGATTAATAATTTGCCCAGAAAGGCAAATTATTAGGAGGATTCTAACATCTCAAGGAACTAGACCCTCTTCTGTTACTTTAGTGAGGTCTCTGGGCATACTCACTGCATTTGGAAAACAAATTAAGACCTAAGATTGTTTTTGAAATGAATTTAGAACAAGGGAAAGCAATCAATGGATTCCAGATTTTAGAAATGGAATAGCTTTAAACAGAATGAACAAGGGAAACAAAAGAATTCTTTCTTCCCTGGATGGTGAGTGACATTAATGGTCAACCTCTCTTCTTACGTACTCCTTTTTTGTCTATTTCTGACATGCTAATGTTTTCAATTAGGTAACAATCTATTTGGCTTGGGAATCCTTGTGTCTCTTTTTAAGTGTTGGCATATCTTTTCTCTGAACCAGTTTGTGTTCCTTGTAAAGTTTACATTTTAGACATCAAGACTTACTTTCCTTTAGGTAAAATTCATGATGGGGGTAGGGAAGGTATAGCCCCTATGTGCTGGCAATATGAGCTAGGTGATTAATGGCTACTAAATGTAGTTCAAAGAAGCAGAGGACCAGAGAGGGCTTCACACATACACAAGAGGTGAATTTTATCTGGCCTGGCAAAACAATGAAGCCAGGGTTGGGTGGGAAGCAAATTTTAGCAAAGGGATAAAAAAATGTACAGCCCTGGGAAAATGCTTTCTTGAAATGAGACCCATGCTTTGATAGAACTTTTCAATGAGGATTTAATTCAAAAGTGATCCTATTTCAAGTATGCAATTATTTAAAAAGAGAAATTAAGTGAGTTGCCAGCTGATGGCAATCTGTCTCAGGGTGCACTTTTAAACCCTAGCAGATTGCATTTTTTTTAAAGGAGATTTTATTTTATTTTAAAGATATTATTTATTCATGAGAAACACAGAGACATAGGCAGAGGCAGAAGCAGGCTCCTTGCAGGGAGCCCAATGCAGACCTCGATCCCAGGACCCTGGGATCCTGGCATGAGCCAAAGGCAGATGCTTAACCACTGAGTCACCCAGGCACCCCCAGATTGCATGTTCTAGGTAGATGGCCTGGAACCAGCAGACAATTGTAGGGGGAATGATGTCAGAGAAGGTTAAATTCCTAACATCAAACTTCAGCCAGTATGTCTCTTTAGCCATCTATCTTTTTGTAATTATTATTTTGTTACTTCTTTATTGAGGTATAATTGACATAAAACAAACTGGGCAAATTTATAGTGTACAATTTGAAAAGTTTTGACATATGTGAAATTATCACATGCTCATCATCCCAAAAGGTCTCCTTCTTCCCTTTTATAACCCTCTCTCCTTCTTTCCCCCATTAACACACAGGCCACTAAGCTGCGTTCTGCCACTATATGTAAGTTTGCATTTTCTAGAAATTTATATAAATGAAATCACATAATAGGTAATCTTTGTTTTGGTATGGCTTCTTTCACTCAGCATAATTATTTTGATATTTCTCCATGATGTCATGGATATCAATAGTACATTTTCTTTTGTTGCTGAGTAGTATTCTCTTGTATGGATATGCCGCAGGTTGATTATTTCACCACCTGTTGCTTCCAGTTTTTGGTTATTACAAATAACACTGCTGTGAACATTCATGTGCGAGTCTTTGCGTGGACACATGCCTTCATTTCTTGTAGGTAAATTTCTAGTAGTAGAACAGTAGGCATATGTTTAATATTTTAAGAAACCACCAAATTCTTTCTCAAAGGGGTTGTATCCTTTGACATTCCCACTAGCAATATATGAAGGCTCCTGTTTCTCCACATTCTTATCACCACTTACTATTGTCTTTTTTATTAGAGCACTCTAGTGTGTGTGAAATGGTATCTTATGATTTTGGTTTGCATTGTCCTAGTGATTGCTGATGTTGAACATCTTTTTATATACTTAATTACCATCCATATATTTTGGGTGAAGTGTCTGTTGAAATCTTTTGCCTAGTTTTTTATTGAGTTGTTTGCTTTTCTATGGTTAAATTTGGGATTTTCTTATGTATTAGAGATACAAGTCTTTATTATAGAGGTACTTTGTAAATATGCTCTCCCAATCTATCTCGTCTTTCCATTTTAATAAACGTCTTTTGAAGACCAAATATTCATAAATTTTGCCAAAGTAAGTGCAAACTACCAAATTTTTCTTTTTTGGATTTTTGCTTTTAATGTCATATCTAAGAAACTATTGCTTAACCCAGTATCACCAAAATATTCTCCTATATTTTCTTGTAGAAATGTTATAGTTTTACATCTTACACTTGGTCTATGATTCATTTTGAGTTAACTTTTGTATGTGGTACAAGATATTGATGAGGGTTCATTTTTTACAGATAGATATCTACTTGTTCAAGCACTGTTTGTTGAGAACTCTGTTCTTTCTCCATTTAATTGCTTTGGTACTTTTATTGAAATCTATTGATCAAATATATATAGGTCTATGTCAGAATTTTCTATTGATCTATTTGTCTATTTTAAGACCAATACCATATTGTCTTGTCTTTTTTTTGAAAGCCACTGACTTTATTGATTAAAAAAAAAACTTTATAAGGACAGTGCCTCTTCTTGCCAAAAAAGGAGCCAAATAGCATAAGACAGACCAGAGATGGAAGTGGGAGTGAGGGAAAAGCCAGGAATCCATTTGGAAAAGCTGATAATTGTTGACATGAAACTGGCAAGGGAGGAGAAAGAAGATGCATGCAAGAGCAAGAATTCAAAAAAAAAAAAAAATTGAAATGGTGAGGGGAAAGAACTCCCAATGACCTTGTAGTACATCACAGGTGAATATGACAACAGCAATCTCTTCCTTTGTAGAGGATGGGGAGGAGTCCCCATGTCCTGCAAACTCTGGAAACTCAATGCTGGGGCTAGGGATTGGAGGCTCCCCAAAGAGCCTCACAAGAAGGCACTGTACCACTCTAGAAGGCCCTTGAGGTAGTCCCAGGACTGCTTGGCATTGGTACCACATGTGTCCTTCATCCATTCCCGGAAGACATCTTCATCTTCCTTAGCACCAGAAACTGGCCAAGGACCATATAAGCCTTGTCAAAGCCCCTTCCTCCAGCTTCTTGCCCAGAACTTCACCAATCCTGGCCAGGCTCCCTGGTGGCCTCTTCCCCCCACCCCCATGGATTCTGCCATGATATCTCAGTGCTTTGGGGAGGTTATCTTCATCAGTTTAATTGGTAGCTTTAGCTCCCATATAGCTCCTCCTGCCACCCAACCACTCCCACTGATGCCTCATCCCACTCCATATGATCTTGATCACAGCAGTCCTTTTTAAGTTTGAAGATCATGTAGTGTCAATCTTCCAACTTTATCCTTCTTATTTTAAATCATTTTGGCTATTCTAAGTCCTTTGTATTCTCATATACATTTTAGAATCTACTCCTCAATACAGACAAAAGTCCTGCTGGTAATTTAAGTGGGATTACACTAAGCCTACAGAATTGGTATTTTAACAATATTGAATCTCCTGATCCATACACATGGTACGTACTCCATTTATTCAGGCTAATGGTTCTCAGCTGTGCCTCATAAGGGACATATGACAGTATCTGGACACATTTTTGTTTATCATAACTCAGGAGAAGAAACTAAAACTGAAATGAAAAAGTGAGTGAAGATAAATTCATGAGATATCAAAATTTGTGGATAGAGCTAATGCAGTACTTGGAAGAAAATTATGGCACTAAAAAAGAAAGTTCTTAAATCAATGATCTAAGCATCCACTTTAAGAAACTGGAAAAGTAAGAGCAAATGAAATTCAAAGTAAGCAGAAGAAAGAAACAATAAAGGATCAAGCAATAAACCGAAAAGAGAGGAAAAAATAGAGAAGATTAATAAAGCCAAAACCAGTTCTCTGAAAAGGTAAATAAAACTGATAAACTTCTAGTCAAGTTTATCAAACAAAAATATATGATATGATATATTTCCTTATGATAGATAAGGACTATTGGGGATATTGGGAATGAGAAAGATGACATCACTACAGATTCTACAAATATCAAAGGACTAATAACTGACGGGGAATTCCAACCCATTAGGATACCTGAGTGGCTCAATTGGTAGAGCATACAACTCTTTTTTTTAATTTCTTTTATTTATTTATGATAGTCATAGAGAGAGAGAGAGAGAGGCAGAGACACAGGCAGAGGGAGAAGCAGGCTCCATGCATCAGGAGCCCGATGTGGGATTCGATCCCTGGTCTCTAGGATCGCGCCCTGGGCCAAAGGCAGGCACCAAACCACTGCGCCACCCAGGGATCCCTTTTTTTTTTTTTTTAGCATACAACTCTTGATCTCAGAGTTGTAAGTTTAAGCCCCATATTGGGTGTAAAGATTATTTAAAAATAAAACCTTATAAAAAAGAAAACAGAATTCCAAGCCATCAATAGCAGAACATTAAACCAAACGCAGTCCTCTGAGCACAGGACCCTATACAAGCGCACAAGTTGCACAGAAAAGTCTACTCTGCTGGTTATAGAATTCTAGATAACTGCTTTTATTTTTTCTTTCAATATGTTATTATTTCTTTTATTTTTGTGTTTTTGTTTCTTCCAGTACTTTAAAGATGTTGCTATGCTGTTTTTTAGCTTGCAATTTTTCTAATGAGAATTCTGCTCTCATTATCTTTGTTTCTCTATATAAAATGGGTCTGTTTTCCCTTTAATGCCTTGAGGATCATCCCTTTTTCATTAATCTTAAGCAGTTAGTTATAATGAAGTCTGATGCAGTTATTTTCTTTGTGTGTGTGTGTGCTTTGATTTTTTTGTTGAGCTTATTAGATCTCTATGCTTATAATTTTCATTAAAGTTGGGATAATTTTAAGCTATTATTTCTTCAAAAATTCTTTGTTGCCCCTTCTACCTAATTTTCTTTGGGGACTCCAATTACCCAAAAATTGTATCAATTGAAATTTTCCCATATATCACTGACACGCTGTTCTCTTTTCATTTTTCCAGTCTCTTGTCACTGTTTAATTTTGGATCATTTTTATTGCTGTGTCTTCAAGTTGACTAACCTTATCTTCTGCAGTGTCTAATCTAATAGTAATCCCATTCAGTTCATTATTCATCCAGATACTGGCTTTTTCAACTCTAGAAGTTTGATTTGTCTTTAAAAAATGTATGTTACCTAATCTGATCAATCTTTCTACTTTCTTAAACATATGGAAAGCTATAATAAATATTTTAATTCTAATATCTGTGTTGGTTCTAGTTATACTTAGAGTGATTAATTTTTCTCTCCATACTCAGTATTGAATATTTTCCGGCTTCTTTATATACCTGTAATATTTTATTAGCTGTCACACATTGAACATTTTACTTGCTAGATGCTAGATAATATTATATTTCTATAAATATTCTTGAGCTTTATTTGGGGACATAGTTAACTTATTTGGAAACAATTTGATCCTTTCAGGTATTGTTTTTAATCTTTGTTTGATAGAGCCAAAGCAACATTTCATATAGGGACTGACTTTCCCTACTACAGGGGTGATATCCTTCTGAATACTTTACTTATGAGTTTTTATGAAAATTATGTAAATTACGAGGGTTTTTTTTTTTACTTTAGTTAGTAGAGAGACAAACTATTTCCACCCTTGTATGAATAGAAGGATCATTTCCTCTGATTCTTACCCTTAGTTTTCTCATACAAATATGCTGATCATCACTCAAATGAATATTCAAGATATCTGGAGTTTACTCTTCTTTCTGGTACTCTGCTCTATGCACTCTAGCAGCCTTGGCCATCCCAAATTTCTAGCTTTATCTCCTCAACTTTGGGAGACAACTAAGCTTTGCCTGGGTTCCTTCTACCACTGCTACTTGTAAACTCTCTTTAGGCAATAAACAAGGGCTCATTTTGTTTCTCTTGTCTCAGGGATCACTGTATGTGTTGCCTGATAACCAGGGCCTTAAAGTAATTGTTTATGTATTTTGTCTAATTTTTTAGTTATTTCTGTCAAAGGTGAGGAAAAATAAATATGGACCCTGCTACATCATGCTGTCTGGAAGTAGAAGTACCTCTCTAGCCATCTTTTTTTTTTTTTTTAAGATTTTATTTATTTATTTATTCATGAGAGACAATGAGAGAGAGACAGAGACACAGGCAGAGGGAGAAGCAGGCTCCACACAAGGAGCCCTATGTGGGACTCAATCCTGGATCCCGGGATCACGCCCTGAGCCAAAGCAGACACTCAACCACTGAGCTACCCAGGTGTCCCTAGCCATCTTTCAAATTAGTAGTTTTCAACCCTGACCACATTAGAATTACCTGGCATTGGGAGGAAATTTTAAAAATGGATGTACAGTATCTACTCCAGACCAGTTAAACAAGATTCTTTTAGATTGAGGCCCTAGCATCCATATTCCTTAAAAATACTCTGAGTTTTCTCATATACACTAGGGTTAAAGAACCGTGGATTTAAAAATAATTATTGCATTTAGGGGCACCTGTGTAACTCAGTCGGTTAAGCCTCCAACTCTTGATTTCTGCTCAGGGCATGATCTCAGAGTCATAAGATTTATTCTGATTTTAACTTAGCATCACATGGCATAGCTCTGAGTCCATTCCTGAGATATTCTGTTGTACTTATATCTTTTTTTTTCTGTTGTACTTATATCTATCTGTTTTATAGATTTATGCAGTCTCTGGCACTAGGAGTTCATCTGCGTTTGGGTCACATAGCAGTGAACAAATGGATAAAAGAAGTTTAGAAAAGTTAAAGCAGAGGCCACTATGATCTTAGAATATTGAGACAAATGATGCCATTACTGTTAATATTTGGAAGATAAATTCTTATCGTAAATGTGACCTTAGGTGGTTTGAAGGGGTTGCCTGTAGAAAAATGAATTGTCAGAAAGAATACAGCATCTTGACATGGACTTTCATTAGGTCCCATAATTGTGGTTTGCCAATGAAACATACCATCCCCAACTGGATGTGCAGAACATTGTGCTGGAGGGTCATGGTCCAAATCACTAAGTTCCTTATTAATCCATTTCAGCACCATAGTCTGTGCTTTTCTTCCAGCTCCTCACTTTCTTGGTGTGTGCTCAAAGGTCCAGCCAAAACTCTTGATTATCCAGGTGGCAGGGAAGGATTGTTTCTTTCACACCAGTTCTGCCAGACACAGAGCCTCCCTCAAGCTGCGGCCTCAGCCTCCCCATGAGGTAGCTGGTGCCTCTAGGCCCAATGGAGCTCATGCATGTGACACCTCTCTCTCTTTCTAAAACAAAAAAAAACTATTTCATTTATAAATAATTCTGAGAGACTTTGGTGTTCTGTCACTCCAACCAAGACATAAGGCAGGGAGGCAGTGTAATGCTATAGAAACTTTTAAAGCAGGGAACTGTCATATTTAGATCTTTCCTTTAGAACTGTGTGACAACCATATGGGAGATGGGGTTAGGTGTGTTGAATGAAGATATAGGGGATCATTGAGAAGCTAGGGTCAGAGGTAATGAGGGCCTGAACTTGGGCATTGGTAGTAGAGAAGGTGAAGAAGGGATGAACTTGAGAATTTCTGAAGTAGAAGGGATAGGATTTGCTGATCAAGAAGGATGAAACAAGAGTTACTCTTAAATTTCTAGGTCAATTATGGAGTAAGTAATAATATCATTAACTGAGATAGATAATATGGTATGAGAAGTAGGTATCAGGGAAATGAATTACTTCAGTTTGGGACATCCAAAAGTTGTCTTGTAGAACCATCTCTGACCTGAAATTTTTCTGAGCCATAGGAGAGAGAAAACATTTAGAGCATATCTTCTGAATGTGCTGTAAAATTTTTAATAGGTGTATCTTTCTCTTTTATTTGACTTAGGTATATATTAAAATATATTTACATTTCTTGTGCATGCATCAGTTAATAGTAGAATAAAGTAGGTATCTTGTAGATGACAAGGTCAGGGATTATTGTAGAGATTTGTTAATGCTTATTTATTTATTGAGGCTGTGGGAGCATTCATTTCTCCCTCTTTTGGACAAAACCCCTACATTCCTGGGGAAGTGGCAATATGGTGGAAAAGCAGGACTCAACTCACCTGGCCCCACAAACTTACTTAGATAACTCTCAAAACATCCTGAACACCTACAAATTCGACCTGAGATTTAAAGACAGAATAGCTGGAATGCTACAAAGAGAACAGTTGTTGCTTCTAACAGGGTAGGAAGGTGAAAAATGAATAAAAAAAGAATAAAGTGGGGAAGGGAAACTGTGAGTAGCCGGGCTAAAGCAGAGTGGCAAAAGCCTCCAGAGCAAGAAAGCCCAGCCCCGGAGAAATGGGAACTTTAAAAATCCACACCGGAGTTTTCCCTGACTGAAAAGTGCTTAGCAAGGAAATCGGGCAGAATCGCAGGAGGGACAGTGAAGGCTTAAGATTCCTGAGTAACTATAAGTGGAGGGGGGCCCGGGGGAAAGCTCACTGCAAACTGCAGTCAGATATCGGTAAAAGGCTGGAGCCCCGCATTCCTCCAGGGCATTTGGGAGAAGCCAGTCAGTTAGGTGGACCAGGTCCAGAAGGAGGTGGCTGTATCCCATTCCCTTCAGGAGAGGCAGTCCCCGGGAGCACGGGTCCAGTGGCACAGGGCCCCAGATCCCAAGGCACCCAATAAAACAAAGTCAGAGATCAGGCATTCCCCCTGGTACAGGAGGAAGAGGGGACGGCACAGTAAAGCAAGAATTCTCCTACCTCCAGGCGCCCTGCAAGCTGTGCACCCACACCTGCCCCCAGGAGCATCTAGGCCAGTGCGGACTGGGAGACTGTGGTTAGTTACTCGAGGGAGCTCCATTCTAGAGCTGGAAACCTGGCTGCCACCATTGTAGTTTTTCCTCTTTGTTTCACCTTGTGCCTGGGAGAGGCAGGACTGCCAGGGAACAAAAGCCTCACAGGATGAACAGCTCATACTGAGCCCAGCACCTGTCCAGGGGTGGGACATCTCTGCAAAGGCACCTGAGAATCAGCACAGCAGACCCCTCCCCCAGAAGAACTGCTGGAAAAACAAGGGAAGAGCAAGTTTACTGACAAAGGAGCACTGGAAAGCTCCAGGACTGAGGGAAAATAGTATATAGAACTACAGGGTCCTTTTTTTTTTTTTCCATTATGACTCGTTTTTATATCAGACTAAAAATGTCCAATATTTTTTCTCTTTTCCCACCTAAACTACAATATTTTACCAGCTCTTCATTTTTAAGTTTTTTCCTTTTTGACTTTCATATTTTCACAATTACATGTCTTAGATATATTTTTCACTTTTGGATTCCCATCAATGTATTCAATTCAATTTTGGTAGATATATGAAATATGGGTGTTTGTTTTTTGTTTTTGCCTCGTTTTGTTTTACAATGGAACTTCGTACCTTCTAAAACATGACCAACATACACCCAGAACCAAGTGGAACACCATGTTGGCTCATTCTGTGAGATTATATTCTCTTCTGTCCCATTCTGCCCCCCTCTTTTATTTTGTTTATGTTTTTGTGGTCAATGTTGGGGCTTTATTTTTTTTTATTTTTTATTTTTTTTTTAATGTTGGGGCTTTATAGAAGTATTGCTGGTTTATATAAATTTGGGATTGAACATCTTCTAACACACATAACAAAATACACTCAAAATAAAAAGGATCACCCACTAGGACACCTTAGGTAGACTACATTCTCTCTCCACTACCACTTCCTCGCCACCATTATCCGCCCCCCTTTTTTCCCTCTATTCTCTACTCTTTTTTTTTTCTTTTTCTTTTTTCTTCTTTGTTTTTGGATTTTTATTTTTACTACTTTGTTTTTAAATTTGTTTTTCACCACAGTGGTCCTTTTGTTTTATTTTTTTCTATTCTTATTTTTCTTTAATTTTCTGGTTTCTGACCTCTTCAGAATCATCCAGGGTGTATTTTACTTAGTTTGTGGTTGATATTCTTGACTCAGGCCGCTCATACAGCCATTCTGCATTGGGCAAAAAGACTAGAAGGAAGAGTTCACCACAAAAG
Organism: Canis lupus baileyi; assembly: GCF_048164855.1. Lineage (NCBI taxonomy): Eukaryota > Metazoa > Chordata > Mammalia > Carnivora > Canidae > Canis > Canis lupus. The sequence goes on along the minus strand of NC_132849.1, from coordinate 7,835,450 downwards.
AATGAAATGGTATCAGTACTCTCTGCCACAGAGTTACAGGATTTGGATTTAAATATGATGTCAGAAATTCAATTCAGAAGTACAACTATGGAGCTACTGGTGGCTCTGGAAAAAAAGCATAAAGGACTCTAGAGACTTCATTATTGCAGAATTGAGATCTAATCAGGCTGAAATTAAAAATAGGTTAAATGAAATGCAATCCAAACTGGATGTTCTAACTGTTAGGGTTAATGAGGTGGAAAAGAGAATGAGTGACAAAGAAGACAAGTTGATGGTAAGGAAGGAAGCTGAGGAAAAAAGAGAAAAAACAATTAAGAGTCCACGAAGAAAGGCTTGGGGAAATAAATAATAGCTTGAGAAGGAAGAATATACATCTAATTGGGATTCCAGAAGAGGCTGAGAGGGAGAAAGGACTATAAAGTGTATTTGAACAAGTCATAGCTGAGAACTTCCCAAATCTGTGGAAGGAAACAGGCATTCAGAACCAAGAGATAGAGAGGATGCCCCCCCCAAAATCAATAAAAACCATTCAACACCTTGACATTTAATAGTGAAACTTGCAAATTTCAAAGATGAAGAGAAAATTCTTAAAGCAGCTCGAGACAAGAGACTCTTAACTTATATGGGGAGAAATATCAGATTAACAGCAGACTTCTCCACAGAGACCTGGCAGGCCAGAGAGGGCTGGTGTGATGTATGCAGGGTACTAAATGAGAAAAACATGCAGCCAAAAATACTTTATCCAGCAAGGCTGTCATTCAGAATAGAAGGAGAGATAAGGAGCTTTCAGGATAGGTAGAAACTGAAAGAATATGTGACTACCATACTGGTTCTGTAAGCAATATTAAGGGGGACCTGTAAAGAAAGAGGAAACCCAAAGAAACAATCCACAAAAACAGAGACTGAATAGGTAATATGATGACACTAAATTCATATCTTTCAATAGTTACTCTGAATGTGCATGGGCTAAATGAGCCCATCAAAAGATGCAGGGTACTGGAATTGATAAACAAGCAAGACCCACCTATTTGCTGTCTCCAAAAGACTCATTTTAGACCTAAGGACACCTCCAGCCTGAAAATGAAGGGATAGAGAACCATTTACCATTCAAATGGTCCTTGAAAGAAAGCTAGGGTAGCAATCCTCATATCAGATAAATTAAGGTTTATGCCAAAGACTGTAGTAAGAGATGAAGAGAGACACTATATCATACTTAAAGGGTCTATCCAACAGGAAGCTTTAACAATCATGAATATTTATGCCCCTAATGTGGGAGCTGCCAAGTATATCAATCAATTAATAACCAAAGTAAAGACATACTTAGATAATAATACACTAATAGTAGAAGACTTCAACATGGTACTTTTAGCAAATGAAGATCTTCTAAGCAGAACATCACCAAATAAACAAGGGCCTTTAAATGATACACTGGGCCAAAGAGATTTCATAGATATATATGGAACTTTCCATCCAAATGCAATTGAATACACATTCTTCTCAAGGGTACATGGAACTTTCTCCAGAATAGACCACATACTGGGTCAGAAATCAGGTCTCAACCAATACCAAAAGATTGGGATTGTCCCCTGCATATTTTGAGACTGCAGTACTTTGAAACTAGAACTCAATCTCAAGAAGAAATTTGGAAGAAACTCAAACACGTGGAGGTTAAAGAGCAAACTACTAAAAGATGAATGGATCAACCAGGAAATTAGAGAAGAATTAAAAAGATTCATGGGGATCCCTGGGTGGCGCAGCGGTTTGGCGCCTGCCTTTGGCCCAGGGCGCGATCCTGGAGACCCGGGATCGAATCCCACGTCGGGCTCCCGGTGCATGGAGCCTGCTTCTCCCTCTGCCTGTGTCTCTGCCTCTCTCTCTCTCTGTGACTATCATAAATAAATAAAAAATTAAAAAAAAATAAAAAAATAAAAAGATTCATGGAAGCTAATGAAAATGAAGATAAACCATTCAAAATCTTTGGGATACAGCAAAAGCAGTCCTAAGAGGGAAATACATCGCAATACAAGCCTCCCTCAAAAAATTGGAAAAAACTCAAATACATGAGCTAACCTTACACCTAAAGGAATTGGAGAGAGAAAATCAAGTGAAACCTATACCAAGCAGAAGAAAGATAATAAAGGATCGAGCAGAACTCAATGAAATAAAGACCAGAAGAACTGTAGAACAGATCAACAAAACCAGGAGTTGGTTCTTTGAAAGAATTAAGATAGATAAACCCCTAGCCAGCCTTATTAAAAAAAAAAGACTCAAATTAATAAAACCACAAATGAAAGAGGAGAGATCACAACCAGTGCCAAGGAAATTTAAATGATTTTTTAAAAGATTTTATTTATTCCCCCCCCCAAAAGGATTTTATTTATTCATGACACACACACACACACACACACACACACACAGAGGCAGAGACACAGGCAGAGAGAGAAGCAGGCTCCATGCAGGGACCCCGATATGGGAATCGATCCCAGGACTCCAGGATCAAGCCCTGGGCTGAAGGCAGGCTGAGCCACCCAGAGATCCCTATAAATGATTTAAAAAATATATTATGAGCAGCTATATGCCAACAAACTAGGTAATCTAGAAGAAATGGATGAATTTCTGGAAAACCACAAATTACCAAAACTGGAACAGGAAGAAATAGAAATCCTGAACAGGCCAATAACCAGATTAATTTTGAAGCAGTCATCAAAACCTCCCAAGACACAAAAGTCCAGGGCCAGATGGCTTCCCCAAGGAATTCTATCAAACGTTTAAAGAAGAAATAATACCTATTCTACTAAAGCTGTTTCGAGGTATAGAAAAGGAGGGAATACTCCCCACTCATTTTATTTTTATGAGGCCAGTATTACCATGATTCCAAAACCAGACAAAGACCCCACCAAAAAGGAGAATTATAGACCAATATCTCTGATGAATTCGGATGCAAAAATAATCACCAAGATACTAGCCAATAGGATCCAACAGTACATTAAGAATATTATTTACCATGACCAAGTGGGATTTATCCCTGGGATGCAAGAGTGGTTCAACACTCATAAAACAATCAGCGTGATAGATCACATCAACAAGAGAAAAAACAAGAACCATATGACCCTCCCAATAGATGCAGAGAAAGCATTTGACAAAATACAGCATCCATTTCTGATTAAAACTCTTTTAAAGTGTAGGGATAGAGGAAACATTCCTCAGCATCCTAAAGGCCATGTATGAAAAGCCCACAGCGAATATCATTATCTATGGGGAAAAACTGAGAGCCTTTCCCGTAAGATCAGGAACATGACAGGGTTGTCCACTCTCACCACTGTTATTCAACATAGTACTAGAAGTCCTAGCCTCAGCAATCAGGCAACAAAAAGAAATAAAAAGCATTTGAATTGGCAAAGAAGAAGTCAAACTCTCCCTCTGATGACATGATACTGTTTATAGAAAACCCCAAAGACTCCACCCCAAGATTGCTAGAACTCATACAGCAATTTGGCAATGTGGCAGGATACAAAATCAGTGGTATTTCTATACACTAACAGTGAGACTGAAGAGAGAGAAATTAAGGAATAAATCTCATTTACAATTGTACCCCAAACCATAAGATACCTAGGAATAAACAGAATCAAAGAGGGAAAGGATCTGTAAAACCACAGAACACTTCTGAAAGAAATTGAGGAAGACACAAAGAAATGGAAAAACATGCCATGTTTATGGATTGGAAGAATAAATATTGTGAAAATGTCAATGTTACCCAGGGCAATTTACACATTTAATGCAATCCCTATCAAAATACCATGGACTTTCTTCAGAGAGTTGGAACAAATCATCTTAAGATTTGTGTGGAATCCGAAAAGACCCTGAATAGCCAGAGGAATATTAAAAAAGAAAACCAATGCCAGTGGCATCACAATGCCAGATTTCAAGCTATATTACAAAGCTGTGATCATCAAAACGGTATGGTACTGGCACAGAAACAGAAATATAGATCAAGGAATAGAATAGAGAACCCAGAAATGGGCCCTCAACTCTATGGTCAACTAATAATATTCAACAAAGTGGGAAAGAATATCCACTGGAAAAAGGACAGTCTCTTCAATAAATGGTGCTCATAAAATTGGACAGCCACATGCAGAAGAATGAAACCAGACCATTCTCTTACACCATACACAAAGATAAATTCAAAATGGATGAAAGATCTAAATGTGAGACAAGAATCCATCAAAATCCTAGAGGAGAACATAGGCAACAACTTTTTTGATCTTGACCACAGTAACTTCTTGCAAGATACATCTATGAAGGCAAGGGAAACAAAAATGAACTATTGGGACTTAATCAGGATAAAAAGCTTTTGCACAGCAAAAGAAACAGTCAACAAAACTAAAGACAACCTACAGAATGGGAGGAGATATTTGCAAATGACATATCAGGTAAAGGGATAGTATCCAAGATCTATAAAGAACTTACAAAACTCAACACCCAAGAAACAAACAAAAAAATCAATCATGAAATAGGCAGAAGACATGAACAGAAATTTCACCAAAGAAGACATAGACATGGCCAACAAGCATACAAGAAAATGCTCTGCATCATTTGCCATCAGGGAAATACAAATCAAAACCACAATGAGAATGGTGAAAACTAACAAGACAGGAAACAATGAGTGTTGGAGAGGATGTGGAGAAAGGGGAACCCTCTTGCACTGTTGGTGGGAATGTGAAATGGTGCAGTCCCTCTGGAAAACTGTGTGGAGGTTCCTCATAGAGTTAAAAATAGAGCTACCCTATGACCCAGCAATTGTACTACTGGGTATTTACCCCAAAGATACAAATGTAGTCAAATGCTGAGACACCTGCACCCCAATGTTCACAGCCGCAAAGTCCACAATAGCCAAACTGTGAAGGAGCCACTATGTCATTTGACAGATGAAAAGATAAAGAAGATGTGGTCGATATATACAATGGAATATTAGCCATCAGAAAGGATGAATACTTACCATTTGCTTTGACGTGGATGGAACCGGAGGGTATTATGCTGGGTGAAATATGTCAATCAGAGAAGGACAATCATCATATGGTTTCACTCATACGTGGAATATAAGAAATAGTGAAAGGGATTATAAGGGAAAGGTGGGAAAAATTAGAGAGGGAGACAAGCCATGAGAGACTCCTAACTCTGGGAAATGAACAAAGGGTTGGGGAAGGAGAGGTGGGTGGGAGGTTGGGGTGACTGTTGATAGGCACTGAGGAGAGCACTTGATGGGATGAGCACTGGATGTTATACTATATGTTAGCAAATTGCACTTCAGTAAAAAGAAATGAAAAAAAAAAACCCTACATTTCTTTTAGAAAATTACCTTTTTTCCCCATTGTTCATTAAAGGAAAGGTCAATTAAGGTCTCCCAGCTATATGATGCTGATGAGACTCACATTAGGACAATCTGACTGTCTTCATAAACATCGCACATATTTGGTGGTGCCACATAAAGTAGAAAAATGGTTGAAACCAGGTGTTTCCTGGCTCCTTATTGTTTCTTCTGCCCTTTCTGAGCCTATTCTTTTGAGTCTTCAACTCTTCCTTTGATTCTGTGGGTCTTCCCTTCCAGCTATCCTTAAAAAAAATTTAATTTAGCCAAAGTTGGCTTATTCATCTTTTCAAAAAGTATGTATGGAATGCCGGCCATAATACTGGGTGTTGCAATAGAATGAAGAGTAGGATTATTGAATAAAGGCTCTGCCTTCACAAGCTTAAGTTTAATGAAGTTGTAGGAATGGTGAGGAGATACACAGCATATATATATATGATAAAGTGATTTCTGATGTTAATAAGGTTTATAAGGAAAATAAAATAAAATCATTGATTAGAGAGGGACCGAGCAGGTTGTGAGAGAACTGTAATTGTCAAGCCCTAAAGTCAGAATAAGCTTGGAGTGTTTGAGGAACAGAAGGATGACCAGGACCGAAGGAGCATGCTGAACAGAGGGAGAGTGGCAGGAAATGAGAGAAGAGGTGAGCTGAGATCTTGTAGACTGTGGTAAGAATTTGATTTGCTTTGGAAAACCAATGTAGGGGTTGAAGCATTAGCATGACATGATCTCGAAAATGTTTTAAAATATCACTCTGCTTTTGTAGAATAGACTTTAGGAGGCCAAGAGTGGAAGCAAAGGAGGCTACTTTGGAGACTGTTACAGTAAGTAGACCAGATATGAGATAGTGGTTATTCATATTGTGGTGGTAGCAGTCAGGCTGGTAAGAAGTGAATGGAGTCAAAATATATTTTGGAAGGGCACCTGGGTGGCTCAGTCGGTTAAGTGTGTGCCTTTGGCTCAGGTCATGATATAGGGGTCCTGGGATAGAGTCCCACATTGGGCTCCCTGCTCAGCAGGGAATCTGCTTCTCCCTTTGCCCCTCCCCCAACTCATGCTCCTGCTTGAGCCCAAGAGTGCATGTATGCACACACGCCATCCCTCTCCCCCTCCCTCTCTCTTTCTCTCTCATGTGCACAAAAATAAACAAAATCTTTAAAATATATACACACACAGGAGGTAGAGCCAACAGAATTTGATGGTGAATTAGATGAGGAGGTATCAGAGGCCCTTTTCAAAAAAAGTATTTAAACCTAAAATTTCTCTAAGAAAATTAAGTCTATTTAAACAAAAGATTTTTTTCATGTTAATGGGGAAAAAAAGATTAATTTTTCCCCATGCCCTCAGGAATTAGTTCAGGGATAGGCACTTGACTCAAACAGATTTCTTCAGGGGCCTCCTGAAAGAGGCAGCCTCTCTTCTAATGCATGCAAGCCTCAGAGAATTTCTGTAGGGCCTCCTGGCAGATAATTCACTGCATTGAAGATGCTGAAAATAAAATCAGAACAGAAAATGACTGAGATGAGAAAGATAACTTCACTGTTGGAGTCTTTGTATTAAGCTATATTTGAAACCTTGGGTTGAAGTTTTCTGCTTAACCGTAGTTGAAGTTTTTTCCGACTCATTATGGGGGTGGTGGTGGTTAGGTGATATGGGACAGGGCTGGAGGTCTCTCCAATGGAGGGGACCCTGGATAATATAAAAAACACCTTCACAGAGGGTTGCATATGATGACCAGATGGAGAGCCCCATAAACAAAGAGTATTTGTGCTAGATCTCACAAAATTCTGTAATTTAGATTTTGATCATCAACATTTATGGCAGCAGCAGTATCATTGTTATGATGATTGCATTTATAATTTGCATCATTAATAGTTTTTACTGAGCACTTGCTACATACCAAGCCATATCTTAAGCAATTTATTAACATAATGTCATTTGATCCTCACTGCAATTCTGTGAGAAAGATATTATTTTCCTTTTTATAGAAAAGTTAAATAATGTGGCACCATATCACAGTTACAAAATGGTAGAAGTGGTGCTTAATTGGCAGGTGCTAAATCTGTGTTTCATGTGCATTGGAGTAATTATTTTTGTCCATCTTGCTTTTAAAATATTTCTTTTCAGTGGCCCTAGATTTTCTTTTTCTTAGAAAACAAACCAAAACAAGAACAAAAAGCCTGTGATAGAGCTTTGACAAATATGGTCTGGTCTCCAAATTAGCATAACAAGTGTAAAATGTCATTTATTTTAATATAATAAGCTCCATTATCAAAATTTGACCTTGGGAGGGTTTGCTTTCTTGTTATTTTTTTTTCTTTTTTTTTTTTTTGAGGGTTTGCTTTCTAATTCATACAGTCTAAGTCAGTCTAAGTCCTGGAAGCACGGAAAAATGAATGACCTGTTTAAAACAAAAAGAGGCATACCTGGATGTTACTGAAAATCTATCAGAAAAACATCAAATAGTTCCATATTCAAATCAATAAAAGTGGGTGAATTGTACATTTCAAAGCAGAATCTGGAGCACTGTTCAAATAACAAATACTTAAAACAAGCTGGGCTCACTGCCCAGACCAATAAACACATGAATTCACAGAATGGGGCGATTTTGTTCACTCTGTGTGTGTGTGCTTATTGCACACTCACATTCAACTGTGCAACATTAGCTCAGAGAAAGTGGAACCAAGAAATGTCAATATGAACAAGTGACCTTAGTGTACAAACAGAAATAGTACCATATTTTAGCATCTTTCTTGTTTCCAAAGTATTTAAATCTGTAACATCTTTTTGCCTTCTTGCTATGCATATCTTGACTTTGGAATCTCCAACTAAATAGCTTTATTAATTTCAACAAGAAAGGTTTTCATGGGGGCACCTGGGTGACTCAGTTGGTGAAGCATCTGCCTTCAGGTCATGATCTCCGGGTCCTGGGATCCAGCCTTGGCATCAGGATCCCTGCTGAGTGGCAAGTCTGCCTTTTCCTCTCCCTCTGCCCCTCCCTGCCTACCCCCTGCTTATGTGTACATGTGTGCTCACCCTCTGTCTTTCTCAAATAAACAAACAAATAAATAAATATTTTTTAAAAACAAAGGTTTTCATGGATTGCACATATCTTCTAAAAGAAAAAAATATTCTTGGTAGTAATTAAAAGCACATTCTGGAAAGAGAACTCTTAAGCAATGTATTATACAGAATGGTCTTACAAAAGTACTATTTATTTGGTCCTTTAATTGTCACCATAAATCTAGGTCCTACTGTGTAGACTTAAATAAATGTTCTAAATTATTTTTCTTAACTGCAAAGAGAATAATAGCTTCTTTTTGAATGAGAGAGCTAAGTCTTTAACTATACAGCATCACCTTGGATTGAGGGAAAGTTTAGGAGCCTTATGAATCAGTCGTCTATTGCTGCATTGCAAATTATTCCAAAACTTAGTGACTGTAATGGTGAATTTTATGTGTCAACTTGACTGGATCACAGGGTCTCCAGATATTTGGTGAAAAATTATTTCTGGGTGAGTCAGTGAGGGTGTTTCCAGATGAGATTAGCAGTTGGAATTGGCAGACTGAGGAAGGCAAATTGCTCTCCCCACTGTAGATGGGCACCATTGAATTCCTTGAGATCCTAAATAGAACAAAAAGACAGAGGAAGGGAGAATTTGCTCCCCCTGCCTGGGCACATGAGTTGACACATTAGTCTTCTAACCTCAGACTGGGATTTATACCATGGGCCTTCTGGTTCTGGAAACAACATCAGCTTTCCTGGGTCTCCAGCTTCTAGACAGCAGATAGTGGGACTTCCCAGCCTCCATAATTGCATGAGCCAATCCCTTATAGTAAGTCTCGTTCTGGTACCAAGAGTGAATTACCAGGGATCATTGGGGGCTACCTTAGAGACTGCCTACCACAGTCTACATCCATTACAGAAATGCCTGGAAATTCGAGGAACAACAGGATTGGCTCCCTTCCTTCCTTCCTTTTGAAATGAGGCTAGTATAGATCAAGCACAAAAAAGAAAGGATAAATGGATTCAGAGCTGAGGCCAAAGACTATGCCATGTTGTTTCCATCTGTATCTACAGAACAAAAAACATCAGATTCTACTTCCTCAATCACCCCTCCAAGCATCCCTGAAAGATATGGTCAACAGTGACTGGTTCCAGCTATCTTCTTGCATGCCGCAAGGGTTGAGGAGAACAGTGTCTGGACAGTGTAAACTGTTTGCAGCACAAGAGGTACACTGGTTGAAAGGCTCTGCCTTAGATAACCTATTGGGAGACCACCTTGTATATGCAGTTTACGGTGATGGTTTCTAACCACAATGTGTTTAGCAAAGTTGGCTTGCGAAAAGATCCTCGTTGGTGTATCCATTGTCTCTCCTATGTACCACCATGTAACAGTACTTGCCACCAAATTAGAGTATGTTTTTAATATAAATTAGCAAAGCTGCCCTCATACTGGTTGCGGCTTGGTAGAGCCAGAAACTGGGGGCATATATCCCATTAACATACTATTTATAACATTACTTATGTTATTAGTAAAATTAATAACTACTGATTTTTAAATTAATAACTTTCGTAATTATTTTTCATTATTGCATTATTTCACTCTTGAAGTAATACTTAAACTTTTATAATTCAAAGGATTAACAGAATTTCCACATGTAAAACATATAAGGACATTTTCACTCCAAATTATACCTAGAAAATTTGCCTGTATTTGAAGATGAATGTTCAGATAGTAACAAAAATCTACGTGGCACATTCTATATGTATTAGTGGCATGCTCTGGTCATCAGATACTATGGTATCCACATAAGCACAAGTTCAGAGATGTAAGAAAGCATTTGAAGTAAGCATTCAGCTATTGAGTTTTCTAAAACTGAAGCCAAATGGCAGATTTTGGCTCAATGGCAGTGCTGAACTTTGGTGCATCTCTAAATTTTATACCTTCTTCTTACTCTTCTAGTTTGACACAGGGGCTAGTTTTTCTCAGCCTTCAACTTGAAGAGCCTCAGCTCTTCAATGGCTACAACTTTTTTTCTCTTTTCCTTGCTCCAGGAAAACCTTAAAAGCCATTTGTATATTTTAAGACTTTTGTGTATCTTACCTCCTTCTGTCTTGGCTGGCCCCCAGGACCTCTCTTCCTTTTACCCCATCATCTCAGGACTTGGTCTGTCCACATCTCCCAGGCAGAAATTGGATGTCAAGGAAGACTGGAAAAAGGGCCCAATCTCTGCAAATAAAGAAGCAGGAACTGAGGTAGACAACTGGGGCCCTACTTTTGGTTGAACTGGGCTGTTATACTTCAGTAAAAGAAAACGGGAAGCAGAGTCTGGCCTGAGATGAAGGGACTGTCAAGAGCCTAGAAAATGGTTCAGCCCTTCAGGCTGAGGTTCTGAGCTGTGATTCCCCTGTCCTGTTCAGGGGGTAGATTTTAGAAAAAAGTGGCACAAAGGGTGGCACAAAAGACCCAAGATTAAAGAAGCAGACTGGTCCGGTGAGACAGATTTAAGTAGAGGCAGAAGGCAGGCCTAGGGTGCCCCATCACCAGGAATAAGACAAGTCCTAAAGGGATATGAAAATGCCTGGTACCTGCAGACAACCTAGTAGGTAACATAAATGAGTGAAACAGGTCAGGTGTAAGACCATATGGGGTAGTGTTGGTGACTGTGAGTATCTGGAGCATTGATGATCCATCTAAGGACCAACCTTTATCTGTGAGCCTGATTTTGTAAGATAGGTTCTGTCAGCAAGGAGCACCTCTAGATAGTTTGCACTGATACAAGATTAGGTTCATGGTCTTGTGGATAGGCAGCTCTTGCCAAAGGAGAGGCTCCAGTCTGGTGAAATTTCCTAGCAGCTTGAATTCAGTAGAATGTGCATGGAGGATGTAGCATGGCTACTTTGATTTCTAGAGCCAACTATGGTCCAAGAGATGGAGGGACTAAAGGTGAAGTGGATTTCATTTTTGACTTGAGTATGTAGATGCCTCAGAGAGTTGAGGCTCAGGGTTTTCTTAAGAGGGAAGGTTCCTAAAATTTCCATTCTAGTGAAATTGCTTTGGCAGCAATACATAAGATAAATTGTTCTTTTTACCGTCTCCCACCATCTCCTCTCCCCATACTGTTCTACCACCTCCCCAATGCCCTATAAATCACAGGAACTTGCCCTTGAGCCTTCCAACTATTTGGGAAGGAGGCTAGGAGGAGGCTGGAGAGTTACTTCTGCCTTGTGATATCTTAAAGGTGCCACCTGATCTGGGCAGTTCATGATGCAGAGAGAGCTGTTGCCAATAAGGTCAGCAAAACATAGCACTAGGGGATACCAGTAGAGAAGCATCTAAAGGTTTGGCTCTTGTGACGGCATCCAGGATGAACAAACCAGGGCCCTGAGCAGAGGGCAAGGAAGCACTCACTCCCAAGATCTTGCAAATGCAGAGGCAGAGCCTGCCTTTATTTAACATCTTGATATTTTGTTCATCATGGATTTTTTCTCAATGATTTTGTTTTTGAAAAATACTGCATTAAGATATCACTTATCCTGATTGCTGAATCTTTGGCATCCCTCAAATTTTGCACCACAGGTAAGGTGGTGCACTTCTTTCCTTACCGGAGGTCCAGTCTTGAACACCTTTACAGTTGAATCAAAAGCTTGATGGGGTGCCTGGGTGTTTCAGTTGGTTAAGCATCCAACTCTTGATTTCAGCTCAGGTCATGATCTCAGGGTCCTGGGATTGAGCCCTGTGTTGGGCTCCCCTCTCAGCAGAGTCTACTTGAGATTCTCTGCCCCTCCCCTCTTTTGTTTTCTCTCTCTGTCTCTCTCTAAAATGAAATAAATAAGTAAATCTTTTAAAAATATTTTATTTAAATTCAACTTGCCAGCATATAGTATAACACCCAGTGCTCATGCCATCAAGTGCCCTCCTTAGTGTCTGTCACCTAGTTACCCCATCCCCCCATCCTCCTCTCCTTCTGCAACCCTTTGTTTGTTTCCCAGAGTTAGGAGTCTTTCATGGTTTGTCTTCCTCTCTAATTTTTCCCACTCTTTCCCTTCTTTCCTTTGTGGTCCCTTTCACTATTTCTTATATTCCCCTTACGAGTGAAACCATATGATAATTGTCTTTTCCCTATTGATTTATTTCACTCAGCATAATACCTAAATAAGTAAATCTTAAAAAAAAAAAAAAAAAAAAAAAAGCTTGAACCAGTCCATCAGCACCAGGATCTTCTGGCTTTGACTTTTCCCTCCATCTCTTGAGAACTTACCAAAGCCAACATATACAGGATGCAATAATTTTTCTCTGTATATTATAACTTCTGATTTACAGCTAACTAGTATTTCTGTACTTATTGTTATATCACAGACCTAGCCTAAAATGGGGATACTTTTATCTAATTAAAAGAGTATTTAATGCAATTGTTGAACTTGGCGATGGTGAAAGACTGTGAAATATGCTAATTTTTTTGTTTAGGATTGTCATTGATATTGAACTCCACAGTATTTTGGCTTCTTATACGCTAAAATAGAAATTAAGACAAAAGTGAATATGCACATGTGGAATCTTTCTCATTAAAATTTTTTCTTGATTGTGTGATGCTTTCTGAGACTACATGTCAATATGTATGAATCCTTGCCAGCTGGAACAGAGGACGAAACAGCTGTTCTAAACTGACAAGAAATTGGCTTCCAGTAATTCTAAGTGTAGAAGAGGGAATTTATCTTTCTTGTACATTTGCCTTTGTCCTGGGAGTGATTACTTTGATGAGACTCATTAGTTGTGCAGATTTGAGCCAAAAATCTACCAGGGATAGCTCCTGATATTTGTTAAGTAACTGCGATGCAAATATTAGATTCTGTTTAATAGTGACAAAAGTGGACCTGGGAGAGATGATATTCTTTTATATAATCACAATAATTTAATAATTTTATCATTCTTAGGAGATGCACCCTGAAATATAGGGGTGAAGAGTCTGCATCTTACTTTCAAATGGTTCATCAATAACACACTGTGACACACTAAGTGTGTGTGTGTGTGTGTGTGTGTATAGAGAAAGAGGGAAACAAATGTGGCAAAATGTTAGCAATTGGTGAATCAACTAAAGGATTTATGAGATTTCATTGTACTATTTTTGCAGTTTTTCCATATGTTTAGATTTTTTAGTTTTTTTTCAAAATGGCGGTTTAAGGGCTGCCACCCTGGCTTAGTGGTTTAGCGCCGCCTTCAGCCCAGGGTGTGACCCTGGAGACCCGGGATCAAGTCCCACGTCTGGCTCCCTGCATTGGGCCTGCTTCTCCCTCTGCCTGTGTCTCTGCCTCTCTCTCTCTTTGTATCTCTCATGAATGAATAAATAAAATCTTTTTTAAAAATGGCGATTTAAAAAACAGATTTATGTTCTAAATAAATATATCTACATATACTTAAGTATATATTAAAAAATATATACACACATACATATGAATTATAACACTGAACTTTTAAAACTTTATGTATAATTTCTGTGTATCCTTAGGTCCAATCTGTAGAGGAAACAGAATACCAGGGATTCTCAGTGTCTGCCAGAATTTTAAATCCAGAGAAATCCATCTTGGATTATATGAGGATAAGCTAATAGGTGGCATGTTACAAGAAACAAAGGCAGAGACCATAGCTATATGGATGCCTTCTCGTAAGCAATGTTTTCTAATTCAGAATTGAATCCAAGCTCTAAACCAGGATCATGCCCTGCCCTTAGTTATCATCTCTATGAGTCTTTAAAGTGGTTTGGGTTGCCTGATACACTCTCCCTGACCTTGGACTGGAAGTGCTTGTCCCTTTCCTCGAAAATGACTCACGTTTTAGTGATGGTGCAATTGTCATGAATGCCTTGGAAGCTATTTGTAAATTTATTCTACTATTGTTTCTGGTTCCAGAAATTTCTTTATTAACCCTCATATCAATGGCTTTAATTTTTAAGGCCAAATATCTATGTGCAAAGCAAGGAGAAATATCCATGTAATTATTCACACAAGTCTCTCCTTACTATTCCAGCCCCCTTCCTAGAAATTTGCATACCACATTTCTTGTGCAATTCCTCCTCCTCTAGCATTAGATACATGTAAATAGTGGGTGTTGAAAAAACGAGGGGGAATTGTATGAGTAAATTACCACCAGCTGTCTGAAGGCTTGGTCATAATTTCTTTCCTTGTGGTTTTCGTTACAGCTGACAGACAAGGGCGGCAAGTAAAGGAGATGGGTCTGAATACACACACACACACACACACACACACACACACACACACTTCCCTCAAGACAGGGGGAGAAGGTTGGGAGACAAAGGGAGGAATACAAGATGGAGGAAATATCCACTCCTCCCTCTCCCCAACTCTAGCTAGGAAGTGAGGGAAGCAGCTCATCCAGCTTCCTTGTCAGTGCTTTGGTCTCATATGATAAATCAGAGAGCTGAGAAGTAGAAAATCTGGGTCACTGGCCTAGCCCTAGAGTGCAGCTTGGAGCAGAACTGAAATTAAAATTCACAACATCCATAGGGGATTGGAATCCTGCCTGGTATGCAACCATTAATAAAAAAAATAGCTATGATTTATCAAATGCTTAAAATGTGCTGGGCAAAAATTAAACGCTTTACATTTATTATCTCATTTTGTTCTCACAACTACCCTATTAGGTAGTTATTATCATTAACCTTCTTTTACAAATGAGGAAGCTAAAGCAGAGTTTTTAACTTGTCAGAATCACGGGGTTGGAAATTGGTGCAGGAGGGGAGATTTGAAAAGCTCCTGGATTCTAGAGCCAGGAATCTAAAATACTCTGTTATGATGCCTGTTAGTGACATTGGGCAATGCTGCAAGGCTCTTCCAGATGAAGGGGACCCCAAACAGTCAGGGAAGACTGGGAGCATTTCTCCTTCTACCAGTGAAAATTTAAATTTTTAAATAAAAGCACTGTATTTTGCAATCCTAATATACGATAAAGTTTTGTATTATTAGCATCCTTCAGGACTCAGATGCTACCTTTCTTATGAAACCTACTCTAGGCAGATTTAATTAATCACCCCCCCCCCCGCACCAAGTTTCTCTTTGTACCATTACTGTGGCACTTCGCACAATCTGATTTGTGTTATTGTTTGATGAATGCCTGCCTAACTTCCCACACTAGATTTTAGACACATAGCACAATGTCTAGCATATGCTCTGTTCATGTTTGTTGAACTAATAATGTTGAATCGAATGAACTAAACTAACCAAATTGCCTCAGAGTTTTGTCAGCTCGTGGGAATAAATTAAGTCCCACGAACATTAGCTACTTCTGAACTCCCACCTGTTCCTTTGGGAAATGGAGTGTTTCTCAAAGTCCCCCCACCCCACACAAGTATATCCACTTCTCCTAAGGGTTACTTCCCAATCTCTATAAACTGCCTGCAGTTCAGATCCCTGATGCTCTGAGGTACAGCTGTCCTGTTGCCTACCACATATAGTCCTAGAGTCACACACTCCCTGGCCCCTGCCCCATTCCAGTGCCTGAAGGGCAGATCTTTCAATTCATACACACATGGCCTGTCTTCTCCAGGTTACTTGCATGGTCTAGGAAACCAGGCACATCCACCCAAGCCTCAGTTCTGCCCATTTAGGTTGCTCTGCTTCGCTAACAAATATAGATCACAGATTCAAATGTATGAACTCAGTTGGATGGTTTTTCACCACATGAAACTCCAGTTTTATTATACCTGGGAACCTGCTTTTTACCAGCCTGTCAGTCTCTCTAAGGCCCCACCTGCTCCTTTATAAGAGAAGGATGCCTTGCTGGGATGCCTTCTTAACGTTGCCTGGTTTCTCTTCATCACACTTACTGCCATCTAGCATTTTGTAGATAATTCTTTGTTTATTGTGTATCTATACCAGTAGACTGTAAACTCCATGAAAACAGGTCTTTTCTGTTTATCTGTATGTTTGTTTTACTGCTGTGTCCCTTGTATATAGAATAGTGCCTGATACACAATGGTTCTCAGTGTTTTTTGAATGAATGAGTAAATGAATGATGTATCAGAATTGTTATACACATTTTAAGGCATCATTTCAGCTGTCTATTTCTGCATTACCAAGGTACTTTAGAACTTCATGGCTTAAAACAACAACCGTTTAATTATATCTTGTGATTTTCTGGGTTGGGAATTGGAACAGGCTTCAGCTGGGTGATTTGTCTGTGCCACATGGCACTGACTATGTCACTTGGTGGTATTCAGCTGAAGGCTGTTCTGGAGGTCCCGGAACAATTTCACTCACATCAAGCATAGACTATGAGTCATGCCCAATGCCATGATGGGGGCTGCTGGATGGTGTTTCACATGTGGTCTCAGGGCCCCACCTCATAGTAGTCAGACTTCTTTGATGGCAGCTGAGGATACCAAGAGGTCTGGGTGGAAACTGCAAGACTTCTTATTACCCACCGTCGGAATTTGTGACCTAGCACCTCATTCTCTTGGTCAAGCAAAATTCACTAAGTCCATCTCAGATTCAAGGAGAGGAGAATTAGACTCCACCTGTTTATGGGAGAGTAGCAAAGAATTTTCAACCATCCTTAATCCACCACAGCCTTGCACCTTTTGGCCACAAATATTACCACATGCCTAATTCCTTTTCTCCGAAAACCCCCCAAAGTTTTTTTTTTTTTTAGATTTTATCTATTTATTCATGAGAAACACACAGAGAGAGGCAGAGACATAGGCGGAGGGAGAAGCAGGCTCCCTGCAGGGAACCTGATGCAGGACTCAATCCCAGGACCCCTGGATAATGACCTGAGCCAAAGGCAGATGCTCAACCACTGAGCCACCCAGGCATCCTGCCCCCAAAAGTTTCATAACATTTATTGTTTCTGCTCAGAAGTCCAGAATCTTCCCATATAAATAAGTTCAGGTGAAGATTAGGCTCCTGGGATATGCCTCCTTGAGGTTATTCCCTCTTGATCTGAAAATCCTCTGAGTTTTTGGTTCCAATTCTTTGAGTCATTCTTCTTTTTCCATAAGAAATGGTCCTTGTTTTTTCAGTTGGGTAACTTTCTCAGCTTGCTTGCTCTCCTTGGCAGGTTGAGGATCCCAAAGCATCTTCTCACTCTGTACTGCCTTAATCCCTTTCAGTCCATGCTGGTGCAGTTCACTTAAAAAGTTGAGGATGGAATGCCTGGGTGGCTCAAAATGCCTGCTCCCAATGGGGAGCCTACTTCTCCTTCTGCCTATGTCTCTGCCTCCCTCTCTGTGTATCTCGTGAATAAATAAATAAAAGGACGTCCTAACTCTATAGTTCCCCTAAATTCTGCTTAAAAACAACACAGTTCTTTTTTTTTTTTTTTTCCTAATCCACCTTTTTCTATCCATACCTGAAAGCATTCACTAATAGTCTCCTTGAGACCTTTCTAGGTTCTGCTGCATCCAAGTCTCAGAGTCATGGCCACTTGTTTGAGGTTTTTGTTATAGCAACACCCATTCACAGGTACCAAATTGGTTCGATTAACTACTATTTAGGAAACTAATGCAAAACTTAATGGCTTAACACAAAAAGATGTGCTCTTCTATCTTATGATTTGGAGATCAGTAATCCTAGCATGACTCAGCAGGGCAAATCTACTCTATAGAGCCACAGCTGGTGCTGCTCAATTAGGTCCAGCAGATGATGGGACTGATCTAAAAGGTCCAATATTGCTCCATTCATGTGCCTGGCACCTTTATGGTAACTGCTGGGTGGTGGGCTCAGCTAGATACCTCCCCTCTCTCTGTGGAGGCTTAGAGCCTCTCTCCACAGAGTTTTGAAAGAGGATGTCAACTACTTCCATTCTGACCTCGGTTTGTATTTTCTAATTAATTAAGTTCTTCTTACCAGCTTCCCCCTTAATTCAGGTAAAAGACCCTACGCGCAAAGCATCCCCTGGCGGACATTGAAACTATCCCCCTCAAGCATAAAGGACTGCCCTGAGCCAGCAAGGCCCCTGGGACTGACCCCAGGACAATGATCGACCTGGCCTTTACTATCCACCTGCATGCACCCACCAACCTTTGTCCCACTTTTTCCTTAAATACACCTGGAAGTATTTCTAGTACTTTGCAGACAGTGTTTGAACATAAGTCTGCTGTCTTCCCCATATTGACCTCACAGAAATGAATTTCTTGCTTCACCACCACTCATTTCTCTGCCTTTGGATTTTGTGAGCAGTGAGCGGCTGAACCTGGTCTGTTTCAGCCCCCCCAGAGCCAGGTGCTCCTGCACCCCTGCACCCTGGCTATAGTTTATCTAGCATGGGAGTTTCTTATCTGGCAGCTCTGGACTTCAAAAGCAAGTGTCCAGAGCATTTTGCATGGAAGATGCAAAGCTTCTTAATGACTTAGCCTTAACAGTCCCAGAACATCTCTTAACCGCTGCATTCTATCAGTCAAGTAAGTCTCTAAGGCAGACCTAGAGGGAGGAGAATTAGATCCCATCTCTCAATGGAAGAAGAAGGAAAGAATTCTCTCTTACCCTTGATTGCAGAATGACTCCTCTCTGTCTAGAAAGGACATTAAAAAACAAAAACAAAACAAACAAAAAAAACACAACAACAACAACAACAAAACACCCAAGGTTAGAGAGAGGGACATAGTGTGGGGGACAGAAGAGGAATCTACTGATTAACGAAGTCCACTGAATCAACTGCAGTGATAGTGGAGTAAGAGTTACATACACATTGTCCTCTTATCTAAGTCTCAGTGAATGTGAGGTGAGAGTTAGGGAAGGAGTGCGCGTCTTGAATGGTTAGGCATGACATTCTGGAGCTAAACTTTTAAATCTCAGCTTTGTGAATTTAGGCAATATACTTCATCTCCCCAGGCTCCATGTTAGTCATTTACAAAACAGATAACTAGAGCCCACCTCATCATGTTTTTGTGAGAATGAAAGGAGTCAGTACCCTTAGCACTTTTAGAACAGAATCTGGCAACAGTATGTTAGACATGTTTCTTTTTATTGTTGCCTTATGGTTCATGCAGTAATTTATATCACAATCAATAGTCCTTTTTACCAAGCATCAAGCTGGGGAGGAGAAGAAGAAAGAGGAAAGGAATTTTTAAAAAATGAATGGAATGTAAAAGTACCACTAGAATATTCTGAGCTTAGTATAAAAAAAAAATACTTCCCTATTTTTTGTCTTTTCTCATCAATGCAAACATTTCCTGAAGCACAATCCATCAACCAGTTCAAGAGCAATGTACCCAAGAAAGAATAACATAAGTAATTTCATTTACAACTGCTTTAATTTATTGACATTACCTACCTAGATTCTTTGAGTTCTGAATCAGAAACCAGGGAGAGATACACAAAGAGGAAGATGTGTTACTTTTTACATAATGATTCATGGGATCTATAGTCTTCTCTTACTCAGAATGGGAGTAAAAGATGTGTCAAGATAGGCCAGGCTATGCTGCAGTAGTAAATAATTTCCAAATTTCAGTAACTTAATACAACAAAAATGTATTTCTTGGTCATTCCACACGTTTAATTTAGGCCAGTAGGAACACTTTGATCATCAGAGTCACTCAGAGACCCAAGTGGATGGAAGCTTCATCTTAACATGTACTGATCTTCAAAAATCAATACAACAGCGGAAACTGACAGTGGCAAATCATGTACCGGCTCATAAAAATTCTACGTTCTACCCAGAAGTGGCCACATGAGACTTCCTTTTCACATTTCAGTGGCCAAACCAGTTACATTTCATTGACCAAAAGCCACATCTAACTTTAAAATGGGATGGAAAAAGGTAAAGTTAGCATGTATCCACCAGGACAAAAGTTTAACAAAAAGCCAGAAAGTACAGCATTCAGGAACTGGCAGATTGTAAATTGCATTGTCCTTAGACACCTACTCACCCCTTCTGCAGTCTGTGGGCAGAGTGTACTTTTCTGCACCAATGACTTTGGACTTGGCTATGTAACTTACTTTGGGGAATGAAATACCACAGAAAGGGCAATGTTCTGGTTCTGAATGGAGACTTTAAGAGTCTGTGCCAACTCTCATATACTCCTACAATCTACTATGAGAGTATTCCCCAGGTAGCCACTGCTTCTTCCTGACATGAGAGCTACTTGGAAGCATCTTGAACCCAGGCCCAACCAATCCATACCTGAAGCCCAGATCCTTGAGTGAGGAGTATAATATTGAGAATTCTTTATTAAACAACACTGTTGCAACAAATATATGACTAATACAGTGACAGCACAACAGGATTTTAGGATGACTAGCTACTAGAGATAATGGTTTGCAAGAAAGTGTATGAAAGGGGCTCTTGGGGGGCTCAGTCAGTTAAGCATCTGACTCTTGATCTCAGTTCAGGTCTTGATCTCAGGGTCACGAGTTCAAGGCCTGCACTGGATTCCACACTGGGCATGGAGCCTACTTTAAAAAAAAAAAAAGAGAGAGAGAGAGAGAGGGCAGCCCGGGTGGCTCAGCGGTTGAGTGCCACCTTCAGTCCAGGGCGTGATCCTGGAGACCTGGGATTGAGTCCCACATCTGGCTCCCTGCATAGAGCCTGCTTCTGTCTCTGCCTCTCTGCCTCTCTCTCTCTCTCTCTCTCTCTCATGAATAAATAAAGAAAATCTTAAAAAAAAAAAAAAAGAGGGTCATCTGGGTGGCTCAGTCGATTAAGTGTCTGCCTCTGGCTCAGGTCATGATTTCAGGGTCCTGGGATCAAGTCCTGTGTTGGGCTTCTTGCTCAGTGGGGCGTCTGCTTCTCCCTCTCCCTCTGCCTCTTCCCAATGATCATGCTCTCTTTCTCTCAAATAAATAAGTAAAATCCTTTTTAAAAATTTTAAAAAAGAAAGCCTATGAAATAGGATTTTACTAGTTAGTATTTTAAGAAACATAAAGTAAAATAAGATGATATTTAATTATTTATATACTATATAAATAGGCATAGGCATATATATATTATAACTTAAATAATTTCTTATCTATTAAAGAGAACAATTAAAATGATAAAACCGAGTGTTGCTCAGGCTATGGAAGATGATAAAATTAGAAAGTCTTTTTCTTTTTTAAAGATTTTACATTATTTTTTTAAGATTTATTTATTTATTTATTTTAGAGAGAGGGAAAGAGAGAGCATGGGAGAGGCAGAGGGACAGAGAATCCTAAGCAGACTCCCCACCCAGACAGAGTCCAGGGATGGGGGAGGAGGGGACTTGATCCCATGACCCTGAGATCACAAGTCAAGGAAAAACCGAGTCAGATGCTCAACCAACTGAGCAACCCAGGTGCCCCAAAGACTTTATTTTTAAAAATAATTTCTACACCCAATGTGGGGCTTGAACTTACAACCCCAAGATCAAGAGTTACATGCTTTACTGACTGAGCCAGCCATTCCTGGAAAGTGCTTTTATCCTCACAACCCTATGCCTTAAGAAGTTATCATAGGGAAATAATTCAAAGGAATAAAATGATAGAGGCACTGTAATATTAGAAACAGTGTACCTATGCAGTAACAAAATATTATTAAGTAAACTATAGTTCCTTTGATATTTTTTAGCATTATATAATCATTAGATTAATAAATATATGAATACTCTAACAACATGGACAGATATCTAATAAGTGAGAAAAGGAGGACATAAACTTATGTCTAGGCTGAATTATAGCTATAAAAATAGATATGTAATATGTGCAGATAATTACCAGATGTAGAGAAATTTAAACAGTTGTGTTGACAGAGTGGATATATGGATGAATATTTTTCTTTTACAACCTAACACAAAAACTTTGTTCTTTTGATAATAAATGTAATCTTGAAAACTACAATGAAATCTCTCTTTTCAAGCATGTATGTACTCTTGGGTGTGTAAGAGTGAGTTGATGTTTTGGGTTAAAAAATACATTAAAAAAAAGACTGGAGAGAAATTTCAACAAACATTTAACACTGATTATCTCTGGGTATTATGGGTAGTTTCCTTTCTATATACTTCTTTATGTATTTTTCAACTATTTTACAATGAATGTACTATGAACTTAGTGAAAACATTAAAAAAAATAAACTGGTATCTTTTCTAGCCTCACTTCTGAGATCTCATAGTTCATTCATCTAATTAATGCTATCACTTGAATGCAGAATAAGTCTTGCTGTAAATACAGTTCCTCTCCAAACTCAGTAGCCCATAATTTGATTTGAGACAAAACTAAATATAACACCAACTTTGGTATGGAGGATGGAAATCTGACTCTTCTCGCCCTTTTTTGCTTGTTTGTTTGCAACAGAAGATTCTTTTCAAGACAGGTGGCCTGTAAGCCTTATCTCAGGTCAAACTGGGCCTTAAAATGTTTCCTGGAAACATTCTAAGCTCAGGAGTAGTGCAGCCTTAGGTCTAAGCTAAGAGCTGGGGTTCTATGTTAGGGGCCTATTAGATGGTTCCTCTGAACACTGAGATGTCTTACTGTTATCCTGTCCTCCCCACCCCTATTCTGTGCTGGTAATTAGGGGAATTCATCCCTAGTAGGCAGGATGACAGTTTGCCCCAAGAATACAGGCTCTGGGACAGCCCGGGTGGCTCAGTGGTTTTGCACCGCCTTCAGCCCAGGGTATGATTCTGGAGACCCGGGATCGAGTCCCATGTCGGGCTCCCTGCGTGGAGCCTGTTTCTCCCTCTGCCTGTGTCTGTGTCTCTGCCTCTCTCTCTCTCTCTCTTTCTCTGTCTCTCATGAATAAAAAAAAAAAAAAAAAAATACAGGCTCTCTGCTGTCTTCCAGTTCTCAGGCATGCCAGGGCCCTTCCTGAGTTAAACTCCCAGGATACCTAAAAGAATCAATTCACTGTAGAGACATCTTGTTTGCCTTATTTTCAGAAATTCATGGAGTAAATGTCTGGAGTCACACCAGGGAGAAGACAACTGCTATCAGAGTCTTAGCAGAGACTTTGAGCTTTTCTGGGGTCTCAACTTCATCATCTGTGAAATAAGTATGACTCAATCAACATTACCACATGTGGGCACTATAAAGCTTTCTGTAAATTATAAAAAAAAAAAAGAAAGAAAAGAAAGAAAAGGAAAGGAAAAAGTCAGGGTACCTGGGTGGCTCAGTGGTTGAGAGTCTGCCTTCGGCTCCCATGGTGATCCCCGTGGGATCGAGTCCCGCACTGGGCTCCCCCCACCCCCCCCACCCCCGGCAGAAAGCCCGCTTCTCCCTCTGCCTGTACTCTGTCTCCGTGTGTCTCTCATGAATAAATAAATAAATATATAATCTTTTTTTAAAAAGGTCTTTGGTAATGCTAATAATAACAGTGATCATGTCATATAATAAAAAGGTTTTATTTTAGAGCTAAAGAGGAGCTTTGGGGCTGCAAGCACTTTAATTATAGCATGTCTGACTTGCTTAAACCTCATTACATAAATAGACGGTACAGAGTCTCAGGCAGTGCCGTCACCAAAGGACCCTTTTCCATGGTCTTAGAATAATTGAGGGGGAGATTCTAGTACCGTTGGCTGCTGTCTTGAAGCCCTCCCAGGGCTCCAGGAATCCAGGAACCCTCTGCCCCCTCTGAAGCTAGTTTTAGTGCCCCAGTCGCCTCAGTGCTTGGAAACCTGAAGGCCGAAGAGGTACCCAGTTCAAAATCACGGGCCACCGGAGATGGAGGCAGCTAAGGCTGCAAGGTTTCATGAGGATGTTTCGCTATCTGAGGAAGGTTCCTGCCCCCAGATTGATGGTGAAGCTGACAGGTCCGATCTCTGGGAAAAATCACACGGCGTCCTGCGACCGTCTAGTGGGAGCTTCTGCATCCGGCCAGGACGGCTCCTAAGACCTTGCTGGACTCCAGCTCTGCTTCCGGGCTTACCTGTGGCTGGGGTGAGGCAGGCACGCGAGAGGGCCTTCTCTCCAAATTCTCCTGCCAGTTAGGTGCTGTATTTATCTAGTTGCCTATTTTACAGCGCCCCTGGGTGGGATGGGGGAGGAACGAAGGGGCTGGTCCGGCGCCGGCTCAGCCCTTGCCCTTGCGCCAACACCCTCCGGGCGGGCCGGGAGGGAGCAGGGGAGGCGCGCAGCCCGGCCCGGCCCCCGCCCCCGCCCCCGCCCCCGAGGGGGAGCCCCGCCCCCGCTCGCGGTTGACAGCTCAGCTGGTGCGCGGCGGCTCGTGCCAGCCAGTCGCGTCTCGGCCTGGGATCGCGTGCGCGCCCCGCCGGGCTGCCTCGGGCCGGTTCCCCGGACGCCGCTCCGCGTCCCGCTCCCCCCGAGCGCACTCGCTCCCCCGCGCCCCGACGCGCCGGCAGCTGGAGGTTCGGCCACGTCGCATCGTTTTCCTCAAAAGGTCGCGGAGCCGAGCTCCCTCGCTGCCAGCACAGGAAGAAGGAGCTGGAGGTCCGTGCGCAAGGGTTCTGGTTTTCCCAGGCTGCTTCCCCTCCCCGGCGAGGAGCGCCCCGAGAGTGAGGGAAGCGCCTGGAAAATGGAGCAGACGTGGACCAGGTAGGTGAGCCGCGGCTCCCCCCCCACCCCCCCGCGCTCCGGCCGCCGCCCCGGGGTCGCCCCGCACCCCCGCGCGCTCTCCCAAGTCGCGCCACACCTAGGGGCCTTTGACAATCTTCTCTTTCTTTAAATGCCTAATTCCCACTTGTCTCCATCCTTCTGCACGGTTCTCTCTCGCGTTATCCTTCCTTAACGGATCTCCCTTCCGCCCAGTCTTGATATTAAACATACCCACTGGGGCTTACCTGGAAGTTTTTGTAGACATGGCTCTCTTGTCTTTCCCCTGTTCTACAGATGAGAGGGATTGTGTAGACCATTCTTTAGAGAGACGTTTCATTTCAGATATCTTGGAAAATACCAGATTCCTTCTCACCCTGCCACGTTTTTCTTCTCAAGCTCACCCTCCACCAGTCACACAAAAGGGGAGTGAGCGGAGCCCAGCAAGCTCGTCTCCAGAGTCTCCAGTTGGAGTGACTTTGGAAGAGGAAAGAAGGAAGACCAGGGTGCCCTTCATTGGCCAGGCTCTGTTGAGATCAGGGTGATAATAGCCAGCTTTTAGGTCAGATTTTGGAGATGCCCAGTGGAAGTGTGTCTTCTCCATCCCCTAGTCCTTTCCCTCAATGTACTTTAAAACAGACCTACTCAGGGATAAAAGGTAATGTGTTGGGACAAAGAGCTGGTTTTCGTCTGTCTGTGGATGGAGAGGCTGTACTCCAGAGGTGGTTCCAAAAGAGATACTGCTCCATCTCCAGGATGTAGCTTTGGAGACTGGAGTGAGGCCAAATGTGTGTGTTGACTCCTAAAGGAAAGCAGAAGGTATAGACACAGAAGGGAAGCTGGGGCTTACTGGGATTTGTGCAAAACTTATAGGGTATTTCAGCTGATTGTTCAACAGAAGTTCTCTACATCTTGTCAGTTTTAAAGAAATTGAAGCTGTGAGTGTGTTGGTAGACCCACACTATTTAGGTTTACAAGTAACAATTCTACTTTTTGCTCTTTTCTGCTCTTCTTAGCCCTTTCCTACCTAGAGGGCAGTTAGATAAAAGGAGTGCAATATAAAGACACAAGGCGACTAAAAACCACATCTCGAGGGATGATCAAGGGACCTGAGGCTCTCCAGTCTCGAGAAGGGAAGATAAGGGCTGGGATAGGGTGGATAAGGTAGCTTCCTTCAAATATTTGAAAAGCAATTAGTGGTAATGGGATTAGATGGATCTGGAATCTCTTAGGAGAACAGAAGACCACATTGTGAGGAAGCAAATGATGGCTTAGTGTAAGGGAAAAGCTTTCTAACAAGCGACCTCCCTGGATGGTAAATAGATTCTCAACCCTGAAATTGTTCAAGCAAAGGCTAGACGACCACTTGATGGTAGTGAGAGTGAGCATATCATGGATTCTTGTTCTCTATCAGTGTGGTTCACACTTAAAAAATATATATATATGTATATATAAAATTTTTTTCCTGAAATTTATGTTTAGATTTCAGATAAATTTGGAAATAATTCAGAAAACCGCAAATAATATGTTTGTGGTTTGATTCATGTCACAAATGGAATATATCCATGCTAATAGGCATTCGGATCAAGAAAGAGGACATAAGCAGCACTACTAAAGCCCTTGTGACCCAAGAATAATTTATCCTAACTTGCAACACTATAGATGAGTTTTGCCTGGTTTTGAATCTTATGTCAGTGAAATTATCCACTTTGTATTCTTGTACATCTGGCTTCTTTCTGTCTATCTTATGCTTGTGGGATTCTACCACATTGTTGTGTGTAGTTGGGAGTTCATTCATTCTTGCTTCTGTTTGGGATTCTACTGTGTGTAAATATATCGAATTTATCCATTCTATTGTTAATGAACATTTGGACAATTTCGAGTTTGGAGCTATTATGAATAGGTTACTTCCTGTGAACATTCCTGGGCATGTCTTTTGGTGAACATATGTACATACTGCTGTTGGGCAAATACACAGAAGTAGAATTTCTTAGTAATCGGAAATGCATGTTCAGCTTTAGTTGATACTGCCAAATAGTTTTTTGAATTGATTGTGAAGAGGACAGACAAGGGCTGAGATACACTGAAAAGGTGCTTCACATCACTAGTCATCACAGAAATGCAAATTAGAACCATAATGCCAGGGGTGCCTGGGTGGCTCAGTAGGTCAAGCGTCTTCTTTCAGCTCAGGTCATGATCTTGGGGATCTAGGATCAAGCCCCCGCATGGGGCTCCCTACTCGGCAGTGAGTCTGCTTTTCCCCTCCTGCTGTGCCCTTTCAAAAAATAAATTTAAAAATCTTAAGAAAAAAAAAAAAAAGAACCACAGTGCCATATCACTGTATACACCATTGGAATAGTTGAGATGAAAGAGACAGAAAATACCAAATGTTGGCCGGGAGAAAGAGTCAGAACGTTTATGCTTTTTTTCCCCTTTACAATGAGAAATGTACTTACATTACAACAGGTATACTTGCATACATACCTGAAACAAGAGTTTCATGTAACAAATCTTAACCTTACTATGTATTTTATACTCTGATCTTTTCCACTTTACTCTTTTTCTTTAAAAAAGAAAAAATGCTAGTGTGACTCAATTTATTTCACCACCTAGTTGATCATAGATGGAAAAATCCTATAATCGTATCATAACGATGTTTTAGATATTTCCTAACTCACAGCTAAAATCAGGTCATAAACATTTATTTAAAATGTGAGAACCGAGGACAGGCGAAGCACTGTGCTAAATGCTAAGGGTGCAACAATGAATGAGACTGAGTTTCTGCCTTTGAGACAGGGTTGAGGGTTGTACTTTCTCATTTTCTGTGATTCTAATAGATGCTAATGCAGACATATGCATGAGAGCCGGTGGAAAAGCACAACTTGGGAAATTCAAAGAATAAAAATTAACTATAGGGGCGCCTAAGTGGCTCAGTGGTTGAGCATCTGCCTTTGGCTCAGGTCATAATCCTGGGGTCATGGGATCAAGTCCTGTATCAGGATCCCTGCTCAGCGGGGAACCTGCTTCTCCCTTTGCCTATGTCTCTGCCTCGCTCTATGTATCTCTCATGAGTAAATAAATAAAATCTTAAAAAAATAATAATTAACTATAAAGCAACTGTTTAGAGGGTGCTTTAGTGGCTCACTACATTAAGCATCTGCCTTCTGCTCAAGTCATGATCCCAGGGTCCTGAGATGGAGTCCCAAGTCAGGCTCCCTGCTCAGTGGAGAGTCTACTTCTCCCTCTATCCCTCCCCCTACTCTTGCATTCTCTCTCTCTCTGTCTCTCAAATAAATGAAATCTTTTTTAAAAAATAAAATAAATAACTTTATTAGGCTTCCATTTACTAACTTGTGTGCTAATCCCTTTGCAGACTTCCTTTCACCTTATCCTCACAACTCTATGAGGTATGAGGGAATGTTATTATATTCATGCTTAAGACAAGAAAAAGTGAAATTTAGAGAGATTAAATAATGTGCCCAGCTGAGAAAGAAATATAGCCTGGAGTTGAGTTTTGTTGGTGATTCAGTTTCTAAGTTGGATCTGGAGCTGGCTCCTTATCCTGACTACTCAAGCTTATGAATAAGTGTAAGACTGTGATTCTATTCCCAAGTTTCATTCTTGGCAGCTTTGGAAAGCTTCCTGTCTGAAAGGTTCTTCACATGAGCCTCCATACCCTTTATCTTGTTCAGTCAATCCACAAAGGACAGGGTGCTGAGCATTTGAGTTCTCAAAGTAAAATATCCCCTACTGCCAGCTGCACATTGTCTGCCCTGTTAGAGGTCAATAGGAGTGTCTTTTCCCAGGGATGTTGCCTGACTGTTGCCAGATTCTTTGGTTAAATCATCTGGGGAGAACATGGTTGGTTCTGGAATACCATATTTCCTATTATGAATACATACACCAGCCTTACAAAAAACTGGTTTGGTCACAAATCAAATTAATATCCATGAATAAGATAAGGGTTATCAAAGAAGTAAGCTCATGGAGATGATGAGGAACCTGATGATGAGGATGATTTTGCTCACATTGTAAGTCTTGTATTGATCAGGCAAACAGCTTCTACAGCTCTGAATTTTTAGCAATCACTTTTCTGAACTGACAGCTCACTGAAGAAGAGAGCATATTTCAGATTCCTTAGATTGTATTAGTTTCTTTTTGCTGCTGAAACAAATTACCACAAATTTCGTGGTTTAAAGCAACACAAATTTGTTATCCTGCAGTTCTGAAGGTCAGAAGTCTGGAAATTGGTCTTCTAGGCTAACGTGAAGATGTCTGCAGGAGTATGTTCCTCCTGGAGGTTCTAGGAAAGAATCTATTCCTTGCCTTTCCCAGCTTTAGAGGCTGTCCACTTTCCGTGATTCATGGCCCCTTTCCAGCAATGGCAATACTCCAGTCTTTGCTCCCTTATCTCATCTCCTCTTCTAATGCTGACTCTCCCACTTATCTCTTACAAGTACTCTTGTAATTCCTTTGGGCCCTACTGGATAATCTGGGATAATCCTGCTATCTCAATCCTTAATCACATCAGAAAGTCCTTTTTGTCATGTAAAGTAGCACATTCACAGGTTCTGGAGATTAGGAATGTGGACTTCTTTGGAGGGCCATAATCCAGCCTGCCACACTATGCAATGCTGGAGAAGTCATTACTAATTCTCTTCCCCTTTTGCGTGGAAATGCTCTTGTTTGTAGCATATGGGGAAGCTGACGAAAAGTCAGGCAAATCATATGTGAACCTTAGTCAACTTCTCTAAACAAACGGAGGAAAAGTGAACTTGAACGTTCACAAGTGAACTTGAACTATTTAATGGCTACCTGTAAGATTGAACGTTAGGAAAAGAAAGTAATCCAATAGTCTGTTTTGCTTTGTTATATATAATCTTGTAATTTAATTTCATACAATGCAAGCATTGATTGTATTTGCCTGCTGTGGCTATGAAAACTTGGAGAAGTGGAGCGACATCCAGGAAAAACAGTGATTCAGTCTCAAAATTCAAAATTTTTAGTTTCTTCTCCACATAAAGTGCAGCCTTCAAGGAAGACAAGAAGCCCATTTACCATGGTTATGTTGCGCTTAAATGATCCCCATTGATAGCATATTTGCATTTATTCTGCTTTATATTAACTTAGCTTAACTTTCCTCTACATTAACTCCTTAACGGTAAAAGAAGCAGAGACATTTATTTCTCTTTGAATTCATGGTAAATTGGCAGACCCATTTACTAATGTATAGTTACAACCAGAAATCACACTCCCCTCCATTTTATGGGTGTGGCAGCTGAGGCCAGAGAGGTTAATTAAGCATTGGAGCATGAATATCTGCTTGCTTCCCGTACCTTCGCTTACTGTGGTGCTGCTGCTTTGCATATAGCCCTTTATTTTATTAGGAAAATGCTCATTTTGGGGATGCCTGGGTGGCTCAGTGGTTGAGCATCTGCCTTTGGCTCAGGGCGTGATCCTGGTCTGGGGATGGAGTCCCGCATAGGGCTCCCTGTGAGGAGCCTGCTTCTCCCTCTGCCTATGTCTGCGTCTCTCTCTGTGTCTCTCATGAATAAATAAATAAAATCTTATTTAAAAAAAAAGGAAAATGCTCCTTTTCATAATTCTATTACTGAAACGTCTTTGGTCTTTGAATTTTCCTTTTAACATTCAGCATTTCTAACAATTAATTCTCTGCATATGGGGAAGGAAAAATCTCTGCCTTAGAAACTCTGATCTACTTTTAAATAGGCCTATACTTGCATTTTGGCTTGAGGAACATATCTCAATCGGTGCTTTCATCCCTACTTGCATATTTCTCATGTACTAGATCAGACTAGATACCCCCACCTCTGTGTATCTTTCAGTTTACATGCTAAGGGTAGATTTCAAATACCAGAAGGTTGGGAAGGGGTCATTTTATGTCTGAAAGGATAAACTGGGTGGCTGTCATCATAGTGCCCTCTCCATTCTAGATGGCTCAGGGATAATTTATACAAAGCTATGTGGAGTATCCATCCATTCAGTAGATGCCCTGGGACACTACTCCTATTGAAATTGACCCTGCTTTATAAATAAAATTCCAAAATGAGCTCAGAACATTCCACAAGTTGTCTGTGGCAGAAATTCAAATAGCATTTAAAGTTAGAAGAAAGTCCAGAATAAAAGAGATGTCATGATGACCCAGGATGGCTCTATTTACTTCTGTTTTAAAACATTCAAATACACTGAGGACTTGTTTTCCTTAGTCTCAGAACATCTTTTGAGTTCTGTGGTCAGCAAGACAAGCATGACCTGAACTTGTTTTTTCTCATGGCTGAAACACTTTATTATTCATAGTGTATTCATCATCATCACCATCATCATCACAACTGTAAGTTGTATTTTCGTGGCACTTTAATAGTTTCTAATACATTTTCCCTTAATGTGTCTCATTATCTCTAGTCCTTTTCTGCTTGTTCCACTTTCCAGAAACTTCTTTCTCCTTTGGCATCTCCTTGCCAACTAGGGACAGTAGCTACTGGTACCTTTTCATCATGGCCAAGGTGGAAGAGGTATGAAGAAGCAGTAACTGCTGATGTATAGAAAGCATTGACTGACAAAGAAAATCAAATAATTTCTAGCATTTCACACAGTGGAAGAGTATTTTCCATGTTATAATGTGGAATATTGTTATTCATGATGTGGAAATATAATACTTTACTCACTCATTCCCTTATATGGATGTCTTTAGGGTTTCAGTTTTTAATATTATAATAATAATACTTGATAAACATCTAGGTATATGAAGCATCTTCTTCCATAGGATTGTTTTTGAATGATAGATGTTCAGAAGTAGAAAAACAATATCAGACATTCCTAGTTGTTGCATATAAATTGCAAATTGCGGGGATCCCTGGGTGGCTCAGTGTTTTGGTGCCTGCCTTTGGCCCAGGGCGCGATCCTGGAGTCCCGGGATCAAGTCCCATGTCAGGCTCCTGGCATGGAGCCTGCTTCTCCCTCTGCATGTATCTCTGCCTCTCTCTCTATGTCTATCGTGAATAAATAAATAAAATATTTAAAAAAATAAAAATAAATTACAAATTGCTTAGCATTTAGACTCATAACTATTAGACATATAGACAATATTTTGGTTCAATTTAACCATCTTTTTCAAGACCCAAGTCCCTATATTGCAGAAGAGGAAGTGGAGGTGCACTGACATAAAATGATGCATCCTAGGTCAATCAGTAGTAACATTCCCAACTTCTATTTCTCTCTAGAGTAAAATGCTTCACTCTTGCTATTAATCTATTACCATCTTGAAGTGTCTCCTGAAATGGTAATAAACAGAAAATTTTAATATAAGAAAATAAAAGTGGATATAAATTACATCAAAATTATGCATACAGGGGTGCCTGGGTGACTTAGTTGGTTAAGCATCTGATTCTTGATTTCAGCTCAGGTCACAATCTCAGGGTCATGAGATTAAGCCCCGTTTAGGGCTCTGTGCCCAGTAGGAGTCCGCTTGAAGATTCTCCCTTTCCCTCTGCCCTTTCCGCCCCTGCCCTGACATACACGTCTCTCTCAGTCTCTCTCTCTCAAGTAAATAAATCTTTAAGGGGATCCCTGGGTGGCGCAGCGGTTTGGCACCTGCCTTTGGCCGGGTCTCCAGGATCGCGCCCCACGTCGGGCTCCCGGTGCATGGAGCCTGCTTCTCCCTCTGCCTGTGTCTCTGCCTCTCTCTCTCTCTCTGTGACTATCATAAATAAATAAAAATTAAAAAAAAATAAATCTTTAAGAAAAAATTCTCTCCCTCTCCTCTGCCCCTCCTCCCATTTTCCCTCTTAAAAAAAAAAAGAAAAGAAATATCAGATTATGAAAACAATTTTAAAAATTATACATACATATTACAATGTCTATTGCAAGAAGAGGAAAAGAGAAAAGAGATGCTGTATTTGGTGATGGGATTATGGGTAACATCCTTTACACGCTGCCTTAAAACTAAGTCAATATATGTTTTTACAGCAGGAAGAAATTTACATTTATGTCTATCAAGTGACAACATATAAAGTTTCGAACAAAGTTGGTTTGACAACACTTCTGTTATTACTCAGACATTTCCAGGTTATTGGCACCATGGGAGCAGTGTTATTGCCAGATCATCTAAGGAGCTGGTTGTAGAGTATCATTTTACTTTCCCTGGGCTAAAATTATTATGCGGGGCTTCCTATACCAGCTGTTCCCACCTACACACCTAGCCTTGCCTTTGTTAGGATAAGTTTACCCTTCAAAAATTAGTTTCACCATTACCTCCTTTTGGAATTATTTTTGGAACCCAGTTCTGGGTGTTTTCTGTAGTCAGAGCATCCTGTCTACTCTGTCATAGCTTGCAGCTAGGTGTGGTTTACGTGGTATTTTCCATTCTCTAAGCTTATTGGAAGAAAAGACTTGTTTTTTGACTCTAAATCTTCAGCATCTAATGTTGTTTCTAGCACTTAGAAGATCCTCAGTTCGGAACTTTCTAGAGAACATTCCCCACAAGACTGACATGAACATCAATTTGGTAGAGACCTCCTTATTATGGAATAGAAATAGCTGGCCATCAAAGCTTGATAACACTATACATTCCAATTGCATTTATTTATTGTAGTTATATGCTTCAAATTCCTGTTATGATCTAGACTTATTTAATACTAGCTATATGATAGTGGATGATATAAAAACTCTGCCTGCAAGTGGCTGATGTTCTGGAGGGATCACTAGGCATGAGTGTATATTACTATCCTGCCTGGACTCACCCTTCCTTCCTTCCAGTCCACTTCCATACACCATCAGCAAGCCAGGTTTGCAGCTTGTCTTCACTGCACATTCTCCACCCTTAGGACTCTTAACTCTGAGTTTGTGTTCCCTGACCACAAGGTCAAGTTCCCCCCATCTCCCCATCAATTTCTGAATATTCAGTTTACCTTATTGCTTACTCCTGTTCCTCTATCTTCCAGGCCACCTGCTCTGTGTCCACCTCCCTACTGAGCCTGGACCTTAGGGGCAGGTCTTTGGGTCATTCTCAGCACTGCTTCAGAACTTCTTATTACTTTAACAATCCCCAAACCTTGGTAACCCTCAGTCAGTTCTATTATCCTCTAGATTCTATAATCTTTGTTTTATCTTTTTTGTTTTTGTTTTTGTTTTTTGTTTTGTTTTATCTTTTTAAATTGATTTTCTTTTGTTGAAGTGAAATTGACATAGAATATCATGTTAGTTTCAGGTATGCATCATAGTGATTCAGTATTTTTATACATTATGAAATGATCCCCATGGTAAGTCTAGTCACCATCTGTTGCCATGAAGAATTATTACTGTACTATTGACTGTATTACTTATGCTGTACATTATATCCTCATGACTTATTTATTTTATAACTGGAATTTTGTACTTCCTAATCCTCTTCATCTATTTCACCCGCACCTTCAACCTTCTCCCTATCTCTGGTAATCATTAGTTTATTTCCTGTATATATGAGTCTGTATCTGTTTTGTTTCGCGTATTTATTTTGTTTTTTGGATGTCACATATAAGTAAAATCATACAATATTTGTCTTTCTCTGTCTGACTTATTTCCCTTAGCATAATACCCTCTAGGTCCACCCATGATGTCATGAATGGCAAGATTTCATCCTTTTTTTATAACTGTATATATACAATGGATATCATTGTGGTATATGCCACATCTTCTTTGGTCATTCATCTATTGATGAATACTTCGTTTGCTTCCATCTCTTAGCTATTGTAAATAATGCTGCAGTGAACATAGGGGGGCATAGACCTCTTCGAACTGGTGTTGGGTTATCTTCAGGTAATTACCCAGAAGTGGGATTGCTGGATTATATGGTAGCTCTATTTTTTTTTTTAAGTGGGCACCACGCCCAGCATGGATCCCAATGTGGGGCCTGAAGTCACGACCTGAGATCAAGACCTGAGATCAAGAGTCAGATGCTTAACTGACTGAGCCACCCACAATTGCCCCAGTAGCTCTATTTTTAATTTTGTAAAGAACTTCCATACTCTCTTCCATAGTGGCTACACCAATTTATATTCCCATGAACAGAGGATGAGGGTTACCCCTTATAAGCTTTTTTTTTTTTTTTTTTTTCAGTACATTATAGAACCATACTGAAAAAGAAGACTCTAGATTCAATCTTTTTATTTGGAGCAGATCTATATGTTAAGAAATTTATTTGGAGCAGATCTATATGTTAAGAAATTTATTTGGAGCAGATCTATATGTTAAGAAATTCTCCTCTTCTTCCTCCTCCTCTTTTTATGTGCTTCCTCCCTCTCCTCCTCTGACTCTTCTCCTGAAAATGCATTCCTCAAAGTCTTTGACTTCAATAATATAAATAAAATCAAGATACAAAGTTGCACATGAAATGTGACTTTTATTTTGTAGAATTCTCAGAGGCATATGAACTGAAGAATAGTGACAGTAAATACATTAAAAATCTTTGTCAATGTTGTCTTTAAGTGGTAGCATTTTTTATTACTTTTCTGTATTCATTTTTCTCTTTTCCAAAATTTTCTAGAAGGAGCATGTAATTCTTTTTAAATCATTAAAAGTGGACACAATAAAGAATAGAAACAGTAGAAGATTATGTTAATAAAAAGGCAGGTAGAAACAGGAAAAATATTTATCTCTTGATGTTTGATCTAGGGCACTGAGATGGACTGTGCCAACTGCCTTGGCATACTATAATGCCTTGTGAATATTGGTTGTTAAGGAAGACTGAGGAGTCCAGAGTGCATTTCCAGGGCCAAAAGTCAACAGCACAAACTAAGTTTTAGAAGTGGGTGAAGAGACCATATACCATCCCCCAGAGACATGATTGAATTTGAAGCAGATTATTTCTCGTCTCTTTTGAAAAGAGTGCTATCAGTATCTTAGCTGATTCTGGGCATGGGGGAGATAATTTATTAGATATTTGGATGTCTGATAACCTCATGGAGCAAAGTGAGAAAAATAATTACTTGAACTTCCTTTACCTTTTTATAGAAGTAAGTGGTTTGTTTCTCTAAACCTTGATGGATAGGAGCAAGAAATACAACGTTCATTCCTTTTAGGCCAAAGACTTAGTACAAGAGCAAAAAAAGGTCATAAAACTTCCATCAGTTGTTGCAGATGTACAATGATGCTGGCAGCTCCCCATAGCTATTGAAGACTTATTAGTACTTAGGAAAACTGCCCCCCAGAGTTCCATTTGGCTGTGGTCACTCACAGTGAATAGAGTCTGTTGAGTGAAGGGTATAATTGCACCCTGTACTGGAGAAAAGTAGATGTTGCTGTATCAGTGCCAAGTCAGCCCACACTTAGTTGGCATGCATGGGGAGACTCATGAGGGATGCTGTCTCTGTTCTGAGGGGGCTTTGCCAATTAAGCATCTTAGCTTGCAGAGGTTATAATGATAGGTCTTGAGATGAGAAAAAAATTATAACCTCCCTGTTTATGTGCTCTGCATCTGTGACTTTACCCTATTTGTATTCAAATATGTTTTTGCAGTTTTGGTGCTGAATGAGGGTGAGATTTGGTGCCATTTGGAACATAGAAGATACACTCAGTGTCTCTCTTGGCAAGAGAAAAGAAGATCTGAGGAAAAGTCTTAGAGCTTGTTCACTATTGGCCTTTCCTGTTTTGATTGTCTATCCCATCACTTATTCTGCCTTTCAGTTTATTTCCTTTGTCTATTAGGGACAGTGGCAAGTGTTAGCACAGAAGAGTTTCGGGGAAGATATGAACATTTAGAGAGATTTGGGTAGAGATAAGGAAGTATAAAATGGTGGATG
The DNA here is from genome assembly GCF_048164855.1 of Canis lupus baileyi. NCBI lineage: Eukaryota > Metazoa > Chordata > Mammalia > Carnivora > Canidae > Canis > Canis lupus. Next base: position 7,798,835 of record NC_132849.1, on the reverse strand, counting down.
ACTCACTTTTCAGGATAGGACCTATAAAAAAATAGTCATACTAGCCACTTCTCTTTTAGGATTTGAATTCATTTGTCACATGGCATCTGTTACACCAGTATTCAAATACTCAAGTGTGAGCTGTGTCCGGCGGGGATGAGTTGGCATCTCAAAAAACAAATTTGTGTCTGAATTTGAGTCTAAATCCAATCTCGACACAGCATCAGTGTCCACCCCTCAGATTCTCAGGGATCACTTTCCTGCAGTCAAGACAGGGATAGAGGAAGCTCCCTGGTAGGAGGTGTAGGTAGAAGTAAGACATATTGGAAAGAGAAAAGGTTTGGAGTCAAGTGCCATTTTCAAGTTCAGGCTTCACACCAACTAGCTGTGTGATCTTGGGGAAGTCACCTCATCCTTCTGTATGCTTTGTTTCCTCATCTGTGAAAGAGGGATACAGTACCTACTTGACAGGATTTTGTTAGGACTGAATGTGATGCTACCTGGAAAGCATCAGGCACTGAGTGAATTGTGGTGGCAGCATTGGTGGTGGGTGGTGGTGGTTGTCCGCAGTAATGATGGACATTTAATGAAAGATTAGTGCTGAGGAGAATTCCACTGGAAGAAAACATGTTGAACTGTGAAGTTAGGCACAGGCAGTCCAGAGACAGTTACCTGTCGATGTCTTTGTTCCGAGGCTGGTGCTACTTGTGAAACCCTACCATTTAAAAGTTCTCAGAGCCAGAGCTTCACACATTAGAGAAAGGAGGCCATAGTTCTCCTTCCAACCCTTTTCTATCTGCAAGTATTGAATGTAGTAGATACAAAATAAAAATGCAAAAAATCGATCTCTGAACATCAGAAAAATTTTTATTTGAACCAGAATTTAGTAACTCATGCCAAATGAGCTTGAAGAATATAGGAATTAGAGGGCACCTGGGTGGCTCAGTGCCTGTTGAGGTCTGTCTGCCTTTGGCTCAGGTCATAATCCTAGGGTGCTGGGATCAAGTCCCCCATTGGGCTCCAGTCCCCCATTGGGCTCCCTGCTCAGTGGGGAGTCTGCTTCTCCCTCTATTCCTCTTCTCTGCACATACTTTTTCTCAAATAAATAAATAAAATATTTTAAAAAAGAATATAGGAATTAGAATGTGTGTTTGGTTCAGTGTCCAGTGCTGAGGAGGACCCCAATTAACAGCAAACTTCAACAATCTTCCTGTCACACCATATAAGCCCCACTCTTTGAGAAGATCAGAATGTTCCTAATCTCCTACATTGTTTATCTTTTATTGAGGGCTTCATTAGAAGGGCAATGTAAATTGGATCAAAATACATTCTCTTTTTTAAAAAATAAGAATTAACCTTTTAGGGGCACTGGATGGCTCAGCTGGTTAAGCATCCACCTCTTGATCTCAGCTCAGGTCTTGATCTTGGGGTCATGAGTTCAAGATCTATGTTGGGCTCCATGCTAAGTGTGGAGCCTAGTTAAAAAAAAAAAAAGAATTAACCTTTTAGTATAAAATAGTAAAAGAAGAAAATAAAAAAAGGCAGATATTCACTTGAATTTTCTACCATCCTAAACCTCTAGCTTTATCTTTTGTGCAGATTCTCTTCTAGTCCATATATATAGATATTTTTTACTACAGTACAAATCTTAGTCCTGATCCATCCTTGCATGACATTTTAAAATCATCTTTGGGGGTTCTAAGTAGTTACATAAAGCTGTGTTAGAGGAGGGAAGTACAAATGAAGAAATGGTCTTCACGCTTGACTTCCCTTAATACTCCTGCCTGAGGGTTAGAGCTTGGAGAAAGAAGGCTCAAAGAGAAGGAAAGGTAGAAACATTTGGGAGGACAGTCCTGGGGATAGTTTATGCCTACTCAGGCAGGAGTAAGGATAGATTCAGTGTTCTGTTTTCTGCATATTTCCTAGCTACCACCCCCCCCAACCAGGACAAAATTAACTGCTATCTCATTTATGTTCTGAAATCTCTGTTTTAAATCTCATTATTCATGTAATTATCTCATTGAATCCTATCTGCCTTCCTCAGTAGATCCTAGTATCTTGATGAGGTATATTTCTTTTTCACCTTTATGTTCCCAGGACTTGCCATATAAGCCACTTCTCAATAAATGTTTATGAAAAGTAATGGAAAAAAAAAACTAAAAATAGCAATCATGGCCCAGGTTTTTGCTCCAAGTACTGCTATAGCAGATTGTTTTTCCCCCTTCTGCATTTTTGTTTATAACAACAACAACAACAATAAAAAGCTATATAAGGGCAGCCCCAGTGGCGCAGCGGTTTAGCGCCGCCTGCAGCCCGGGGCGTGATCCTAGAGGCCCTGGATCGAATCCCACGTCAGGCTCTCTGTATGATGCCTGCTTCTCTCTCTGCCTCTCTCTCTGTCTCTATGAATAAATAAATAAAATCCTAAAAAAAAAAAAAAGCTATATAAAAGAAGTCTGAAACATTTGCATCCAAGAGATAGCCTTTGTCCCTACACTAGAGATCTTAAACAAGAGTGGCAGTAAGTGATGAAGGAGGAGACCCAGACAGTGTGGGGCTCCAACAGCCTAACTGGATATGATTGCCCTGGAGAGAGGACCTGAAAATAAGTGTCCCTTTGGGAGTTTGGACACTCATATCGGAAGCAATATTCCTCAGCTAAAATGTTTACTAGGTGAGACCAAGGAGAAGAAAGTACTAGGGATGGACTGGATGGACATCAGCTCCTTAGAAATAATTTGGGGGGTGACTTTCGTCCTGGGATACCACCATCTCATACTGTTCAGAGACTGTTGCACAACCTGCTTTGTAATGTAAAGTTGTATGGTTGCCATCTTGTCATTGCTCATGAATAATATGGTCCAATAACATGATCTGTTGCTCTTCGCAGTCTACAAATGAAACAGGCCAAAATACAAGGCAATAACACTAAATGTGCAGTTTGCAAAGGAAGACCAATGACTTCCCTATAGAAAATATCTCTCTGCAGGCTCCATCCTAGTGTTACCCTTTGGTAAGGAAGGAAGACCCACATTTCTACGCTTCCCCACAATGTTAGGAGAGAATAGACAATTGGCACCAGTGAGCTGCTTACATTTTGGAAAAGAGCTATGTCAGTGTGGCCATTTTTAAGCAAAGCAAAATTGAGTGCTTGGATATTCCTGACATAATTAAAACTACTATATTTAGGAAATTACTGGAAAAAATCCTCAGAGCACAGTTTGACAGCAGCAGAGTATCAGAGTGTAGCAGATGGCTCTGAAAGAATCAATTATTTTCTGTTTATTTTCAACCTAATCACCCTGGGAAACTGTAGGAAAAGTTAGTAATATGGGATATCGGATGTTGATGTGTTGTTTGAGTCCAGTATCTTCTTAGCTACTTATCAGCAAATCAAGAAATCATGAGCAAGATACCATGCAGAAATTGAGCAGGCAAACAGCTTGTGGGTGGGTTGTACTTGGAAAATGCCTGGTTCTTCAAATTAAGCAAGAGAGTGGCTTGGCAAAATTTAATAACTGTAACTTCAGTAGAATTGGTATCAGTATTAACAGATTGAAGAAGGAGAGAGAAAAAGGATAAGGCTCATTGGGGTATATTTATACCTAACATTGAGTTCATTTATACAGGAATACCACTTAAGGTAAAAGTATCTTGGGAGAAAGATTGTATATGTACATTTATGGGGGAGAGCTGTGACTGCCCTGGTGAACCATATGCTAGCTGAGCATGAGTCATTCATGGTCTGATGTTAAAAAATAAATCTACAAACACTTCAGTTTCAGAAACTAGGACAAGGCCATACGAATGTTTTCCAGGTTTGGGTAATATGGAAGAATTTACCAACACATATATTACTGCTTCACAAAGCTGTGTGCATGTGCATATATGGCATAGGTTGGAGTCTGTCTCTAGTATATCTCAATTCTCTTTGCACTTTGGTTTATTAGATGTTGTCACAAATTGCAATCCCCTAGACATATACCTTGTGTTTCTTCACTATGAACCCCTTCCCTGGGGGAGCATCAAATTCCTTCCCAACCTTTTGGAGCAGATGATGAGCAATAAGAGAAGGAACTTGAGCTGTTAATAGAGTTAAAGTGATTTTTAAAAATCTCCTGAGACTATAAGTATGGCCATTAACTCAGTACCCATCCAAAGTGACCTCTATCTTTCCATTTATTGATTCATAGTGGGCAGACAGCTAGCTCAGAGAGAGTGTAGGTGGGCTGGAGAAGCTAAAGTATCTCATGGGGCCTAGATGCATTGCCTTGTAACCTACTCCTGATCTATAATGTGGAATCTTCAGAGCAAAGAGGATTGAATGAGATCATGTCTGGAAAGTTCTCCAGATCCTTGGAAAGTATTAAAAGGAGTTTTATGGTTAAGTGTCTATTGGAATAGAATTGCAAAATTACAGCGAGGGACCTTAGAAAAATCCATGTACTTCTTTTACGAATATTTGAGGAAACTGAAGCCCAAGAGGTGAAAGTGATTTATGAACCCGTTTTAGTAGTTTATCATCAAAGATTAGTGAATTGCATGCTGAAGCAAATAGGTTACCCAAGACTGTGTCTGTGTTTTGTTTTTTGTTTTGTTTTGTTTTGTTTTTTAATACAGTATACAGCATGGTGGTATTTCAGATTAATAATATAGTGATTCCACAAGTTTAGATATTATGTTCAGCAGGAGTGGAGCTACCATCTGTCACCATACATCACTATTATAATATCATTGACTATATTCCCTACGCTGTACCTTTCATCCCTCTGACTTATTCATTCCATGACTGGAAGACTGTATCTACCACTCCTTTTCACCCATTTTGCTCTCCCCTCCACCCTTCCCTCTGGCAACCATCAGTCTATTCTCAATATTTATAGGTCCGATTCTGCATTTTTTTGTCTATTCATTTGGGGTTTTTTTAAGATTCTACATATGAGTGGAATCATATTTGTCTTTCTCTGACTGACTTATTTCACTTGACATCATATCTTCTAGGTCCATCCATGTTGTCTCAAATGACACATCATCCTTTTTTGGCTACATAATCTTCCATTGTGTTTATATACCACATATTCCTTATCCATTCTCAAGACTATGCATTAAAGCAGAAATGAAATTCTGTCTGCACTTGATCTATACCGGGTAACAGCCCCAGAGACCTACACAGAGCCAGGGAGGTATCATTGAGTATACGAGCTAGGACTGCAGAGATAGGACAGGGACTGTGGCAATCTGGAGATCATATATTTGTTCTGCTGAAAGGCAGGTTATCCCCCTAGATGGGAAGGCAGGTCCTGTGTTGCTAGACCCATTCATTTTTTTTTTAAGATTTTATTTATTTATTCATGAGAGACACACCGAGAGAGAGGCAGAGACACAGGCAGAGAGAGAAGCAGGCTCCATGCAGGGAGCCCATGTGGGACTCGATCTGGGACTCCAGGACTATGCCCTGGGCCAAAGGCAGATGCTTAACTGCTGAGCCATCCAGGGATCCCTGACCCATTCATTTTCTAAGAGAAGCTAGAAGTGGGTCAGCCTCATGCTGACCAAATAGAAGCAGGTTGGCTGGCTGAACTTGGCCTGAGGGATAACCGTGTTCCTGATGGCAGATGCACACTTACTGGCCTGAGTCTGCAGGCTTAGTACAAAGGAATCCATTCAATTGCTGAACAGCAGCAGCTGAGTGTAGGTTTTCTCCCCACAAATGTTTCAAGACATTGTTCTGGCTGATGGCTTCAACATCCTTCCCTTACTTTATCTCAACAGTGGGGGATTCGTAAGTAGTACCTTCATCTCTTTAGCTGTTCCACTCTCAGGGAAAGTTTCTTTTTTTTTTTTTATTTATTTATGATAGGCACACAGTGAGAGAGAGAGAGGCAGAGACACAGGCAGAGGGAGAAGCAGGCTCCATGCACCGGGAGCCCGACGTGGGATTCGATCCCGGGTCTCCAGGATCGCGCCCTGGGCCAAAGGCAGGCGCCAAACCGCTGCGCCACCCAGGGATCCCTCAGGGAAAGTTTCTAATGAGAGGTAGTGACAGGAAAGAGGCAGATGATCTAGAGATCTGCTTTTGAATAATAAAAAAGTCACCAAGTGGTGTGTGTGTGTGTGTGTGTGTGTGTGTGTGTGTGTGTAGTCCAGTGTGCCTTGTCTGGGACTTTGATGTCCATCTGGAACTTAACAAAGTGAAGATTCATGCCAACATCCAGCCCTGAGGCCCAGAAGGAAGAACGGCAATTTCTAAACAAATGCCAATCTCTCTCCTGCCACCCTGTGAGTGTCTTCTGGCTTTGAAAAAGAGAAGCCCTCTCAATCTCTGTCTGCAGAACTCTTTTTGAAACAACAAACTGGGTGTACCCAAGAGTTTAAGGAATAAAGGGGATGTTGAAAGCATCTCTCTGTAAGATTATTGCAATCCGCTCTGTTTCAGCCTTCCCCACCCAAACAGTCTGTTGTCAAAATAATAGCCAGGCCTTTTAAAACATTCAGCACTCAGGTCACCCCTCTTTTTGACTCACAAGATTCCAGTGGCTAAATGCTTCTCAACAGCCTGAAAGGCCTTATACAATCTGACCCCTTACACAGCCTTCCCATTACTTCCTAGACCTCACCTCCTCCTGCTTCCTCACCATGTGCTCACTCTGCCCAGCCATATTGGCCTCCCTTCTGCTCCCAGACACTCTGGCATGCTCCTTCCTGTGAGCCTTTGTATTTAATGTTCTCTACTTAGAAGACTCTTTGCCCCAGTACCCCCATGACTACCCCTATTGCTTCTCAGAGAAATCCTGCCTACTAAAAATGTCAATCCCTTCCTCCTTGCCATACCTCCAGCACTCCTTCTCTCCATTCCTTTCTTCAATTTTTTATAATTACTCTCCATAGTTTATTTATTCATTTCCCCTTAAGTTCCATGAGCATAGGCATTTTTGTCTGTTGTGTTTACTGCCATATTCACGGTGCTTAAAACAGTGCCTAAAAACATAGTAGGTGCTTGACAAGTAACTTGTTGACTATATTTTGAAAAAAAATTTCCCTCCTGTGCTAGGGATGGTGACTTTCACTGTGCTGGGCACAGACATCTCTTGCTACTGAACCATGGTATTTTTAACATTACCATTATTAGACTATCTGGATTCCAAGTTTTCTGAGTCAGTTCTACTTCCTACCTTCCTAAGAAGAGGTTTTCTGCTTATCTCCATCTCCACTGTCTTTTCTTAGTTAAAACTATCACAACTTCTTGCTCTTTCCCACCACTTGGATTCCCTCCACAGGTCTCACTCAGCAGCCAGAATCATCTATCTATCTATCTATCTATCTATCTATCTATCTATCTATCCATCCATCTATCATCTATTTATTCTATTTTATTTTTAAAGATTTTATTTATTTATTTATGAGAGACACAGAGACAGGCAGAAGGAGAAGCAGGTTCCATGCAGGAAGCCTGATGTGGGACTCGATCCCGGTAGTCCCGGATCACACCCTGAGCCAAAGGCAGACGCCTAACTGCTGAGTCAGCCAGGCGTCCCAGAATGATCTATTTAAAAGCTAAATCTGGTCATTTACCACTCACTCCCTCATTTAAAATCCTTCAGTAGTTTCCCACTGCCCTTTACATAAAACTCAGTATCCTTACCCCATCCCACAAGGTCTTGCATGGTCTGGTGGCAACGCTGGTTTTCTCTGTTCTTCTATCAGTTTTAACTTCCTTCCCAACTTGGGGTCTTTGCTGGTCCCTCATAATGAAATTGTTTATCCAATGGCTATCTTTACATGTATTTATTGAGGATGGAAGCCCTTCCTGTGGGGTTTGTATTTGTATCTCCCACACTGAACACTGCCATTGGTACATAGTAGGAGCTTAATGAATACTTGTGGAGAAATAAAACAGAACACAGGTGTCTTGCCACCCCAGGGATGGGGGACCATGTGGGGTAGTCTCTCATTAATTAACAATATGTTTCTCTCCACAGAGATTACTTTGCAGAGGATGAAGGGGAGATGGTACCCAGAACAAGTCATGCAGCAGGTAAGGAGGCCCTGGGCCTTACCTTGATAAATTCTTGATTTCTTGCTGATCATAATTCCCCTTAAATTATAGACCCTTTAAAGTCATCATGGTAATTTTCTCAGACTTTCTGTGAATTTCCAGACTTGCACATATCGCTGTAACACAGATTCCTGCCTTCCCAGCACGATGCAGTACGATTATAATCAAAATACTTATGTGAACTCTTCATACTTTTAAGGATTCTGTAATTGCAAAGTTAAAGTCTCTTGTAAGGGCAGCCTGGGTGGCTCAGCGGTTTAGCGCCGCCTTCAGCCCAGGATGTGATCCTGGAGACCCGGGATCGAGTCCCACGTCAGGCTCCCTGCACGGAGCCTGCTTCTCCCTCTGCCTGTGTCTCTGCCTCTCTCTCTCTCTCTGTGTCTCTCATGAATAAATAAATAAAATCTTAAAAAAAAAAAAAAATAAAGTCTCTTGTAAAAAGATTAAAATAGATTCTGCCACTAAGATGAAATCTCTCCTCATATACCATTAAGATGGGTACAATAATAGTGTCAACCTCATAAGTGAGATTAAGTGAGAGGAGCTCTTTGTACAGTTTATCAAGGAATAAGCACCCAGCAGATATTATTAATATTATTAATGTATTCATAATAATATCATATCATTAGCCAGGGATCCACTTGAATTATGAAACCAAAGTGAAGATAAGTCTCTTTTGGGGAATGTTTTTCACAAAGACTTTTAATTATTTAAGAATTCTACTTACTTTGCTAAGTGATTTGCTTTTTTCATACCAGCCTTGAAGCACAGATGGTTCATATGACAACATGGAAAAAGTTTTTAATTTGAATGTGTTAAGGATTTCAGAGTCACTTGAAATTAGAACTTGTAGTTGTGGTTGTTAAATCTACAAATTCCAAGGATCTACCATACTCGTTTTGAAAATCAGGATCCTCCCATTTTGAGGTAAAAATCAAAGGGTAGAGATGATGCCTACTACAGGCAAGATATTAGGTTGAGTGCTTTCATTTATCATTTCCATATATTTATTATTTCTATATTATCCATATAGAAGCTCTGTGAGGCAATATTGTTATTCCCATTTTTACCAAGGCAATGAGGTTCAGCCAAGTTAAGAGATTTGCCTAAACTCCCACAATTTGCAAGTGGTCAGGATTCATAACCAAGTTTCAAAAGACTCTTCTTTCATCACATTCCACTAATCTAACTATAATGTATTGTTCTATTTATTCAAAATATTTTCCATTCGATAGCCTGTTTAGTTTCACTTAAATGTGGGAGAAATAATTCTTTCCAATTTCCCTTTAGTAGAGCATTTGCGTTGACTTAGAAATAATCTGAGTATCAACAAAACAGATGCAACATTACTATAATTATTAGTAATTTGCGATCATAAAGTGGTATGTAAGTAACAGAACAATTATTTTGTACAAGCTGAATCAAAAACAACTGAATATGAAAAAACACTATCTCTATTCATAACTAATTTGTGCCATGCCCCAATAAAACCTGCTTTAAATTTCTGTTCTGACTTAAACCCCCTATCTTCTACTGGGCAAGAAGAAAATACTACTGAAGACAGGGCTATCGAAAGATATACCTGATACTGTATTAATTTTACACAAATTAGGACACTGTACAGTGTCCAGTTTAAAAGCAAGTTATACAGCCCTTACATTGCAATGTTCTTTTTTTCTTTAAAATCAGTGGCGTAAAAAAAAATAATAATAAAATAAAATAAAATAAAATCAGTGGCTTAATGGGGAGTTAAATACTTTTAGACAAGAAAAAAAAAGCTGCACTGGAATCATCCTATTTCTCATGCTTGTTTTCTTCTACATCATACTTTATCTTCTGCATTTTTCTCCTTACCATCATCTTCCTGATCCTTTTTTGTCTTCCTCCTGTTTTTCTTTCTTTTCTTAGAGAAAAAATTCTGAGTCTATTGACTCCAAAGGAGACCTCTTTTTGTGCTCGTTCTGGCAAGTTTGCAGAAAGAAAAGGAAGGAGGGAGTGAAGGATGTTTGCTCCCATCCCGTGGCTTGCTTTTTCATTCTTAATTGTTTCCTTTGTGAGCAGAAGCCTTTTATTTTGATGTAGTCCTGCTTATTTATTTTTGCATTTGGTGCCTTTGCTTTCGGTGTCCCTGCATATATGGTTAATTAATTTTTGACAAAGGAGACAAGAATGTATGAGGAAGTAAGGAAAGAGAAAAGAAAAAAAAAAAAAACAAAGGAAAGGACAGAAAAAGCATGTGATGACATTTTGCTTCTTGTATCCTTTGTTCAAAAGCGTGTGTCTAGTTAATTTTTCCTCAGTGAGGCGCAGAGTGACCCACAGCTCATTTTGCTCTTACTGGCACTGAGGCTGTCTGTGGAGTTCAGTGGATTGCAATGGCTGTCATTCTCTCTGACTTAAAAAAAAAAAAAAAAAAGTGCAATTATAAAGGGTCATTGCTACCTTCTGTCAACCAAGAAAGAAAAGATGTATTTTTCTATTTCTTTTACCTGAGTCTACAATCTTAAACCCACCTCAATCCAATGTCTTCTGTATACTACGCTTAAAGGAAGTCCCAATTTCTTGCTTTTTCACAATGGTACTTCTCAAATGCAGGCAGAGGGTTAACAGCAACTTCATCCTCACTAGCTTCTCTCAGGGCAGTTCTTCCTTTGATAAATAGAATGATTGCATCTCTACCCCTTCCCTGTTTTCCCCTGACTCTTAGACCTGTTACAATTCTTTTGCTGCTAAAATCTTACAGTATTAGCATACAGCTAGGATGGTTGAGTGGGGAGAGCACTGGCATGGTTCTGCCACTTTTTAGCAACATGATCTTGATCAAGCACACTTTCTGAACTTTTATTTACTCGATAGTGAAATGGATTTCATAATCACATCAGTCTATTTCACTTGTGGTAGTAACTTTATAAACAAAATAATCTGTGTGAATATAATTCGTAGCCTATAATACATATTAAAGATGTTGGTTGTAATAATTGCTATTATTCCTAAATGATAACCTGAAAAATTTTCTAGAGAGAGCCTTGTAGAGATACTTCTTAGCTAGTAGCTTGATTTGAGAGAGAAAGAGAGAGAGAGAAGCTATTTCAGTCATTTTTTTGTCATATGACAAACTGCCCTAAAACTTAGTGGCTTGAAACAGGAGTCAGGGATCCCTGGGTGGTGCAGCGGTTTAGCGCCTGCCTTTGGCCCAGGGCGCGATCCTGGAGACCCGGGATCGAATCCCATGTCGGGCTCCCGGTGCATGGAGCCTGCTTCTCCCTCTGCCTATGTCTCTGCCTCTCTCTCTCTCTCTCTGTGACTATCATAAATAAAAATTAAAAAAATTAAAATTAAAATAAAAAAAAGAAACAGGAGTCAGCAAACTATAGCCCATGAGCCAACTGTTAGTTTTTATAAATAAAGTTTTATAGCAACACAATTGTGCTCATTCGTTTACATATTGTCTGCACCTGCTTTGGGCTCCAAGGGCAGAGTTGAGTAGTTTTGACAGAGATGGTATGACACATGAGCCTAATATATTTACTATCTGGCCCTTTCAGGAAAAGTTTGCCCACCTAGAGCTTAAAACAACAATAATTTATATCTTGTATGTTGGTAAGCCGGTCATTTCCTCTGTTGGTCTCACTTGGGATCACTCAAATAGCTACAATCTTTTGAGAGCTTGACTGGGGCTGTGAGGTTCCAGGATGGCTTAATTCACATACCTGGCAGCCAGTGGACTGGCTGTCAGGTGGGGCATCTCCATTCCCTCTGTACTTGGCCTTTTCTCCTCCAGGAGGGTAAACTCGGGTACTTCACAGTAGAGTGGTCTTGAGGTTCTAAGAAGGCAAGAACAGAAATGGATGTCCTCTCAAAGACTTAGTTTCTAGAATTCATACAGTGACATTTTCATTATATTCTCTTGGTCAAAGCAATTCACTAAGCCAACCCAGATCCAAAGGCTAAAGAAAGAGACTACACCTCTTGATGGGGTAGCAGGAGTATCAAATCATAAAGAGGCACAGACATTAACTGGTGTGTTTCACTGGGGACCACTATTAATATGCTCAATCACAGGCTACTTTATGTGAACTGTTTCCATGTGGCCCAGAAGTGGTTTGTATTTTGCAGAAACCAAATTCTGCTGGATTGTGCCAGTTAGAATGATCATCATGCTACGGTTATAGAAAGTGTTTTGTTGTTCTCTTTTATTGGCAGCTTTTCTTAGTGACACTAAAGATCGAGGCCCTCCAGTGCAATCACAGATCTGGCGAAGTGGTGAAAAGGCCTCCTTTGGACAGACGCCTTCCTTGAGAGCATTTGAAAAACCCCCTCAGGTGCAGACCCAGGCTCTTAGAGACTTTGAGAAGGTAAGTCATGTGGGTGGATAATTGTTATCCTGATTAGAAGAAGCATCAAGGGATAGTGATGTCTCATAAAAATATGACCCATGGGGCAACCCCGGTGGCGCAGCAGTTTAGCGCCGCCTGCAGCCCAGGGCGTGATCCTGGAGACCCTGGATGGAGTCCCACGTCAGGCTCTCTGCATGGAGCCTGCTTCTCCCTCTGCCTGTGTCTCTGCCTCTCTCTCTCTCTCTGTGTCTCTATGAATAAATAAATAAAATCTTAAAAAAAATATATGACCCATGGCTTACTCTGAATTATGGACATTCTTACCATAATGATGTCTCTTTTAAGAGTATATGTCCCAATGAATGCATGTACAAATACTCTGGTTCATGGACAATTGCCTGTACCAATGATTCTGTCTTTCCATTTTTATCCCTGGTTTACTTTTCCAATCAGTTAGGAAGTTTTGTTGTTGTTGCTGCTGTTTTTAGAGAGAGAGAGAGAAAGAGAGAGAGAGAGAAAGTGTGTGTGTGTGGGTGTGTGGGTGTGTGTGAGCCTGGGTAGAGGGGCAGAAGGAGAATGAGAATCTTAAGCAGGCACTCTGCCCAGCATAGAGCCTGACACAAGGCTCAATTCACAAACCTGAGATTGTGACCTGAGCCAAAATCAAGAGTTGGATGCTTAAATACCTGAGCTACCCGAGTGCCCAAATTAGGAAGTGTAAATGCTACCCTGAGAATCTGTAATGACCATAGTGAGCCCAGGAGACCTAGTCCAGTCAGCTGGCATTATATTCTCGGTGGCTGGCTTGGACCACTCTACATGTCTGGATACTGTCTGCAGTATAAGGTGGCCTCAGCCACAATCATTTGCTTCTCAAAAAGATTCTGACATTGTTGCTTGAAACTTTTTTTCAAGATTTTACTTATTTATTCATGAGAAACACAAAAAGAGGCAGAGACACAGGCAGAGGGAGAAGCAGGCTCCATTCAGGGAGCCCAGTGTGGGTGGGACTTGATCCTGAGATTCTGGTATCAGGCACTGAGCCAAAGGCAGATGCTCAACTGCTGAGCCACCCAGGCGTCCCTGTTGCTTGAAACTTCTGATTCAACTCTTGAAGTACTGTGTGTCTTGAGATGTTTATCCTTAGATTTGGCCAAGAGCCAAATTACTGATAATGTAATACAAGTCCCCACCTCCCTGTGCCCTGGATTGATCCCAGGAAGTCTGTACAATAGAACTTGTCTATTGGGATTTATATGACCTGGAAAGAGCACACAGGATTTCTTACATCCCAGGGTGCTAAAAAAAGAAATAGCTCTTTGGTGCCCCCTGGGGGTTTGCCCAAGGTTCAGGCCACACGAGTACTGTGTAAATAGGTGCTCAGATAGGTGGCTTCCTTTCATTCTTGGATTGATAGCTTTTGACATAAAATAATATAATTCCATGTTCCAAAAAGGGGCATAGAGCAGTGTTGACATGGGTTTACCCCCATAATTTGTGAATAGAGATGTTTCACAAGGACCTAATATACATCCTGCCAGTTAGTCCTGTGGACAAAGAACATGCTCATATAAACTGTGGCTGAGTATTAAAGAGCCTACTCTTAGTATTGGTGGATTTTTTTTTTAACTCAGTTGTCATGGATACTGTTGTGGGATTTTGTTTTGTTTGTTTTTTAAAGACACAGAGAGCCTGTGGGAATATTAAGTGGTTTTGAAGACTAAACCTCTTAACAGCTGTGTGGTGCTGGTGGTAGGAAGGGGAGTGCTAACAACCCCTCCTCTTTTTTTCACCTTTTGCATCTACTGCAGTGCAGAACAAGCAAGCAGAGCTGCAGTGCCCCCTCAAAGCAGGTGTATTCCTTTTGATTGAGAAGTGATTTGTAGCAGAGAAGTGAGGGAGCCACCTCTGCTGACAGAAAGAGTGGGGGGTGGGGTGGAGGGGCAGAGGGAAATGAACAGGATGGCACCATGCAGAAGAGTTCAGCTGACTTCTCAGATGTGACCTTTCCAAGTCCTTTCCCTCTGCAGCCTGGTAGAAGATGGAGGATTAGACCTCACTTTCTCAGGACTGGGAACCACTGACAGAAACCAAGGGAGGGCACAGAGAAAAGGCCAGCAAGGGATATTTTACATCTCTCTCTGTGTGTCAGGTAATAAATAACAATGAGATAACGACATACCCTTTTTGTCAGAAAGGTCATTGCCAGGGCTCATAGGAATTGTGATTTTCTTAGTGTCATAGACTGTATGTACCATAATGATAAGCCCTGACAGTTATTGAGTCAGAATGACTTTCCCATACAGCATCCTTGCCATGTGCTATCTCATGGGTCACCACCCCACCCCACTCCTGGCATATTTGGAATGAGTGAAATCAGAGCAGCATGTGGGTAATAAAAACTAGCATATGCCAGTCACTTTCTGCATTCCGGGTGCTGCTCCGAGTGTGTGCATTATTGTCTCATTTCATGCTCACCACAACCCTGGGAAGAAACATAATTACCATCCCAATTTACAAGAGGTACTTACTTTACAAGAAGTAAAGGCACAAAGAGAAACAAAGAGACCTACCCAATGTCCCCTAACATGGTCCTAAAAAATTCATTATTTTTGTGACCCAAAACAGTGAGTACTTTCTAAGCTGGGGAGCATACTTGGCAAAAGTATGCAGGTAACTCGACTGGAACCATGAGCTCTTTCTACTTAGAGGAGCAGAGGGTGGTACTGTCTTCTCTAAGTAAACTGTAAATCTCCTTTGGATATTGCTGTGTTAATTCATTTGCCAGGATGAGAAACTGAGAATCAAGAAAAGTATGTTTGTTTTTAATGATGGGTTTAAAGGAAGACAGTGTTTCACTTAATGGGATGATAAAATTGTAAATGAAATATTTGACCAGGGTTATTAAGATAGTAACAGTAACTAACAATAATAAATAGTATTTATTTGGTGTTCCTTATATACCAGGCACTTTTTTGAGACACTTAACATATTTTATTTCATCTGTTTTTCAGTTCATTTTCCTAACTGATAAGATAGATGTTATTATATCCATTAGACCTGTGAGGACACCAAGCCTCAAATAACTTGTATAAAGCTGCACAGGTATAAAGTGGCTGAGCCAGGACAACCCCAGTGATTCTCAAGGTTCTTGGAAAATGAAAGGACCATTCAGAGAAGAGGCTACATTAGTGGAATGTGTACAGTTTGGTTTTACAGATAGAATCAAAATGGCATTTCCTAAATAAAATTCACAGAGGGGTGTGGGGTCTGTGGCTGTAAGTTCTAGGGGTGGCCTCCACTGCCTTCTCATGTTTACTCATTTTCTAATAATGCCGTCTTTAACATGAAAATGCCAGCAAAGCCAGCTGCAGTGTTTGCCTAGGGCAGTCTGAAGCCAGCTTTCTCTGGCAGTCTCAACCCAACCACAGTGATTCAGCCTGTTGAGGCCCCACCCATGCTGGCAAATTTTTCCACTTGGATCTTGAAGTCTGTGGAGAGGGGGGGGCGGGGAAGCCCTAAAAGGGGCTCTTCTACCTTTATGAAGATCTGAGTTATCACAGTATGGGCTTCCTAGTCTAGATGAGGTGAATCTGGCTCACGTCCCTGCTGCTTTTTAGGGCCAGCCATTCCCAGTGCCTCTTCAGTTGTTTCTCTGTCATTATGACCTTGGGAAAGGAATGTATCCGTTGACGTACACTCTCATTTAAAAAACAGAAAAAAGAAAAATGACATCTATGCTCCCCAAACCACAGTGCCCCAAGCATACTGGTTTTATTTTCATTGGCGTCTTGAGACATTCAAAAAATTGTTGGATGAACAAGGAAAGGCAGGGGCAGTCCTAAACTTTGAGCAACCATAAGCACAGAATTCTTTCTTTCTTTTTTTTTTTTTTCTTTCTTTCTTTCTTTCTTTCTTTCTTTCTTTCTTTCTTTCTTTCTTTCTTTCTTTCTTTCTTTTCTTTCTTCTCTTCTCTTCTTTCTTTCTTCCTTTCAGAGAGAGAGCATGTGCAAGCCCTTGAACTGGGGTGAGGAGGGGGGAGGGGCAGAGGGAGAAGGAGAGAGACAATCTTAAGCTGATTCCACACCCAGCATGGAACCCCGTGCAGGGCTTGATCTCATGACCCTTGAGATCATGACCTGGAAATTAAAAGTCAGAGGCCTAATCGACTGAGCCACCTAGGTGCCCCTCTTTTTCTTTTGTTTTTAAAAGATTTTATTTTTAAGTAATCTCTATACCCAATGTGGGGCTCAAGCTCACAACCCCAAGGTAAAGAGACACATGCTCTACCAACTGAGCCAGCCAGACACCCTAAATTTTTTTTTTCTTTTTAAACATGACTTTTCAGAGGGATTCCATAGTCATTCTATAGAACTTTCGAAGTGTTTTCATTCCTAAGCAACATTACCAAAGATTATATATCAGATCAACCTTTCTTTTTCTTTTCCTTAACTCTTGAGTAAAAGGAATGATTCTGAGTGCTATAGAGGATGTAGAGTAGTTACCATTCTCAAAGAGCTGTGCAATCTGATGAGGAGCAGAAGAAATTTAAATTACACAAGATTTAGTTGAAATAGCATCTAAGGCAACAATTGGAGAAACATCACAAGATTAGAGGAATTGCCAAACCAGTCTTTATTTATTTTTTTAAAGATTTATTTATTTCTTTATTCAGAGAGAGAGAGAGAGAGAGGCAGAGACACCGGCAGAGGGAGAAGCAGGCTCCATGCAGGGAGCCCGACGACGTAGGACTCGATCCCGGGTCTCCAGGATCACACCCTGGGCTGCAGGCGGCGCTAAACCTCTGCGCCACTGGGGCTGCCCCCAAACCAGTCTTTAAAACCTAAATGTTACAACAAAACATTTTATGATTTGTATTTATATATAAATATATATATAAAATATATGAACTTCACAAACTTATATCTTATTTCACCTTTGGTTATATAATTAATAAAGTAACTTTATCCAAAAGATTGAAATGACAAAACTTGGAAGACCCTGGAAACTCCAACAGGTATGGTTACCAATGTGAAAGAGATGTGAAAGAGAACAATCACTTCTATTGGAGAAAGCGGCATTGCGGGACGCCTGGGTGGCTCAGCAGTTGAATGTCTGCCTTGGGCTCAGGGCGTAATCCCAGGTCTGGAAATGAGTCCGGCATCAGGTTCCTCAGGGAGTCTGCTTATCCCTCTGCCTCTGTCTCTGCCTCTCTGTCTCTCATGAATAAATAAATAAAATCTTTTTTTTTTAAAGTGGCATTGCAATGAGATTAATTCTTTTTTTAATTATTATTATCTCCTTTCTATTTCATTGGAATTTGTTTTCTATTCCTCACTGTATATGAAGAGAAGCTCTGTCTTCCTATAGACTCTAAGGAATTTCCATTCCAATAATAAATTTTTATTTTCTTAAAAATTGTTATTTATTTGAGAGAGAGAGGGAGAATGAGCAGGGAGGAGGGGCAGAGGGAGAAAGAGACAGAAGAAGATTCTCCACTGAACAGGGAACCCGACTTAGTCCTCAATCCTAGGACCCTGGCATCAGGATCTGAGCCAAAGGCAGATACTTAGCCAACTGAGCCACTCAGGCACCCTTCCAATAATAAATTTTTAAACAGCAATAAAAATGATACTATGTAATATTTATTGAGTACTTACAGCATTCAGGGCTCTATGGGATGAGCTTTCTTAACTTGCATTATCTTACCCAGTTCCTATAACAGCCTTTTGAAGTTAGTACAACCATTGTGTTCATTTGTATGGAGAGGGACATTGAAGCCAGGAAGACTGGTGATTGCTTGGAAAGTGCTGAGCTGGGATTTAAACTTAAGTGTACTGATTTCAGAGCCTGAGCTCTTAGCCACAATTTTATTATGCCTCTCTGTGGACAGCTGATCTCCTTATTCATTTCATTTATTTGTTCATTCATCCATCCCCTCAGCATATGGGTGCAGCTCATGTGCTGGGCCCTGTTCTAGCTGTCACATACACAATGCTCAGGTATAAATGTGTATGAGAGGATGAATGTTTACTTCATGACACATGGGCCAAGTACATGGCAGAGGTGAAAAAGTACAAAGGCCACCAGTACAGTGATGATGATAAAACTTGGCCCTTGGTGAAATGATTCCCCTTCCCCACCTGCCTATGGCCTAGGATTATCTGCAATGTAGAGAACTTTAATGCAGCACCAGTGACCACAGGCAGCCTCTTCACCCCCACAAGGACTTACAGATAGAAGGAAATCCAGACGCTTCCTGCATGAAAAGATGTGTGTTCAAGGATGAATGTTTACTTCAATGTTCTTTCTATTAATAAAATATTGGAAATAATCTAATTATCCATTAAAGATGAGGATTATTTCAAGTATGGTATATGCATACAGCAGAATGTCATAGAGCAATGTACTGACTTGGAAGGGTGTCCATAATAATAAATTTAGGATTAAACAACAAAACAACAACAATTTGACTGAATATTACATAAGATAAAATCTTATTATGAGGGAGAGAAAAATAGAAGTGCCTGGAAGGATATACATACACCAAAATATTGATAACGATTATGTCTAGGTGATGGATTTAGCCATGATTTTTGCCTTTATAACTTTCTGTATTCCCCCAATTTTTTTTTTTTTTTATGATAGTCACACAGAGACAGAGAGAGAGAGAGAAAGAGGCAGAGACATAGGCAGAGGGAGAAGCAGGCTCCATGCAGGGAGCCCGACGTGGGATTCGATCCCGGGTCTCCAGGATACCGCTGCGCCACCGGGGATCCCCCCAAATTTTTAATTATGTTTTCATTTTATCTGAGCCCTCAACCAATATTTCCAGAGTTCTTACTATATACAACATAATGTCTTAAACACTGCAGATACAATAATAAGCAAACAGGGTCCCTGCCCTCTTAGACTTTACAGATTAACCAATTACAACAAATATAAGGACTGTTACCCTAGAAATAAAGGATGCTACACAATATAGCTGGGGATCCTAACTCAGTAAGAGGGGGTGGGAGGGTTCAGAGAAAGTTTCTTAAAGAAGGCTACATCTAACCAAGATTCTCAAAGGAGGAATAAGAATCAGCCACTAATATGGGCTGGGGATGGGAGAAAGAAGAATGTTCCTTGCAGTGAAAATAGGAAGAATCCAGATTCAGCTGAGAAAGAACCTTACCGAGTTAATATGCCTTAGGGCTTGGGTGCAAGGAATGTGGAGAAGTGTCTTGAGACTAGAGAAAGAGAGAGAAGCCAGCATGTAGGGCCTTGCAAGTTATGTAGAGGCTTTTAAATATTAACGAAGCTCAATGGAGAATGGCTGAAAGGTTGTGTAGAGGAAGGTGACCTGATTGGATTTTCCTTTTAGAAAACTTCCTTTGGCTTCTGCATGGATTCTGGATTGGAGGAGCAAAGTCTAAGGCAGAGAGGACAGTTAGGAGGCTGTGACAGTATTCTGGGCAGCAGCTGGTGATGCTGACAGTGTAGGAGTGGGAGAGATGGAGAGATGAAAGAGAACGAGACTGCAAAAGCAGAAGTGGCAGGGCTAAGCTATTGACTGGTTGCAGAGCCACTGAGAGAGAAGCAGCCTGAAGATGACCTTCCACCAATTCATCTCTCCATTCTTATCTTAGCTAGGCTAAGATAGGATGTCACTCTTGTAAATTCCAAGTACCTTGCACTTTTCCCTTTAACAACATGAGTTCTTGGGACACCTGGGTGGCTCACCAGTTGAGCATCTGTCTTTGGCTCAGGATCTGATCCTGCGGTCGGGATCGAGTCCCACATCGGGCTCCCTGCGAGAAGCCTGCTTCTCCCTCTGCCTGTGTCTCTGCCTCTCTCTCTGTCTCTCTTGAATAAATAAATAAAATCTTAAAAACAAACAGCAAAAAACCAACATGAGTTCTTTGTTCAAGATCTGTCTTTTCTTTAGAATCTGAACTCCACGATGGCAGGGACAGGGTTTGTCTCATTCACTACTAGATATAGTGATTAGTGTAGTGCCTGGTACAGAGTAGACATGCCTCTTCCTTTGTTGTTGTATTTTGGTTGTATGGATGATGCCAAGCTTTCTTGCTTGGGCAACTTCTAGATGATGTCATCCTTTGAGAAAGGGAGCAACTGGAGCAAGCACATGTAGTACTTTTATGATCATTAAAACAATAGCAACAAAAACCAGTGAAATGATTTTCATTTTTGGAAGATAAAAAAAGGAACTCTTTCCTGTTCTTGAAAAATTCTAACTCTAACTGGCAAGACAGGCAAACAGATAATTCTGATAAGAGTAGGTACCCAATGTACTGTGGAAGCACTCCGGAAGAGCCCTCAGCCAGGCTTTAGGGTCAGATAGGCGTCCTTTACGGAGTAATATGTAAGTCAAGTCCTAAGAGCAAGTTGCAGGTAGTTAAGTCAGAGCTGAGTGGGAGGTGAAGAGCTGTGACATTTCAGGCTAATGCTGCCACCCATGTCTGGAGGCAGCAAAAAGCATAGTGAGTTCAGAAATAGGAGGCTTGTTGTCAAGGCTGGAGCACTTGAGTGTCGATTGAGGTTCAGATTGGCTGTGTCTCTCTCCCCGCACTTCTCTTCATGGTCAGAGCTTTATTGTTGTAGCCATGATCATTCATGGTATTACTGTGAGCTCTTAGCTCTTATGCTTAGAGAAAGTCTTAGCTGTGCATTTGAAATCACTTTCTTTACTAGAGAAGGATAGAGAAAGGATTATTGAAAATCTAGAAAACTAATTGAGGCCATAAATTGATATGTCACTCCCTGAATACTAGAAGCTCAGCATATAATCTGTCAGGGTTGAATCAGTTGTGAACAAACAATACCAAGTCCTGCTGGTATTGGTTGGGCCAAATGGATGGAGAAGCTAGTTTGGAGCCTAGGAGTCCTTGGGATCTCCTAGTATCAGTGCAGTTCAGCTGTCCTTTCTGCCATGGAGCTCATTTAACCTTCTCTAACAGCACTATTTCTGGCTGGCCCATTTATTTTTGGTGTCCAGAGGAGTTGTTATTTGTTTTGTTTTGGTTTTATATAGTTCACAGTGCTCTACTGTGATGGTGACCATAGTACTTTGTTATTCTAGGATTGGGGGTGGTGTGGGTGTGTATCTATGGCAGGGGAAGACAGCAGAGCGTCATCTGAATCCCTGTCCTTTATCCACATGCTGCTGCTGTCAAAGATAGGGTTTATTTATCAACCTGATGTAGTAACTCTGTTGTTAGCTCTCTTGTCATCAGGTCAGTTATATCAAGAAAAGGCTGTGTAGACTACGGGTCTCAGTATGGTTCTGAGTTTTAGGGGAGAAAATGGAATGATATTATTAGTCTTTTAGCATTTAGAAGACTCTCAAACTTCAGGAATTATGTTGAAATTTTAGAAACAGAGATTTGGTTAATGAGAAGAAAGTTTTGGTTATTATGGAACCCAAAAGGGGAAAAAAATAGCCAGGTCTTTGTAGCATTTTCAGTCTGCTTTCTGAGGCAAGCATCAACAGTTAACTTCTGGAAGACTGGGAGAAACCCTGTATGGAAGGGAAAGTGAGGGATGCCTGGGTGGCTCAGCAGTTGGACGTCTGTCTTCAGCTCAGGGCATGATCCCAGGGTCCTGGGATCGAGTCCCACATCGGGCTCCTTGCAGGGAGCCTGCTTGTCCCTCTGTCTATGTTTCTGCCTCTTTCTGTGTGTCTCTCATGAATAAATAAATAAAATAAAATATTTTTTTAAAAAAGGAAGTGAAAGTGAAAGCTGATGAGTGGAAAACTAAGTTAATTGACTTTGATTGGCATTTTCCTTGTTAAAATGGTGTGCAAAAGTTATGCATGTTCTTCAGGATAGCCTAGTGAGTTTGTTTTTCCTGTGTCAAAATACAGAGTGGATTGTGTGTATTCTGTTTTATTTAAGGATTATAACAATACTTTAACTTGATAAAACATGGGAACCTATGAGTTTTCAATGGTAAGGGCTACTTAGAGGTGACTTCCTCAAAGCCTTTATGTTAGGGCCCCATAATCTAAGATGGATTAATATACAGAACATTTAGAAATGATCAGTTCTAAACCATTTGCTTTTTTTATTATTTATTTGTGAGAGACACAGAGAGAGAGGCAGAGACACAGGCAGAGGGAGAAGCAGACTCCCTGTGGGACTTGATCCCAGGATTCCGGGATCACAACCTGAGCCAAAGGCAGACCCTCAACCACTGGGCCACCCAGGCATCCCTAAACCATTTGCTTTTTTGCTTTTAACTAAATTGAATTGAATTGAACTTTGAATCTTAGTCATTAAAAAGCCTTTGTAAAAGGCAAAGGACTGAACAAGTTACCTCTCCCAGCTTAGGTTTCTTTCTTCTTCTTTATTAAATAACAGCTTTATTGAAATTTAATGTCCACACAATGTAACTTACCCTTTTAAAGTGTACAAATTCAGGGGCACCCGTGTGGCTCAGTTAGTTAAGCATCTGCCTTTGGCTCAGATCTTGATCCCGGGGTCCTGGGATAGAGCCCTACATTGGGCTCCCTGCTCAGCCCTATGTTGGGCTGACCACTCAGGTGCTCAGCAGGGAGCCCACTTCTTCTTCTCCCTCTGCCTCTTGCTCTTCCCTTATCCTCATGCTTGCTCTCTGTCTCTCTCAAATAAATAAATAAAATCTTTAAAAAACTAGACTGTATATTTCCACAGTTGTGGTATATTTACTGAGTTGAGCAACAATTATCATTAGCTAGTTACACAATATTTTCGTCTCCCCTCCCAAAAAACCTCATACTTATTAACAGCCACTACCTAGCCCCTCTCTCCAGCCCCTGGAAAACCATTCATCCACCTCTCTGTGTGTATTTGGCTTTCCCAACATTTCATATAAAGAATCATACAGTATGTGACTTTTTGTGCCTGGCTTCCTTCACATTAGTAAAATGTTTTCAAGGTTCATCCATATTATGCAAGGTATCACTATTTCATTTCTTTTTATGGCTGAAAAATATTCCCTTGTATGGTTATACTAAACTTTGTATCCATTCATCAGTTGATAGAGATTTGAGATGTTTCTGTTTTTTGTTTTTTGTTTTTTTTTTTTGGATATCACTAATAATGCTTTTATTAACATTCATATACAAGACTGTGTGAAAAAAAGACTTTATGTGGACACATGCTTTTAGTTTTCTTGTGTATATAATGAGGAGTAGAATTGCTGGGTCATATGGTAACTCTATGTTTAACCTTTTGAAGTTCATCTTGAAAATGGGGAAAACTATGTTTTCTTAGGCTCAGGTTCCCAAGGTCCCAGGGAAGATTATTTACAGCGAGGGATACTTTTTATAAAGATGCAGGGACATAAGGTAGAAGTGGGAGTACTTTCTCAGTCAAAAAGTCCCTAATTGGGATCCCTGGGTGGCGCAGCGGTTTGGCGCCTGCCTTTGGCCCAGGGCGCGATCCTGGAGACCCGGGATCGAATCCCACGTCGGGCTCCCGGTGCGTGGAGCCTGCTTCTCGCTCTGCTTCTCTCTCTCTCTCTCTCTCTGTGACTATCATGAATAAACAAATAAAATCTTTAAAAAAAAAAAAAAAAAAAAAGTCCCTAATTCACAGGGATCATCTAGTGTCATGGTTAAGGCCCTTGTGAGTATACAACACGGATCAAACTGTAGGAATCATTAGTCTGTGTTTCTCCACTTTCTCGATGAGCAAGACAGCCAACTTCTTGATGTTTCACTGCCCTGGATAGTAATGGAGATAGTAGTATCTGATCTGCTTACTTCACAAGATAAAAAGAAATACTATACATTGACGTCCTTTGTACATTGTCAGATTCTATGCAGGTAATGGTCGTTGTGAAGACAACATAATAATACCCAATTAATTTTGTGATGCAAGTCCAAGTCATTCAAAACAGCCAGGAGTTAAACTTTTGTATTTCTTCAGCTTAGATTTTATTAGAAAAGCATAAGAACTCCCAGGCATATAGATGTATTATAATTTTTTTAAAGATTTATTTGTTTATTTATGATACAGACAGAGAGAGAGAGGCAGAGACACAGGAGGAGGGAGAAGCAGGCTCCATGCCTGGAGCTCGACGTGGGACTCGATCCCGGGACTCCAGGATCACACCCTGGGCCAAAGGCAGGCGCCAAAACGCTGAGCCACCCAGGGATCCCCCACATAGATGTATTATAAATAAAATAGTCACATGTGAAAAAAACCATCCTCCTTCCCCCTGCCCCATCTCTTCCTGTCTACTCCTATTCTCCAATCCCAAACAAGTTAGGCTCCTGGGTTGGATTCCACTGGATGTTCAAAAGCAGGAAATAGTGTCCACGCATTTGAATGCCCATAGGGTTATCTTAAAAATGTGGCAGTTAGAAAAGTTATAGGTTAAATAATCTATTGGGGAACATCCTCAGGTCCCACTCATCTTTGTTGTTTTTGTCTTGGAAATATGATGTCCTCCTTGCTCATTAATCTCCTCCTTACCTTTCTGTAAAGGCAGCCAGAATTCTGTTAGGGCAGGTTGACTTTTAGGGCTCTACTATCAGAGAGCTAGTGATATGTTCTGAGGTTTCTTCAAAAAGTTATAGCTTTCTCACTAGTGTTACCTTTGGTAGTATTGTTTCTATGAGAAAATATGCTTCACATATGGAATCTCAGGATAGGTAAATATCTTCATCTTTTTAAAGATTTTATATATTTATTCATGAGATACACAGAGAGAGAGGCAGAGACATAGGTAGAGGGAGAAGCAGTCTCCCTGCAGGATCCTATAAGATCATGACCAATGTGGGCCTGGATCCCTGGACCCCAGGGTCATGCCCTGAGCTGAAGGCAGATGCTTAACCACTGAGCCACTCAGGTATCCCTCAGATCTTTAAAGTCCTCTAGAGCTCACTTCTAGCTTATGTGTGAAGAATTTTAACAAAATCCCTGACAAGTGGTCTTTTGGTTCCAGTTGTGTCTCTTTTGTGACAGGAAATATACTGTCCCTTGTAATGTAAGTGCTCAATAAATATTTAATGAATGAATGGATAGAGTGTGACAATGAGTTCATTACATCCAACTCTGCTAGAGAATTTATCCTCCTATTTAGTTCATAGCTGCCCCCTAACTCCTAGTTTCATTCCCTTTGAAGCAATCCCTAAAAATTAAGACTTAGGGATCCCTGGGTGGCGCAGCGGTTTGGCGCCTGCCTTTGGCCCAGGGCGTGATCCCGGAGACCCCGGATCGAATCCCACATCGGGCTCCCGGTGCATGGAGCCTGCTTCTCCCTCTGCCTGTGTCTCTGCCTCTCTCTCTCTCTCTCTCTCTGTAACTATCATAAATTAAAAAAAAAAAAATTAAGACTTATTGCATAAACAACAGGAATGTACAAAGAAAAATAAAATACTTGTCCTTGTACCCAATATCTAAATGTTTTTATAAATTCATTTACTTATTTGAAAAAGAGAGAGAAAGGGAAAGTGTGAGTAAGAACAGGGTCAGAGGAAGACAATCTCAAGCAGACTCCATGTTGAGCGCAGAGTTCCATCTCATGACCCATAAGATCATGACCAGAGTCAAAACCAAGAGTTGGGAGCTTAATGGACTGAGCCACCCACATGCCTCCCACCATATCTAAATTTTTAACAAATAATTATTTTCACTCTATTTGCCTTAGATTAAAAAAACAAATACAGTTGTAACCCTCTTAGCAGTCTACTCAGATCCCAGTCTCCTGGCTTAATAAGTATCTTTCCCAAAGTTACACACTTAGAAAATAGCAGAGCTGGAAATTGAACCTAGATCTCTTTTGTTCAAAAGCTATTGCTCTTTCCATAATGCCATGCTATTCCACTTGAATAAATATGCATAATAGTGATAATATTTATTGCCTATTTATAAATGGATTAAGTGTCAAGGATTACATAAAACACTATTCTCCTGTTCCTGTTTACCATATTAAGTGACTTAAAAATAATTTTATTTTCATGAAATGTAGATATGAATTATCATAGATATCAAATTAACAGAGTTTAGTTGCAGAAGTATTATATATGAAAAGAATGTCAATTAAGATGATTAATCATTTTTAGTGGAGTGGAACTTTATTTTTAGGAGAGAGATTGGTGAGACATTAGTATGTTTTCAACTGTTTCCATTATGAGAGCAATCTGGGGGGTCTGAAATGATTAAGCAAATGTGAAGCTGAGTTTTTTTTAAAAAGGAGACTTGACAGTTGGTTATGTTAATGGGGCATGACATACAACAGCTGGCTTGTAATCCTCCTACTATTGTTGGCAATGATTGAGTCCTTATTAAAGTCTTATTTCCAGCCTGAACTAATACATTAAGAAGCAGTGGGAAGATGAAATTAAAAAAAAAAAAAAAAAAGAAAAACAGGGGAGAGCCATTAATGTTTGAAAAAAGTATTTTGAGAGAAGAGTAAAGGTTTTCCATGTTCTATGTAAAAAAGGAAGAACAAAGACAGATGCCCTCTTGCTTGCTTAGGAACCTGCAGTGTCTATTTATTTCCCCAGCAATGCAGAGTTTATAAAACCATATGGACCAGGCACTAACCCGCAAGAGGCCCAATTTAGTAGGTCTAGCACGTGGCCCAGGCATGCACACTTTCGTGTGTTAAAGCTACAAAAAGCCAAGTAAAACAAAACAGAAGCAACAACCAACAAAACAATCTTCCCAGCAAGCAGCTCCTGGCCCTCTTCCATTGGCCTTTTCTTCACTTGTTCAAATCCAGAGCCAGGACGTTCCTGGAGGAACAGACTCAGGCTCCTTACCCTGACTTTTAAGATCTTCCTAAAGTGGTTGTGAACTTCCTTTCCTCTCTCCCTCCATGGCATGACATTATGGGCTCTTTGTTTCAGTCTAGTTGGCCCTCTGCACTTTTGCTTCTGTTCTACCTGCCTGGATTGCCTTACATCCTCCCCTGAGCCTAGCCAAACCTGATTCATCCTTTCAGGAAAGCTAAAATGCCAGCTCTCTGTGGAACCTTCTCTGATAACCTCTCTCCCCTATTTCCTATAGTGTTTACTATTTGCATAGTTCATATGGTCCTTTAATAGCGATTTGCATTCCCCATTGCTCAGATCTCTTATTCAAAGCCTGGGTTCTATCTTGTATATTGAAGTTAAATTGTTAGAAAAGTTTATGTTAATTACAAAATTAACATTTTATAAAGAGGAATGCTTTTAGATAAGCTTTTCATCCTGAAACACCTGGGTAATCTTGTATGCAGATTGAGTTCTATTAGAATTAAATCCAGGGGGGGCCTGGGTGGCTCAGTTGGTTAAGCATCTGAGTCTTGTTTTCATGGTGGTGAGATCTCCATGCTCAGCATGTAGTCTACTTGGGATTCTCTCTTTCCCTCTGCCTCCCTCTCTGCCCCTCTCCTCTGTCATGTGAGCACTCATGTGCTTGCTCTCTCTCACTCAAATAAATAAAAACTTTTTTAAAACAAAGCATTAAATCCAGAGAGGTCAAAGTTGGCAGGTTAATTATTCATCAATTCTTTCTATTTTTTAAGATTTATTTATTTTAGGGAGTGAGAGAGAGCTTGCACAAGCAGAAGGAGGGAGAGGGACAAGGAGAAACCACCCTGAGGTCAGAGCTCCATCCCAAAACCCCAAGATTATGACTCATGACCTGAGCTGAAATCGAGAATCAGAGGCTTAATGGACTAAGCCACTCAGGAGCCCCTATTCATCAATTCTTTTGTTCAACAAATATTTATTGAGCACTTACTGTATACCAGGCTGTTCTTGATACTAGTGATATAGCTGTGAACAAAACAGGAAAAATCTTGCCTTTCTTATGGGGTTCACATGCTAGTGGGCAGAGACAGACAAGAAACAAAATTAACAAGGAAATATAATATTTTAAACAATGAAAGTGTATAGAATTAAAAAAAATAACAATGAAGGGAGTGCTGGGGTGAGGTCTAGGGTGAGTTACACTTTTAAATAGGGTGGTCACTTCCTTGTGGCAGTGGTATTTGACCAAAGACCTAAAGAATGTGAGGAAGAGAATGAGCAGATATCTAGAGAGAGAGAGCATACCATACAGAAGGATCAGCAAGCCCCAAAACCCTAAGGAAGGAAGATGCTTGCTGTTTTTGAGAAGGAACAAAGTGAACCATGTGGCTGGAGCAAAGTGTATAGGGGGAGAGTAGTAGGAAAAAGGGAAAAGACAGGGCATGGAGCCAGGCTCCAGATTCTGTAGGGCCTTGGGCCTTATAGGCTAATGAAACCTATCATTTCACTCTAAATTTGATGAAAAAACAGTGGGGGTTTACAGCAGAGGTGTAATCTGATGTGTTTTAAAGGGTCACTGTGGCTGCTGTGCTAAGAATACACACTATAGGGGAGCAAGGGTGGGAGCAGGGAGACCAGTTACAGGGGCTATTCAAATAATTTAATGGCATGATCAATCACAGTGTCTTGGGCCACAGTAGTAGAGGTGACAATGCTGTCGTAGTAGATGGATTCTCTCTATATAGAAAGTAGAAATAAGATTTACAGACAGATGAGATGATGTGTATGAGAAAGAAGAGTCAAGAATAGCTCAAAAGGTTTTGGCCCAAACAACTGCAAATATTGAGTTGTTACCAATTGAAATGGGATCCACCAGGGAAGGAATATGTGTGCTGAGAAAGATCAGTAGTTCTGTTTCAGATGCCACAAGTATAACAGGTTTATATTCAAGTGGACATTTCTACTAGGTAGTTAGATACAGATTGGCGTTCAGGAGAGAGGCCTAGATGGGCAAATAAACTTAGAAATTTTCTACATTGACCATGCTAGCAAATACAGTCTCTTTGGAGTTATTAAAACAAACCTTTCCATATTATTGGAAAATTGTGAGAATAATATAAGCAAGCTAGCCCCTATCTAACATATCAGCAAAAAATAAAAAATATATGGAGCACTTACCTCTTCATTAATTCAACAAATATTTAGGGAGTGCTTCCTAAACTATGCAGTGAGAGTGCCAACATACCAAATATGCCTTGTCAGCCCTGAAAATACTCTAGTGTAGTTGAGGTGATTTTAAGCAGGCTGTGACTCCACAAGGGGATGAATGCCACTGGAGAGGGCTTCTTGGCTGTTGTGGGAACTGAAGGAATAGAGAAAGACGTATGAATTATTGACCCTTTCCTTGGGCAGCTCACAGATATAAACACGCGAAAAGTTAAATAGCTCTAAAAGGTGAAAATAATCCCTCAAGATGACAGACAAGCAATGTCATGAGGCACCATATGAACACTTGCCAAGTGTTGATATTTGCCTTAGGAGTTCAGAGGAGGGAGACATCTTTCTGGGCTGGGGTACAGAGAAGGTTTTGTTTGGTTGGGATTGGAACTAGGATTTGAAAAAAAGAGGCGGTGTTTCTCGAGGGGATGTGATAGCACTTTCCTTTATTCTAAGAGTGATGAGATGCCTGTGAAGGGTTTTAAGTAAGGGAGATGTCAGGATAAGATTTGAATTTTGAAAACATTACTCTGGCTATAATATGGAGAACAGATGGCTGGAGTAAAGTCTGGCAGACAGGACAGACTGTTGCAAAAGTCTTTGCTATGAGAATGGAGCATTCAAGTTGAGCTACCTAGCAAAGAGTGGGATATGTTGGGCTAGATCTTGGGGGAGAGGACTCAGGTGAAGGTTTGGGGTTGGGGGTTGTTTGGGAGGCTGTAGTGATAACCCTAAAAGTGGTTAACATCCCTGAAGGAGAAAGTATGGAGAAAAAAAAACATCAGAAGGGGAAGAAATAACTGTTGTTTAAGCACTCACTTTAGGGAACTGGCAAAAAAAAAAAAAAAAAAAAAAACCAACAAAACAAACACACACACACACACACACACACACACACACACAGAAAAAAGTCCAGAGAGATAGAAAAGCAAGGTATCACTGGGCATAAGATGAAACAGGCATTTATGTGCAGAATGTTGGGTAAGAATCCCTGCATTCATCTGCAATTTTACTTTCCATGAACTTTATTAAACTATCTTATGTGACAAAGGAATCTAAGTAGACATCGAAATCATGATTAAACTGGCAGCCTGGTTCCCCTTGTGCAAAATGGTAGTAGATAGATAAGTAGATAATAAGTAGGTTATTTCCTCTAGGAGCTTAGATCAGAAAAGGGCCTTGAAAATCACCTACTTTCCAACCACTTCATTTTATAAATGAGGACACTTAGGCCTCTGGAGAAGTGCATTTCCAAGGTCATACAGCCATTTAGTAACAGAGCTCAGACCAGAAAAGGATCTTCTGAGTTTTTATTTAGACTTTGATCTTTCTCAATATCTCTAAGCCTAAATAACACTCTTGTTCTAAGAGCCCAGATTTAATGAAAAGAGCGAAATGAATTTTAAATTTTTTTTAGAAACGAGGAATATTTTGTCTTAAGTTACAGTCAATGGGAAGAAATGTGTTGCCCACTTCCAATCCAAATCTATTTGGGAGAATGCTCAGTTCTAATTATGCCCTCCTGAGTCTACGTTATTCACTGAAACTATTTTTTATCTTTCAAAGGGCAGTGCAAGTGCAATTCTTACTGAGGTTTGTTCTCATCGTTCCAGTAAGAATTAATCATTCTTTCTTCTGGATTCCCATAGATGCAGTGTTTTTCAAACTTCAGTATGAAACCTATTAGTGGGTCATGAAATCAACTCAGCAGGTCACTCCTAGGAAGAAAAATAGAATAGAAAAACACCAAGAATACATCACACAAAGTGATGGTAACATTACTCTGTGAAACTTTTAACTTCAGTTACGTGTGTATGTGTGTGTGTGTGTGTGTGTGCATCCTGGATTGCAGTATAAAATGTAAAAAGTTGAATAATACAAGCTTGGAGGATTCTAGTGTCAAACATATCCCTACACCTATCTAGCCACCCAGCTCTTTGAGAGTTGTGACTATCTTCATCTTTTGTATCTGTCATGCCCAACATACTACCTGGTGGATACTCAGGAGATACTGATTAGAATTATTATGAAGAATTAAGATAGGGTATCCCTGGGTGGCTCAGTGGTTTGGCTCCTGCCTTTGGCCCAGGGCATGATCCTGGAGTCCCAGGATCAAATCCCACATCAGGCTCCCTGCATGAAGCCTGCTTCTCCCTCTGCCTGTGTCTCTGCCTCTCTCTCTCTCTCTCTCTCTCTCTCTTTCTCTCTGTGTGTGTGTGTGTGTGTGTGTTTCTTTCATGAGTAAATAAATAAAAATCTTAAAAAGAAGATAGAATTAGAAGAATGAAGAGCAGTCAGGTTAGGGAAGAAGTGAGAACTTGATTTAAGTATAAAGGTTTTAGGGGTGCCTGGGTGACTCAGTGGTTGAGCATCTGCCTTTGGCTCAGGTTGTGATCCCAGGGTCCTGAGATCGAGGCCCACATCAGGCTTCTGCTTCTCTCTCTGTCTCTCATGAATAAATAAATAAAATCTTAAAAAAAAAAAAAAACTACAAAGGTTTCAGTTTCCTTTAGTTTAGATGTTAATATTATTTTTTTCAACCTGGTATTACTGGAACTAAGAACCCATGTTTCATATCTGTGCTGTGGGATGGTCTCCCAGTCACCTTCAATGTCCTGTGTGATGTGGTATAAATAATACTTCCTGCTAATGTTGCAGCTGTCATTCAAGGATCTTAAATTGCTTTATGAGCAGGATCTGGTGATGAGTGCCTGGCTTCACTTGGCAGGTGCCAGAGCTAAGAACCAGTGACTCGCTGAAATCTCTGGGCTCCAGACTGACGCCTCCCTCCCCCCTTCTCCCTCCCCTCAGCCTTCTCTTTCCCTCATCCCTTAGAGGAAGGAGCCTTTGACCCTGCCTCTTTGTGAGCTTGTCCTACCAGTAAACAGT
This sequence comes from Canis lupus baileyi, assembly GCF_048164855.1. NCBI lineage: Eukaryota > Metazoa > Chordata > Mammalia > Carnivora > Canidae > Canis > Canis lupus. The sequence continues at coordinate 7,766,623 of NC_132849.1, read as the reverse complement.
TTGCAAGGATTCAGAAACTAGATTTACCCTTTCTTTGGAGGTGGCTCTGGTGTCTATGGGGGTGGGAGGTATATGGTAGTAAAGGCTGTGTATTTAACTGCTTCAGGACTTGAAAAGTCCAGGGAGGAAAATTGGGAAGGAACCAATCAGAGGTGAGTTCTAGATCATCAAAGGAAATTGGAGAACCCTCCTGTTAATAGGTCGTCAAGATTTGCACCTGACAGAAGGGGTATTTGATGTGTGGTCCTCATTTTGTGTGCATATGCTCTTACCTGTAGCAACCTGTTTATTGCTTTTGGCCACACTCCTTTGGTTTTTGTTTGTTTGCCTACTTTTTTAAATTTTATTTTATTTTAAAGATTTTATTTATTTGTTCATGAGAGACACACAGAGAGAGGCAGAAACACAGGCAGAGGGAGAAGCAGTCTCCATGCAGGGAGCGTGACGTGGGATTCGATCCCGGGTCTCCAGGACCCACGCCCTGGGCTGAAGGCCGGGCTAAACCACTGACCGGGCAGCTCGCCTATTTTTTTTTTTTTTTTTAAGTAAACTCTATCCCCATTGTGGGGCTGAAACTCAGGATCCTGAGATCAAGAGTCAAATCCTCTACCGGCTGAGCCAGCTAGGTGTTCCTGCCCGTCCTTTGGGTTTTATCGTGCACATCAGCCACCTGAAACTGAAGTGCTCACCCACACACAGCCCTGCATTTGCTTTTGCGCAAGGCCACTATCACCTTGAAGTACTCCCATTCCCCATTTCCTGGAAGCTTCCAGGGGGCCGTTCTTCTCTTTTCCAAGAAACTGTTAACTGTCTACAGTTGGGCCTGAGAGGCTTGGGGAGGGTGACAGCCGAGTCCTGGCTTGGAGTCGGGTTACACCACTTGTGCCTGAGTTCACGCAGCATGTTCCTCTGTCAGGGATTCCGCAAATATCTCCCGGAGGTAAAAAAGGAAAGTGCGCTGCGCTCCAGCACCCAGAGCAGCGAGCCCGGTCCCAGGTCCCCGAGAAAGCCCCAGCCACCGGGATCATGTCGCCATAGCCTCAGCAGCGTCCCAGCGGCTCACTTGATGCCGCGCTGCAGCCGCACTATGTTCCTAGGGTGAGGGGGCGACTGGGCATGCTGCTCCCCATGGGCTGCCCATCATGTCTAATGGATATCGCACTCTGTCCCAGCATCTCAATGACCTGAAGAAGGAGAACTTCAGCCTCAAGCTGCGCATCTATTTCCTGGAGGAACGCATGCAGCAGAAGTATGAGGCCAGCCGGGAGGACATCTACAAGCGGGTGAGTGCAGGGGCCAGAGGCTGGTGGCCCACCCACTGGTCTCCAGGCCCTTCCACCCTGCCCTCCGGAGGTGCTGACTAGGGAGGGTGGCGGCTTCCACGCCAGGTGACCATGGACAAGCCCATCTCACCTCTCCTGTGTCTGACTTGTACCTTCCTCGTGTATAAAGACGGGGGGGGGGGGGGGGGGGGCTGGATTCAGTCCCAGGCTCTCAAACTCTGCTCTGGAACTGCTCAGAACGATCATGTTTAGGGACCGGTTTAAAATGTAGATTCCCTGCCTTTACCCCCAGGGATTCTGATTTAGTACTGCAAGGCACGGGGAGCTGGAAATTTTGCATTTTCTTAAAGTTTATTTTTTAGTAATGGGGCTGGATCTCAGGACTCCAGGAGGCACAGGTTCTTATGACTACTCCCGCCAGGCACCTCCTGGAAATTTGCATTTTTAAAAGCCCCAGAGGGGAGTGTGAAGCAGGTAATTTCCAGAGCATAGGTTTCAGCTAGAGAAGGGCCCCCTCTAGCTCTGTTTCAGTGGAGGCAGAGAAGGAACAGATGGAGCAAAGGGCAGGGACTGAGCATGGTTCTGTTCCCTGAGAAATTCGTGTTTGGTTTTGAAGATGATTTTATGCAGACAGTGTTTAAAGACCCAATCTTAGGCATTTTCAGGCTTTTAGAACTAGTTCACCTAAGAATGAAGAAAAGGGTGCTGATGGCAAGAGGGGTGGGGGGCGGGTAGCGCTTCTCTGAAAGAGAGAGCTGTCTTGGTTGATGGGTGAGTGATTGGGGTGGGGAAGGAAGACGGAAGGGTTTGGCTGAGGAAAGGGCGAGATGAGACAGCACCTTGGTAAGAGGACACAAAACTTTAGGATGAAGCTTCTTTCCTAACCGGTTACCACAGCATTCGTTTCCTCAGCCTTCTTAGTGTCTGGGCAAACTCTAAAGTGGCCCAAGTGAACTGGAGCTAGTAGCCTCTGATTTTTTTTTTTTTCAGAGCTTCTAAATCTCCAGCTGTTTACACCAGAAGACTATACAAATATTATCATTGTCTATGTGCCCTGTCCTGTCGAGAAGGTTGGGAAGCTTTTGTAGGCTGCTAGATAATAGGTTGGATCAGAGGAATAACTGGTGTCTTTGAAACCCATTTATTTGGTAAATTCAATTAATGTGGACAGCTAAATCTGGGAGGTTTAGCCCTGTTTTCTGTCTTTCCTGGATTGCCATGTTTTAACCTGAATCTTCCTGAAATTGGTCCAGACTCACTTATCTCTTCTGTGGCTATAGAGTGAGCAGGCCTGAATGGAATTGCTGGGGGTCAAGGTCAAGGATGAGAATTGGTAATGCAGAGAGATTGAGGGTGGGATGAATGGCAGTCTTTGCCTCAGGGTAGGAATAGTGAATAGATTTGTTCATTGTGCAGAGGGAGGAACATTTTTCATTAACTGTCTCCAAAACAGGGCAGAAGGAAGGGGCAGTGTCTTAGATAATTTAAAGGAAAGGGGTTTTTTTTCCTTGCTTAAATCAGCTGCTTAAATCTTTTGGTCTCACCTTCTGCTCTGCACTGACTAACAAGAGTCCTCAGGAACATTTTGGGTGGGGTGTGGGAGGGTACAGTTACTCTCCTAGAGGAGTGTGGTTAAGAAGATTCTAGAGGGGTGGGGTGGAGTGTAGTCACAGGACATTGTCACATGCAGAGGTGCTAACCCTTTTATTAGCTCAGTATTGCCACTAAGCCCTATCTCTTCCTCGTACCAAGTAGTCAGGCACCTACTGATATCATATGATTTAAGGGATCTCAAAATACTGTGTCCCCTCCTTTCCCTTTTTTACCATCATACACTCATCTCATCTAGCTGTTATTCGGGAAGCGCTGAAGTTTTAAGTTAAAATGTTCTTCATATTTGGGAAGCAAAACACATAAAGCCATCATCAATCATTAATATCATAGTTGAAATTAGTTTATCACACTATATATATTTATAGAAACAAGGGCAGTTCTATTTTGATGGAAGGCTTCACCCCAGCTGGAGCCCTGGATAACCGGGGGACCTAGGCAAGTTAACATTTCTGAGTCTGTGACAGCCCCTGTAGAACTGGCACTAAGAATACTGCACAACTCCATAGGCACTGAAGATTATTTGTCGAGAGTATGAATAAATAGAAGCCATAAAAATTAAACAAGAAAACATAGCACCTTGTGAACTTCATAGCTTCATAAGTATATGAAGGGGAAGTAGTTATATACATTTACTGGTAGTAACGGTTATTATGAGTTTTAAAATGAGAAAGAGAAAAAAAAAATAAATAAATAAAATAAATAAATAAAATGAGAAAGAGGTTTGGCTCTTTTATCCTCACCCTCAGATATTCCCATGAATATGCCTTACATTCCTTCTTGTTGGTCACACTGAGATTCCACAAAGTTAGGACAATGAATTAGAAGCAATCAATGTGGGTAAAGAGACATGCAGGATGACATACAGTGCATCACACAGTAAGTCAGGTGGTTCAGATATGAATTTAGAGCCCTATTTTGTGACCAAACTTAGCTTGATATTTCTTTAGCAGTGGAAGGACACTTCTTTAAATATAGTAAAAACAGGGATCCCTGGGTGGCGCAGCGGTTTGGCGCCTGCCTTTGGCCCAGGGCGCGATCCTGGAGACCCAGGATCGAATCCCACATCGGGCTCCTGGTGCATGGAGCCTGCTTCTCCCTCTGCCTGTGTCTCTGCCTCTCTCTCTTTCTCTCTGTGTGACTATCATAAATAAATAAAAATTAAAAATAAATAAATAAATATAGTAAAAACATTAAACCATACCCAGCTGAGTCAGAATCCACACTAACTTGGGTGCTGGATGCATGGTTCTTTAAATAAACCTAATGTTCGTGAAACATATGTAATGTAAGTCTCCTGTGAATAGTAATTATTTTATCATTTTACATATTTTTGGTACAGCAGACTTGTTGAGATATTTTACTAAAAAGTGAAATATTACTGTCATAATGAGAGACAATCAAGCATTTCACCATGACAACTGTAGGCAAGGGAAATATGAGAAACTTCAGGAGAAAAAGACTTGTGGGAGCTTCAATCTTCCTGTCTCCATGTGGCAAATCCTCAGTTAGGTAGTTAAGTGAGGGAGAGACTAAAATAGATATAATCCTTAATTGTAATGGCAGCTACAAGGATGTTTAATTATATGAGAAGTTGTAAAAGAGAATTATGTGCAAAACTAGAGAAATCACCTTCAAAGCAAGTAAATTTAGCACAGGAGTTAAGGGTTTCTCTTTGAGCTCTTCAGAGAAGTCAGAAATAATCTTAAAACTCGTACTACTTATGGATTAATAAAATAGTATTAAATTATTCATAAAAATCAGTTCTGTGAGATGGAGGCTCTTCTGTTGAGTGTTATCCTTTAAACTTCAATTTCTGTAAGCAATTTTATTTTATTTTTCTTCTGTAAGCAATTTTTTTAAATTTTTTTTTTTATATAGGATAGTCACAGAGAGAGAGAGAGAGAGAGAGAGAGAGAGAGACATAGGCAGAGGGAGAGGGAGAAGCAGACTCCATGCACCGAGAGCCCGATGTGGGATTCGATCCCGGGTCTGCCAGGATCGCGCCCTGGGCCGAAGGCAGGCGCTAAACCGCTGCACCACCCAGGGATCCCTCTGTAAGCAATTTTAAAAGAAACCACATGGGAAGAGGCTGCTTACCTTCAGCACAAATAAAATAGGGAATATTTAGGTACCACTGCCCCCTCTTGGTAGCAAATATTAATTGTAGGTTCAGCTTTTGTGGGAAGCCAGTTTTGAGGGTCTAAAGCAGGGAAAGGAGAAACCACTGCAGGGCTTATAGCTCCTGATTCTGGAGCAGTTAGGTGAGAAAATGCTGTAAGTGGTCCACAGCTGAATATGGCCCACTCTTGGGGAGACTGGCTTGTGAGCATTTCTGGACTGCAGCTGTTCTGGTGAATAATTGGGTGGCAACTTGGCTGACTTCCTGGTTGTTGTTGATTATCTAATCCTGCATCTTCTCATGATAGCTGAGTGTGCTGCCACTAGAAATATGCCCAACCCTGGAATTTATGAAATCCACTGCTGTGTGGTAAACATCCAGTCCCCATACAGCACACAAAACCATCAGCTGTGTTTTGCCCCATGATGACTACTTACATGTTAAACTTCTGTGAATTTATTATTACCCAAGGCTTTTTTTTAAAGATGTTTTTATTTTATTTTATTTATTTTATTTTAGAGAGAGCAAGTAGGTAGAAGTGCAGAGAGAGAGAATCTTTAAGCAGACTCCCCTGCTGACTGGGGAGTCCAATGTGGGGCTTGATCTCATGATTCATGAGATCACGACCTGAGCTGAAACCAACAGTTGGATACTTAACCAACTGAGCCATGCAGGCGCCTCCCTAAGTTTTGTTTTAAAAAAAAAAACTTAAGGTTTCCTTTTAAGAATGGAAATTTAGAATCTGACAGGGCCAGATCCAATAACAAAACCATCACTAAAAACTGAATGCTGTCATCCTGGACCAGGTAGAGTCAATGTTTAGATATGACATTATTGATATTAGAAGGTTAAAGTGGTTTTGGCCTTTAGACAGGAGTTGAAAGTTGTATTTCATTGTGTGTTGCCCTTACACTGCCTGACTTCCTTGAACCATGCTTTCTTACCTTTGAGATTGGATGGTATTTCTCCTGAGCAAACTTTGAAGCTTATACATAGCATAATTCTGTAACAGGTTTTTAAAATCATGATAAATGGCCTATTAACTTTGCTTGCCTCCTAAATTTTCATCATTTCTACTATTCTGTGATCACTGGGCATAGTAGTTAAGAGATGAACTCAGTAGACCTGAGACAGAATCTTGGTTCTATCACTTGCTACCTGCATTAATTTGGGAAAATACTATAATTTCTCTGAGCTGAAGTGGGCATTATAATAGTACCTATCTTATAGGATCTGAGGGAGGATTAAATGAGCCAATTAATCGAAATCAGTACAATGCCAATCATATAGTAAGCCCTGAAGAAATATTTGCCATTATTGTGACAAGTTGAAAGATGACAACATTATCCAGATAAGTCCAATTATTGGATAAGTCCAATCAATTTTTATGTTAAGTCAGTTTTTCTCCTCAGCAGTGGATTTGGAACCATTTGTCCCAATTCTCCTTTTTAGTTTGACCATAAATAAATAACATAATATAATCGAAGTGTCCCTATTGCAGCAAGTCTACTGTCATCCTCAAATACAAATGTTCCTTCAAAGAGAATAAATAAGAAAGGCTAGGTTTGTTAAATTTGTTTTTTAAAATAAAATATTTTATTTAATAATAGTACAAAGTCCTTTACTTTCACAAAAATTGACTATGATTGGTTGTAATTCAAAAATGTTTATCATCTTGATTTAATACTTTGTAATATATCTTGATCTGGTTCTTAATTCATTTTTTTAAAGATTTATTTATTGATTTTAGAGAGAGAGTGGGGGTAGGGGTGGGGGCAGAGGGAGAGGGAGAATCTCAACCAGACTCCACATTGAGCGCAGAGCCTAATGTGGGTAGGCCTCAATCTCATGACCCTGAGATCACAACCCAAGCCAAAACCAAGAGTTGGACGCTTAACTGACTGCACCACCCAGGACCCACTTATTTTTCTATTTTTTAAGAACTTTTTAAAAAATTGAGATATAGTTGACATATAACAGTATATTCATTTCAGATGTACAACATAATGATTTGATATATGCATATATTGCAACAATGATCACCACAATAAGTCTAGTTAACATCTATTACCACACATGGTTGCTAAAATATTTTTTTCTTGTGATGAGAGATTTTAAGATCTATTCTCTTTGTTAAATTTCTTTTTGGTTTACTGACTGATTTTCTTTAGTCCCAGCCTGAGTTTTTTCGGTTTTGGGCAATGTGATGAGTAACAGTCTACATGCAGCCTTACTGTGCTAAGCAGCCAAAAGTTCAGTGAAGTCCCAAGAAACTCCTTTGGGCTATACAATTTAGGAACTTTGAACCAATCTATTACAGCAAGACTAATATCTTTGAGGGATATCAAAATGTAGGTACACAACTTTTGGACTCAATCAGAAGACCTGAATTCTGAATCTATATAGTCCTTGCTACATGTCCTTGGCCATGCCCATAACTTCTTTGAGCCTTTGTTTCCTAAAATAGAGGCCTGAATTCCTGCCCTGCCCTCCTCCCCATATGCAAATATGTTTTAATGTGTTAGATGTTAAGTCAGTCTAACTACCATCCTGCACACCTGGAGACATATACTAGAACATGGATGCACCTTCTCAGGTTATTGCCTAAAGTGATCATGCAGTTGCTATTGTGCAGCGAATGGATTTCTTCCTATATTTAACAGAGTGGGCTCCTGTTTTCTTTTTATAGTTTAGTAAACCTTTAAAACCTTGTTTAGTTAGCTGCTAAGGCTTTTATCTCCCTCTATGTTTTATTTACATCAAGTCTAGGAAATGTGTATAATAGGGAAGGGAGAAATAGAAGTAAAGATAAGAGAAATCAGGATGACTTTGTTCAAACTACTCTTTATTTCATTATTTTTTGCTTTAAAGATTTTATTTATTTGAAAGTGAGAAAGAGAGAGAGCGAGAGCCAGCATGAGCAGAGAGAGAGGGAGAAGCAGATTCCCTGCTGAACAGGGACTTGATCTCAGGACCCTGGCATCATGACCCGAGCTTAAGGCACATACTTAACTAACTGAGCCACACAGGAACCTGGCCAAACTATTTTTAAATAGTTTTCTGGAGGGATGCCTGCGCGGCTCAGTGGTTGAGCATCTGCCTTTGGTTCAGGTTGTAATCCCAGGGTCCTGGGATCGAGTCCCGCATAGGGCTCATCTCAGGGAACCTGCTTCTCCCTCTGCCTATGTCTCTGCCTCTCTCTGTGTATCTCTCATGAATAAATAAATAAAATCTTTAAATAAACAAATAGTTCTCTGGAAGCCTGGTGTGAATATAGCCCATGTGTGCCCATGTCTATACACATTGTATGTATGATTCCTCATTCTCTGCATTCTGAGGTCCATGACGGCACTCTTATCTATTTCCTCTTCTTTTTGAGAGTAGAAGTAGGTAGAAAGTACAGAGACTTCATCATCAAATAGTTGTAACTGGCATTTGTGTTCTTAGTTTAAAAAATGTTTAATCTTCACAGCTATTAGGGTAACTGCTATAAAAACAAAACAAAGAAATAAACTGGAAATTGGCCAGGGTGTGGAAAACTGTAACACTGTGTATACCCAAGAAGCTCCTCTGGAAAATAGCATGATGATTCCTAAAAAAATGAAACAGAATTGTTATATGATCCAGCAAGTACACTTCTAGGTATAGACCTGAAAGAAGAGAAAGCAGGGACTCAACCAGATATTTTTTTCACCCATGTTCGTAGCAACGTTATTCACAATAGCCAAAGGGTAGCAGCAGCTTGAAATGTCCATTGACAGATGGACAGACAAAATGTGGTACACACATGCAATGGAATATTGTTCAGCCCAAAAAAGGAAGGAAATTCTGACACGTTACAACACGGATGAACTTTGAGGACATTATGCTAAGTAAAGTAAACCAGTTACAAAAGAACAGCTATTATATGGTTCCACTTACATGAGGTGCCTAGAGTAGTTCAATTCATAGAGACAAAGAGTAGAAAGTGATTGCCAGGGGCTGGGGGGAGGGTGTGGAAAGGGAGTTCTTGATTAATGGGTACAGTCAGTTGGGGAAGAAGTTCTGGAGATGGATAGTTGCACCATATGAATGTATTTAATGCCACTGGGTTGTATGCTTAAAAATGGTTAAAATGGTAAATTTTATATTGTTATATTTTACTACAATAAAAAAATTTTAAGCAACTTTCCCATAGCTGTTATAGTTACTTTAAAATATCATGGAAGCTTTGACCAAAAACAACTTGTTTTTTGGTTTTGCTTAATACAACTTTTCTCATTTTTAAATTTTATTTATTTATTTATTTATTTGAGAGGAAGAGAGCACGCATACTTGAGAGAGGGGAGGGAGAGGAAGAGGGAAAGAATCCCAAGAGGACTCTGTGCTGAGAGCAGAGTCCCATGTGGGGCTTGATCTCAAGACCCGGAGATCACGTGAGCTGAAACCAAGAGTCTGATGCCCAACCAACTGAGCCATCCAGATGCCCCGAATTTTCTCTCTCTCTCTCTCTTTAAAAAAAAATTTTTTTTAAAGATTTTATTTATTTATTTATTTATTTATTTATTTATTTATTTATTTACGAGAATATACAGAGAGAGAAAGAGGCAGAGACACAGGCAGAGGGAGAAGCAGGCTCCATGCAGGGAGCCTGACCTGGGACTCCATCCGGGTCTCCGGGATCAGGCCCCGGACTGAAGGCGGCGCTAAACCGCTGAGCCACCTGGGCTGCCCAACTTTTCTCATTTTTAAGAGCTTTTAATTAGAAGTCATAATACTTCTGGCCTGTTGGGAAAGAGAACATTTTTTCTTTGAATATTTAAGACTTTTTCTTCCAATCACTAGAAAATAAATCTGAAACTAAATTCTGGAGTCTAATTTAATTCTATTCCATTTCTAACTATCTTAACTATGTCTACAAAATTTATATTTCTGCATAAACTTAGAAAGTTACTTCCTCTTCCTATTGGTTATGTACATCTAAGTTTACACACTGATAGAAATAGCGTGATACAATTGAAAGAATAAACATTCTAAATTCCTATCTCAAATGTTTCCCTTGTTTGCATTATCACCTTGGCCATTCTTTTTTTTTTTTTTTTTTAATTTTTATTTATTTATGAAAGTCACAGAGAGAGAGAGAGAGAGAGGCAGAGACACAGGCAGAGGGAGAAGCAGGCTCCATGCACCGGGAGCCCGACGTGGGATTTGATCCCGGGTCTCCAGGATCGCGCCCTGGGCCAAAGGCAGGCGCTAAACCGCTGCGCCACCCAGGGTTCCCCCAACCTTGGCCATTCTTTTACTTATGTTTACACACATGCATTCATTCATTCATTCAAGCATCTATTGACTATCTACTATATGCCAGCAATTGTGCCAGTGAAAGATATCAAATAAATAAAAACAGCATAATAAAGGCTACCATAGGGGTACCTGGGTGGCTCTACTGGTTCAGTGTCTGCCTTTGGCTCAGGTCATGATCTCAGGGTCCTGGGATTGAGCCCACGTTAGGCCCCCAGCTCAGCAGGTAGTCTGTTTCTCCCTCACCCTCTGCCCTTCCCTCCTGCTCTTGTGCTCTCTCTTAAATAAATAAATAAATATAAATAAATAAATAAATAAATAAATAAATAAATAAATAAATAAAACAAACCTTTAAAAATAAAGTGTACCATAGAGGCATGTAAGATTGCTATAAGTCCTAAGAATGACAAAATCCACCAGGAAAGACTTCTAAGTGTATGAAGTTTGAATTGAATCTTAAAAAGACACAGCAATGAGAAAAGCATTTTAGAAAGAAGGAACATCATATACAAGGGCACAAAGTCATGAAAAAGCATTTTGTGTTTGGAATATTCCAAGTCATTCTGTAGGGCTAGAACGTGGTATTAAGGGCTTGTGGCAGGATTAAGATGAGATTGTAAAGTTAAATCATGGAGAGTTTTGTATTTATCCATTTCCTCATTTTTTTAAAAGATTTTATTTATTTATTTATTTATTTATTTATTTATTTGATAGAGAGTGAACAAGTGCATAAGTAAGGGGAGAAGGAGAGGGACAAGTAGACTCCCTGCTGAGCAGGGAGCCTAATGCAGGGCTAGATACCAGGACCTTGACATCATGACCTGAGCCAAAGGCAGATGCTTAACCTATTGAGCCACCAGGAGCCCCTCCATTTGCTCATTAATCAACATTAATTGGGTGCCTACTATATTCTGAGTACTATGCTGGAACTTGAGGCTTCAAAGATGAGTAAAGGTCAAGTGATAAATAAGAGTGTGGTAAAAAGCGGTAAGAGAGATGTATACAAAGTATAAGGAATTGAAATGAAGTATCTCTAACCCAACTGAATAGAATACATAGATGGAAGGAAAATCTACAAAGGATTCTTTGAGGAAATGACGCCTAAGCTTTGTCTTCAAAGAAGAGTGATCATTAGTCAGTGGATGGTGAGCTGGAAAGAAAGGGTTTTTGCCAGAAGCAAATACCAAAGGCAAGAAATCACATAGTATGCATGGAGAATTATAAGTGGTTTTGTGTTGCTAAATTTAAGTGCTAGACACAGAATGAGGCTGAAGAGTATGTGGGACATAATTCTTTGTGTTGTTTTAAGACTAAGTTCTGAGGATGGTAAGGAGCCATTGATGGGCTTAAACATCAGGGAACGCAGTAGATCCTTCTGGTGGTTGAGGAAGATGGACTCAAGGAAGATAAGGCAGTAAGTCAGCAGGACAGACCAAATAAGAGATGTTGAGGGCCATGGGGAATAGGAATAGAGGGGAGGGAACTGATCTGTGAAATATGTGGGATGTAAAATATCTGTAGGACCTGGTGACGGGATGGGAAAATTGAGAAAGATATTAAGAAGATTGTCAGGTTCCTGACTAAAACAAGTCACTTTTTCTGGGCATCTGGTTATTTCTGTATAAAATGAGTGGGCTGAACTGGGATGGTCACTGACATCCCTCTCAGCACTGAATTTCATGGTGCTGAGCAGTCTCTTCGGGTACTCTCACCAACATAGATCTCCCAGTCTCTCAGCTCCTCTGATGCCTTTTCAGTAAAGGAGGTGCCAGCAGAGCTGAGATGGCTTTAACACTGCCAGCCAATGTCAGGGAAATCTAGTGCTGTTACCAGGTAGCTGGAGTTATAATTAGCCCAGTTGCTAGGGAAAAACTGAGATTCTGTAAGCATGGACTGCCAGAAACAGCTTTTCCCTACTTGATGAATTTGCTTGTTTGTGGGAACAAAGTGGATATGGATGAAGTGTTTTGAATGTGCTTTTGGAGAATTCCATTTTTGCCTAGAGTATATAGGATATGTTAAAAGCAAAAAAATAGGTTTGAGCTGGGGCTCATTGACATCTTGTCTGTGGTAAGAAGAGTGGGCACAAATATATCGGGATGGCTGGAAAGAGGCTTATTTTCACCTGAATGGAGATAAACAAGAACACAGAATCACAGTTTGGAGTTAGGGAAGATCTTAGAGATAATTTATATAACCTCTTTTCTTTCTTTTTTGAATTATCAGTTTATTAGAGAACCAAAAAATCCACTTATACTTTATAAAAATGATTTTTTCAATAAAAGCAAAATTAATAAATAGCCAATATACAGTATAATAGAGAAAGCTTATTAACATATAACATGCTAGAGAGCAGTTTTTCTTTATTTCTGTTTTTATTCCTTCCCCTAAGGCCCCCCAGGGCAGTTATTCAATTGCTACTATGGATGAGATACTGTAAGAAATTACAGAAAAATTGGAGAATTATAAGCATAAACTATTAACAAAACATTTTGTTGACAAGAATAATTTTTAATAGTAAAAATCATTCTATATTTAGAAACTAAAAGTAATTTGATTAATAAAAAAATTTTGGATACTGTGATTTGTCTCCCCAGATTGATTTATCTGTAAAATCAATGTAATTCCAATAATAATTTTTTAAATCAAGCATAATTAACATACAGTGTTATATTACTTTCAGGTGTAAAATGTAATGATTGATCTATGCATTTCTCAGTGTTTATCAAGATAAGTATACTCTTAATTTCCTTTATATATTTCACCCATCCCTCCACCCATCTCCTCTCTGGCAACCACATTTGTCCTCTGTATTTAAGAGTTGTTTAAAAAAAATTTAGTTTTTTCGGTCTTTTTTTCTTCGTTTGTTTCTTAAATTCCACATATAAGTGAAGTCATATGGTATTTGTTGTTCTCTGATTGATTTATTTCATGTAGCATTATCTTTTAGATCTATCCATTTGTTGCAAATGGCGAGATTTCATTCTTTTTTATGGCTGAGTAATATTCCAGTGTGTGTGTGTGTGTGTGTGTGTGTGTGTGTGTGTACACACTGCTTTTTATCTATTCATTTATAGATGGACACTTAGGCTGCTTCCATATTTTGGCTATTGTAAATAATGCTGCAATAAATAAACAGCATTTTTATTCCCTAAAATAAGTTTTATTTTTTAAATTATTTTATTTTATTTATTTTATTTCGGGCAGCCCTGGTGGCACAGCGGTTTAGCGCCACCTGCAGCCCAGGGCGTGATCCTGGAGACCTTGGATCAAGTCCCACGTTGGGCTCCCTGCATGGAGCCTGTGTCTCCCTCTGCCTGTGTCTCTGCCTCTCTCTCTCTCTGCATCTCTATGAATAAATAAATAAAAAATCTTAAAAAAAATAAATCTTATTTATTTATTTCCAAAATTTATTTTTGAGATATGGAAATTGAGGCTCAGAATAGTAAAGTCACTTGCCTATGGTCACAGAAGAAACTACTAATGAAGTTCAGACTAGAATCCAGGAAGCCTTGCTACCTGTCCGGGCATTTGCAGTGACTTCCTTGGTTTTCAACATAATTCAAGGGATTTATATACTTGTCAAAAATTTAGACTTTCTTCCTCTTTGCACTACTGGGCTAAAACAGACTGTTACACAGCAGAAACTGGAGCAATTCACAAACAAGTGATTCTGTACTCTGTGTGTACGGCCAAAAGAAAATATTTATTCCCTCAGCCTATATAACTCTTCCCCAGGAGTTTCATTTGTGTTTCCAAAGGCCATTATGAACTTTTTTGTTTTGTTTTGTTTTGTTTTGTTTGCTCTGCTTCCTCCTTTTGGCCTTTGCTCATGTAAGCAAGTTCAACTTCACAGAGAAATGGGGCTCTGTTATACATGGAGAAGGTGCACGGTGGAGGCTGATGCAGACTGGAAAGGAGCCCGCCCTATCATGTTAAATAGCAGCTAATCCACCCACACACTAAAAGGCAGTGCTCCCACACTTGGTACATGCCGTTCCGTGGAAAGCCAGTAATAGTCAGGTGGCTTTTTGCCAAGTAGCTTTAGACCAGACTTTGAGCTACACAGGGCAGTTACCATCTCTGTTATTTGGAAACTTGGCTTGGAGAGGTTGGGACAAATGAAAGACACTGGCTGCCTTGTAATGCCAGCTTTTCATCTCCCAACCTCATACAAGGCCCTGCTGCCATGAAGGGCAGGAAGCCATCTCTACACACACAGTGCTTTAGAAAGCCTGCATGGAGGCTTGATGGGGAAGCCCTCCTCTAAGCCCCTGGGTAAGTGGAAGGGCCAAAAATAAGTGAATCCTTCTAGGGCACTTTTTTGATGGGTTTCAGAGCTTCTCTGAAGCTACCCCTCTCAGGGTTATACCAGCAGGCCTCCCTATCCAGATTCTCTCTAGTCTAGTGAGTAAATACTAAATATAAACACAAACCTCGTCCTGCCCATCTACTACAACTCAGTTGAGGACAAGGTGTGTTGCTGTCACTCCACCCCAGAGTCAGGAACTTCTGTGTCCAGAGCTGGACCCTAGGGTCTTCCTATACAGAAATCAAATGAGGATAGTGGACCTCAGGAGCTCAGAAGTGCAGATCTCTTAAAGGTGGGGAGCAGTCTCCATTCTAAGTCTTCTTTCTCGCCCATCCCTTCCAGGCTGTGGGATTGTAGAGAAGCCCAGCTTGCTGCCTTTACAGCCCCAGACAACCCAGGCAGAGTCAGGATAGCAGTAACTGGGGTGAGAGCAGAGGGGTTCCTTCAGCTACAGAAAGGTTGATTTTGCGGGGGCCATATAGGGGAGCTAGTCTGAATCGCTACAGTTAGAGGGCGGTAATATTGATTGAACTGGAACTCCACCTGAGGCTTTCTACCCTCACTTGGCCCTCAACTACTGACTTCCTACTTTCTCTCTCTCCTCTTTTCAAAATCTGTTTCCCCTTCTTCTTCAAGGTATCAGAGTATGTCACCAATGCCTAAGGGTCTTAATAGAAGATGGAGAAATCGAAGTGGTCATGAGAAAAACAACCTGTGGACTCCTCCACTATTTCTAGGTTACTTATCTCCAGGAGAGTTTCTCTTCCCAGGTTTTGTCCCGCCTCTGGTGTCAATGTTTCCCCCAAATTTAGGCTCTTTCTGTCCTTCTTTGTCCCCTATCCTCTATCCCCTTCCCTTAAACTCATACATACACATGGAAAATAAATGCTAAGTGCTTCCCATTTAAACCCAAGGGAGGAAGAAGATGTCCATTTAGTGTTTACCACATGCCAGGCACCATTCTCTGCATTTTACACATATTTTAATCTCAACCATATTATAGCTCTAGGAAGTTGGTGTCTTGTCCCCATTTTTCACAGAACCAGATTAGCCTCTGGGAGTATACCTGGTATCCCAGCAGCTACATGGCCTGATTCTTCAGTTAATAAGCAAAGCATTGGCACATTCTTCAGAATTTAAAGTTAGTCACTCTTTCAAATGCAAATGATGCCTTTTAGTGAATAACTCTACATTGTATTAAGGACTGACCAAAGAGAAAAGGAGCTGTAGTAAAATGATATCTATTTTCATAGTGGCTTTCACCAAGATTGTGGCAGGAAGAGGTAGCATTGTCTCACTGGTATATCTACACTAAAAGGTGGCATTGACCTCATTTTTGTTTGTGAAACAGGTGCAAATTGCTATGTGGAATGTAATAGAAACCAGGCTGTCCTTATCCCTGTACACTGTCCTGTCAGACTTGTGCTGACTCTGATATGGGACTCCGGGAGTTCAGAGGAAATTACGAAAATGAGCCTTATAAGAAAAAGACAATGGAATTGGAATTTTTAATTTGGGGAAGAACAGACTCAGAGATAAGCTAACAGTAGATTTGAGATGTGTCAGTATGTGACATTATGGTGATTAGTTGTGCTCTGTTTCTTCTGACAATTAGAATAGGTTGATCCTAGTTGAAACCTAAGCATTTAGGGCTCATTCATTTAAAGCTATTTATTGAACACATGCACTATGTTCCAGATGCTATTGGAGGTGATTGGAATATGTATCAATGAGCAGAACAGACTATCATTCCTACCCTCATGGAATTTGTATTCTGGCATGAGAAGCCAGACAATGAACAGTAAATATTATAAATAAATAAAATATGTACAATATTAGAAAGTAATAAGCTCTCTTGGGGGAAGAAAATAAAAAGGTAGAACAGGGTAAAGGGGTCAAAAAGTGTGAGAGCAGAGAGCAGATTACAGTATTAAAAAGTGGTGGTGGGGAGTGTCTTGGTGGCTCAGTCAATTAAGCGTCTGGCTTTGGCTCAGGTCATGATCCCGAGGTCCTGGAATCAAAGGCCAAGTCTGGCTCCCTGCTCAGTGGGAAGTCTGCTTCTCCCTCTCTCACCCCCCACTAGCGCTCTCCCTCTCTCAAAAAAAAAAAAAAAAAAAAAAAAAGTAGTCAAAGGAAGCCATTTTTAGAAAGTGATTTTAAAAACAATACAAAAAACACATACATTTTTATCATCTCATCGTTTTATGTGTGTCAGCAGTAAAGGCAGGACTTCACTGAGTTCTGTGCTCAGTTTTACTAGGCTACAACCAAGATATTGGCAAGGCCAAGTTCTCATCTAAAGGCTTGACTAGGGAAGAATCAGCTTTCTGAAGTCATTTGGGTTCTTAGCAGAATTCATTTCCTTGTGGTGATAGGACTAAGGGTCCTGGATTCTTGCTGGGTGTTAGCTAGAGCCAGCTCACAGTTCCTTGAAGCCACCTCTATTCCTTGCCATGTGGCCACTTCTTTCATCAAGTCAACAGGCTCTAGAGCAAGTCTGCTAGCAAAACGGAGTCTTAAAACTTAACATTGTCATAGGAGTGACATTCTGTCACCTTTGACATGTTTTATTGGTTAGAAGCAAATAACACATCTTGCTCATACTCAAGGGGAAGAGATTATGCAAAGGTGTGAATACCAGGAGGCAGGAATCCTAGGGAACCATGTTAGTCTTTCCAATCACCCCACTTATTTTGCAGAGAGAAGATGAAAAAGGAAGCAAATAAACATATTAGTGGCCAACAGAGGAAGATTTGTTACTGTGTTTTACCCTCACAACATTTATAGTTCTCAAGGCTGACCTGAAGCAATGAAGGCATCCCAGATTCGTGGTCTCTGCTGAGCTCTTTGCTTACCTTTTTGTACTTGGCTGTTTGCACTGCCACTCTTATCATTTCTGTTTTTCTTTGATCTTTTGTTTAAATCAATTGTGTAAAGTGTATAGTTTGGTGAATTTGAACAAATGTATATATCCATGCCGCAATCACATCACAGTTGAGATGTAAAACATTTCCATCACCCCAAAAAGTTGTTTTATGTCCCATTGCTGCCAATCCCCTGCAGGAAGCTATCGATCTACTTTCTGTCTATAGCTTAGTTTTGCTATTTTAGAATTTCATGTAAATGGAATAGTACGGTGTAGATTCTGGTATTGGACTTACGGTTTTGAGGTTTATCCATGTTGTTATGTCAATAGCTCATCTCTTTTTATTGGTGAGTAGTATTCCATTGTATGAATAGAATGCAATTTGTTTATCCATTCACCTGTTATTGAATGTATGTGTTGTGTCCAGTGATAGGCTATTATGAATTAAGGTGCTATGAAATTTCATGTCCAAGTTTTGTTTTATTTCTCCTGGGTGAATACCCAGTAGTGGAAATGTTAGGTCACGTAAGTCAGGTCAATTGTGGCCTAAGCAGATGGAAGGATGGAGTTGCCATAATTGAAATATAGGGAAGGCTATGTATAGAGCAGGTTTGAGGGTGGAGAGTGGGAATTAATTTGGGACATTTTGTGTTTGAGATATTTGTTGAACATTTCCAGTGGCAATATCAAGTAAGCAGTTGAGCATATAAGTCTGGAGTTCTGGATAAAGGGTTGTGCTGGAGATATAGGTATTGGAGGAATCAGCATATAGTTGGTATTTAAAGCCATGAAACTGGATGAGATCACCAAGGGAGTCTGATCTAACAAGGGGGAGGATAAAAAGACCAAAGGTCCAAAGCCCTGGGTCACTCTAACATTGACACTTGAGACAAAGGAAGGAGAACCAACAAAGGAGAAAGAGAAGGTACAACCGGTGAAACGGTATGAAAACCAGGTGAGTTTGGAGTTGTGGAAGCCAAATAAAGGAAGTGTGTAGTGGAAGAGGGAGGGAGCAACCTTATGAAATGCTGATGGTAGTCAAGTAATATGACGACTGAGAATTAACCTTTGGATTTAACAACATGAATGCCCCCCTGTGATCTTGATCATAAAGTCATTTTGGTGGACAAGTGGAGGCAAAAGCCTGATTGCATTAGTTTTTTTTTTTTTTATTGCATTAGTTTTAAAAAAAAAGAACAGGAGGAGCCGAGTCAGTGAGTACTACTGAGTATGTTGAGGACCTTTGTTGCAAAGGAGAGCAAAGAAACAGGACAGTAACTAGTAACAGTGTGGGGTCCATAGAAGATTTTTTAAAAGATAGATAAATAATAGCCACTTATATACCAACAGAATTGTCCAGTAGAAAGTGAAATATTGGTAGAGGAGAGAGGAGAGACTTTCTGGATAGAATTTTTATTAGTAGATAGAATGAGACTTAATGCGTAGGTAGGAGGTTTGGCTTTAGACAGGAGTATGAACAGTTGATCTGTGATCACAAGTGCAAAGACAAATGGGAGCACAGATGCTGATGGATGGCTAGATGTGATGGTAAGTGATTGTCAGAGTTTTCTTCCAGTTTTTTCAGTATCCTTCATGAAATAGGAAGCAAGCTTGATGCTCACACTATGTATTTGCAAATATGTTCCTAGTGACTCACTCCCCCTCATGTGTGCTCATTCTTGCTGACACATCCTTGTTCACACCTGGAACACCTGTATCCTTTTTTCTCTGCTTCTCCAAACTCTACTCAGGTTTCAGAGTCCAACTCAGATTGCATCTGCTTGGGTGGGCCATTCCTCATCACTACTGCCTGAAATCATCTTTCACTTGCTCTACTGTTCCAGCAATTACAGTTCAGATGTATTATTTGGCACCTGTTATTTAATCCCTGGCTGGCAATTATCTTTCCTTGCATATATTTCTTATCTCCTTCTAAATTATAAACACTTGGATCTCAAACTCCTCTATAGCTTCAACATAATCTTCACTAGTATTGAATCCATAATAGAAACTTAGAAAGTTTGCTGATTGATTGCAAATGCTGGAAATTGCAGGTGAGGCTGATCTGTACAGAAAAGGTAGAAAGGGGACTGTCTTTGCTATTTCCTCCACCTGAGAGATCCAAAAGCTGGTATTCCAGGTAAACCTCCTAGAACTGAGCAGTCTCTCCGAGGGTTGGCAGAAGTAGAAAGCCAACAAATTGAGAAAAGAAAGTGTAAGATGAGGAAATTATTGATGGTGAGAATTGTTTGGGTTATATTTTTAAATTGAACATCTTTTCATTTGATAAATATATAATCATCTTCTGTGTTTATGGGCACTGTGCTAGTGATGAGGACACAATGGTGAGAAGACAGAGGGGGCCTGCCTTCCTGACACTTGGATTTTACTGTCGACATAGTTTGGTTAATACTGTGATCTTTTTTTTTTTTTAAGGTTTTATATATTTACTTGAGAGAGAGAGGTAAGTTAGACTCAAGAGCTCCAGTAGTGGGAGGTACAAGTAGGGGGCACAGGGAGAAGGGGAGGGAGAATCAGTCTCCCCACTGAGCAGGGAGCCCAACATAGGGCTCAATCCCAGGACCCTGGGATCATGACCCGAGCCAAAAGCAGAAACTTAACCAACTGAGCCACCCAGGCACCCGTGTGATCTGACTTCTTCAAGTCACCTGGTATCACCTCTTATCACCACCACCCTCTCCCCCAGATAATTTTGCTTCACTTATTATTGGCTGGAGTCATTTCTGTATTTTGTTGTTTGATGAATGCCACAACTGCATAAAAACTCTGAAAGGTGCTCTTATACCACAGAACTAACTGTGATGCAGGTCAGAGCATATCTTCATGCAATGTACTTCAAACTAGTATATCTTTTACCTAACATCTTACAGAGCAGCACCGTCTAACAGAAGTATAATACGAGCCACAAATGTACTTATAGTTTTCTAGTGGCTATATTACAAAAGAAGTAAAAAGAAACACATGAAATTAATGTTAATATATTTAAAATATTACCACTTCAACATGAATCAATATTTGAAAATTATTGAGATTTTATATATTCTTTAGTTGTGGTTAGTTTTTGCAGCCCAATGTGTATTACATCTCAGTTTGGACTAGTGATATCTCAGGGCTTCAGTAGCTACATGTGTGTGGTTTGTGGTTGCCATCCTGGACAATTCCAACAGCTTGGAATCTACAGTCTAAGTGCTGTTCCTGGTCCAAAGCAGAGGTATAACTTCAGAAGAATTACCTGGTCATAGCACCTAGCTTCAGGACACAGCTAGGCTTCCAAGGAGTGACTGCCAGGTGCTAGAACTTTGTTCCAGTTTGTAATGCAAGCTTCAGTGTGAGAAATGGACTTTGTCCTGCGCTTGGCAGAACACCAATGAGTGGCTTTATCCTTTTTGGAGAATACTTCAAAGCAAGTATCAATCCAGAATTGAGAGCTGAATTTTTTTTTTTAATTTTTTTTTTTTCTTAATTTATGATAGGCAGACAGTGAGAGAGAGAGGCAGAGACACAGGCAGAGGGAGAAGCAGGCTCCATGCACCGGGAGCCCGACGTGGGATTCGATCCTGGGTCTCCAGGATCGCGCCCTGGGCCAAAGGCAGGCGCTAAACCACTGCGCCACCCAGGGATCCCGAGAGCTGAATTTGGACATGAATGTCAGATCATGTTAGATGCCATGGTAACTTTAAAATAGTAAGGTTTTTTTTTTTTTATATTAAGTTTTTATTAACATCACAACCTTGCACTTGTGTCATTTCTGAGTAGCTTTACAAACCTTATTTCCTTTGGGTGTTACCACCATCCACAAAACAAGAACAAACAGAAAGTAAACTCATGCTTACAATAGTTATTTTTGCTTCCATTCCTTCTTTCAGAGGCAGGTGAGCAAGCCAGATTGAACGGAATGTGATGTTCAATGAGTCTGTCCATTTTGTTGCTCTCCTAGGATGCTGCTCTCCTTAGCAGAGCAAAGTTGCCTCACCAACACTCCATTGGTATATCTTCTTTTTCTCTTCTATTAGGCCTTTGAAGGTATTTTTGTACTTTGGAACAGCAATGCAAATCAAAACCAAGTCTGCAATCTATCGTCCCTTAATCCTCCCTTTGCCTGCTCTGAAGTTTTTCTACTGTTCTCCTTTGTTCCTCTTGTCCTGTGCACCGATTTGTCTGTAGAAAAATTAATATAGTTTTTATACTTTTAACTCCAAAGTAAATTTTTACTTATCCCAATTCTATACCTGCTGCCCAAAGAGAAGTCAAAGAAAGCACAGGATGGTTCCCCTGAGCTCCCCTTCCTGAATAGCTGAAGGAAACAAATCATTCAGAGTAAGCCTTTCAGCCCCTTCAGTGGGGCTGGATTCCTGTCTACACACAAGGTGTCCTGGGGATTGCAGGGGCTCTAGCCTCACCCCTGACTTTTTTTTTTTTTTTCTTCACCCCTGACTTTAACAGGAGGCCTGCACTTTGCTAAATTAAGCCCAACCAGGCCTATTTGTGAACGGAGAAGCTCCAGCCAAGTGAGAGAGATTCATCCTGCTAAGGAATGTGCTGGTAGGGGGAGAGAATCACTGAGATCATTGATATTTATGTGTATGTTTTCTCACTTGCCAGCTCAGTTGGGCCAGATCAACAGAGGCTGCTGGGACTCCACCAAGATTTTTAGGGTGGCTGAGAAGGGTTTAAGTTACAGAACAGTATGAACACCAAGGCAGTGTGTATATTGGGAGCTCTGATCTCAGAGTCTAAATAAAACAAGCCCAAGACACCTCTCATATTTTCCTCAATATTTTTAAATAGACTTTATCTTTTAGTGCAGTTTTAGGTGCACAGCAAAAATGAGCAGAAGGTACAGAGATTTCTCATGAACTCCCTGCCTCTCCCTTTCCCCTGCAGGCTCCCGCACCATCAAAATCGAAAGTCACTTCTTTTTCTTACTTAAAAAGTAGGCTCCCTGCCCAGCGTGAAGCCCAACATAGGGCTTGAACTCATGACTCTGAGATCAAGACCTGAGCTGAGATCAAGAGTCAGACACTTAACCAATTGAGCCCCCCAGGTGGCCCATTTCCCTTCATCTTTTCTTGGGTTCCCAAACTCAGGGTTGGCCAGAAAGAGCTCTCTCTCTCTCCTTCCTATGCATCTTACTTAATGTTTATTGAACACCCACCATAAGTCAAGTGTCTTCACTTACATCTTTTTCTTTAATTCTCAATATAATTTTTCAATACCTGAAAGGTAGTGCTATTAGCACCTGAAGCAACTAAAACTTGGGTTATATGGTTTTACCTCTGGAATGTAGATAATGAACTATGTGAAACTGTGAAACTGTAAAAAATAGTTGAATATTTGCACTTTGATGTGATTCAACATAAGAGAATGTGAAAGAGTTTGTATTTGAACCCAGGATGGTTTAGTTGTAAAGTCTACACTGTGGTGTCTAAATGGGGTGTCTCTTGATTGGACGGGGGCCCTTAAATGTGAGGTGAAGATTGGGTGGAAGCCTGTGACAGACAGTGAAAGGATTCACTTGAAGCAGAACAAAGGAGATAGAAGTTTATTGAATACACCGCAAGGGAGCGCGGCGGGGGGCAGGCAGGACCGCAGAGGAGAGGCTGTCTGCACGGAGGCAGTGGGTGGGGGCCGTATTTAAAGTCAGAGGGTGAGGAGGTATGGCCACGTATGGAATCTTCCCTTTTTTGGTAACTAACTGGTTGTAAGTAGTCCATTGGTCATATGTTGAAGTGGGTCACCTGATAGGCCTGTTTGTATTCACCCAGGGGGTCCCTGTGGGCCTTTCTACCTTCCATCACTCAAGCCTGTTTACCTAAAAGCCGCTTCTACATACACTGCATTGTACCATACCACTGCCCTGAGTACCACCTCCTTTATTTTCCCTGGCAGCTCTGTAGTTTCAGATTTATAGCCCTCCTCCCTGACCGATTAAAATGAGGGAGCTGAGAGGAAGGGCAACCCAAGTTAGGACATATCTGAGTTGAGTCTCGGAGTGTTTCTTTGGAAAGCTAGAAGTTACAGGATGTGTGCCTGTGCTGCCATTTACACCTCTCACATGTGTGCATTTCCATTCAGCTGATGCTCTCATCTGTTTCGTTTTGTTTTTTAAGATTTCGTTTTTAAGTACCCCCCCCCCCCCCCCAACGTGGGGTCAACTATTGCATGCTCCACTGACTGAGCCAGCCAGGTGCCCTTAGGTCTCCTCTGCTTGTCACACTTTATTATTATAATCATCTGGTTAATTGCCTCTATAGCTGTAAATCCCCTGAGGACTGTGATTATGCCTGCCTTGCTCTTTCCAGTACCTTGCCCATCCAAAGTAAGTCCTCGGTAACTAACTGGATGAAAGTACAAATGAGTAAACAAATCTCATAAGTCAGCTACCCAGTGAGCACCCTTTATGTCCTTTCTGTCTCTCTCTTTCTTGTTTACACACACACACACACACACACACACTGAGCCCTGACTGCATCTGTCCAAATACCCTATCACCTGAGAACCCATCTACTGCCTCAATGCCAATTCAGTCCTTGCTTGTCTAACCAAGGTAAACTGGGCTAGAAAGGAAATGGTATTGTTTTCAGGCCTCTGCTAAGAACTGGTGTGGGTAGGGCTTGAAAGAGTGACCTGAATAGAGAAGTTTTGTTATTAGGATGTGGATCCTTGTATTTTGTATTGTATAAGCTGAAACTTTCCCACTTGGTTTTTTCCATCCCTTTGGGGGATGAGATACTGACTGGCAGAAGAGTGCCATTGTCTTGTAGTCTTCTGGTTACTGAGATTGAAGACACTGCCTTATTGCCTTTCCCTGACAACAAAGGACACTTGTCACATGTTGGGGCAACCTATGTGTCCATTTTGGGGCTTAACCATGCTAGTGGATGACTTTAGAAAGATAGGGACTGAATAGAGTCTTTCCTCTACCCTAGGGTCTAAGCACATTACATTTTGGATTTGAACACTTTCTGACTAGGTGTCTCACATCAACTGAGATGAGCAGTGCAGGCTGTGTAATAATAATTCTTATGGGCAAGAGGGAAAAGCTCTGATTTAAATTAATTGTATAAAAACAAAGTTTTGGGGATGACTAGTCCAAGGTCACACAGTGACCACAGGGAGCCTGCTTCTCCCTCTGCCTATGTCTCTGCCTCTCCCTGTGTGTGTGTCTCATGAATAAATAAATAAAATCTAAAAAAAAAATAAAACTAGGTGAATGGAAAACAACTTCATCTACAAAGAAATCACTTGGAAGCTACTACAATACGTTTCTGGGGATTTGTAGGGACCACTCATTTGTCCCTTGGTCAGGACACAAAGAACCCCTTATGAAAATAATACTTCACCCTGTTTTATAGAGCTATGCCTTTGCCCCACTGGTATCAGAGAGGTCCAG
Organism: Canis lupus baileyi; assembly: GCF_048164855.1. Lineage (NCBI taxonomy): Eukaryota > Metazoa > Chordata > Mammalia > Carnivora > Canidae > Canis > Canis lupus. Next base: position 7,741,735 of record NC_132849.1, on the reverse strand, counting down.
AAAAGACATTTCCTCTATATGCAAAAAATATTTATGAACTATACTTTTTCTAGATGAGATGCAGTTCTCAAAAGAAAAGATTTTAAAATAAAACTCACCTACTTAGAGTTAGTTTTCACTTTGAATAATGCCCACAAGATTTTGAGACTCTTCCTCCTGCTAGCCTATTTCTTCTTGAATTCTTTTAGTTTACAGAATTGATTTAAAGTGAGATCTGGCCATATTTATTTTTGTTCCAAATAAGTGCTATTATATGGGAGGTTGTGCTCCTCTCTGGCTTATAACCTGCTGTCTTGCAAAGATGTGATACCCATTTCTTTCACTCACTGAAAGATGAGTGAAAGATGTGATACCCATTTCTTTCACTCACCAGTTCTCATTTTACTACACTCAGAATTTCCTGAGATCAAGAACTACAATGGGAAGAACTTTGGTTTTAGCGACCTTTAATCTCTAGCACATAGTTTACTTGCTGATTTTTTTTTTACTTGCTGATTTTATCAATGAATGTTTGCTGTCCAGCTTTTTTTTTCTCTTAAGTGCCTGCTCTTACCCCAGCAGCAAGTTATGAGAGATACAAAATAAGGCATAGTCCCTGTCTTCAAGGTGATTGAAGATTAATAAAAACACACACAAACACATGCATGAATATGAAGTTATGAGCAGTGGATCAATTTGTACAGTTAAAATTGAAACCTTGGAGAGGAGTTAGGTAATTGGTTACCACTGGTCACTCTTAGCCCAGTTCTGTGTTGAACTTTGCAGTAAAAACCAGGGTGGAAATCAGGTCAGAAGAATCCTGTGTTTAACATTGCTTGCTGTTAACACCCTGGTCACATGACATTTCTGGAAACAAGACAAGTTGCAACACAGAGAAAGTCTGATTAAACATAGTAAATCTATAAACTCATCATTAGTTTAGTTCTCAAGCTCTAGGTCTTGACATTATAATGAGGGTTTATTGTACTTCCAGTCATTTAATTTTAGCTTCATCAGTGAAACTTTTCCTTTAGTTAGATGAGTGAATACTCCTCTGGGGACATGTAGAAAAAGAGGCCCTCTACCCGCCAGCCCTGCTGCTCCTTTTTTGAGTATAAAATTTTTCTCAGGGGATCCCTGGGTGGCTCAGGGGTTTGGTGCCTGCCTTCAGCTCAGGGCGTGATCCTGGAGTCCCGAGATGGAGATCGAGTCCCACATCAGGCTCCCAGCATGGAGCCTGCTTCTCCCTCTGCCTGTGCCTCTGCCTCTCTCTCTCTCTGTCTTTCATGAATAAATAAATAAAATCTTTTTAAAAAAATTCCTCAGATATCTTGACAAAGAGCTGACAAGACTTGGTGATAAGATAAGCAGATGCAGTTAATTTAGGATCCACTCTGGCTGTACTTAGAATTGAACAATTTACATATGAATATTTGCTAACAAAGAATGGATAAATGTGGTAAACCATGCAGATTTTTCTGCAGAAAGTGGTTACAGAAGGGTTAGACCATAATGCTGTAAATTGGTATGTACTTGCATTTCCAAGTGGTAGATTTTACAAGTACTTTGATCCACTGGAATAACTAATCATAAGATTTAGGATCTAGTTTTGTGGAAATGAAACTATTTTAGCAGTTCAGCATGAGCCTTATAAACTTTATTGTCTGAGTAGACCTAATGCCAAAGCCTGCTGGAGAAGTAATTCTATTTTTCGTCTTTCCTATTTCTTCTTTTCTTTTCTTTCTCTTCCTTTCTGTTTTCTACTTATCTCAGAAGGATAAAGCTCATGTGAAGACTATTCAAATTGGGTGGGTATTTGTGTGCAGGGGTCTGGAGTAGCCTACCTTTGGTGTAGTAATTTTCTTTCCTTTCCATGACAGCATTAGTTTAACATGTGACTGACTGAGAAGTTCACTAAGCCAGTCAGGGAGGGTAAATTCTTGTTTTTATAGTTAATAATAACAAACATTTTCTGAATGCTTACTGCATGCCATGTATTGTGCAATGTATGTCTTGTACATCATTCCGCTTAATCTTAATACCCTAATAAGAGAGGTGCCATTATGCTTCTCCTTTGATAGACAAGGAAATTGAGGCTTTTAGAGAGGGTAGGTGGCTTGCCAAGCCCTCTTCTCAGTTTCAAGGCCTACGCTCTTGACCACTATACTTACTGCCTAATGTAAAACATTCCCTAATTCTATAATTTACCACATTCTACTAAATCAAGCAAAAATTGGCAGTGCTTCCTGGGCTGCTCTCTGGTTGAAATACTGAACCAAATATGGAATGCTGGACTCAATTTTTGTTTTTATCTTAGAGTTTCAATTTCCTTATTTTTCAAATGAGAGACCTGGAATCTTTTGCCACATTAATTCACATAATGACTTCATTTTCTTTTTTCTTTTTTTTTTTTAAGATTTTATTTATTTATTAATGAGAGAGAGAGAGAGAGACAGAGAGCAGCAGAGACACAGGCAGAGGGAGAAGCAGGCTCCATGCAGGGAGCCTGACGTGGAACTGGATCCCGGTTCTCCAGGATCAGGCCCTGGGCTGAAGGCAGGCGCTAAACCGCTGAGCCACCCGGGCTGCCCTTCGTTTTCTTATCTAGGATTTGGAACAGACAGAGCCCACTGATTTTGCATCCTCCATTTCCCATCCTCTTTTTTACTCTTTTAATTCCACTGTAGTTAGCATTCCATTTATTCTTCCTTTATATTTAAATATTTTTCCCAGTGAGGCTGAGATCTCTTGACTGGTACTAGTTAGCCAGTGAACAAAGGTTGTTGAGCAGCTGTGTGCAACACAGAGTTCAAGTGATTCCAGGTATTTAAGGTGTATTATGTACCTTATCACATTGAATCTGTACACAAAACCCCTTGTGGAATAGACATTATTATCTTCATTTAAAAAGAAAGCAACCACAGTATACCTGGGGGAAAACTGGGTTGCACATGATAGAGTCCATAACATAGTATTGATGCAATTTTCCCTGTTTAATCCTATGTATTCAGGGAAGGGGCTAACTCATCTCTGTGTAGCTCAGCTCTAAGCCTTAATAAAGCAAATCCTTGACTAGTATTTTTAGACTCTCAGGTTCCCCTACAAACCTGCTCCTCTTTTTCTGTACCCTCTTTTAGTTAATAGTATGCATTACTCTCAGCATTGTCTGCTCCTCTCTCTCTCTCTCTCTCTCTCTCTCTCCCTCACAAACCAGCAAGCCCCATGGATTTGGAAATGCCTTTTGAGTCTTTCTCCCTATACCTCTTTGGCCTCAGACAGTCCCTGTCTTTTCTGAGCAGTTGCTTCCTGACTCATTCTTCTTTTTTATGTCTACTGTAAACTCCTTCCTCAACGCAGACCGGATCATGGCAATATTTTGCTTAAAGCTCCCTGATGAGTTCTTGTTCTCTACCGACTACTATTCAGGCGTCTTAACATGGCTTTCACAAACTAGTTGAAAACTATTTTCTGTACTGATTTCCCACCCTTCACCATACACCAGGCCGCTCAAGCTGTACTGAATGTTCCATGGAAAACATTTCAACAAATCTCTGTCCATATTTTATTTCTCTTGGAATGGTTTTATTTCCTTTTTTCTGTTTGTCAAGTCATAATTTACTGCTGTTTCATCTCAACAAAAATGGTCTCCTGTACAGATTTGCTGTCAGAATCCCCTATCACATTCAGCAAATGCAATTTATGAAAATCCAATTCAAAGATAAAGGAACCATATTGTTTTAAAAAATGTTCACATGATTTCTTTAAATAATTAAATCCCCAGTTATGTTTAGAATATAATTCTATATTCAGCAATTTGGTTTTCAGAAGCAGACTTATATTAGTAAGAAAAAATTACTTTAATATACACGCTATCCTCTGATGGTTTAGAAAACAAACAGGCTTTGGTGGTGTTCATCATCCAGGGGCAATAATGAATGGCTTGGAAAAACAGATAAGTAGCTCCGGGGAAATCTCGAAACTGTATAGTCCATTTATCCTTGACCGAATTACTGACCCATCTGAATCTCATTTATGTCATGGGTCATGAAGAGAACTGGGATAAGATGAGAAGCTGTGGACTAAGGCAAAACCAAAGGAACCTGGTTCCATGATAGAGGGTCTGTGACAGTTAATAATGATCAATGCCGGGATCCCTGGGTGGCGCAGCGGTTTAGCGCTTGCCTTTGGCCCAGGGCGTGATCCTGGAGACCCGGGATCGAATCCCACGTCGGGCTCCCGGTGCATGGAGCCTGCTTCTCCCTCTGCCTGTGTCTCTGCCTCTCTCTCTCTCTCTCTCACTGTGTGCCTATCATAAATTAAAAAAAAAAAAAAAAAAAATAATGATCAATGCCTCTGTGCTTTTCAGAACATCGAGCTGAAGGTTGAAGTAGAGAGCCTGAAACGGGAACTCCAGGACAAGAAACAGCATCTAGATAAAACGTGGTGAGTTGCTGTTTGAACCGGTTGAGCTCTTGGTTCTTTTCAGAGTCTGGTTTATTAATCTCAGAGCTTTAGAATTGGGACCGAATTCCTTCACCCTAACTCTGGCATGTGGATGAAATGGCCAGTTGAAGAAGTAAAACAATGTGCTTTCCTTTCCTTTGGCTCTCGCTGTTACTAAATCCGACAGGCCTTGAGGTAGATTGGAAATTCACTGGGCCTAAGATTATAAACTCCCTATTCAACAATCTGCTAATAACATCAATGGCTGACAAAGATTTAGGGGGAAATGGGCACTCTCATACACTGTAGATGAGAGTTTGAATTATGGCCACATTTTTGGTTTGTGGCACTACCTACCAAAGTGAAAGATGCACATTTCCTTTGACCAAATAATCTCTAGAAGGAATCTGTCCTTTAGAAATAAGAGTGTAAGTGGGGCACCTGGGTGGCTGAGTGGTTAAGCCTCTGCCTTTGGCTCATGTCATGATCCCAGGGTTCTGGGATCCAGTCCCACATCAGGCTCCCCGCAGGGAACCTGCTTCTCCTTCTGCCTATATCTCTGCCTCTTTCTGTGTGTCTCTCATGATTAAATTAAAAAAAAAAAACACGAATATGAAAGAATAAATACAGAAGGGTGTTTACTACCTCATTGTTTATAATGGCGAAAAAACTAGAAATAGCTATCCAATAAACCTAACCAAAGATGTAAAGGATCTATACCCTCAAAACTATAGAACACTTCTGAAAGAAATTGAGGAAGACACAAAGAGATGGAAAAATATTCCATGCTCATGGATTGGCAGAATTAATATTGTGAAAATGTCAATGTTACCCAGGGCAATATACACGTTTAATGCAATCCCTATCAAAATACCATGGACTTTCTTCAGAGAGTTAGAACAAATTATTTTAAGATTTGTGTGGAATCAGAAAAGACCCCGAATAGCCAGGGGAATTTTAAAAAAGAAAACCATATCTGGGGGCATCACAATGCCAGATTTCAGGTTGTACTACAAAGCTGTGGTCATCAAGACAGTGTGCTACTGGCACAAAAACAGACACATAGATCAGTGGAACAGAATAGAGAATCCAGAAGTGGACCCTGAACTTTATGGGCAACTAATATTCGATAAAGGAGGAAAGACTATCCATTGGAAGAAAGACAGTCTCTTCAATAAATGGTGCTGGGAAAATTGGACATCCACATGCAGAAGAATGAAACTAGACCACTCTCTTTCACCATACACAAAGATAAACTCAAAATGGATGAAAGATCTAAATGTGAGACAAGATTCCATCAAAATCCTAGAGAAGAACACAGGCAACACCCTTTTTGAACTCGGCCATAGTAACTTCTTGCAAGATACATCCACGAAGGCAAAAGAAACAAAAGCAAAAATGAACTATTGGGACTTCATCAAGATAAGAAGCTTTTGCACAGCAAAGGATACAGTCAACAAAACTCAAAGACAACCTACAGAATGGGAGAATATATTTGCAAATGACATATCAGATAAAGGGCTAGTTTCCAAGATCTATAAAGAACTTATTAAACTCAACACCAAAGAAACAAACAATCCAATCATGAAATGGGCAAAAGACATGAACAGAAATCTCACAGAGGAAGACATAGACATGGCCAACATGCATATGAGAAGATGCTCTGCATCACTTGCCATCAGGGAAATACAAATCAAAACTACAATGAGATACCACCTCACACCAGTGAGAATGGGGAAAATTAACAAGGCAGGAAACAACAAATGTTGGAGAGGATGCGGAGAAAAGGGAACCCTCTTACACTGTTGTTGGGAATGTGAACTGGTGCAGCCACTCTGGAAAACTGTGTGGAGGTTCCTCAAACAGTTAAAAATATACCTGCCCTACGACCCAGCAATTGCACTGTTGGGGATTTACCCCAAAGATACAAATGCAATGAAACGCCGGGACACCTGCACCCCGATGTTTCTAGCAGCAATGGCCACGATAGCCAAACTGTGGAAGGAGCCTCGGTGTCCAACGAAAGATGAATGGATAAAGAAGATGTGGTTTATGTATACAATGGAATATTACTCAGCTATTAGAAATGACAAATACCCACCATTTGCTTCAACGTGGATGGAACTGGAGGGTATTATGCTGAGTGAAGTAAGTCAGTCGGACAAGGACAAACATTATATGTTCTCATTCATTTGGGGAATATAAATAATAGTAAAAGGGAATATAAGGGAAGGGAGAAGAAACGTGTGGGAAATATCAGAAAGGGAGACAGAACGTAAAGACTGCTAACTCTGGGAAACGAACTAGGGGTGGTAGAAGGGGAGGAGGGCGGGGGGTGGGAGTGAATGGGTGACGGGCACTGGGTGTTATTCTGTATGTTAGTAAATTGAACACCAATTAAAAAAAAAAAAAGAAATAGCTATCCATCAACAGGGCAATGGTTGAAAACATTTGATGTAACCATATTGTGGAATATTATGCATTTACAAGAATGAGTTAGCTCTATATTATTATTTTTCTGTGAAGTCCCTGATAGACTGGGCAAAGGGGAAATGTGCAAGGTGGTATTTATGATATAAGTCCCTTTGTGTAAAGACAAACAGTCCCTTCTGTGTCTATATGTTTGCTTGATTATGCATAGACAAAAACTGGAGGGTTATATGCCAAACTCTTTAACATTACTTGTATCACAAAAGTGAGATTAGGGTTTTTGGTGGGCAGAAGACTTGTTTCTGTTTTTCTTTATATATGTTTGTAGTGTTAAAATAGTACTTTTTAAAAAGAAGGTTTTATTTATTTATTCATGAGAGACACAGAGAGAAAGAGAGAGAGGCAGAGACATAGGCAGAGGGAGAAGCAGGCTCCCTGCGGGGAGCCCCATGCGGAACTCGATCCTGGGACTCCAGGATCACACTCTGAGCCTAAGGCAGATGCTCAACCACTGAGTCACCCTGCCATCCCAAATAGTTATTTTTTTAATTTATAGTTTCTATAATTAAAAACCCCTTACTTTTCAATGACAAATATTGATAAAGTAGCTATTAAAAATACTTTTTAGATTTTATCCCGGTATCAGTATACATTCAATCTGATCTGGCTTTCTTTCTGTCTCTACAGTATTTCTTGATATTTAGAATGACAGTCCAGCAAGATCAGAATACTTAAAACCAGACACATGATGCTGGTATTACTAAGGACTTACTAAGTCATTAAATGAGCTAATAGACTTTAGGAAAACTTAGATTGAGAAATAAATTTTGAGATTCGTGTGATGCTTTTAAAAAATGTTTTATGTCAGTTCAACTTTTAACTAGGTGGCATTATACCATTTTTAGAAATGAGAAAACTAAGGTCCGTTAAAGTCTTCTCAAATAAGTGTCAGAGACCACATCTTTTGGCATCAAGTTCAAGGCCCTTTTACAACAGCTGTAGCCCATTAAATCAGGCATTCCTTGCCAAGTTACTTAGAAAATGTATAACTTCCATTCTCAAGATATTGTAGTTAACTTTTGTCTGTTGCATTTGTCAAGGAATATGAAGTCAAAGTCAAAGTTGATGATTCCTGAGGTCTGTGTATTTACAAGTCTTGGGTTATTTTCTTGAGTTGTGTCCCTTGTAAAACCAAGATCCTCTGCCTATCCTCCCAATCTGTATAATGACATGGGAACTCAAGATAAATATAGCCTCTGAGATGGTGCTGAGTAGTGTTCATTATCAACCAAAGAATCCATAATCTTTGGGAAAGCCTCCTTTGGTCTTTATAGGCACAACCGTATGGGTCAAATATTAAAGTACCTGGGCTTGGATAGAGCAGTTTTGATTTGTTATGAACCTATGAATGCTTAATACTGTTCTCTGCCTTGAGAACAAGAAGATAGTCCATGGTTGTCAACAAATGGCTTAAAACAGGAATAAAACCAAACCGGAATTAAGATCATTCAGCACCTGATATTGCCTCCGAATTGTTAATCCTCAGACATCCAAGGGCAGCTGTTGTTAGCTATAAATAAGCTGGTGATACCTTACCCGCTTCATGTTAGTGCCTGGACATTCATTCCTAAGGACATCAGAGAAGCAAAGCTGGGCCAGAACCATGAGCTTCATAGATTAAATGTCTGTTCTCTGCATAGGAACATGGGAAAACTGGATAGCTCAGATTCAGAACAGCCTATGGGTTATTAGCTCTAAAAGAGGAGAACATTTCTGTGGCTGTCCAAATGGATATTCTGTCTCAGCACCCTAAATGGAACACTTTAAATTCAAATAGCAAGAAAGGCAGGGAATTAACAAAGTGCTCTGGGAGAACAGTCTAAATGGAAGAAACCAGAGATAGATGAACATGGATGTTGAATTCTGAACTGTTTGATGACTGTCCACCTCCCAAATGAAAGATTCTCCTCTTAGAACATGAGAGACTCCTAACTCTGGGAAACGAACTAGGGAAGGTAGAAAGGGAAGTGCCCGGGGGGTGGCGTGACTGGGTGACGGGCACTGAGGAGGGCACTTGATGGGATGAGCACTGGGTGTTATTCTATATGTTGGCAAATTGAACACCAATAAAAAATAAATTAAAAAAAATAAAGATTCTCCTCTTGAAGCAATAGCAAAAATGAAGCCTCTAGGAAGTCAGGTATATTCTGATTGACAAGCAACAAAAAAATTAGAGTTCCTGAAAAATTATCTGAGAAGTTTGGAAAGAACAGTTCTACAAATAATTGCACAGGGGAAAATGCTTCATTTTTCTTCTCATCAGTGTGACTCTGAATTATTGAAACTACCTTACTGGGTCCTTTTGCTATATGACTAGCTCTGACTGGCAAATGCTTTGTGGTTTTAGGGCTGATGTGGAGAATCTCAACAGCCATAATGAAGCTGAGCTCCGGCGTCAGTTTGAAGAGAGACAGCAGGAGACGGAGCATGTTTACGAGCTCCTGGAGAATAAGATCCAGCTTCTGCAGGAGGTGAGTAGGACTTCCAGAGATCCATGGCTACAGGTCCCCTTTCATCTATTTCCCTACTGCTCTGCCTCCTGACATTCACCTTTTCTCTCTCTACTTTCCTTCCCAAACTCAAGTGTCCACAGCCTTGGGCTCCTAACCTAGGTGGGACTTTGCAGCCTCTCTGTTTTTGTTCTTTTTTTGCAGGAATCCAGGCTAGCAAAGAATGAGGCTGCACGGATGGCAGCTCTGGTGGAAGCTGAGAAAGAATGTAACCTGGAGCTATCAGAGAAACTGAAGGGAGTTGCCAATGACAGGGAAGAGGTACCAATGGACCAGGTCAATCCTGACCAATACACTGAGGCCCTGGCCCAGCGGGACAAGTAGGTGCCTCTAGTGCTCTATTCATCATTTGTCTTTTGCCTGTTCTCTAAGCTTCCAGACTAAAAAGCAAGGTGCCATTGAAAGTTCCCTGCAGAAGTTGAAATCTGAGCTTGGTTTTGAAGAGTGAATAGGAGTTCAAAGAAATAGTGTAGGATATGGGTGGGAAAGGGAAAATTTCTGTGCAGATGGAGAAACTGCAAGGGAGACAGATGCAAGGGCTTATTTCAAGACCAGCAAATAGTTGTATGGAACTACAGCAGTAAATAGTTGTATGCAAATAGGTCTGGGAAGGGCTAGTGAGAGGCAAGCTGCAGTGGGAATAAGGTCTGATTGTGCTGGCTCTGTAAGCCAAAAGGAACTTGAATTTTTTTCTAAAGGTAATTGGGCAATTGAGATCACCCCTGTCTAGGTTAATGCAGCAACTCCCTAATTATTTCTTTACTTCCAGTCCTGTCACTCTCTATTTTATTGCAATCTAACAATTTAGAGAAGTTTTGAAATGGAAAATTCAATAATATCAGCCTACATAATTTAGCGTCTTAGATACATGGTACTATGGTGGCATAAAAAGCCTTTAGTGGTTTTTAACTGAATAGGCAAAAAACACACAATATACCCACAATGAGTAATCTGGTCTTTTTGAGACACAAATCTGCTAATGACATAGCAGAGTCATTTAAAATGCTCTCCAGGGGCACCTGGGTGGCTCAGTTGGTTAAGTGTCCAACTGTTGGTTTTGGCCCAGGTCATGATCTCATGGATCATGAGAATGAGCCCCATGTCAGGCTTTGCACTCAGTGGGAAGTCCACCTGAAGATTCTATCCCTCAGCTCCTCCCCCCATGCACACACACTATCTCTCAAATAAATAAATAAATAAATCTTTAAAAATTAAAAATAAAAGAAAATGCCCTCCAACACCTTCAGGAGGTAAAATCCATTCTCCTTAGCATAGCCATCAAAACCTTTTATGATCTGACTCCTGATTTCTCCCAGGCTCGTCCCCACCATGATCCCTTCACACTTCACTGATGCAGGATTAATAATAATAATGATGACTAAAGTTTGTTGCACTCTTACTATACAGCTGAGTACTAGAATGTTAATTCTCCTAATAACTCCAGAGGTAGGGATTATTATACTTTATAATCGAAGCAACTGGCATTTAGAGAGTTGTGTAACATGGCCACAGGCATTGCAGGAATCTAAACCCTAAATCCACACATTGCCTCCAGAAGCAAATGATGTTATGTCAGGTCTCCTGGATTTTGCTCATACTCTTCCTTCTGTGGGAAACATCTGCTCTTTTTCCATCCTTATGAACTCCTGCTCATTCTTCAAAACTTACTTAGGCATTAGTTGTCACTTCTGTGAGTGCTTTTGTGACAACAGAATTAATCTTTATGTCATTGCCTTGTTTTATATACACAGCTGTTATTGTACAGTTCTCAGTGTGGCATTGTATTTGCTTTCAGATCTTCCCTCCTAGACTCCCTGAGACTCTTGTCCATATCCCAATAAACACTTGTTAAACAAACAAAAGAAAACATATGTGCATGTGACCAATAAGTTAGGGAGTTTGTATCACATGGCCTTACCAACTTTGTAAAGTAGAAGAATAGATTATCTATAGAGACTGAGGGTCAAAGGGAAAAGTAAGGTTGGAGGCTTGGAAAAAAGAAATGTTCTAGCACAGATACCATGAGGAATTTGATAAGGGATCCACATTCATCATCATAATTACTTTTTTTTTGAGAGAGAGAGAACATGACGGGGTGGGGGGGGGGGAGGGGCGGATAAAAGGAGGAGGGAGAGGGAGAGAGAGAATCCTAAGCAGGCTCCACACCCAGCCTAGACCCTGACATAGGGCTCGATTTCACCCCTGAGATCATGACCTGGGCCAAAATCAAGAGTTGGACACTTAACTGACTGAGCCACCCAGGTGCCCCTCACCATCCTAATCACTATTACAGCTTGCATTTGCATGATACTTTTTAATTTTTTTAAGAGATTTTATTTATTTATTCATGAGAGACACACACAGAGAGAGGCAGATATATAGGCAGGAGAAGAAGCAGGCTCCCTGTGGGAAGCCTGATGTGGGACTCCATCCCAGGACCCTAGGATCACGACCTGAGCCGAAGGCAGATGCTCAAACAGTGAGTCACCCAGGTGCCCCGTCTTTTAAATTTTTAAAGTTCTTTCTCATCCACATATCTTAGCTGATTCTCATAGCCTCAATTAGTTTATAATTTATAACTAATGTATAATTAATTTAAATTTATAGTTTATTTAAACTTTATAAATTAATTTATAACTTATCTATGTGCTTCCTATTTGACTTTCTGGTACTCCTCACCTTTCTACCAACTATTTTCCTCCCAAAGTACTATCATTGTCTTACATGCCTACACAGGAATAATGACAACTGGAAACATTTCATTTAGTACCAGCATGTTTTCCAAGGACATATATCTCTGGTACTCTAAGAGAAACAGCAAGATGTACCTTGCATATAACAGATGAGGAATAGCTATTGATTTGAACCTGTGGTTTGTATACTTCAACATGGCATGCAGTCTGATAACCTAAATCCTAGTCTGAATTTCTAGCCTCTTCTCTCACCATCACCTTTCTTGCCAGCCTTTGTTCCAATGACTCTTCCCCCAAAATATCTTGTATCTTTATGCTTCATTCCTTTGTTCAGGATCCTCCCTGTATACCTGGAAAACAGTCCAGTTTTCCAAATCTCTTCTCCTAAACTTCCCCCAGACTGCTCCAGGCTCAATGACTCCTCCCTTTATCTTTCTTCCTATAGTTCCATGGCAGCACTCAGTGTAGTATTATACAGGAGATAACCTTGTCATGGTAGACTCCTTACAGTCTCTTCCTGTTTTTCCTGTTATATATATTTTTTGTAGCTCTGTCTCCCCACTCCACAAATACACCAAAACAATTTAAGTTTCTACAGAGCCAAGGGGTGCCTGGGTGTATCATCGGTTGAGTGTCCAATTCTTGATCTCAGGTTATGCTCTCAGGGCTGTGGGATTGAGCCTCACATCAGGCTCTGTGCTCAGCTGGGAGTCTGCTTGAGACTCTCTCTCCCTCTTTATCTACCCCTCCCTCCCACTCTCTCTAAAATAATAAATAAATCTTATAAGAAAAAGTTTCTACAGAGCAGAGATTGCGTGTTTTCCAATTTTATATTACCAGGTATTTAGTAGGGTGTGTTGAGTTTACATCATGGTTATCCAGAAATTATTTTTTGAGTGGAACAATAGCAACCAGAAACAAAGCTTCTGAGTCCATATTCCAAGAGTTACATATGTACGGTCTATAGATCCATGAGTCAGCTTCAGGAGGTCCTTGAACCTGGTGAAAATGTAAGCAGAAAGTAATTTGTGTACATAGTGGGGGCTAGGGCAGAGAATACATGGGTCTCTAAAATAAGTATCAGAGTTCAGTGAATCAAAAAGGTAAAAGCCAACTGGACTGCATCATGCTGTCTTTGGAGTGGGCTGAAAAATAAAGGCAATAATAGTATCATGACCGTAAATATTGTTCTTACTTTTTCTTTGCTCCAGAAGAATTGAAGAACTTCATCAAAGCCTGGCTTCCCAGGAGAAGCTTGTAGAACAGCTGTCTCAAGAGAAACAACAACTGCTCCATCTGTTGGAGGAACCAATGAGCATGGAAATACAGGTGAGGTGTGGGCAGTGCTTCCTGAACTGGTTGCCTCTGTGTTGGCTATCTATTGCTGTATAACAAGTTACTACAAATTTGGTGGCTTAAAACAATATACATCCATCATCCCACAGTGTATCAGGAGTTCAGGCATGGCTTAGCTGAGTTCTCTTCAGATTGCCTCAGAAGTCTGAAACCAAGGTGTTAGGCTGCTTTCTCATCTGGAGTTTCACTCAGGGAAGGCTGCTGGAAGAATTTATTTCTGGGTGGCTGTAGAAGTTGTGGCAGCTTGCTTCTTCATAGCCAGCAGTGGAGAGAAAGAGGGGGTCTGTTGCTTCTCTACCTCTACATACTCTTTTAAGAGGCTTATAACCCTTTTGGCTAACTGAAGATCAACTGAATGGGGACCTTAACTGTATGTGCAATATCCATTCACTTTTGCCATGTAACTACCATACATATCATCTTTGCTGTGCTCTGTCCCTTAGAAACAAGTTGCAGGTCTTGCCCACACTCAAGAGGTAGGAATTACACTAACATGTGGGGGCTACCAGGGGGTGAGAATCACTGGGGCCATTTGAATTTTGCCCACCACCCTGAGTGATTAAAACTATATAGAATGTTTAATGTGGGTTTTTTCCTCAGTCAATTTTGCTTTTATTTTTTTATCATTTTAATTCCAATATCATTAACAAAGAGTGTTATATTAGTTTCAGGTGTGCCTAATGTAGTTTTAATATTGAAGAACTCTTACTGTGGTAAAAATAATTATATTATCTATATTGTTGCCCTTGGAAGTTTACCTCAGAGGAAACTCTCCTCTTCTGTTCAACTTTTAATTTTCTAAAAAGATATTTCCTAAAAGAACCCTAGAATATATCTGTGCCGAAGCAGCATCAACAATTATTGGATACTCTTATAGGTCTTAGACCAGTGATAAAGCAGACTGTGACATTTAATTTATTGATTCACATATGTAGAGATTGGAGTCAGTATAAAAGGAACAGTGAGAAGAATTGGTTTGAAGCAGTGCTTTCCAATCTTTCCTGTTCCATGGCACAAATAGAAACTGATTATATTTGTAAGGTACAGTGGCAAATGGATGGAGCTTCTTTCTTGGAGGTGGTCAGCTTGGGTACTTGGGCCACAATGAGGCAGAAGAAATCACTATTTTGGCTGTACTTGTAAACTTCTTGGACCGTGGCTCTATTTTGGTTAGAAAGCTCTGATTAACCAATTCAGGAAATGATGTGTATACATGTACTTTGGCAGAAAGGAGAGGAAAAATAAAGTTCCTAGACTTTTTACAAGATAAATACTGAAATATATGAAAAGTTTCTGAAGAACTTTTTAAAATTCAAGTATAATCACCATACAGTGTTATCTTAGTTTCAGTAGTACAAAATGATAATTCAATAATTCTATACATTTTTCAGTGCTTGAGATAAGTGCACTTCTATTCTCCTTTATCTGTTTCACCCATACTCCCACCCACCTCCCCTATGGCAAGTTTGTTCTATGTATTTAAGTATGATTTTTAGTTTGTCTCTTTTTAGAAAGACTGTTTTATAGGCAAAGACTAAACTCAAAGTTAGCAATTTCTGTTATTGCTGTCCACAACACAGTGTCAGTGGTATAGGGCAAACTCATAATGAGAATTATATCTCACTTTAATCTCCTAGACAAAAAGAAATATTGAAGCACTTTCTATAACATCTTGGGAACATTTAGTTACACTGAAATGGTTCAGATTATTATAAAACCTAGAAATTGATTCATAGAATTTCTTAAATATATGTTCTAAGTACAATTTAAAAATATTTATCAATAAATATTCAACAACTTTTTAATAGTAATACTTCAGCACATATTGTAGCATTTTCTCTGTACCAGGAGCTGCTCTATCCAACTTATATATTAACTCAAATTAATTTAACCCTCAAAACAACCCTATGAAGTATACTAACATATAAGACATAACAAGAATAATTTATAATAAAATAATGTTAATTTTAATATATAAATTCATGAGCACAATTATATTAGAAGACATAAAGAAATAGGTGCTCATATCTGTATGTCAAATCAAGTGAATGTCATAGCTTCAAATGTAGCCTGATATAGTCATGTTATATTGGCAATTCAAAAATGGCAAGAGGAATGAATAAATGAGAATGACAATGCCAAGGTGAAAAACTTGATAAATTTCCCCCCCAAAAAAAAAACAAAAATCAACCCTTTCTTAATTTTCATAGCAGTTCAATTCATGGAAAACTCATTGTGTATTAACACTGTTTGTGTGCATATATTTATAGATATCAGAATTCAGTTCTAGGTTCAGGTGATTATATAAAGTTGTATTACCTCACCAGTGCTCCATGGAACATTTAAAAAGCCATTCAGAAAATAATAATAATAATAATAAATAAGTCATTCAGAAATGAAAGCACAAAACAAAACTTCACATTTTAATCCTACAGAGTTACTAATAATACTGTTATTACTACAATCATAATAGGAACATGTTTGTAATGGAAAGCAACATAACTTTATTGCAAGTGAAAAAAAATTTTTTAAGAGAGAAAATGCATGGTCATATGTGTGTGCATGTGCAAGTGTGCAGGCAGGGGTGGGAGACAGGGGCAGAGGAAGAGAGGGAGAGGGATTCTTTTTTTTTTTTAAGATTTTTAAAATTTATTTATTCATGAGAGACACAGAAAGAGAGAGAGGCAGAGACACAGGCAGAGGGAGAAGCAGGCCCCATGCAGGGAGCCTGACCCGGGACTTGGTCCTGGGTCCCCAGGACCACACCCTGGGCCAAAGGTGGCGCTAAACTGCTGAGCCACCCGGGCTACCCGGGAGAGGAACTCTTAAGCAGGCTCCATGTGCAGCACAAGTAGGTTACAGCGCTCGATCTCACAACCCTGAGATCATGACCTGAGCCAAAATGAAGAGTCAGACACTCAACCCACTGAGCCACCCAGACATCCCTACAGGTGAAAAAATATTTTTTGAAGATTTTATTTATTTATTTGAGAGAGAGAAGTTAGAGCAAGAAGGGAAGGGTCAAGGGAGAGGGAGAAGCAGACACCCTGCTGAGCATAGAGCATGATGCAGGGATCTACATGGGACTTGTTCCCGGACCCTGAGACCTGAGCTGAAGTCAGAAGCTTAACCAACTGAGCCACCCAGGCACCCACAAGTAAAAATATTCTAAAAAAATAGTCATGACAACTACTGTACAATATCACTTATATGTGGAATCTAAAAAAGCCTAACCCATAGGTACAAAGAAGAATGATGGTTACTAGAGGCTTGGGGAGGTGAGGATGGGGAGATGTTGGTCAGAGTATAAACTTCCAGTTATACGATAAATATGCCCCAGCAATCTAATGTATAACATTGTAATTGTAAATAAGAATACTCTACCATATACTTGAAAGTTATTGAGAGAGTAGATTTTAAATATTCTCACCACAAAGAAAGAAGTGGTAATTATGTGATGTAATAGAGATGTTAGTTAACACTATGGTGATAATCTATATTGTAATATATAAGTCAATGTGCTGTACACCTTTAAATTACACAATGTTATAATGAGATACAAAATGTTTATTGAAATATCAATTACAGGGGTGCATGGATGGCTCAGTTGGTTAAACATCTGTCTCTTAATCTCAGCTCAGGTCTTAATCTCAGGATTGTGAGTTCAGGCCTTATATTAGGCCACACGCTGGGCATGGATCCTAAGTAAATATATATATTATACATAATTAAAAGCTGGGGAAAAAACAAAGAAGTGATGAATTTTCCAGGGAGTATGCCACAGAAAGAAGTCTTCTGTCACTGACCCTCTGCAATTGCTGGCATGTGGTACTAATAAAAAGCAGATGACTTTAAATAAATAAATAAATAAATAAATAAATAAATAAATAAATAAATAGTCATGAGACCATAGACATAATGTCACTGGTCTACTGGTATAATATTGAACCAGCTGGAGATCCAGCTTTTATTGAATGTCCATGAAGGAGGAAGGACTCATTTTTGAGTCCTGATCCTACTCCAAGCACCAGGTGGAGGACTGAATATGCAGTTTTTTCCAACTCTCATTTCCTACTATCATTACTGTGAAGTAAGTAGGATAAGGATCCCTCGGCAAGTAGCAAAACCAAACAGTGAGATTAAATGATTTAACCCAAGTTGTTAAGACAGTAAGTGGTGAGGTCAGACAGATTTATGTGGCTTCACAACCATATTCACCACTGCTATTCTGAAGAGCTAGTATCACAAATGTACATGTGTGTCATTGGTCAAAAAATATCTATAGATAAAATTCAAAACCAGCTCTCAGAAGATCAATGAACCAAAATTTCTAGAATTTTTCATTGAAATTACCTATGAAATAATAATTCTTCATTCTTCCCTTCCCCAGTTCCTGAAAACATCTTTTCTACTCTCTGCCTTAATGAAGTTGCTTGTTTTATGCATTTCATATAAACTGGAATCAGATTGATCGATCAATAGATAGATAGCTGGATAGATATATGTTGTTCAGAATTTGGGGCAGTGCTTTGCCCTACCCATTCCAAGTTATGTAGCACCCATTGCCCCACTCATCATTATGATGACAATAAAAACAAGAAACACTCCATGAATTTGCAAAATACACTTTAGGAGATGGTGAAGTTGCTCAGTAAGAACCACTGGTCTGGGGGTTTTAGCTTCCAAAGAGTTTATAGTTCAATAAGAGATTGGCATGTAAACAAAGAACTAAAATACAAGATAATAAATGAAGAGACAGAAATATATGAATAGTGCTAAAGTAACCCACAGATGACAGGGATTAACTCTACCTTTGAAAGTCACAGAAAGGGGATCCCTGGGTGGCTCAGTGATTTGGTGCCTGCCTTCAGCTCAGGGCGTGATCCTGGAGTCCCGGGATCGAGTTCTACGTCAGGCTCCTTGCATGGAGCCTGCTTCTCCCTCTGCCTGTGTCTCTGCCTCTCTCTCTCTCTCTCTCTCTCTCTCTCTCTCTCTCTGTCTCTCATGAATAAATAAAATCTTAAAAAAAAAAATAAGTCAAAGAAAGCCTCACCTGGAAGTTTCTCTTGATCTAGGCCTTAAAAAGGCCTGGAGAGAAATTGGTATTACTAAATATATGCTAAGTGTTAGAGAATGATGTAATACATAACTGGGACATCCCTTAAGTATCAAGCTAAGGAATTCATGTTATAGGCAACAGAGAATTAAAAAAAAAAAAGTTAAGCAAAGAGAATAAAAGCATATGATTTGCATTTCAGAAAGGCAATCCTGGAGATTGTTTAAACTGAGGATTGACTAAGCAGATAATTGCCATCGTCTCGGGAGATAGCAAATCATGGTTTGACACAGCTATTAACTGCTTCATCTAATCCATTCTTGAATTAGATAGGGGCAAAGGACATTATAAAACCAATTAGAAAGCACTTTGTCAGGGATCTCTGGGTGGCTTAGTGGTTTAGCGACTGCCTTCGGGCCAGGGCCTGATTCTGGGGTCCAGGGATGGAGATCCACATTGGGCCCCCTGCATGGAGCCTGCTTCTCCCTCTGCCAGTGTCTCTGCCTCTCTCTCTGTCTCTCTCTGTCTCTCTCTGTCTCTCTCTTTGTGTCTCTCATGAATAAATAAATAAAATCTTAAAAAAAAAAAAGAAAGAAAATACTTTGTCTCTCCCCTCTGTCTAGTCATGTGTGGCAACTCTTGCTGTGACACCTGTAGCCTTTGCTGTGGGCATCATCCTTGTCTGCCAATAGTAGCAGCATCTTATTCCCACTGTATTATCCTCAACCTTTGTCTGCCATGCCACCTCTTACCACAGAAGTCACACCCCCATAATGTGGAAGGCACAAGTTCCTTTTCTAAGCTCTGGGCCTGGTCTGCAGAGGTCTAAGAATTCCCTCATCTCCAGCAAAGCCATCCCTAGAGTTCTGGTAACTGATTCCTTTCCTCTACCTTCCCTGACCCCTCACAACTGAGAATACCACACGCCTTACACGTGTAAGTTTGAGTTGTCCGAGTGAAAACGCTCCTCTTATTCCATTTCCCATAGAGCAGGACTTCTCATGTGATCTCAGTCTGAAAGTCTGGACTGGGTATAATCTCTAGGTACAGGAGGCTTCAATTCAAAGCCTTCTATCCCTTAAATAAGACAGACCGTTTTGATCAAGATTATTTGATTTAGTTGATTTTACTATTCCTCAAGCTGTTTTCCTTTTCCATTCCACCAAAATATTGTACAGCATTCATTTTAGCTGTACTTACACAATACTTGGAACTTCTGTCATATAATTGCCTCCATAGAGCAACAACAACAAAAGCCATAAACTTGACATGCCACCAGTTGACATCACTCCAATCCTCTGTGTCCATTCAGACTGAGAATATATTGTTGTGGTCAGAGTACTCAGGAGCTTTTTGATATAGCTGCCATGGTGAAGCAACATGTCCACATCTTTTTTAGTAAAAAGAATCTAATAAAGTGAAGTTTACAAAGCATTTTTCTCTTCTGTGAGTGTATTCAGAAATTTGCAGATGAAAGTCCTGCACTCTGAAAAGCTGGTGATAGTTCTAGTTATTGATAATATTCTCTTCTACAGGATAGTAGAACTTTATTTCAAAGAACCTTTTAAATGAAACCAGACCTAGAAGGTGTAAAAGGCATGGGAAAATGATATACTTGCAAAGGAAAGTCTGGAAGAATTCTTGTTTTATTTCATTTTTCTATTCTCCAGTTTTTCCCTGGTAGAATATTTATTAACATGTAATTTCACTGTGGTTGCCTTAAAAAATGAAACAGGACAACAGAATTAGGGTGAGAGAGATTAAGTAATCAAGACCTTCTTGCCCACACAAAACAGCACACCCTCAAGCCATTGCATTTATGCCTTGTTTGGAACCTAATGTAAATAGCATTGCATGCAGTGAGGCATATTTCTTAAAATAGCAAACATTCCAGCGTTACCATGGAGAGATCTGACATGGAAGTTAAGGCAAAAACACATGCTAAATGCTCATGGCAGAGACAAAAACCTTGCAGGGATTTATGGCTCAGGCAGCTCCAGTCAATTTCATATTAAGGGGATCTTTTTCAAAGCAGCTTTTCAGTATCCTCTTCTTATGGCTGATGAATGTTGAAGGTGGAGACTCATTTATAAATCCTCATTCAACATCACTGTGTCCCAGATATAACCTCTGTTGGTAACATGTCTCAGAAAAAAGCCTTATCATCTAAGGCAATCATAATCCTGATCCTTTAAAGCATCAAAGGAAGTGGAAAAATAAGGGATTTCATTATGGCTTCATGAAAAGTATTTATTGAACATTTATAATGCACAAAGTACTGGAACATGAAGGAAGAAGAATATATTTTTTTAATAAGAGATGAAAAGGAAAGGCATTGATTTATTCATTGAATCATTCAATGATTATTTATTGATATCTAGAAATGTACTGTTCAAAGTACCTCAAAAGAAACAATAGAATAGATCAATGAAACCAGGAGCTGGTTCTTTGAAAAGGTAAGTAAAATTGATAAACATTTAGACAGACTCATAAAAAAAAAAAGAAAAGAAAAGAAAAAAAAGAAGACAGAGAGCAAGAACAGGAGTGGGGGGAGGGAGAGGAAGAGAAAGACAGAGGACTCAAATAAAATCAGAGGAGAAGAAGGGAAGTAACAACTGACACCACAGAAATACAAAGGATTATAAGAAAATATTATGAAGAATGTATGCCAACAAATTGGACAACCTAGAAGAAATGGATAGATTCCTAGAAACATATCACCTTCCAAAACTGAATCAGGAAGAAATAGAAAATTTGAACAGATTAATTACTAGCAATGAAATTGAATCAGCAATAAAAACCAAACCAACCAACAAACAAAAACGCAGGGCCAGATGGATTCTACTGGACAATAAAGAAGAGTTAATACCTATTCTCAAACTATCTCAAAATATAGAAAAGGAAGGAAATCTTCCATTCATTCTGTGAGGCCAGCATTACCCTAATACCAAAACTAGATAAAGACACTACAAAAGAAAGAAGACTGTAGGCCAATATCTCTGATGAACATAGATGCAGAAATTTTTTACAAAACATTAGCAAACTGAATCCAACAATATATTAAAAAAAATCACTCACCACCATCAAATGGAATTTATTCCAGGATGTAAGAGTGGTTTAATATTTGCAAATCAATGTGATATATCACAGTAACAATAAAAAGGATTAAAAACCATATGATCATCTTAATAGATATAGAAAAAACATTTGACAAAGTATATCCATTTATTTTTATTTTTTTAAAGATTTAGATTTTTATTTATTTATTCATGAGATACACAGAGAGACAGAGAGAGAGAGAGAGAGGCAGAAACACAGGCAGTGGCCGAAACAGGCTCCACGCAGGGAGCCTGATGTGGAACTCGATCCTGGGACTCCAGGATCATATCTTGGGCGGAAGGCAGGCACTAAAACTGCTGAGCCATCTAGGCATCCCAGTATATCCATTTATGATAAAAACTCTCAACAAAGTAGGTTTAGAGGGAATATAACTCACATAATAAAGGCATATGAAAACCCCACAGCTAACATAATCAGTGGTGAAAAACTGAGAGCTTTCCCACTAAGGTCAGGAACAAGACAAGGATGTCCACTCTCAGCACTTCTATTCGACATAGTATTGGAAATCCTAGCCAAGACAAGAAAAAGAAATAAAATGCATCCACATTGGTAAGGAAGAAGTAAAACTTTGACTATTTGCAAGTGACAAAATAATATATATAGAAAACCCTAAAGATTCCACCAGAAAAACTATTAGAACTGATAAATCAGTAAGGTCAGAGAATAAAAAATTAACATAGAAATCTGCTACATTTCTATACACTAATAATGAAGTAGCAGAAAGAGAAATTAAGAAAACAATCCTATTTATAATTGCACCAAAAATAATAAAATACCAAGAAATAAGTTTAACCAAGGAGGTGAAAGCACTGTACTCCAAGAACTGTAAAACATTGATGAAGGAAATTGAAGACACAAATGGAAAGATATTCCATGCTCATGGATTGGAAGAACCAACATTGTTAAAATACCCATACTACCCAATGCAATCTACACATTTCATGCAGTGTCTATCAAAATACCAATATTTTTTTCACAGAGCTAGAACAAATAATCTTAAATTTTGTTTGGAATCACAAAAGACCCTGAATAGCCAAAGCAGACTTAAAAAAAAAAAAAAAAAAAAGCTAGAAGTATCACGATTCCAGATTTCAAGATATACTACAAAGTTACAGTGATCAAAATGGTATGGTGCTTCCATTTGCTTCAACATGGATAGAACTGGAGGGTATTTATGCTGAGTGAAGTAAGTCAATTGGTGAAGAACAAACATTATATGGTTTCATTCATTTGGGGAATATAAACAATAGTGAAGGGATTAAAGGTGAAAGGAGAGAAAATGAGTGGGAAAAATCAGAGAGAGTGACAAAACATGAGAGATACCTAACCCTGGGAAACGAACAAGGGGTGATGGAAAGGGAGGTGGGCGGGGGTTGGGGTGACTGGGTGACAGGCACTGAGGGGGGCACTTGATGGGATGAGCACTGGGTGATATGCTATATGTTGGCAAATCGAACTCCAATAAAAAACTATACAAAAAAAAAAAAAAACCCAAACAGTATGGTGCTGGCACAAAAATAGACAACTAGGTCAATGGAACAGAATAGAGAGCCCAAATAATCTATGACAAAGTAGGCAAGAATATACAGTGGTGAAAAGACAATGTCTTCACTAAATGATGCTAGGAAAAGTGGACAGCTACGTGCAAAGGAATGAAACTGAACCACTTTATTACACTATACACAAAAATAAACATGAAATGGATTAAAGACTTAAATGTGACACTCGAAATCTAAAAGTCCTAGAAGACAACATAGGAAGTCATCTCTTTGACATTGGTCTTAGAAACATTGTCCTAGATATGTCTCCTTAGGCAAGGGAAACAAATGCAAAATTAAATCATTGGGACTATACCAAAATAAAAGGCTGTTGCACAATAAAAGAAACCATCAACAAAACATCAACCTACTGAATGGGAGAAGATATATGCAAACAATATATTTAATAAGGCATTAATATCTAAAATATGTAAGGATCTTATGCAACTCAACATTAAATCCCCAAATAATTCAACTAAAAAATGGACAGAAGACCTGAATAGAGATTTTTCCAAAAACAGACATATGGCCAACAGATTCATGAAAAGGTGCCAACATTCAGGGAAATGCAAATCAAAACCCAATCAGATATCACCTAACACTTGTCAGTATGTCTAACATCAAAAATACAATAAATAACAAGGATTGGTGAGCAAGGATGTGGAGATAATAAAGGAACCCTTGTGTGTTGTTGGTAGGAATGCAAGCTGGTGCAGCCACTGTGGAAAACAGAATGGAGGCTCCTTGAAAAATTAAAAATAGAATTACCATATGACCCAGTAATTCCATTTACTGGAAAATCCCAAATACTGGGTATTTCCCCAAAGGAAATAAAACACTAATTTGAAAAGATAAATCACCTCTTTGTTTATGGTAGCATTATTTACACCAGTCCAGATATGGAAGCAGCCCATGTGTCCATCAATAGATGAATGGGTAAAGAAGATGCAGTATATATACACAATGGAATATTACTCAGCCATAAAATGAATAAAATCTTGCCATGCAACAACATAGATGGACCTGGAGCATTTTATACTACATGAAATAAGCCAGGTAAAGACAAATACCATATGATTTCATATATATATATATATAATCTCAAAAATTAAAAAAAAAAAACAGAAAGAGACTCACAAATACCTGTACAACCAAAGTAAGGGAGGTGAGAGGATGGCAAAATAGGTGAAGGGAATTAAGAAGTACAAATTTCCAGTTATAAATAAATCACAGAGGTGAAAAGTGTGGCATAAGGATAGTTGATAATATTACAATAATGTTATATGGGGATAGATGGTGAGTACACTTAGCATTGTGAACACTGAGTAATGTATAGAATTGTTGAATCACTATGTTATATACCTGGAACTAATCTAATATTACATGTCAACTATATTTCAATAATAAATATTTTAAAAATACTTAAAAGAGGAAAAGCAAGAGCCCTTCCCCTTAAGGAACTTGCATCTTATAAGAGTGATAGATAAATAATCAAGTAATCAAACAAATAACTAACTGAAATTGTAATAAGTTCTTTGAAGAAAACAAAGAGCAGGGATTAGCCATCTTTTCTCTAAAAGGCCAGATGGTAAATAATTTAGACCTTGCAGGCCATAAGGTTTCTGCTATTGTAGCACAAAAATAGCCATATACAATACAAAACTGAGTTGGCATATATGTTCCAACAAAACTTTAGTTACAAAGACAGGTGGGGGACAAACTTAGCCCACAGTTCATAGTTTGCTGACCCCCAATAGAGAATTAGGAGGAACAAGAAGGGGTATCATAGGTAAGGGGAAGATGGTAATTTTGAGATGTCTCTGACATAGCATATGCAGATACAAATAGGTAGTTGGCTACTTCAGAGTGTAACTCAGAGGAAATTCTGGGATAAAAATGAGAAAGGATTAGATGATCTTGAAAGAAGATAAAAATAGGGAGGTGAAAAGGGTCTAGGGCTGGGCCTCAGTGAATACCTACAAAAGGTTTGCTGTGGGTTATGACTCTTAGTTCACAAAGTCAGTTATGCAGGAAGTACCACCTTTCTTTCTTTTAATCAAATTTTGATTAAATTACTTTTAATTATATCAATTTAATATGACCCTGAGTCCCTATCCTAATCAGGCTAGTGGGAAATTCAGTTTTATCCATTTGGTACATATATTCCTGCCTGCTTTCTCAGTTATGTGATCGTGACAGTTTTATCAGGTGCCATCAAGCGATTAACCTTACCATCAGTCCACCTCTGAAGTATCCCTGCTCGAATAAGCATCGTTCTGCCAACTCTGACAGCTTGCTATACTTGCTATGGATTCTTTTATGAGCCAGAACCCCTTTAGATAGAGTCCAGCCTTTCCAGGTCACCCATTGCCTAATTTGCGCAGGTCTTGCTGCTTTCTTGGGGCACTAATATGGAATGGAGGTATGTCCTTGTTACTCTCTGATCCCCAGTCTCTTTCTGATCTGGGTGAAATTTCACCCCCTCTTTCTCTGTTGACCTCAACGACATTTCTCTTGCCTCTCTTCCCACTGGGACACCTGGTTTAATCTTCTCACTTGGTTTAGAATTTTATTAAAGTCAGGAAATGCATTTGACCTCAGCCGCTGCTCTTTGCTCTGCAAAAATTCCTAAATTAAGGTAATTAATGCTAAGGGCCTGATAATCAGATTAGCAAAGAGGGAAGTAGGGCATACAGGTCATAATGCAGTTTACATCCTGTCACCATATGATTAGGAAAGGAGTATAAGATATAGCTGACAAGCAGATTAGGATCTTTCTGTAGAGATACTGAAATCCCAAGCTGAGAGTTTTTGACTTCATCCTATAGGTAGTGGACAACGAGGGATCTTTACTATGAATGTTCTGGAAATAGTATGGAGGATGATTAAAGGGGTAAGCGTCTAAGTTTATGTGACATGTTTCAGGTTTTACATTTTAAGAACCTGAAATAGAAAATTTAGTTAAAATGTGAAGCAACATTTCTGAACATGCTAGATATTTTCAGGAAAAAAAATCCCAATTTAGTGTTTAGCTTGATAGGGAAGGATTCTCAGGAATTAAAGGTAACAGCTCTGAAGTTTACAAGTCTACTCAGTTACAGAAAATGATATGCCTGACCTTATCTCTCCTGCTGTTCTCTCTTTAGCTTTTGACAATTAGCAAAGAATGTCCTTCATTCTCGAAACTCTGGTCCTTATTATCTCACTTGTGCTTTGTTTGCAGAAGAGCCCCATTTAATTTTTTTCTACTTAGTCTTCTCAGTCATCTAAACTCAACTTGTTCTGAATCAAATTTCATTATCTTTTTGCAAATGGACTCAACTCTCACATCTCTGTTCATTTAGACCAGGTTTTCTACCAGTTTTTGAGACCAAAAACTTAATTTTATCTTTCATCCTATCTTTTCCTTCATCCTCTCAATGGGTAGGTCATCAAGTCCTGCTGTTCATTCCTTCAAAATGATTCTCATATTTACCACTTTCTATTTCTATACCAGACTTTTTTTTTTTTATACTACATGTGAATAACTACATGTGGCTTTTTAGCAGATCTTCCTATAACCATCCGCAAATCTCTCCCTGAAATTCCAATCCATCCTGTTGCCTGGCTAATCTTTTTAAGATGAAGTTTTCACCATGCCATTCTTTGTTCAAGTCCATAACATTAAATCCAAATTCTTTGGCCCTTGCTAAACATTAAGTTCTAGTTGCCAAGGCTTCCATAGCACCACAGCATAGTATCTGGCTTACAGTTGGCTCCTCACACATGTTCTTTGAATGAGCAATTATTATACAGGATAAATTGTATAAAGTCAGATGAACGAGGGCATTCAGATGACCCTTGAGGGCATCTGTATTCAGGTTAGCACTGTGTCCAGCCACTTCTAAGATTATTGACGATGGCCCCCGCTTTTTTTCTGGAGTCCTGATCTTTGTTTCCAACATCCTAAGACCTATCTCAAGTGCCACTTATGTCCCCTTCAACTATATCAGCCCATACCAATCTCAATTTTTTCTGGACTCACATTGAATTTGCCAGTACTATTTCATTTGACAACCAACTGTACTAATTTTAGTGTGCACGTTTCCTCCCCTTTGACTAAACTGAAAGCTCAATGAAGACAGAGAAAAGATACTGAGTGTGTGCAAATTCTTGCTCATTAGTTGGTTGACTTACTATATACTTTAAAGTTTACTTGGGGCACCTGGGTGGCTCAGTTGGTTAAGCGTCTGACTCTGGATTTTGGCTCAGGTCATGATCTTGGGTCCTGGGATGGAGCCTAGTGTGAGGCTCCTCGCTCAGCAGGGAGTCGGCTTGTCTCTGTCTCGTTCTCTCTCTGCCCCTCCCCCCACACTTGTGCACATGTGCCCTCCCTCTCTCTCTCTGAAATAAATCTTTAAAAAAAATTCACTTAAACAGCTATGGGTATTTAATAACTTTACTTGAAAGACTCTATTATTTCAAGATGGATTCTATTGATGACCATATTGCAATTTATAGTTGAACTGGAAATCTGGTTTTAAAACAAGTCTTTCAAAATACTATATTATTAATTAATACAAAGTATGATTGCTTCTGGCTTCTTAAAGGTTCCAATCATCACAGGGTGGTCATGCACATGCCTGTGTTTCCATAAAACCTAACTGGTTTTACTTTGATATTCTTGCATTTCCTCATCTACCTTAGCTTCTCTGCCAGAATCACTTTTTTTTTTTTTTTTTTTGGCATAGTTTTTAGTAATTAGAACAGCTATTTCCAATGTCATAACTAGGGCAATGAAACCTAACACAACTGTTTAGGACATGGGGATTTTCCATCTCTCTGATTCTCTTGGAAACGCCTTATCAGCCCAGAATTAGGTCTGAGAAACGCTACACGTAGGGTTTACAAAAGTGGCATGGTTCTAAGACATACCTCTCAGGCTCCAAAATCTAGAGGTCAAAATAGAGATAGTGCAAAAGATCTCTACCATAATACTACTTAGGAATTTTGATTCAAATGAGAATATACTTTTCGAAATCAACAATTTGTAAGTAATTCTTCATTGGTGGGTTTTTCCATTTATCTGCAGAACTTCTGATCTTTTGACTGAGATTTCCCTGAATACAGTTTAGGATAGTTCTAGTTCAGTGGTTTTTCAGCAGCAGCAGCATGACCTAGGAATTTGTTAGGAATGCAAATTCTTGGGCCCTACCCCAAGTGAACTGAATCAGAAACTCTAAGAGGTAGGTCCCAGCAATCTGTTGTATCCAGCCCTCGAGG
Source organism: Canis lupus baileyi (assembly GCF_048164855.1). Classification (NCBI taxonomy): domain Eukaryota; kingdom Metazoa; phylum Chordata; class Mammalia; order Carnivora; family Canidae; genus Canis; species Canis lupus. Next base: position 7,713,288 of record NC_132849.1, on the reverse strand, counting down.
GAATTCTGATGCATGCCAAGGGTTGAAACTATTGTTCAAACTCAATATGTTTACTTTGTAGGAAATTAAAGGCCAGATAAAAATTATTTAACTAGCACATATAGCTAATAAGTGCTGTTTATGCATTGACCAATGCATTTTGAGGGCAAACTGCTAATATATAAAATTAATAATTTAATTTATTACAGCTTATCATAATATGAAACCTGTTCTCTGTCAAATTTTACTTTATTATGTAATTTGATATGTTTTAGAAGTAATTATCCTATTCTAAATCATCTCAGGAGCCCCAAGTCTCACCTTAGCAGCATTGCCTTGCTTCAATCATATGTGTGTTGTGCATAGGAATATAAAATATTTTTCAAAGCTCCTCATATGGATAGGAACTATAAAATTTTGAATTTGCACAAGATGGGCTTTTTTTAATTTTAATTTTATGATAGTCACAGAGAGAGAGAAAGAGGCACAGACACAGGCAGAGGGAGAAGCAGGCTCCATGCACCGGGAGCCCGATGTGGGATTCGATCCCAGGTCTCCAGGATCGTGCCCTGGGCCAAAGGCAGGCGTCAAACAGCTGCACCACCCAGGGATCCCAAGATGGGCTTTTTATAGAATCTTTTCTAAGCCTTATTTTATCTTCCCAATTTAAAAAAAAATAAATTTTATTTATTTATTTGAAAGAGAGAGGGAGCAGTGTAAAGAGCAGAGGGAGAAGCAGACTCCCTGCTGAGCAGGGAGCCCAACGTGGAGCTCCATCCCTGGACCCCCAGTATCATGACCTGAGCTGAAAGCAGATGCTTAATCGACTGAGCCATCCAGGCACCCAATTTTACTTCCTTCTCCACAGGTAGCCAGTGTTAACTAAATAGAAAATCTTGACCAAGGTGATATTATCACATGATTCTTCTAAGATTTTTTTTTAAGATTTATTTATTTATTAGAGGCAGAGAGAGAAGGAGAGAGTGCAGGGGTGGGGCAGAGGTGGGAGGCAGCTAACTTCCAGCTGAGCAGGGAGCCTAATGTGGGCTCCATCTCAGGACCTCAAGTCAGATGTTTAACTGACAGTGCCACCCAGGTGCCCCTGTGTTTTATTTTTTAATTTTTATGTTCAAGTTTTGTTATCTATACACCAGTGATCTTTTAAGTGGGATGAAATTGTTCTATAATACCAAATAATCATTTTAGGACTAGTTTAGTACTATATAGTTTACTATCCACTTCTAAATAATGGTTTTTAAATATATTTTCTAGGAGTGAAGAGAGTGCTATCTTCAAGCTTTTTTTGATTTTTGAGTGATTTATTCCTATGTGTTGTTGGAAGCCTAGATATGTATAGCTCTTTCTTATGGTGATCTTTACTTATATATAGCAAACCTATTCTTCAATGATAAACTGCCTTTTCTCCACTTATACTGGTTTACATTTCTACACCCAGCTACTTATATATTGTCATTAAAGTTTAGAGACCATAAGTCAGATTCAAAATCTTATTAATAGAGAATAATACAAAGTATTATTTAATTGGCTCCTGAAAAGCATTGTTTCATTAATTACTTTATTTCATTAGCCTTCTCCTCATTAAGAAAATGTGATTTGCATTGATAACTGAAGATGAGGACTGGATTAATGTCTTAATGTCTTACTTTTATGGACCTTTGAGTTTTTTCAGTTCTTTAGAACTCTTTACTTCAGACAGGTTCAGCAGGATACAGTTCTGACAGGCAGTCTGTGAGTAGCTGAGTCCAGAAATTCCTTGCCTCTCTATAGATTACTACAGATTTCAAAGATTAATGTTTACTTTCTTTTGACTTTGAAGTTCATAAACTTAGAGACAGGCAAAAATACAGCTGTAGTGGGTTTTACTTGGAAGTCTATTTAACATTCTTGGTTTTAGGGCCAGAACATGCGTATTTAGGTGAAATAACATAAGCAAAGTTCTGTAGCCTCCCAAACCCAAAGATCAAACGATGGTTCTTCTCTCAGGATGGAGCTACTAAGATTTTGTTTTGGTGATTAAATAATCAATACAACCTTATGTGTGCAGAGACTCATAAATTTTTAAAATTATCTTAAAATATTCCATTATAATTTTGAAATAACAGTATTAGCTATTATTTAATGAGCCACTGTTAAAACACTTCTAAATCATCTCTTTTAATTCTCTGTTGGAAGTTTGGTGGTTTATTCTGAGTTCTTATTGAAGGCATTTTAATGTCTCCCTGCTTAAGAGTATGGGCTCTGTCTTAGAGATGAGGTTCAGAAATACTTAAGACTCTTGCTGGCCTTAACCTCTCCCAAGGTTAAGCCAGTGAAATTTAGCATTTTTGTAATTGGGAAATGTTCTGCTCTGGGGGACTCCAGGTGGTTGCTAGGGCTGTTTTCCTTCCTGCCTGGTATCTTCAAGCCTCTCAAGCCAAGGAGGGAATTCTTTGTTATAAATGGAAGACTCCTCCTCCTCAGAGCTCCAGCTTCCCCTCCCCTCACCCCCCACCCCCCACCCCCCACCCCCAAGCCCGCCACCCCCAAGCCCGCCACGGCAGTGTGCATTCTAAGTTCTATACCCAAGGGTGGGATGACAGCTCTATATTGTTGAATAACACAGGGTCCTAACTGAAGTCAGTGGAATGTCCAGCCCTAATTCTGCAGACACCAGTTCTCCCTGGCACTCTGTATTCTTGCTCAAAGCAGCTAGGTCTTTTGTTCTAAAGTTTGTATACTCTCCCACCTGAACCTGAAAGAATTGGGTGATGGTAATCTGCTCTCAGGTGTCTACATTCTTGAAAAACCCCATTTCCTCTTATTTTAAAAATCTTGGTTAACCAGCTGCATTCACGTGGCATTTGCTGGACTCTCTCAGGCGACTGCTTTGTGTCCTCTCTCAATTTCTTTTCTAAAAAAGGGCAAATCGGCCAGCAGTGCTAAACCCAACCGCCCACCCCCAACGTTGCAAGAAGAGAAACACTTGTCCTCTTTTGTAGATACGCCATTAGTCATAGGAAAGGTCGAACGGACGCCCTAACTGCCACCTCTGGTTTCTCAGCCCTGTCTCCCCGCCCGCCGCTGCAGCCCCAAGGGCCATTAAATCCCGGCACTGCCAGGGTAGGGGGAAGAGGTGGGGCTGCGGGCGGGAGGGAGGCGCCGCGCAGCGGTACCTAGTGGCGCTGCCCGGCTGCTCCTTCCAGAGGACGTGGCACTACCCGTGGAGAGCGAGGGAGGGGACTCAGCTTTCTCCTCCCCTGCAGTTCCTCGGGTCATCCTACTAGGGCGGGAGGGAGGACCCATGAGGGAACTGGTGCGCTGGTTCGGTGAAGTCTTAGCAGATGAAAGCAACCTGGCAGTGGCCAGCGCCCGTCCTGCTGCCCGCCGATACCCACAGGGAGCCAGGTCTCGGTTCCTACGCGAGGAGCTGCGAGCCTATTTAGTGCAAGGCAGGGGCAGAGTGGGTGTGTGCGTGTGTGTGTGCGCGCGCGCGCGCGCAAGGGAGGGGCAGGGTGGGGGTGCGTGTGTGTGCATGTGTGTGCGCGCGCACCCGCCATTGCACATGCGCAGCGCCGGGAGCGGCCCGCCGGACTACAGCTCCCAGAGGAACCCGCGGCTGCCCGCAGGCGCCGAGCCGCTGGCGCCATCTTGAAATCTGATCCTTGTTCTGCGAGTCTTTGCGTCAGCAGCGAGCTGCTGCCCGTGTCCTGCGAACCCAGGCTGCTGAACGGGAGGACGTTGGGGACGCGGCGGCTGGCGGGAGAGACAGCTGGACGGGACATGGCAGGTTGCGAGCGCGGCCTGCGCGGCTGTCACTTAGCATCCCCCTGAGGAGTGCCTACGCCCGCCCCCTTCCCGCGGGGCGGGGCTGCCCGCTCTGGTACCCAGAGCCCGAGCGCGGGTGGCGGAGGTGCGCCCCTGCGGAGTGGGAACCCCACCAGATTGTGCCATGCCGGCCGGAGGCCACCGGGGCGGCAGACGGAGCGCGGCCGAGCGCCAGTGATCGAACACCAGGCAGCCGCCGCCTCAGGGAGGCTCGGCCAGCTCGAGGAGGGAAGATGAAGGAGAGCTGCAGGATCTGTGCCCGGGAGCTGTGTGGGAACCAGCGGCGCTGGATCTTCCACACGGCATCTAAACTCAACCTCCAGGTTCTGCTCTCGCACGTCCTGGGCAAGGATGTGCCCCGCGATGGCAAAGCCGAGTTTGCTTGCAGCAAATGTGCTTTCATGCTTGATCGGATCTATAGATTCGACACCGTTATTGCACGGATCGAAGCTCTTTCTATCGAGCGTTTGCAAAAGCTGCTGCTGGAGAAGGACCGCCTCAAGTTCTGCATTGCTAGCATGTATCGGAAGAATAACGAGGACTCTGGCACGGAAACCAAGGCGGGGAATGGGACCGTTGACATTTCCGGCTTACCCGACGTAAGATACTCTGCACTGCTCCAGGAGGACTTTGCCTATTCAGGGTTTGAGTGTTGGGTAGAAAACGAGGATCAGATTCAGGAGCTACACAGCTGCCATACTTCGGAAGGTCCTGGAAACCGACCCAGGAGATGCCGTGGTTGTGCAGCCTTGCGGGTTGCTGATTCTGACTATGAAGCCATTTGTAAGGTGCCCCGAAAGGTGGCCAGAAGTATCTCGTGTGCTCCTTCTAGGTGGTCCACCAGCATTTGCACTGAAGAACCAGCATTGTCTGAGGTTGGGCCACCGGATTTACCAAGTACAAAGGTACCCCCAGATGGAGAGAGCATGGAGGAAGGGACACCCGGATCCTCTGTGGAATCTTTGGATGCAAGTGTCCAGGCTAGTCCTCCACAACAAAAGGATGAGGAAACGGAGAGAAGTGCAAAGGAACTTGCAAAGTGTGACTGTTGTTCAGATGAACAGGCTCCACAGCATGTGTGTAACCACAAGCTAGAGCTAGCTCTTAACATGATTAAAGGTCTTGATTATAAGCCCATCCAGAGTCCCCGAGGGAGCAAGCTTCCTATTCCAGTGAAATCCAGCCCACCTGGAGCCAGGCCTGGCCATATCATGACAGATGGAGTTAGTTCTGGTCTCCTCAACAGGTCTTTGAAACCCCTTTACAAGATACCTGTGAATTATCCCTTGGAGCTTTCAGACCTGCAGGAGCTGTGGGATGATCTTTGTGAAGATTATTTGCCACTTCGGGTCCAGGTATACAAAATGGCTACACAGTGCCTTTCTGATTAGTTAGCAGGCCTCAGGCTTCACATGATTTCTGCCTGTCTAGGTGAAGGTTAATATTCTACACTTGAAAAAACGTGAGCCCATTTTTGCACCTTTGTGTCTCATTTTAGTAAATGTGAATCACACTCAAATAGGCTTTTTATGTCTTTCTTGCAACGTTATCTATTGGCCTCCCTGTCAGTTGTCAAAATCATGGAGCTTTTAAGACAAAAAGATTTTTGATTGACTCTCACCCTATAAAAAGACATTTAATCTTATATCTGGCACTGGAACTCTTTCCTCTTACCTCTTACCTCTTACCTCTTTCCTCAGTTTTCCTCTTACCTCAGTTTCCTCTTACCTCTTCTTTTTTTTTTTTTTTTTTTGCTTTGTTTTCATTTTTACATTTATAGATGTTTTCTCCATTCCGTGAGAGAGTTCTAGGGTTAGTTCTTCCTAGAGCATCAAGGGTTTCATCCCAAAGTTGCGTCTCCAATTGATTAGGGCATAGGTTAAAGGTGTGGGGAAAACCTATTAATCCACCAAAGTATTGTACTATCTGGGCAATATTTATAATAAGTCATTTGAGAACTAATGATTACTTGTTCATAAGAGAAACTGGGAATTCAGGTGTTGTCATTTAAGATGCTAAGGCAAAAACTGTTCAGGTTGCCTTCTGAGCTGTATTAAGAGGATGTTAGACATTAAGAAAGATTTCCTCCATTATTGGATGTTAGGAGTTCCATCCATTATACTCTTGAATTTCTTCGTGACTAGAAGATGGCAGTTAATCCTAATTTGAGCTATTTCTTTCTGCCCAGCTGATTTCATACCAGCCTTTTAAATTCATCTATACATAGGGAACCTGACAGATGCTATTTTGTTCCTGCAGCAACAATGAATGCTAAGTTCAAGTAACTTTGTGAAACATCTGGCATGTTCTACTTGGTATATAGATTATTTAGTGATACCATTACAAAGGTGGACAATCTAGAAGACATTTTTGGAAAGCATGCAACTATTCAGCGTCATCCCAGAAATTCAGGGCTTGATAAACAAATGAAATTGTTGTCATTTGAAGTTTTTGAAAAGTAGTTCTAATATATATAAAATTTGCATCACAATAGAACTTAGCAGAAAAATGGGAGAAATGTTTTTAAATTTACATAAAACTGTCAGAAACATATGAAGTGTTACGGAAAAAGAAAAATATCAAAGAGTTTTAAATGTGTTTTCATTTGTATAAAATGGTTAGAATGCCTAATGCTCTGTACTACTTTTCTTTTGCTTCCTTTTCTTTCAGTGGAACTTCACAGCTGAACTTGGGTATTAAAGTATTTCTGCAACCAGACATAGATGTCACAAATTAAATTTGATGTTCTCATATTAGGATCTACAAAACAGGGTAGATGGCAAATAAACCCTTTCCCCCCTCAAATATGGCCAATATGGTAGAAAGGTAGTAAAGAAAACTAGATTACAGGCAAAATGAGTTTTTTCTCTACTTTTAATGAAAGATGCTATCATTTGGTACCTGGATTCAACAAATTTTGGGGTTGGGAAGAATTTGAAGGACCATCTCATGTAGGCTTTCGATTTAGAGGTAAGGAAAGGTCATGGTTTAAATAACTTAGGCAGAGCCAAAGATCCTTAACTATTCTCAGCCAAAACCTTTTTATTCTGTATATGAAATCACGTTTCCTGATATACATTGAATTAAATAATACCTATTTTAAATAAAGGGGCTTCTTTCTGTAATCTAAGGATTCCAAAGAGATTCTTTAGGGATTCAGTGAAGAAAATTGTCATCGTAATGAGCACATTTAAACTATGGTAACTACCTTCAGGTCAGGTCTTCATTAAAATCACTTCATTAAATTTGGACATTGGAAAAAAATAGACCTCTAAAGCTGTAATGTATAATCTTTCTGCTGTCACTTGGCTTACATTCTTTACTGCTTGTAGAATAATAAAACATTGAGAGGAGAGGGAAAACATTCAGCTTGAAGAATAAAGGCATTTAATTGCTATGCCATTTTCTTCAATAATTAAGGATGTGGAAGGAAGCAGATTAAATTGGGCTCAGAGTGTAAATAAAATGTGTATTTGGGATATCTGGTCTGTTTAAGTCTGGTTGACTTTTAAGCTTCAGGCCTGGTGTGCTTTATGTCAGAACCAGAACTCACTGGGACAAAGGCAGACTGGTGTTCGTCTATTTCTCTGAACAAACGTGGAAAGAATAGAAATAAATGTAAATTAGTTTTGATAGTTCCGTTTTTAGTTTGTAGAAAGAATAAACTATGAAAGAAAAAATGTTTTCTTTAGTTAAATTCTACTAAAAATCTGAAAAGCTCCTTAAAGAGCAAGATTGTTCTGTAAGATCATTTTGATTCCTTTGTTTAATCCTCCACGTACCCATTCTATGCACTACATATCATCCGAGTTCCTTCTGATTGCTTTTATCCTTTCTCTTCTTTCTCATATTAAAAATAGCAACAGTGTAGTACTTCTGCTTTCTAATTTTCTGGCAATATGCAAATTGACTTATTTGCCTTCCACAGAATTTATGCCTGAAAACCCAAGGTAGTTTAAGTACGTAAAGAAAGATATTGATGCCTTATTCTATAAGCTGATAATTTTCTCCTTTATTGTGTGGCCATGAACTAGAAAAGTGATGATAAGAGGGGTGTGGTCACTTAGTAAACATTAGTTCAGCCCTGACTCGTGCAGTTTCCTTTTCTATCTAAATTCAGAGAGCCGAGATCTTTGCTCTAAGCCTTGCAATGCCAAGGTCTGCCCCTGTGTGACTATGGAAAATTTATCCCTCTCACAATTTAGCTACATAACCTAGATCAGGCCTTTTGGAAGGTGTAGGCATTAGATGCTACTCAAAGATTAGGCCTTTAATTTTATGCTAGTTGGTAGCTCTTTTGTATCTCCCGTTATTAAAAATGGGATAGAAAACCACAGCAGTTCCAGATCTTTTTTTTCTTTCTTTCCTTTTTCTTTTCTTTTTTTATTTATGATAGGCACACAGTGAGAGAGAGAGGCAGAGACACAGGCAGAGGGAAAAGCAGGCTCCATGCACCAGGAGCCCGACGTGGGATTCGATCCCGGGTCTCCAGGATCGTGCCCTGGGCCAAAGGCAGGCGCCAAACTGCTGCGCCACCCAGGGATCCCAGTTCCAGGTCTAAGACTTGTTATTGTGAGGACTGGGAAGTGCCAAGAAAAACACTTGTCAACCCAGAAGGATCTAAATAACTGCTTTTTTAGCCTAAAGGTCTTGTATTATGCAACATCAGGCCTGGAAGCAATTCTCTTTTCGGCTACTGGAAAACATTTGTCTTAAATGAGTCAAAAGCAGCTTAACTTAAAATTGCATTAGTATTATAACATGATTTTAGTGACTTGTAGTCTAGAAATTAGCATTGATTCAGCCAAATTGAGTATTACTGATTTCAGGCTTTATAAAATCGTCTTAGGAATGATTGGTTTATGTCTTGGTATTTCTCAAGAATTCATTATGAGCTCCTAACTCAGGACTTTACTGAGTGTTCTTTTGGCAGACGCTATGTGAAAGGACATTTTTCTGAGATGTTCAATAATAAAGTGTTAAAAACATCTTCTAGCCGTTCGGTCAGTATATTACATTTACAGAATTAGAGATTTCCTATGATCATTAATGCCAAAGATGGGTTCAGATTAGATCCAGATTCATTATGTACTATTCAGTGGCATTTTTTGACTTTAAAGTTGCTGTTGAAATGTCTATATTAAATATCTATCCATCTATCTATCTGGTCTTATTTCTAAAGAGCCACTGAAGGATTAGAGCATTGGATTGGAAATTAGGAGACAGACCTGATTTTATTTGCATTTGTTTCTGTTCTTCCTCTCTTTTTAAACAAACTTTTGGTCCCTACAATATTCCAGGCATTATGGTAGGCAATGTGTTTATAGAGATGAAAAATACATTCCCAAATTCGGTGCATCTGGCTTAACTAGATCCTTTTTCTGATTTCCTCCCACAGTGCTTTACATATTATGGTACTTAACAGATGTTTTAACAGATGTAACTTTGGACATTCCTTATCTTCTCTTAAGTCTCCATTTCCTCCAGTGTACTCTGTCTGGGATGAGACCAGATGGTTAATTTATAGTTTCCTTCACAGCTCTGAAATTCTTTGATTTTTTTTTTTAATTTATTAATTTGAGAGAGAACACAAGCAAAGGGATAGGGGCAGAGGGAGAAGCAGACTTCCCATTGAGCCTGGAGTCAGATGTGGAACAGGATTCCAGGACCCCAGATCATGACCTGAGCTGAAGGCAGATGCTTAACTGACTGAGCCACCCAGGTGCCCTTGAGATTGTTTGATTTAAAGTGAATAAATAGAACCACCTTCCCTACCATTTTAAACTTGCAGCTATTTTCTTGAATTCTGCTTGTTTAAATTTGAAAAAAAATCTATAATATCATTGGAAAGGTGTTTTACCCTAAAAAACTGAGAAGCCAGGTTTTGTAGAAAATGTTTTATCATTAAATAAATGATGTAATTATTTACTTATCAGTTAGAATTGTTTTATCTGTTCGTATTGTGACATAATTCACAGTGCTTCAGGGATGCCTGGGTGGCTAAGCGGTTTAGCATCTGCTTTTGGCTCAGAAGGTGATCCAGGGATCCGGGATCAAGTCCCACATCGGGCTCCCTGTGAGGAGCCTGCTTCTCCCTCTGCCTATGTCTCTGCCTCTCTCTGTGCCTCTCATGAATAAATAAATAAATCTTAAAAAAAAAAAAAAATTCACAGTGCTTCAGGGCAAGCACGGCTCCCTGTTACACCCACAACAAATACCTCAATTTTTCTTGCTGCTTTTCTCTCCTTTCACAGCCCTCCAGGTCTGTTGACTCTCCTTTCAAAACCTATCCAAATATATCATTTCTCTCCCCATCCATTCTTACCGCTATAATCCTAGCCACTATTCTCTTTTACCTGCACTACTGAAGCAGTCCCCTGTGTGTCTCCCTGTTCTACTGCTGCCCCCCAGACCAGTCACCACAGAGCAGCTGTAGTGACCTTTTTGAAACATAAATACAATTGTGTTACTTTTCTGTTAAAAACACTGCAATCCAAGAGTGCCTGGACGGCTCAGTGGGTTAAGTGCCTTTGGCTCAGGTCGTGATCTCAGAGCCCCCTCTTTGGGCTCCTTGCTCAGCAGGGAGCCTGCTTCTTCTCCCTCTCCGGGCTGTTCCCCCTGCTTGTGCTCTCTGTCAAATAAATAAAATCTTAAAAAAAATAAAAATAAAAAACAGAAAAACAAAGTAAACCATCCTCATTTCAATGAGAATGAACTCCAGCTTCATTAACCCTGCGGTAGAAGCTCTGTATGACCTCGTCCCTGACTTTCTCTCCACCTCATCATGTATTACCTTCCTCTGTGCTCAGTACACTTTAGCACTGTGCTAGCCAGCAAGGCAGCCACTAACTTTATGCGGCTGTTGAGCACTTGAAATGTGGCTACTCTGAATTGAGATATGCTGTGTGTGTAAAGTACACCCCAAATTTCAGAGACTTAGTATGAAAGTCAAATACCTTGCTGATAATTTTTATATTTTTATATTGAATACATGTCTATGATGATTCTTTGGATATAATATAGTGGCTGAGATAAAATATTTTATTGAAATTGAGTTCATTTATTTTTACCTTTAGTCAGTGAAGTCATTACAAAAGTTTAAATTACCTACATGGCTCCCATTATACTTCTTTTGCAAAGTGCTACTCTAGCTTCTGCCTAGGTTTTCTGTGGGACTGGCTTTCTGTCCTGCAGGTCTCCATCTAACCAATTCAAAGTAACTGGTCAACCAACTTAGAGTAACTTTACCACTCTATAATGCTTTTCTGTTTTACAACAAAGGGCATGTCACTATCTGATATTTTATGTGTTTCCTTGTTCCTTCATTATATAACTCCTCATTCCCAGTTCCCGCAGTGCTTTACGTATTATGGTACTTAACAGATGTTTTTAAAAAACTGATGAATAGGGGCACCTGAGTGGCTCAGTGATTGAGCATCTGCCTTTGGTTTAGCTGTGATCCCCGGGTCCTGGGAAGGAGTCCCACACTGGGCTCCCCGCAGGGAGCCTGCTTCTCCCTCTTCCTATGTCTCTGTCCCTCTCTCTGTGTCTCTCATGGATAAATAAATTAAATATTTTTTTTAAATTGATAATATTGGAAGAATAAAAAACTTTTTTTTCTGAAATTTTTATACTTCCAGTCAGTTGCTGGCAGGAAGGGATTTGAGGTAAGCTCTAACTCCACTGCCTAGAAGGTGGTAGTCAGAATTTGAAAATGTGAGAGAAAAGGTAAATGAAAAGCAATTGCCTTTTTCTCTTCCTAATGGATTTATATTTTTCCTAATTGGAGTGGGTGTGGAGGCGGGGGGGGGGGGGTTCCAGTAGGAAGGGTCAGAGGAGAGGAAATGGATTTTAATGCCACAGTGAATTCCTACAGTTTTCTTTTAGTACCCTTATCTCATAATGCATATTAACTACAGTTCACTAAGTTAACCTTAACCTGATTTATTGCTATATTATATAAACAATGTGTTTTTTCCTCCTGAGTCTTTTTGATGAATGGATTTTCCTATAAAACATACCTCCTTCCCAGACCATTATGGATTTTGAAATTTATTTTTAATTTTTTGTACTCTTTATTTTGAAACCACTTCTAATTTATAGAGAAGTCACGAGAGAAATACAAAGAACTCCCAGATTCACAAATTGCTATCAAGATTCACTGGTTACTAATATTTTGCTACATTTGGTGTTTCACTCCCACTGTCTATATAGACACATCATTTTTTTTTAAATTCCTGAACCATCTGAGAGTTAGTTGCAGATAGTATGAGTCTTTATACTAAATAAGCATATTTCCTAAAGACAAGAACATCTCTTACATAAGTACAATATAATTACCAAATTTAGGAAATTTAGTATTGATAAAGTATTATAATGCATAGTCCATTTTCAAAATCTGCCCATTTTTCCAATAATATCATCAGGCATAGTTGAAATGTACCTTCCTCTCTTAGGGATGGTAGAGGTTTGATTTTTTTTTTTTTCTTTTTTAAAAAGACTTTATTTACTTATTCATGAGAGACACAGAGAGGCAGAGACCTAGGCAGAGGAAGAAGCAATTCGATCCCAGGACCCCAGGATCATGCCCTGAGCCAAAGGCAGACATTCAATCACTGAGCCCCCCAGGTGCCCTGGTAGATAGTTGATTATTGAATTCCCTGATTAGAAATAGGATAAAGTGAATATTTGGTCATCTCAAGCATTTTCTTTTTTCAATTATCCTTTCTCTTTAACCTCTGAATTATTTGCTTTAACTGAATATGTACTATTTGTGTGAGTTCATAGGGAAAGATAGGGAGAGGAGCTGGGGAGTATCATAAGGGTGGAAGTAAATCAGTACTCTTAATAAGGAACAGGATTGTCTTTAGGAATTTGTACTGATCATCTGCACAATTTTGGTTTTCTAAGTCTTTGCTGAAAGATGCCTGACATATTTGAAGATGAAATTTATTGTTGGTTACATTGAACTCAACTTACTTGTCTTGCTGCTTCTTCCCAGCCTGTGACTGAAGAGTTACTCAAGCAACAAAAGCTGGATTCAGATGAGACCATTATAACTCAGCAGTCTGTATCTGATTCCCACTTGGCTGAACTCCAGGAAAAAATCCAGCAAATGGAGGCCACCAACAAAGTATGATCAATCAGTCCAAGCCCTTGGAGATCACAGGGTTTCCTGAGGTTGTGACAGGCTCTAGCTGAGGTTCTTAACCTCTCTGAGTAAGATTCAGGAGATGAATACTGTGTATTTCTCTTCCTCTAAGGAATATTTGATTAAAAGTGTAGTTCTTTCCTTTTATCTCTCATCAGGATTTTAGCCTTCTCTGCACAGATCAGAATTTTGGCCTTTTAGATCTGTAATTAAAACTTGAATGTAGTCTAACTTTATAAGGCACCAAGAAAGGAGGTTTGTGCTTTTGATTTTAGCTTAACTTCTTACCTCTTTAGAGTCCAAGGAATCTAATGTTTGTTTAGAAGAAAATTTTAGCAGTGCCCACAATTTGAATGCTGAGCTTCTGGCTTGGTACCCTTACCTCATAATGAATATTAAGTACAGTTCAGTAAGTTAATCTTAACCTGATTTATTGCTATATTATATAAATAATGTGTTTTTTTTCCTCCTTCTGGCTTGGTGTAGCTTTGTAGTGTTCCGTCCTGTCCTAGATAGCAGAGCTCTTGGTCTTTGTGTAAAGGATCTACAGTGATCCTTTACACAAAGTAAAGTGAGTGATCTACTCACCACAGTGAGTGGTACCTGGGTGGCTTAATCATTAAGCATCTGACTCTTGATTTCAGCTCAGGTCATGATCTCAAGGTTGTTCGATCGAGCCCCTCATTGGGCTCTGAGCTGGGCAGTAGACTGCTTAAGACTCTCTCCCTGCTGCTATGCTCTGCATTCTGTGTGTGTGCTTGCTCACTCTCATTCTGTCTCTCAAAAAAAAAAAAAAAGAGAGAGAATCCCCCAGGGACTCATGTGGACAAGTACCCAGTACAACTACCCATCACAAAGAAAGCGCAGTACATGAGAATTGAAGCAATTGAATATTGAAGGAAATATTTTATATTTCCTGCTACTTTGTCTTAATGAACGACTTAGGGCCTTAAAGGTTACTACACCTGGGAAAAAAATTAAGGCAATGTTCTCTAGGAAATCCTTTAAACCTAGATTTGAGGAAGGACTTACTGGTTGCATTTGAAGGTAAAAGAAATTGACCTGCTTTTCTTTGCTGAATTCAGATTCTTCAAGAGAAACTGAATGAAATGAGCTGTGAGCTAAAGTCTGCTCAGGAGTCATCTCAGAAGCAAGATGGTACAATTCAAAGCCTCAAGGAAACTCTGAAAAATAGGGAAAATGAGGTAAATATTTGGCAGTCAGGAACCCGTGAGGAAATTATTTGCTTTATCAAAGTAGACACATATTCTGTATTTTGTAGAAACAGATCATCAGACTAACAGATGTTAGTGTAGAGAAACTGTAGTGTAATCTAAATCAGTGTTTCTAAAATCTGTACAGGTGAGATAGTGGAATTTATTTTTAGTTTACTAACATGTTCAGTACTCCCTGTCTCATTTTCAGACCGAGGAGTTGTACCAGGTGATTGAAGGTCAAAATGACACAATGGCAAAGCTTCGAGAAATGCTACACCAAAGCCAGCTTGGACAACTTCATGTATTTGAGGGTCACATAGGACAGGAGGTGAGATTCTGGTTAAGGAAGTGCCATGCTTTTCAGACACAGTCTTGATTTTGTTGGTCTTCTCAGCTGCTCAGTGCTTGCTGTCCTCTTGATTAATTTTTACTTTTTTTTTTTTTTTCCAGAGCTCACAGGGTACTTCCCCAGCTCAGCAACAGATGGCTCTGCTTGATCTTCAGAGTGGTTTGTTCTACAGCCAGCTTGAGATTCAGAAACTCCAGAGGTTGGTACGTCAAAAAGAACGCCAACTGGCTGATGCCAAACGATGTGTCCAATTTGTAGAGGCTGCAGCCCATGAAAGAGAACAGCAGAAAGAGGCATCTTGGAAACATAATCAGGTAAATCAGCAATCATTTTGTGACCAAAAATGCTAACTTTGCCCTGATAATAACTTTGTATCAGGACAGTTTGTGTTGAATCCTTGAGTCATTTTGCTTAATCTAAGTAATTCAGTTCAACATTTATTGCCCTCATACCTATAGGTGCCAGATATTGGGCTGTGTTCTGGAAATACAAGAGTGAATATCATAAGCTCTTTCCTGTTAAGCTACTTGTAGTTTAGTATGAAATAGTCACATAAACAGAATTTTCGTGTGGCAAATACCAAAATGAGTTAAAGGAGTTCTGTGTGGGTCCTATAGGAATATATAGGAGGGGCTGAGGAAGGGAGTTAGGGAGAGCTTCATGAGGGAGGAGCCATCTGGGGTTATTCTTGAAGTGTGAGTAAAGATTACCAAGACAGAATAATGGTAAACAACAACCAAGCTCAGAGGAATGGCATGTACAGTTAGCCACATCTTTAAAAAATAATCATTATTATTATTAAGTGGTTCCTTTATCTTGCTAGAGTATATGCTGTCGATTTTCTTTTTAAGGATTTAAAAGGGGCAGCCCAGGTGGCTCAGCGGTTTAGCGCTGCCTTCGGCCCAGGGTGTGATCCTGGAGACCCGGGATCGAGTACTGCATCAGGCTCCCTGCATGGAGCCTGCTTCTCCCACTTCCTGTGTCTCTGCCTCTCTCTCTCTCTCTGTGTCTCTCATGAATAAATGGATAGAATCTTTAAAAAAAAAAAAGATTTAAAAGGATGATAGAAATACTCTGTCCTTGAGCTTATTCAGGTTTCCAGTGGGACAGAGTTCTGCTGAGTAGAGCTATCATTTTAAAACTAGAAAGTATTAGACTACTAATATGAAATTTACATCTTACCGCCATTCACAGTTGCCACAGCTTCCTATATCCTATTTGATTCATGTATAATATATATTTTTTAAGATTTTTTTAAAGCTTTTATTTATTCACTCATGACAGAGAGAGAGAGAGAGAGAGGCAGGGAGAGAAGCAGGCTCCATGCAGGGAGCCCGACATGGGACTTGATCCTGGGTCTCCAGGATCACACCCCAGGCCGAAGGCGGCACTAAACTGCTGGGCCACTGGGGCTGCCCAGATTTTATTTATTTATTCATGAGAGGCAGAGACATAGGCAGAGGGAGAAACAGGCTCCCTCTGGTGAACCTGATGTGGGATTCGATCCCAGAACCCTGAGCCAAAGGCAGCCACTCAACCACTGAGCCCCCCGGGTGCCCCTGATTCATGTATAATATTTCTTTTTTTTTTATTTTTTTATTTTTTTTATTTTTTTTTTCATGTATAATATTTCTACAGTAATTTTAAGAATGGCACTTTTCTGCTACTTTTGTTTTATTCTATATGTCTTGAAAGTTTTAAGGACTCCCTATCTACTAACCAGGTGAAAATTTTAGATTGTTTGAAAAAGGGAATCTGTTTAATTCAGGAATTACGGAAAGCCTTGCAGCAGCTCCAAGGAGAATTACAGAGTAAGAGCCAACAGCTTCGTACCCTGGAGACTGAAAAATGTAATGAGATCAGAGCCCATGAGCAACACATTCAACACCTAAACCATAGTCTGAGCCACAAAGAGCAGCTGCTTCAGGTGAGTCTACATAATGGTTTTAACTAAACTGGGCTCGCAGAGCTCTGAAAGTTCCATTCATGTAATTTCAGGATATTAGTCCACTTGTGTTGAGTACCTGTTACATGTAGAGAACTGAGAGGTGGGAACCAGGAGGATACAAAATAAATAGAAAGTACAATTCACGAACCACAATACTAATCAGCATATGTACAAAATAATAAGTATAGATCTGAAAGATTTAAGCAATAAATATTCAGCAAATTAAACATGTCTGTGAACTAGGTACTATGCTAGATGCTGGGAAGACAGAAGATACAGCCACTGCTCTCAATCTAGTAGGTGAAGACATCTGTATAGGAATTTCCAGTTACTTATGTGATAAAATGAACATCAGGGAAAATAGGAAACACTGAAGATGACTGTATTTACTTCTACCACTTGCTCTAAGCTTTAGTCCCATTGAATCCCTTATGTTCTGCTGAACGTACAGTTTTTTCCTCATGTGCATGTATTGTGTATACATTTTTTGTCTGATAGAAATACCCATACCACCTCTTCATTGGGGAAACTCCCAGTTCTTTAAGATTTAGAGTAAATGTAATCCCTTTGGGAGATCTTTAGTGACATCTTCAGGCAGGTTTAGACCATGCATCTTGTGGTCCCCCAGTGGCTGGCTACGCAGACATAGCCGTATATGCATGATGTATATATAAATTCATATATGCACACACACATATACACATGTGTACAGTAATTAACAATTTGTATGTCTGTTATGTCTGCTAACCTGTGTTTTCCTGGAGAGTGATCACATTTTGTTTTTTATCCTGAATAACAAATTGCTTGGCAGAGTGTAGGAATTCAATGCATATTAGATAAATGAATAAAAGGAAATATTTTTTGGTCTTGTTAGGAATTTCGGGAGCTCCTGCAGTATCGAGATAAGTCAGACAAAACCCTTGAAGCAAATGAAATGTTGCTTGAGAAACTTCGGCAGCGAATACAAGACCGAGATGTTGCTTTGGAGGTATGTACCTTGATTTTGTTTATGGCACTATGGATTATTCTGTTCACATAGGTACTTAAAAATATGTGTACACTTAATTTACTGCTTTTAGAGTTGGTCTTCCCTTCCTTTATATTTTCATTGTATACGTGTGATCACAATAGTGAATCCTCAGGAGCTTTAGGATCCTTACTTTCCTTGCAGCGGGCTATAGATGAAAAGTTCTCCGCCCTGGAAGAGAAAGAAAAAGAACTGCGTCAATTTCATCTTGCTGTGCGAGAGCGTGATCATGACTTAGAGAGATTGCGTGCTATTCTCTCCTCTAATGAAGCTACCATGCAGGTAAGAGCACAACCTGTCTTGAGATCCTTTTCCCACTTAGATTCTATACCTGAAGTATCAACCCCTTTCCCTCATTATCTGAAAACCAAGATATTTGCTTTATGAGAAAAAAAATACAAAAACAACAAAAATAGCCATCATTATAGATTAGGAAGTAAGAAGTGTTAGTACTTCTGCTGTGGACTTTGTAGGGGGAAGCAGTGAATATGGATTTTCAGACATCCTTCTGATTTGTTTCTAATCCTTGTCAACATCTATATACTTTTACATGAGCATTGCCAGCATACAACTGTTACAGTGTTGTTTTCTCATTAATGCTATATACATATCCTTGTATAGCCACAGTCAGAACACTTGATTATTAGTATTTACTCTGGCTATTTTTGCATATATATTGTAGAGCTTATATATTTAACCATCTGCCACTTCTTTTTTTTTAAATCTTTTTTTTTTTTTAAATTTTTATTTATTTCTGATAGTCACAGAGAGAGAGAGAGAGAGAGGCAGAGACATAGGCAGAGGGAGAAGCAGGCTCCATGCACCGGGAGCCCGACGTGGGATTCGATCCCGGGTCTCCAGGATCGCGCCCTGGGCTAAAGGCAGGCGCCAAACCGCTGCGCCACCCAGGGATCCCCCATCTGCCACTTCTGAAAGAAGTCCTTCGCTTCCTATATAGCATAGCCTGCCTCCTCAAAAATACTTCATTTATCATATACATTACATTTATTCTCTAAACAAATTAGCTGAGAGTTTCTAAAACCAAAGAAAAGATTAGTACGGTACTGTTAGATTAGATAATAAGTTTTCTTCTTTTGCAAAAAATTGATAATTTAGGAGATAAAGACGGATCAAGTCTTGTTTATCCTGTGGAGTGTGGGATGGTCCTTTGACTTATTTTTGCTTTCTTTTACTATAGAGTATGGAGAGTCTCCTGAGGGCCAAAGGCCTAGAAGTAGAGCAGTTATCGGCTACCTGTCAAAACCTCCAGTGGCTGAAAGAAGAAAAGGAAACCAAATTTAGCCATTGGCAGAAGGAACAAGAAAGTATCATTCAGCAGTTACAGACATCTCTGCATGACAGGAACAAAGAAGTGGAGGCAAGACTTTAGTTAATTAAAGCCAATTGGTTTGGTGATTACATAATCTCAGTCTTGGATTGGGACTCTTTATGTCTGGGAGGCCAGTGCCCCAAGTCTCAAATTCCATCCTGTGCCTAGGCAAGTCATTGGCTTTCACTGAGACTTTTTTCCTCCACCTTCAACTCAAGGTGATAATTCTCTTTCTCAAATAAGCCATGTGAGAATTAGAACTAAAACACGCACCTATAATATGATAGCTAACTTTTATTAGTGATGGTGCTCATGCTTTTAGGCACTGCTGTAATTGCTTAAAGAATCCTAACTGATTGAATGCAACAAGTCTATGAGGTATATATTATTATCCTCCTTTTACAGACAAGGAAACAGACTTCTAAAATGAAGGAACTTGTCCAAAGTAGCATAGTTCTTAAGTGGCAGAACGAGGAAGCAGTCCAGGCAATGTGGTTCCACAGTTTTAACCACCAGTACTACCTCTAAGTATAGAAGTAGGAACTTTGTCACCATGGTAATCAGTATAGTGTTCATTCTTTTTCAGCTTATCATTTTATGTTTCCCCTATAAAAGTTATACTGGGGAGAAAATAAATAAATGGACTGAATGTCCATTTATTTTCATCTAGTATTAATTATTACATACCCTGAGCAAGCATATGTAATATTTTACCTAGAAAGGGCAAGGGCATACTTGAGAAAACAACATGTAAGTGGCCATTATAAATATTTTTCTTTATTGTTAGTGTTCGTTCATTGAGCGTGTTTTTACAGTCTTCTATGTACCAGATCTGTGCTAGATCTGGGGAAACAAAAGTAAATAAAACATGGTACTTATTCTCCAAAATCCCAAAGGTCTTTCTTCTGTAACAGATTCTTATTAAACCTCTTGATAAGTAGCAGAGGGACTTCTTTCCTCCGAAACTTACACTGTCCCTTCCGTTTCAGGATCTGAGTGCCACCTTGTTCTGTAAGCTCGGACCTGGGCAGAGTGAGGTAGCAGAAGAGCTGTGCCAGCGCCTACAGCGAAAGGAAAGGATGCTACAGGAACTGCTAACCGATCGAAACAAACAAGCAGTGGAACACGAAATAGAGATTCAAGGCCTGCTTCAGTCTATGAGCACCAGGGAGCAGGAGAGCCAAGTAAGGACTAACACACAGACCAGAAGGGTGTCAAGTGCATTTATAGCCAGTCTCTGAATAGGGAGCATTTGAACATTGTAGCATGTGTGTGTCTGTGTGTGTGATTTCACGGTATGTCGTGTTAAGGTTTCTTCCTTAAATCTGTTACCTAGACGACAGTTTTACATCCATCAGCAGAGCATGCAATATTTTTAGAGCACTTTGCATTGAGAAGGGTGCCTAAACAATACACATGCCCATTAACTGCATTATGTACATTTTTTTCCTTAGTATTCTGATAATTTTGAAAGAAGGGAATATAGGGTTCATGAGTATATGGGTTTTTGATTCTTAATTATTCAAGACTTGAGTGATAGTTTCTATTTCTAGGCAAGGTATGGGAAAATGTACACTTGACATATTTTTTCTTAATTCCTATAAAATCTGAATTATCTTTTTTTTTTAATTTTATTTATTTATGATAGTCATCAGAGAGAGAGAGAGAGAGAGAGAGAGGCAGAGACACAGGCAGAGAGAGAAGCAGGCTCCATGCACCGGGAGCCCGACGTGGGATTCGATCCCGGGTCTCCAGGATCACGTCCTGGGCCAAAGGCAGGCGCCAAACCGCTGCGCTACCCAGGGATTCCCTGAATTATCTTTTTTTTAAAAAAAATATTTATTTGAGAGAGAGAAGGAGCAGGGGGAGGGGCAGAGGGAGAAGCACACTCCTGGCTGAGCAGGGAGCCTGATAACGGGCTCAATCCCAGGACCTTGGGATTATGACTTGAGCTGAAGGCAGACACTTAACCAACTGAGCTACCCAGGTGGCCCTAAAATATGAATTATCTTAATAGGAAAAAAGATTGTGTTCTTTTCAAAGGCTGTGATGACAAATAATCTTATAGTAACATGGGATATATTAATCTTACAATACTGGTACACAGGTATTTCGACAGTCAGCTCTTTTTTTTTTTTTTTTTTTTTAAAGATTTTATCTATTTATTTGAAAGAGAGAGAGTGTGAGCATAACTTGGAGGGAGAAGCAGACTTCCCACTGAGTAGGAACCACCCCCTTCCCCCCTTCCAATGCAGGGCTTGATCCCAGGATTGTGACCCAAGCTGAAGGCATATGTTTAACGGACTGAGCTACCCAAGCTCCCGTCAAAAATAAATTTTTAATTTATCCTCATTCCCAGATATCTTACTCCTCAAGGCTAGAGATGTGTGCTGCATTTCAGGGTCCAGTTACTCAGAATCCCCCCAGCCAGTTTTGGGGAGGACTAGATTCTCAGCATTTGCCTTTATTATCTGACCATAATATTCTCTAATGCTTCCTTATATCATGGTATGGTTACAGCCCTCTTTTCTAATCCTCAGGCCCACTGAAGTGAATATACATTTCCTTAGAAACATGTTGCCGTGAGCTG
The DNA here is from genome assembly GCF_048164855.1 of Canis lupus baileyi. Taxonomy (NCBI): domain Eukaryota; kingdom Metazoa; phylum Chordata; class Mammalia; order Carnivora; family Canidae; genus Canis; species Canis lupus. The sequence continues at coordinate 7,691,872 of NC_132849.1, read as the reverse complement.
TAGAAATTGCTTCTAGAATAGACCTCACAAAATCACTGAATTATTTGTCTTTGGAAGGAGGCTAACAAAAGTCTTTTCGATGAGTGTTCTTCTTAACCCCTTTGTAACTTGAAGTAACTAGTTTATTTCACCTAGAAAGAAATATTACACACTGCTGATAGTGGAAGCCACTGAAATTACAAAAAGATTGTTTTAACTCAAGAAAGAGAGCAATGGCTGCATTCTTCTAGATCTGCTTTTAAAATTTTACATCAGGAGAAATTCCCCTGGATAGCTTTTTAAAAACAGATTCCCAGGTTTGCTCCTGGGACAGAAATTAGGAGGTATAGGTAGATTCAAGAATTTGCATTTTTTACAAGCTTTCTTCTACAGATTTTTATTCAGGCAAATTAACAATGTACTGTTACCTCTAAAATGGCTGTGTCCAGATCCCTAAAGATCCCAAATTTTACTTACAAATAATGTAAGGTTACTCTTTTATTTCCCTTAGAAATTATGACAAGAGCTTAGCTTCTCATTAAAACAGTAGTCATTGTCCTCAGAAACAATTGGTACTGATAACAGCTAATACAGTTCTGATTCATCATCTTTTACTCCCAGTAATTTTAGTCTTAGTTTATTATTTCCAGATTTTCTGATTAAATGCAGGCTTTCTGTGTGGTAGTGGTCACAAATAATGTTCTAGATCTTTTCCTTATTATGCCATCACTTGCCTTAGAAAACTGGGATTTGAAATTAAATAAATGGAGTTTGGTGGTTTTGAGGTTCAGATTTTCCGGATTGTCTGGTCTGATAAAAAAATGTCTCCATGTAACTGATATATTTAATAAATATATATTGAAGGCCTATGTGCCAGACACTGTTCTGGATGCTTGTGATTCAGCACCAAAGAAAACATCATAGAACCTGCCCTTAGGAAACTTATATCTAGTTGATAGACAACGAGCATAAATTAAATGACAGTAAGTGTGTTGTAAAAAAAACTTAGCAGGACAAGGAGAGTTGGGAGTAGAGAAAAGGTTGCTGTTTTAGATAAGATATGCAGAGGAGGCCATTCCGATGAGGTATCATTAGGAAAAGATATGAAGGAATAAACCAAACAAATGTTTGGGTGAAGAACATCCAGGCCAGAGGCACAGGTGTCTGCATAAAGGACATCTGCTCTCCCACAAGGTGGAATCTCCGTATCTTGGTCTGGAAGAGTTCTGGCAGGGCCAACTTCATATTGTTTTATCTGTAATAGATATGTTACACTCCGTTTTTCCAGTGTTCTTCCTTTGAGAAACTTTCTTTCCACTCCTCAGCTATTTTTCCCTGTAAACTGAAAGTAAGGAAACTATTTTGGTGGAGCCCACTGGCTTTTCATAAACCGTTGACTTTTAACGAATAACTTCAGAACACAAATTTTGTTTTATTAGAGTGTCTTCCTAAAAGTATGTTTGATTTCCTTACTAGGCCGCTGCAGGGAAGATGGTGCAAGCCCTTATGGAAAGAAATTCAGAACTACAGGCCCTGCGCCAGTATTTAGGAGGTAAAGACTTCATGGTTTCCCAAGCACTCATCTCTAACCAACCCACAGAAGTCACCTCCAACAGCCCTCGTCTTGGAGAGCAGACTGATCAAGTAAGAATTATATGCTTGTGTAGATGTTCATGCCAACTGCCTTTTCTCTTTATGTGTGAGGCATATGTCTGATGATTTTAATACCAAATTATATGAGAACATGCCAGGTCCTTGTCATTGTGATCATGGTTCCTGCACCTTTCTAAATCCCCTGACTCTTCCAATTTTTAGGGTTCAGTGCATATACCCTCCAAAGATGATAGCATTTCCCTGACTGCCAAAGGGGATACCAGTATACCCAGGTCCTCATTAGGTAAGTATCAAATTTAATTTCACTAAGGAACCTTTTGTCTTTTCTTTCTGTAACTCTGTTAACAGGTTTGGCCAAGAATCTCCCTTTTCCTACCTTAATGGAAAAAAATAAGTTTAGATTTCCCTGAAAGGCTGAAGACATGTCTATTCTAAAAAGAACTGCCCCAGGGATCCCTGGGTGGCACAGCGGTTTGGTGCCTGCCTTTGGCCCAGGGCGCGATCCTGGAGACCCGGGATCGAATCCCACATCGGGCTCCCTGCATGGAGCCTGCTTCTCCCTCTGCCTATGTCTCTGCCTCTCTCTCTCTCTCTGTGACTATCATGAATAAATAAATAAAATCTTGAAAGAAAGAAAGAAAGGAAGGAAGGAAGGAAGGAAGGAAGGAAGGAAGGAAGGAAGGAAGGAAGGAAGGAAGGAAAGAAAGAAAGAAAGAAAGAAAGAAAGAAAGAAAGAAAGAAAGAAAGAAAGAAAGAAAGAAAGAAAAGAAGGAAGGAAAGAAAAAGAAAGAAAGAGAGAGAGAGAAAGAAAGAAAGAAAGAACGAACGAACTGCCCTTATCTTATATCTTACGTTGAATTGAGACTGTTGTTCTGGGTATACAGTTTGGCCCCCCAAAATTGCCTCCCAATTATTCTTTCCAGGTAGCTTTGCAGAGGCTCAGAAATGCAGGAGGTAGTGTTTCCAAACCTACACAACAGGACCATGGGGCTGACACCTTCTCCTGGGTATCTTTCAAGCAGGCCAGGGCTACTCACGGTAACTTGATGTAATCTGCATTACAGTGTTGAGAGGGGGAGGCAGTGTACTGGGCAGGATCATAGCCATCTAAGAGATGGTTGTATGCTTTGAACTCCCTAAAAACAAACTCTCTACTATACATAGTAGGAGCAAAACTTAAATGAGTCCTGGGGATTATTAAAGTCTCTGAATTTCACAGAGCAAAAGTTTGGGATCTAGGGTTGCATTAAGGAAGAGATATACCCAGTGAGTTCTAGAAATGAAGCTCACCATCAATGAAGTGGTGATTATAGTACTATATAAGAAAGGTAGTGGACTTGGAGAATTAATTTATAATTTGTTAATGATATTAAGAATGTAAAGGGGTACCTGGGTGGCTTAGTTGGTTAAACAGCTGACTAGATTTCAGCTCAGGTCTTGATCTTGGGCGGTCATGAGTTCAAGCCCTGTGTTGGGCTCCATAGTACCTACTTAAAAAAAAAAAAAAGAATATAAAAACTTTGTGTCAGTGTTATAGTGTAAGGTATTCTGGAATTCCATAGATAAGTCATGCAAGTAGTTATTTTTTAGTAGGAAAACTGTCTCAAAGAGTAAAGAATGCTGGATTTGTTTAATTTACTTCCTATGCACCTCTTTTCAGAAAGTATCTTTCTGCAATTTTTTATTTTGCAAATTTCAATCTTCTAGAAAAGTAAAAATAATGGTGAATACTCAAATACACTTTTTTCCATATGCACTTTTATTAAGATTCACCACCTATTATTTTGCCACATTTGCATTATGTCTTTACATGTACACACACACATGTTTTTTTCTAAGCCATTTAAAAATTACTTAGATATAACACTTCATTTCTAAATACTTCATTATGTATTTCCTAAAAGCAAGGCCATTCTCATACATAACTAATTCTCATATTCAGGAAATTTATCCTTGGTATAGTCCTAACACCTAATGTACAGTCATATCCAGAGTTCCTATTGTCCCAGAAATGTTCCCGATGGCTGTGTCTCCCCCTCCAAGACCATAAATGCATTTAGTTGTCATGTCTCATTAGTCTCCTTTAGCCTAGAACAGTTTTCTAGCCTTTTTTGTGTTTTTTGACATTGGCATTTTTTTTTTAAAGATTTTATTTATTTATTCATGAGAGAGACAGGCAGATACATAGGCAGAGAGAGAAGCAGGCTTCATGCAGGGAGCCTGATGTGGGACTTGATCCGGGGTCTCCAGGATCATGCCCTGGGCTGAAGGCAAACACTCAACCCCTGAGCCACCCAGGTATCACAGCATTGGCATTTTTGAAAACTCTGGGCCAGCTAATGGCCCTCAGTCTGGCTCTGATTGTTCCTCATGATTCAATTCAAGTTAAACATTTTTGGCAAGGATACTAAAAGGTGGGACGTCTGGGTGGCTCAGCGGTTGAGTGTCTGCCTTTGGCTCAGGGCATGATCCTGGAGACCCCGGACCAAGTCCCACATCGGGCTTGCTGCATGGAGCCTGCTTCTCCCTCTATGTCTCTGCTTCTCTCTCTGTGTCTCTCATGAATAAATAAATAAAATCTTTAAAAGGATACTAAAGGCTGAGGTCTTTCTGAGTGCACTACAGCAGGGGAGTACGTGATGGCGGTTTGTATTATCCTTGGCTACGATTACATCTGCCACACCTCTCCATTCTGAAGGCTCATGTCTCCTTCTGTGTTTAGACCCTCCAGCTAACATCCTGAGAGGCTGACATTTTCCTCACAGCCCAGGAGTTCTAGGCATCCTTTCAGCCTTGCCCAAACCAGCTGTTATGTTGGTAGTTTAAAAAAGGGACTTCTCTTTCTAAAATTTCTTCCTTGTTTATAAGCATCTGTTCTTTCATAAAGAGCTGCCCTTTCCCTATTATTCCCCACACTCTCATTTTTTTTATATCAATGTGTTCTAACATTCCTTTTCTTTTAAAAAAAATCATTTTATTATTTGTTTCTGTCATTATTCCATCTGATACCCCAAGTACCCTCGATTTGGCCAGTTGGAGCCCTCTCAAGCTGCTCCTCTGTCCTTTTGCTGTTTCTCCATCCGTTTTTCAGCACTTCCATACTTGTTGGCACAGTGAAATGTTCTGTGATCACCTTTCACTTTCCTTGCCTCAGCCCTGGAACTGTCCGTTACTTCAGGGAGCCCTGGTTCCTTTAAGTGGTTAATGATAGTTAGGTACTAATATCTGGGCATAAGATAGGTTCGTAGCCACAAGTATGTCATTTGCTTCTAGGCCCTTTTAAGTGAACAGAGCTAAGGGATGTGTGTGCATGTGTGTGTATTTGATCCTGATTTCTCTAATTCTAATTTAACAAACAGGTTTTTTCTTTGCCTTATTTTGTATTTGTATTTGCCTTTTTTTGACATCAAGAAACCTGTTATGTCTAACATCAATATATTTACCCATTTGCACAATACACAAAAGTAGGTTGGAATTGCTACATGAATACCACTGTCAACAGTAAATCTATTAAATAATGTTTTAAGATTTCTTTTTATTATTATTTTTTAATCCTTAGACTATTTCCCACTGCGGTCATACAGTTAGAATAGTGAGTTCAAAAAATTACTTGGATTAATTTTTTTTATTTTCTGGATGCTTATATTGTCTATTTGCATATTATAGGTTCATTTATTTATGTTAACATTCAGTTTTAGGCTTTTTCTTCCCCATTATTGCTGAACTAACTTTGCACATTAAAAATAAAACATTACCATGGTTCACAACTCAAATATATAAAAAAGAATGCTCAGAAGATCCATAAACTTCCATAACATTCCTCCAGTTTTGGGTGCCTGGGTGGCTCAGTGGTGAGTGTCTGCCTTCAGTTCAGGTCGTGATCCTGGGGTCCTGGGATCGAGTCCTGCATTGGGAATCCCGTGGGGAGCATGCTTCTCCCTCTCCCTATGTCTCTGCCTCTCTCTCTGTGTCTCTCATGAATAAATAAATAAAATCCTAAAAAAAAAAAAAAAAAAAAAAAAAAGCATTGCTCCATTTTTCACCCCTCCCTCGAAGACATCCAATTTCATTTCTGTGTTATCCTTCATTTCTTTTTGCAAAGTGAGAAAGCAGTCCTATGTCTGTATGTAGTATGTGTGTGTTCTTTCCTAATATAAAACATACTACACTAGATGTCTTCTTCTGTACCCAACTTGTTTCACTTAATATATTTTAGAAATTATTCCATATCATAAAGAGTTTCGTCATTCTTTTTTACAGTTGTATGTAATACTTCATTGCATGTATATACTGTGGTTTATTCAGTCTTCTTTTTATAGACATGTGGTTCGATTGCTGTGTTTTGCTATTACAGGTAATGCTACAAAGAACAACCTGTGTGTATATTTTTGTTGTCTTTATGAGATTGTGTATTTGGACTCAGTTCATCAGAAACAAGGCAGCAGAAGTCATATGATGTTCTAGTGATTAAAACTAGTGCTGTGTGTTCATTTTTAGGAGACCAGGATACAGTTGCAGGGCTGGAAAAAGAACTGAGTAATGCCAAAGAGGAGCTTGAGCTCATGGCTAAGAAAGAACGAGAAAGTCGGGTGAGTGTTCTATTCTAGTAAGGCTAATTTCTAAATTCTTGTTATTTTCTTTCAAAATAGTTTATATAGAAAAGAGTACAGCTGTCCAAGTATAACACCTAGGCCCAAATGCAAAGTAAGGCTTTTTTTTTTTTTTTTCTTCTTTCTGGAGAAAAATAGAATTGCTTTATGTATACATTTTCTCAAAAGATGCTCTTAATGTTTATAAATGGAGACCATTAAGTTTTTAAGTCTGAAAAGACAAATGCCAATTGGCCCATTGCTGGTTGGAATAATTGTAATGGACTTGTGAAAAAATGAGATACTATATAATTGCTGCTTGGAAGTATGACGTTAGAATCCATGAAATTAGTATTAGAAACATGGAATAGAAGAATTTGGGGGATGATCAGTGATGTTCATTGAGTTCTTGCTATATGCACTGCACTGTACTGGGTAGTTAGATTAGCACTAAGGCTTAAGCTCTGCAAAATAAGTGGTATTGGCCCTACTTACAGATGAAGAAGGTGAAACACTGATTTTTTATTTATTTATTTTTTAACATTGAGATGGGAAGGAGCGCCTGCGTGGCTCAGTCAAATAAGCATCTGACTCTTGATTCCAGCTCAGTCAGAATCTTAGGGGCATGAGATTGCAGATTTCTTTCTCTCCCTCTCCCCCACTTGCTTATGCAAGCTCTCTCAAAACAAAACAAAACCCTAGAGGTGGGGAATTGTCATAGAACTAAGACATACCAAAGCTGATTTAAATTCAGGTCTTTTGTGATTTAAAATAATTGGTAAGAAGCCCTTACTTGGAGCAGATCATTTTCCCATTATGTTGTATTTCTAGCAATAGAATTTTCATGGGCTCCTGCATTAAGTTTACTTGGCTTCTCAGATTTGTTCCACCTCATTGCCAGAATGAGATCTATCATATAAAACCTGTTTTCATATTTGTGGTAAAATTGTCTTATTGTACCTCTTAATTTCTCTTATTACTGTATTTCTTCTTAAAACCAGATTCCTGTTATATGACTCAAGTTTTGAGGTTATGAAATTGTGTGTTGTTTTAAAAATACCAGTTTTAAAAATCCCCTAGTTCCTCTCCTACTTTTGGGTTCCACCCTAGCATTATCGATTACTCAATGTCAGATATTTCAGTTTCCATATGGCATTCCTGTCTTTCTCATATATGCTTGTTTCAGAGTAATGTTAACTTTTTGGCTCTGTCCTGTTTGGGGGAATCATAAAATTAAGACTATGTATAGTTGTTTTGAGTGAGTTGTATTTAGTTATATTGCTTAACTTTTATGTTCTTAATCAATCACCAACCTCTCAGTTTGATGCCATATATATTCATTATCACATTCTGATATTAGATATATGCCAAAAGCCATGTGGGTTTTCCTGAATTTTTAAACATTCCTTCTACCACCTTGAAATAATAGTAATAGTGGTAGTAACAGTTATCATTCACTCTTTGCCTGCCAGCCACTTTTAAATACATTTTTTCTATTCTCACATAGCCCTGAAATGTAGGTATTATTTCTGTTTTACAGTTGAGAAAACTGAAGCTCAGTTTAAATGTCGTGTAGGAAGATTATGCCAAGATTTAAAGCCCAAAACCCTTGTCTGCTTGACTGTAGACCTTTATCATGCTGCAATGTTTTCTTCTTCATGTTTGAATTTTTCTTATATGGGGCAAATACCTGGCTATATAATGGTAGAGGTCTCTGAAGGGAGCCTAATAGGTAACACTCCTTTTTTCATACCCAAGATCCAAACAAACTGAGAAATAAAACAACGTAGTGGCAGATAGTTTGGTATTTTATCAACTGCATTACTGATAAAGGCTTAAGTAGAGAACTTAATGCAAGAACCAAGGGGCCCTTTAGCCAAGCCCCAGAATTAGGTAGACTTATCTACCCTAGTCGCAGACAACATTGGGCCTCTGCAGACCATTCTGCATGATGAGAAAGAGCCTGCCCTTGGAGAAGCAGTGGCAAAAAACAGGCTTCCTGCAGGCAGGTGCCTCCAAAAGAAGAAGAAAGATGGAGCGGTGTCAAGCCTGCCTGGTTTCTTCTTCCCCAATATACCATTAAGATAAGCCCCTTTACCTGCCTGGGGCTGAGTAAAGGGATGGAGAAAGGTGAGGAGTAATACTAACTGAGGTCTTTCAACAGGGAAGAGTAAATGAGGAGAAGCATTTCTTCCTAATGCACCACAGGAGCCCAGAGCATCAAATAACTTTGTGTAGTTATAAATCATCACCAGCTCACAGAGTAAACTGTCAGCATTGATGGAATTCAAAGTAAAATTCTTACTGCTTATGACTTACATGTTATATCTTAAAGAAAGAGGTGCTGCTTTCTTTAGGAAGCTTGGCTATACCTTAAACCAACTGTATGTCATCTGTCTTCCTTGTCACACCAATTTCTTTAATTATCTCAAAATATAGTTCCTTATGGTGTGTACTTACAAATAACTTGCTATTACCATAAAGAATACATGGATGTGTAGAATCTACAGGGCATTATAACCTCGTGTTCTGAGTCTGCTTCCTTGAGTTTACATTCTGAATCTCCCACTTCCTAGCTCTGGGACTTTGAACAGGTTTTCTTGATTTCTCTGCCTTAGTCACTTCATCTGTTTACTGGGGAATAGAAGAGTAGTGATTCAGTTGTTGGGAGGATTGACTCATCTACTAATGGTGACCAATTTTTTTAAGTAGCAGAATAAACTCATTAATTAAACATTTGATATGTTTGATAGTGCTAATTAAAAAAGTGCTACCATTACAGCTTCCCATTAAACACCCTTTGGTACCACACTATGTGGTTTATTGATCTGATCCAGTAGAACACTACTTGTCTTCTAGTTGGCACTTGTATTACTGGCTGATGGTGAAGTATGGAAAAACTTTGACCTTGGTATTCAGAAGTAATTGTGACATATACTGTGTCTTCTACCTACTGACTTCAGGATTTCTTCTCTCAACAGATGGAACTTTCTGCACTACAGTCCATGGTGGCCGTGCAAGAGGAAGAGCTGCAGGTGCAGGCTGCTGACATGGAATCCCTGACCAGGAATATACAGATTAAAGAAGACCTCATAAAGGTTTTTCAAAGCTTTTTAAAGATCATTGAAAATGACTATAGCTCAGAATACCTGTGGGTCATCTTCAAACATTTGTATATTTTGAGTCCCTTGGCCAGTCCTTATTTCCTTGATGTGCTGTCAGATTGAGCCTTTTAATATCACCGTATTTTTGACTAGTATTAGAGTTGCTGAGATTTCATAAAGAATATATTATTTCATATGGCTTATCAATATTCCACTTGGAAATATGGTAGACTATTTGTTCCTTTGCTGCTCTGCCAAATAGCAGGTTACAATTCCGAGAGCAGGAGTCACATGCTCCACTGACTGAGCCAGTCAGGCACCCCGTGGATTTATTACTAGCTTTTTTTTCTTGACTTTTAGGACCTGCAGATGCAACTGGTTGATCCTGAAGATATACCAGCTATGGAACGCCTGACCCAAGAGGTCTTACTTCTTCGGGAAAAAGTTGCTTCAGTAGAATCACAGGGTCAGGAAACGTTAGGAAATCGAAGACAACAAGTAAGCTGTTAGAATATAAACTTTATTTTTACTGTGACACAAACAGTGGAAAAGCTGTCAATCTCAGTTATCTCTGAAGGGGTCTGTTGATGGGATTCCATAGAGAATTTGTGCTCTAAAGTTTCCTGCCTTGGTCTGGAGCAGCAATTGGTACCTTAACTATTTGTAATTCCTTTGTAGCTACTACCCTTTAGCTGACCTTCCTTCAGTGCCAGATGTCTGAAAAAGACCTACTTGCCTCTACTCCCTGTCTCTGTTATTATCTCTCTCACTAACTACTCATTTCTCTCTAATCCTGGCTTTAACTCAAGCAGTTCACTTAAAGTGCTGCTGATTGTGTACTGTCATAGCTCATTTTCTTTACAGCATTTCCTGTAGCTCACTGATACACGTCTGTGACTGTTGGGGTCTCCTCCACCCACTAGGTAATAAGTTTATCCCTAGAACAGAGCCTGGCAGTTGGAATGTGTTCGATAAATATTGAATGAATGAATGAAGAATATGAGTAAGTCCAGCTGTATGTCTCCTTCTGGCCCTTCCTCTCTTTCCCTTCCACTCCCTTTTCTTAGCCTCTTTCCTGTGCTTCTGAATTCTCTCTCCTCTTTCTTCTTCTTGCTTCTGTGTTTAATTTCTGCCCTGTATAGTTTTAAAGATTAAAAAAAGAATGTGACAATGATTTGAAAACTGTAAAATATAATAGAACGTTAAGCAAGTAGTAAGATAGCTTTTTTGGTCATGGTGCATGTGAACAGATTTCCTTTGACTAATTTCTCGGGATCCACTGTGGCTTCAGGTCTCATGTCTCTGCATATTGCTTCTGTTCTTTCCTCAGTTGCTGCTAATGCTCGAAGGGCTGGTGGATGAACGGAGTCGGCTCAATGAAGCTTTACAAGCAGAGAGACAGCTGTACAGCAGCCTGGTGAAGTTCCATGCCCATCCAGAGAGGTAGGAGACTGACGGCAATGTTTATCCTTCTATTCCTCTTTAGGTGCAGGTGCTTATGACCTCAAAGCAGTGAGTAAGAAAGGCAGAGACAATTACTAGTGCTACTCCATTTGTCGTTTGTTGTATGGGGGTCACTCTGAACCTAAGTCTTGAGTCTTGAATCTTGAATAGGGCCTATCTCACATAGCTATACAGAGATCAAACGAGAAGACTTGTCAGGTGACTAAAATACTGCCTTGTGTGTATGTATAGTAAGCACTCCATGTATTCCCCTTTCCTTCCTCTGTCCCATGTCCTGGGAAAGTCTGTTCCATTCTAAGAGTAAGAATATAAAGGATATTGATACTCACTGAGTATCACTGAAGAAAATATATTTACCATGATGGCTAATATCAACCCAGGATCACTGATAGTAATCATGATCAGTGTATATGCTTGCACTTCCTGCTTTTCAGTCACATATATTATATTGTTCTGGTTCATTTCATATTCCCTTTATTTTTTTTTTTCTTTCTGCCTTCACTCTTGTCCCTTTTTCTCTTTCCTAATTTTTATTCTTTTACTATTCAGTTTCTTCTGGTTGTTGGTTTGTTCAGTTTAAGCATTGTGTATCTTTTTACTTCAGGAAAATGAAAGCAGAGCAAAGGTATGATAAGACAACTTGATTTTATTACTTATTAAAGACTCTCTGGATTTTTAGTCTCTCTGAACTGGATTCCTTTTTAGAACTGTCCATTTTGGTGATCAAACGAGAGAACACAGATCTTCAAGAGCAGTCCTCCTTTGTTCAGAGTTGCTTCAGCTTGCATTTAGTTTTTCCTGGGCTTTGGTTTTTCAGAAACTAATATTTATAGTCACAAAGTGAAATTTCCCTTATGTTGGCTATAGGGGTATGAGATAAGTCTGAGGAACTATAATTTAAGTGACATTGGGCCACAATCTAGCATAAAAATGAAAGCTTTAAAGAAAGGATCAGGCTTTGCTAATATGTCAGCAGTGAAGGATAACAACACCAAAACAAAGACAGCATTCAATTATTGTGTCCTAGAAAGTGTCTTTGAGAAAGTCTCATGGCTCTTTGAAGTATATGTAGACTCATAGCAATCAGTAGCTAATCCATCTTCCTTCCTTGTGGCATGTTTACTCAGCTCTGAGAGAGACCGAACTCTGCAGGTGGAACTAGAAGGGGCCCAGGTGATACGTGGTCGGCTAGAAGAAGTTCTTGGAAGAAGCCTGGAGCGCTTAAGCAGGCTGGAGACCCTGGCTGCCATTGGAGGTGGGGAACTGGAAAGTGTGCGAGTTCGTCACAAGCATGCCTTCTGAGCACTGCAGCCCAGGATGGAAAACCTTGTTTGCACTAACCTGAGAGCCCTGTCTGACTCTGGCAGAATTCAATGGTGACTTGCTAATGGTAGAACGATTACAAGTAGCATCAACTACAAAGTGAAACTCACCTTAGTCTACCTGTATGGCACTGTACATATCTATCTCTGAGTTAAATGGTGGAGGTTACAAAGTATATGTGCACCTTTTAAATCATTCCATTTCAGCTTTCTCACCCATACTCACTCTTTTCCCTGGCCCCTCCTTGTTCCCTCATCTCTTTCCATGGGCCAATAAAGTTTATTCCTCTCCTGCTCTCACTGTCCATTTCATATGTTCCAGATCATGTCATAAATGCATGCGTGTGTATTTTTGCCATCAGTCAACTCCTGCTCTATGAGTGAGAAAATTTTTTTAATCAAATAAATTCAAGATGAAAGAGAGAGACATTAAATGTCTATAAGAATGACTTTGCAAAAAAAAAAAAAAAAAAGAATGACTTTGCAAAAGAGGTATAATCCTTATCAGAAGTTAATCAAACCAAGTCTTGCCATAGTAGACTACAAGTATTGGAAGGGTCAAGTCGAAGAGAGGAGGCAAAGACAGAGTGTTAGCAGTAAACCTTCTCCTCTGATATGGTTTCATAGTTGATATTGAATAATGTTGATAGTGAAATTAGATTAGTGAAATGCAGATTAAATTACATTAATATTTTCTCTTTAAGCCAAGGGTATACTATGTAGTCAGAACACAAATTCAATAAAAACTCATTTCAATTTTTTTTTTCTAAATATTTTATTTATTCATGAGAGAGAGAGAGAGAGAGGCAGAGATACAGGCAGAAGGAGAAGCAGGCTCCATGCAAGGAGCCCGATCAGGACTTGATCCCAGATCCCAGGATCATGCCCTGAGCTGAAGGCAGACGCTCAACTGCTGAGCCATCCAAGCGTCCCTCATTTCAGTTTTTATTTTTATTTTATTTTTTAATTAATTAATTTATTCATGAGAAACAGAGATAGAGAGAGAGGCAGAGACACAGGCAGAGGGAGAAGCAGGCTCCATGCAAGGATCCTAATGTGGGACTCCATCCTGGGTCTCCAGGATCACACCCTGGGCTGCAGGCGGCGCTAAACCGCTGCGCCACCGGGGCTACCGCCTCATTTCAGTTTTTAAACATGGAATTGGGTGAACAGGGATTGAGGCTTTCCAGCCTGTCTTTCAGAGCATGATTCTTTATATAAAAAGATAATTTCAAATGCAATGTTCCCCTTTAAATTCAGCATTTCACCAAACTGCTTATTGCAGCCAAAGGAAAGTAGTGCGTCTAGTTTTTCATTTGGTAGTGGCACAAGATGGAGCCCTAGGCTTTTCATGTTTTTAGTACTTAACCATTACTACATTAAAATAAGTAATTAGCAGGCCTTGAAGTGTTTGAATAGTTCAGCAAGAAATGTCACAAATCTGGGTTCATATTGTCTCAGTGCTTTCTTATGGGAGCGTGACGGGCATAAGGAAGGGGCCCTGGAGATTGTATTTCTAGCTTAAATGTCAAGAGTATGAAAAGTAGCCAGGATTATTTAGGAGCTTTGTGGGTTCAACACCATGAGGTTTCATAGTTCTGCTGGTTATAAATTCCCTAGACTAGAAGCTAAGATTTCAGGTTTTAAAACATGGAATTTGGTGAAGAGGGCTTGATTTCCAGCATCATGAAGGTGACTGAGTACTCTTTCTCAGGGGGTGCACTATGATTTTTTTTTCTGTTTTCCCTTCATTTTTCACATGACAATTTAATTTCTTTCACATTCATGTGTTGACATGGGCTGCCTTACATTCTAAATTCTGTGCAACTTTCTGTAACTTTAGCCACGTATGTAACAACAGATAGAGCATCAGTCAAACCAAAGTGGACAGGGAAGAAAATGTTCTACTAGAGAAACTCCCTGGGATTTTCTGATTAAGTATTTTGCAGAAGATTGATCGCCATAAACCTTCCCTTAATGAAACGCTTTCCAGTTTTCATGGCCTTTGGGGTGGGGGTCATTTAAGGAAGGGGATAGGGAGTATGAGCAGAACCATCACTTTCTTAGTCTTCTAATCTTTAGAGACCTTTTCCTGCACAAGGCTAAAAAGAAAGCGGGTAATTGAACTTACAGAAATGTCACCCCAGCAAAGACTACTCTCATATGATTACAAGGCATTTAGGAAGTATTTTCCCTTAATTTTGCTAACAGACCAAGGAAGTTTTCTAAGTATTCTGTTAAGATTCAACCATGGATGATTCTTGGATTCTAATGGTTTATAGCAATTACAGTAATGTCTGATTACTACTCCTACTTCAATCATCTTCTAAAAGTAGGAATTTCCATTGGTATCTTGAAAATATTAAATGTTACTAAGTGTTAGAAATATTAAGATAGCTAGTTGAATAATGAGAAACCCAACTTCCAGTTGAAAAATGATCAAAATAGATTAGTGGGAAAAAAATAAGTGAATCCTGGTCCTGGTCCTGATTTGGATCCTGAAGAGACAGACTAACTTATGCTACAGTTGGTCCTTGGGAAATGTTTTAGAAAATTAAGTTATTTTGTGGCAAAAAATAGAAGTTGCTCCTGATACCGTAGATATAACTAAAATCTGCTACTAATGTCCTGGAATGAGGCTTGCGAACAGCTACCTGGCGAGAGCTTGCTAGTCTTAACAGTTTTGTGTGATTATTTGGCATCTTATTAGAGAACTCACTCTGATGAATTTTGTTCTGTAACCCACAGATAGAGGAATGTTACCTTTACTTAATCAGATTTTTAAAAGATTTGTCAATGTTGCTATATAGAGTAAGAGATCTATAAAGATTTAAAAAATCATGACCTATACAGGATATTAGATCCTAGCCACAAAAAGCTTCCTAGAAAGTTCTTTATTATATTCTACTTGCACAGTTTATATACCTAAGTGACCTCTGGGACAGATATATATATATATACCTTTCACTTTTATGCCTATTTATAGTAATTTGCTATCTGGTTCTGGAAAGTTTGGTTCACAGATTCAAAATTCAAGAAAATTCATGTTCTGTCTCTTTTCAAGTTTAATCTAGGATTCTCTGATTAGGGAAAGGAGAAGCAGATCAGACTATACTAACAATTGCTCCTTTCATTGAGGAATAAAAGTTGACTTACCTACAGTCCCATCCCTTTAGACTATAAACCTCAGAGGGATGATACTTCAGTTCTTTTGCTTTCCTTGAGCTAGTATTAGTAAACTCTAGTTCCTGTTTGTTAGGATAAAGGTATTGTTTTCTGCTTTTATGATCTTTTTATATGAAAAAGTCATAGAATCTTCACATTTGAAGTCCCTGAAAAACTCAAGTTGCCTCTTCAACTAGGGCCTCAGTAATAATTCTGTAGGTTTATAGCCAGTGTCCTGCAGGGAAATGTGATAATCACCCTGAGAAGCTAGGAAGAAATCATAGTAACCCACACCCTTAAAGTCTACTTTCTGTCTTGCCTTGTAGAAATGATACAGAGGTAGAATAAATGAAATTAGCTTTCTTTTTCAGATACTGACATCCTGTGAGATATGAACATGAGCATATAGGATATTTTCTCTTTTAAGATTAAAACTTACCTTTTCTTCTCACTTTGGTCGCGAAGAACCATCAGTACTACAAAGAGTAGCTAGGAGTATGGAGCATATAGGAGGGAACCTGGTAATAAAAAATAGAAGGAATGAGTCAATGAAACAATACATCAGAATGATTTCCATAGGTTAATAGTTTCTGAGTTTTAAAACTTCTTGGAATATGGATTTAAGACATCCTCTCACTAGACATTTAGAGTAATAACTTTGTTAAACAACTTCATTATAATTAGAAGACAGGCATGTTGCTTTTAAGTAATCTGAGTATTGACAAAAGGTAAGTCCTCAACTTCTTTCAGTATAATCACGTAAGCCAGGATGAACTTCCCAAATTAAAAAGTTGCATTGTAATTTTCTTCGAGTAGAGGATGAGAAGTGGAAGGGAAACACAACATGTAAAGCTGACAATACTAATTTTACCAGATGTCGAAAAGAATGATCAAACTTATAAAGTGATGTGCTAATTCTTTTTGCATTACTTTCCCTTTACGCTGCTTAAAGTCAAATTCCAGAAATAAAATTTTTTATTTATCATACTGTTTTCCTTTTGCTAAATGAAGGATAAAATAGAAAGTTCAGCAAGAAAATGTTCAATGGAAAATAATATGAAGAATAGGGGTGTTAAGAAGATGAACTAAATCAGCTTCTGTGTTCCCTTTAAAAACTCATAATTTCCTAGCACATGCATGTAGCTTTGCTTTTAGTATATAACTTGAGTATGTAGTGCTTCCTTTTACAGTTATCAAAATCATTGCTCTAAAATACCAGCCTCTCAATCTGTAAACTTTAGAGGTATGTGTGTGTACAACTATGTTATATAAGTCATGAATTTCTGTTTCCATGAAGTATTCAGTTTGGTAATAAAAGCAGCTTTACTTTTATCACTTCTTAAAATTTTGGTCCTAGGGCTGTCAAGAAAAAGTAAAGTGATTCCATAGCAATTCAAATGAAGAAGGAAGTGACATGTTAAATGATCCAATCACTTGGCATTAGATTATTTATAGGACTATTTTCCCACCGAAATAAGCTGTATATTTTCCTCTGGAAATTCATTTCTTCATGGCACTGTGCTGTGTTAAACTGTGTTAACATTTGTGCTGAAATGGAGAGTGTACTTTTTAATACATAAGTGTTAGAATTTCAGCTACTTTAGTCGAGAGACAGAAAATTGTTACTGATCCAATAAAAGTATCAAAGGCCAAACAGTAACCATTTGGTTTCATTCTTGAAAAGATTTATGAGAAGTAGGGAAAGCTCACGTCTTTTTTTGTTTGTTTCCTTATAGGAGAATCAGTCTATTGATCATTCTACTAAAAATCCAAGGCAAAGTTAACGCTCTGGAATGAGTGAATGCTTTTGTAATTTATTTAACTAGAGGAAGGAAGAGGAAGAAACCTGGATTATTCTCTCAAGGAAGTGAGACTAAAGAAACAGCATTACACTTCCCTCAGAAATGTGAAATGAACTACTTTATCTTAAAAACTCTTTCTTGTTCTCCTTGCTGTTCTCCTCTTACTGTTCTCCTTGAGAACAGTAGCAAACAGGATGGAGATTTGAGGAGCAAGCTGTTATGCTGGGGGGTGTTATTCCTGTAAATATTCCTGGAAAGGCCTGCTGCTTATGCTCTTTGAGGGGAACAAAGAAGCCGTGAGCAGGAAAAATTCCTTGACATTACATCATTTCAAATCCCTGGAAAATTGCTTTCTGAATAAAGTGCAAGCTGGAAAGCCACTTAAGAGATGTTGCAATCTAAAGACAAAGATACACCATAAAAGGGCTTGACCAGAGACAGCAGTTTTCTTTCCTAGCTACTTGTTTCAAGATCAGAATCTGTCTAGTGAAGAATTTTATTTTTCAGCAGAAGCCTAGGGAGGACTATATATATATATATATATATATATATATATATATATATATATATATATAGTCATATAGGACAACTTCTCTATATATTAGGATATATATATATATATACACACACATGATCTTAAGGTCTTTTTTAGGAAAAGGAGTGGGAAAAAAAAAAAAGGAAAAGGAGTGGATGCGGAGTTTGACAAGAACTTTTTTGTTTGATTCTGTCATATAGCATAATATTTAAGTCAGGGGTACTTTAGTTGGTTCATGATGTGAACATGTGAGAGTTCTGGTATTGAGCACATGGCAGAATGTTACAGAATGAGAGTGAGCTGGCCCTCTTGGATCTGGTGTGAGGCTCTGGTACGAGAGGGGAAGACGAGCTGCGGGCTTGGCATCACACACTGGCTCTTGCTGTACAGTTTTCACTCTTTGAATCTCCTTCCAAAATCAGTCAAATATGACTTCCGCTGTGTTCTGAGTAACTATATGGGAAATATTACTCCTTTTCTGTTGGTTGAATGTAAATAGTTTATTTTTTTTTTAAAGATTTTATTTATTTATTCATGAGAGACACAGCGAGAGAGGCAGAGACGTAGGCAGAGGGAGAAGCAGGTTCCCTATGGGGAGCCTGATGTGGGATTGGATCCCAGGACCTTGGGATCACGACCTGAGCCAAAGGCAGATACTCAACCACTGAGCCACCCAGGTGTTCCCAATAAACAATAATGACTGTAGAGTAGAATTCAGGGAAAATGATCTTGTAACCCCATTGGCCTCGTTTCTGAAGAATGAACACTATATAACTTCCTCTAAGGTTTATTCATACATGATGGAGTTTTAAGGCAATTACAATGTAATAATGATGAATCCTATTTGTAAAACACCGGTTCAAAAGAATTCATCCTACTTTACTGGCAACTGTCCTGTGAAGCACAGAGACCAGAAAGTATTATTTCAAGCCTCCTATTGAGGGAAACATACTCAGAAGTAAGGAAGTACAGATAGACTCAATCAATCAAGATCATCCAGTTATAACATTAGGTATAAAATTTCTGCTGGTTACATTTAGGTTATGTGGCTGCTTTTTTTCAGCCCATAGACCATGTAAGTTTACCAACAATAATACTATTGTTTAAAGGCGCTATTTATTGAGTACACGCTGTTTGCAAAGCACTGTTCTAAGCACCTCAAATACAGTGAATCCTTCAAAGTTCACTACAACTGCATGGAGTGGATGTCACTGTTAACCTTAATTAGTAAGTAAGGAAACAGTTACAGGAAGGTTATGGCTTGCCTAATGTCACATAACTAATGACAGAAGCAGAAATCGAACCTAGACAATTGGGCTCCAGAGTTCATGTTCCTATGCTATCCTTGATTTTTTTTTCTTTAAAGATTTTGTTTATTCCTGAGAGACACAGAGAAGCAGAGACATAGAGGGAGAAGCAGGCTCCTCACAGGAAGCCCAATGTGGGACTCGATCTCCGGCCCGGGATCACACCTTGAACCAAAGGCAGATGCTCAACTGCTGAGCCACCCAGGCGTCCTGTCATCCTCAATTTAAATATCTTCACAAAACTATCAATTTTTGTTTCAAGTAATTAAAAGAATACATGTGCTTAACACTTAAATTTTCACTGAAGGTTTTATAGTGTTTTAGAGGCTTTTATTTCTGTGTACTTTATCAAGTCAGATAGCTGGTAGAAAATAATTTTCTAAATGTAAAAGGGAGTTTGAGGTACCACCTCCATTATATATATGGCTCAAAGCCTAGAAATTTGCAAGAACCACAATTTGGGAACCACCATCAAAGCCTCAAATGAAAAAAAAAAAAAAACTTTAATAAAATTTCTAGTTTAACATGTAAAACTTAACCTGGAGATAAAACCTGAAGGAGAAAAATAAACTCGAAGTGACAGACTCTTTTCAGAGTATCTAAAATAATAAGCAGTAGATACACCATTATAAAGTATAGTACCTTTAGAAATTTAGAACATTACAAATTAGTTTGGAAAATGGTGTTTTGTTGCCTTGTAAAAACCTAGAAAAGGGTATTCTCTCACAAAAGAGAAATTACTTTGTCATGGATTAAAAAAATAGTGAAAGAATGGTATCAACTGTAAACTTACAGGGCTTTATGTGGGGTAACTTACTCATTCCAATATTTTCTACAAAATTTTTCAACTTTATTCTAGTGTGCCCTGCCACTCACCACCAGCCTTGAGCATTCTTTTTTTTTTTTTTTTTTTTTTTTAAGATTTTATTTATTTGATAGAGCACAAGCAGAGGGAAGCCGCAGGCAGAGGGAGAGGAGGAAGCAGGGAACCTTAATGCATGGCTCTATCCCAGGACCCTGAAATCAGGACCTGAGCTGAAGGCAGGAGCTTAAACCCAGACTAAGCCATGTAGGCTCCCCAGCCATCAGCATTCTAATTCAAAATTGATAAAAGGGTGAGCAACTATTGAAGCTCCCCTGAAGGAACTACAGCAGACTAAGCTAGCTAAAAATAAATAAGGAAAGCAAAACCTCCTATGTAGTAGAATGTTGGGATGAAATAGGCATTCTTACTTGGTCTCCACTTAACTCCTGATAAAGTCAAAACCATTGGCATTGTGTCACTGAGTGAATTAGAACATTATCTAAAAATGCAAATGTGGCATCAGGAAGGCAACAAAGGTAAGTAGGGGGCAGAACGTGTGAGATAAAAGCCTTCAAGACCAGTGGCAGTCACTTTCTCTAATTCTCCCTTACTTTACTCCTAGGACCTAGCACAGGAGTCATCTTCAGATGTGAGGCAGCATGGCTGTACAAGTCACCAAGAATGATAATGGAGATGAGTTCAACTCATACAGCTGAGCTTACTTCAACCACAGGATTATCTAGCCCAAAGCTCAGGGGAGAAGCGGTGTGAAAACTGTGTTTTCTTAATCTGACATTGAGTGGGGCATTCATTTTCTTTGCAAGAAAAAAATAAAAGATTCTGATCTCTACTGTTATACAGGGAAAGATTTTCCAAAATAAGCATAATAAGATATGTAAGTCCACAAGTGAATTAGCTTCCTGGATTCAGTGAGTTGCCAAAGCTTAGAGAATGTGCTCATCCATCTCTCCACAACCAGTATTGAAAATGAGATCATTCTGGGGCCAGTTTGAAAGAGTAGATTTTGGAAATCCCTTTTGTACGCTGCCAGGGAATGTCTAAAAATGCTGAGTGGTTGAGGTACCTCATAGGTAGAACCTTATCGAATAGGACACAGGAATTTGGTCCAAAGTTAATACAATAAGAGGTACCTGGGTAGCTCAGCAGTTGTGCATCTGCCTTCGGCTCAGGTCATGATACCAGTCTGGGGATCAAGTCCCGCATCGGGCTCCCCGCAGGGAAACTGCTTCTCCCTCTGCCTATGTCTCTGCCTCTCTCTGTGTCTCTCATGAATAAATAAATAAAATCTTTAAAAAAACAAAACAAAAACAAAGTTAATGCAACATTTGTGGAATGAGTCATAAGATTAAGTTGTTAGGGCAGTATGCTTACTACCTTCTAGTACTTTAATAAGATTGACCTCAGTCACTGCAAATACTCTGGCATGAACTTGCAGATGACAAGAGATGGAATGAAGGTGTGAACTGCCCCTGTTCAACTTCTCTGCAGAGAGGGTAGTGAATGCTCATTACTCATCCATGGATGTCTGAGCTCAAGAGCAGGTTCTTTGGTCATGGAGGAAGAAACAAAGATATGATTTGTCACCAGAAGGAACAGTGAGTTGCCTCTGTCTGAAAGTCCAGAGATTTGACTTCTTGGCACAGCTCTTGTCAGGACCAGCTGCGTAAACTTGGACAAACCATCTAATCCCTTTCAGGCACAGGTTACTCAGTGGTCAGAAGAGGAGTTTTAATAGGCTGGTTGCTGAGGCCAGGGTCAGAACTAGATCTCAAGCTTCTCTAACTTGGGCAGGTTCTATAAGACCTATTCTGTAGACCCAGGGAGTGTCATGGTAGATTTTCTTTGGTATTAAAGTGAATTAACCATCATGAATTCCTCCATTTTCAGAAGAAATCAATAATGTGGGCCACAGATCTTAATCTAAAATTGGATGAACAGTCTTACTGTAACAGATGTGAAAAGGAAGAAATGCCCTAGTTTTGTTCTGTCCTATATGGTAGCCATGAGCCATGTGTGGCTAGTTGAATTTACATTTAAATTAATTTAAATTTTAAAAATTGAGTTCCTCAGTCATTCTAGCCTATTTCGAGTACTCAGTAGCCATATGTGTCTACTGTATTGGGCAGCACATGCATAGAATTGCAGAAAGTTCTGTTGGTCACACTGTCTCAGTCCTTTGCCCAGACAACAAATGGCAGTTATTAGTTCTCCCTTAGTGCAAGACATAGATGTTTGTGCCTTAGGGTGAGGGTGTCCATCTTTAAGGAATGAAAGAATGTTTTAAAACCCACTTGGACATTGGGGTGCCTGGGTGGCTCAGGGTGTGATCCTGGAGTTCCGGGATTGAGTCCCACATCGGGCTTCCTGCATGGAGCCTGCTTCTCCCTCTGCCTGTGTCTGCCTCTCTGTATGTCTCTCACGAATAAATCCTAAAAAACAAAACAAAACAAAACAAAAAAACACTTGGATAAAGAAGCGTAAGAAACCTCTCAGGCAAAAAATGCAAGGAACAAGAGTTTAGAGTGATGGGAAGGTTAAAGGAAGGAATTAGGAAACACCCAAACCATTTTGTGCCTTGAGTCTTGACTAGTCCTGAGCTTCTGTAGAACACATAGCTCCTAGAGGGGTGTTCTTCAGAGATATTGTCACCCCATGATCCCAGAGATGGAAAAGTATGAGAAAGCAGGTTACCTTAATCCCCAGCAAGTCAATGATCCTCTCAGTACTCAATGGTAGGGAAATGGTTAGTCATATTGGGCCCATGTTTCTTTTTTTTTTTTTTTATATATATACCAGCTTTTTATTTTTTTATTGGTGTTCAATTTGCCAACATATAGAATAACACCCAGTGCTCATCCCATCA
The DNA here is from genome assembly GCF_048164855.1 of Canis lupus baileyi. Lineage (NCBI taxonomy): Eukaryota > Metazoa > Chordata > Mammalia > Carnivora > Canidae > Canis > Canis lupus. Next base: position 7,669,302 of record NC_132849.1, on the reverse strand, counting down.
AGTGCCCCCCTCAGTGCCCGTCACCCAGTCACCCCCACCCCCAGCCCACCTCCCTTTCTACCACCCCTTGTTCGTTTCCCAGAGCTAGGAGTCTCTCATGTTCTGTCTGGGCCCATGTTTCAAAAAAAAGTTGTTACATAGCTGGACTGGCAGGACAGGGATTAATTCAGGCTATCTAGAAATAGGTGAGAGGGGTAACCACTCTAACAGCCAACTCCTTAGGTACAGGCCTGTGCAGTCAAAGCCAGCAAATGTTTTAAGGCTTAAGCTTCAATATTAGTAAGAAAGTATCAGTGATAAAATGCTTTTCTACAGATTTGGCACACCGGTTCCACCTTCAGTCCTCCTGGCTAGGGAATCATGCATATGTGGAAAGGAAGAAATCAGAGGCAGATGGCAAAAAGTGTAATTTTAGCTGCTCTCTGAAAGCCACCTGTGAAGGGAATCACCTTTCTCTTCTGGACTCACTTACAGGTGCAGCTGCAGGGGAAGATACAGAAGATGCTAGTACTGAGTTCACGGACAGCATCGAGGAGGAGGCTGCACACCATAATCACCAGCAAGTAAGTCCATGTCAGGTTCTGGGTTCCCAGGGTGGAAGGCTCATAGCCCTTTGGGGTCTGGTGTCTCCTGCAGCCCTTGTGAGCCTAGAGTGAGAAGCTATCTTTTTATAAAAACCACTTCCCAGTCTTCTTTCTGCCCTCCCTGAGCTTCCAGCCACCTTGCCAGCCAACCCCTGTCTTCACTCTCCACTTTTCTCTCCAATCTACCTTTTTTTTTTCTCCTTCTATCCCCTGCTCCTCCTTCCCACCTTTGCCTCTATGTACCATCTATAGCTATAGCTTCAGAAGAATTTTACTTACAACAAGACCATGGACAGTTCCCCTTTTGGGTTTTTGTATCTGAAACACACCACAGAAGACAGGGAGACATCGGAGGGCTGCTTGGGAGGTGGCAGGCCTAAGACCTGCTCAGGAGAGTGCTCTCTGAGAACCTCCCAAGAGGATCAGAATGCTTCCAAAGCGGGGATCTGTCTTGGTGAAATCTCGTTACACAAAAGAGAAGTCTGTTGGGCAACCTGACAGACCACCCAGGTTGTGACACATCAGTGACCAGCAGGTGACACTTCAAGAGCAAGCCCCCATCAAACCTCAGAACTTGGTACCCAAGGCTGAAACACTGTTCCCACCAGCCATCAGTGAAGGTGTAACCAGCATGTTCTCAAGCTCAAGAGTTGAATGTCCTGGACCTCAGAGATTAAGTCACCGACAGTGATCCCATTGCACTCACTGGCACTCCTATGTGTCTCCATGTTGCCCAGTGACATTTAGCAATCACATCTCCTAGATGGACCATGCCTGTGAGTCTCTGAGTTATTAAGGAGAAAGTGGATCATTGATATCTGTCCTTCTGCAGACATAGCTAGGCTTTTCCATTGATAGCTTCCTTGTAGTTATTAGGAAAACTGCTAAGAAAATGAGGCTTTCTGGGTCTGCCTCTATACCTCTCATATAAGGAAAAAGGGAGACCCAACAAAAAGAACCCACATGATCATTCCTCAAATATCATAGGACTTGGCACAATCTTTAGCTCTTGAGGACATGAGTAGTTAATTGTCTAGGATACCTCACGTCCTCAACACAGTTTCTTTACATTCTATCAAGATCCCCTTTTTGTTGCTCTAGCCATATCTGACCCTCACTCCCTTAAGTTCTTGCATGAGTTCAACTTCTCCTTTTGTTTGAATATCTTCTTCTAAGTCCTCCTAACCAGTGCTTGTGACTTTAATTATGTATACTACTGCCCCTCCAGACAGATCCCTTTGCCTCCCATTTCCTAATGTCACTGAGGAGCTTTGGGGAGAAGAGAGGGATCTGTAAGATAAGCAAATGTCCATTCTAAGAGTTAGATTGAGATGTCAGCCAGTCACTGGTGGTTATTGCTGCTGTGGACAGGATTAGCTTCAGAAAAAGTGAACAACAGACACAGACGTGAAGACAGCCAGATTCTGATTCTGATTGACACAATCTAAACTATGTGTAGTCATAAGAGCCCTCTGCTCTAATTCTCAATTGTAGGCAAACTGCTTGTAAAATTGTTCCTTCCTTAACCTTCCTTCCTATAGCTTAGCATGGAGCAAATGACCAGATAACATTTTGAGAAGGTCAGTTCAATCCTGGAATAAACCTTTTTATTGGGGCATATGTATTTCCCTTGCAATGTCTACCCTATTACTTGGCAGAGATACTTAATAAATTATTAGTTAACCTTTGGATTAGGTTTTGACTCATGATAGACAAATTTACATACTTGATGGATGAAGAATATCTTGGGTAAGCATCATTTTCTTTTCATAATCTTTCCTTGAAAATCAATCTCCAGTTTTGGGTAGGATGAACGTTGGTGTATGAAATCATTGTAAATTCACTTCAACTTTTCTGGAGTTTGAGGGTATGACTCTCCTGCTGCCAAATAAATAAAGCTTGTTTTGCCATAATTGTTCTGTGTACCGATTCTCAAAACTGTGTTTGCTGGTTCCCGGGGAAATCGTCCTTTACAATTCTGCTCTGAGTTCCTGCTTGCTAAGTCCTTGGAAGATACACTTTATTCGACACCGAGCTACGTCCTGCGTTAGACATACACAGACTTCCCCCAACAAACACATCCTAGTCTGTGTTCCTTCCAAGGCAAGAGCTATCTTTTGGCCAAAGCAAGTTGCTTCATCCTTATTTTTAGACTACTCAGGAAGTCTCAGGTCTGGCTATGTTGGTAATTTCCCCGAGGTATCTCCCACAGAATCCCATTCTCAAGCAAATGTAAGGTCTATAATAAATAAGTAGGAAATGCCTGTGAAATGAATCAAGCATTGCCTTTCTTCATTTGAACCTTTGTAGTGGAAAAAAAGTTCATCAAGAATCAAAATTCAAAAAAAAGAATCAAGATTCAAATACAAAGAAGGAGAAAAAAGTAGTGTGAAGAACTTGAGAAAAAAATCATTTTTAATGCCCTCATGCTGCGTGAGGACTGATTTACATTATGAGACATATTGTAATGGGTAAAAACAAAGCAACTCAATTCAAACGAGATCAGTTGTGCACATAGATTTCTGTAGGGTAAAAGAAAACCCAGAGTACACAAAGTTTAATTATACAATGGAAGCAATAGAACAGATGAATTAGGAAATGGCAGATGGGGAGGAACCTGTAAGAGACATAATTAACACTAGACCTAGAGGGTTCTTACGACCACCACACATACTGAAAGCCCTGGGGTTTTATTTGGGGAAAATATAGAAATATTAACTTTGCATAGGTGAGAAAGAAAAACTGATTTAAAAGATTCTGAGTCAGTTTTCATGCATTTACATTTCAATTTAAAAAATAAGTTAGCCAAAGTAAGCTCCCTTTGATGCAGAAATGAGAACCCAAATTAGCCTGGAAACAAATCATAGCTCTGTTTTCTTTCTTTCTTTCTTTCTTTCTTTCTTTTTTTTTTTTTTTAAGATTTTATTTGTTTATTTGAAAGAGTGTGAGTGAGAGAGAACAGGAGCAAGAGGAGAGGCAAAGGGAGAGGGAGAAGCAGACTCTTCACTGAGCAGAGAGCCCAACGAGGAGCTTGATCCCGGGGCTCCAGGCTCATGACCTGATCCGAAGGCAGAAACCCAACCGACTGAGCCACCCAGATGCCCACATAACTGTTTCTTAATTTTAAAGTGGGAAATTAGACCAAGTATACCTTAAGGCCCCTTCTGGTATTGACATTCCATCGTTCTTAATTTTTTCTTTTTAAAGAAAAGGTAAATTTAAATCAATAGAAGATAACATACATCCAGAAGGCACTTTAAAAATAGATAGATAGGTATTGCTGGGGCACCTGAGTGACTCAGTCAATTAGGCATCCAGGTCTTGATGTCAGTTCAGGTGTTGATCTCAGGGTCATGAGTGTGGAGCCTACTTAAAAAAAAAAGACAGAAAAAAAAAAAAAAAAAAAAAAAAGACAGTTATCATTAAAGTGAGACATTATTTTTAAACAGAAGGAGCCTTTAGGTTTTAGAGAAGAATAAAAGCACCCATATTTGAAACTGATGCCAGATTATTTTTTTAAAAGATTTTGTTCATTTGATAGAGATAGAGTGCGCACAAGCAGTGGGGAGGAACAGTGGGAGACGCAAACTCTCCACTGAGCACAGGGAGCCCGACCCCAGAGCTCAATTCTAGGACTCTAAGATCATGATCTGGTTGAAAGCAGACGCTTAACCGACTGAATCACCCAGGTGCCCATGCAAAGTTTATTTTAGTTAAGTTAGTTGGAAAGGGTTTATTTTAAAAGGTAACATCACATAGTTTAAATGAGAGTTTGAGGTCCTAAATTTTCAAAAGTGGTTTTATCCAGTCCCTTTTATTTTGTCCCAAGTCCTTGGCGGTATGTACAGAGACAGGCCAGAATAACTGAGCCCAGCAGCAGAACCAGAGAGACAAATGTCAGGCTCAGAACTGTAGGGATGCCTAGGAAATGAGCAGCTTTGTCTATGCATCTTTCTTCTTTTTCTTTGCAACCTCAAGTGCTGTGCTACTAAACACCCTGCATATATGTGCTATCAATCAACCCCACCCATACAGCCTAGATCTTACCATGCTCAGTTACAAGCAAAAGCCCTACAGCTTTGTGCAAGCAGCTATTTATCAATCATTGATCCATTTAAGCTGCTCTGGGCCCTGTTTTGTTCAATATATTTGTGAACTGAATAAAGCTATAAAGCATGTAATTAATTCTACAAATCATCCCCAATCGAGTGGCTACTACTTGAGTTATGGAGACACACATAACATATTTTGAGGACTTTGATCATTAAGAAATGATTTGTATAGCAACAATGAATTTACTGGCAACAAGTACAAGTCACACTGTTAACACAGAAGAAACAGCACGACCTCGAAATAGCTGTGGGAGAGAGGTGGGAAACTGGGAGATCAAAATAGACTAAAAAAAAAATAGACTCGAAGCTAAGTAGAACCCCAAAGTGCAGTCGCAGAGAGGAGAAAGAAGCAACATGGCATTGGGATGTATTAAGATTAATGTTGGGGGCACCTGGGTGGCTCAGTGGTTGAGTATCTGCCTTTGGCTGGGGAAGTGATCCTGGGGTCCTGGGATCGAGTCCTGCAATGGGCTCCCCACAGGGAGCCTGCTTCTCTATGTCTCTGCTTCTCTCTGTATGTCTCCCATAAATAAATAAAATCTTAAAAAAAAAAAAAGATTGTTGGATGGATGGATGAGAAATCCTTGCACTAAAATATGTAGTCATACACTGAATAAGTTATCATACCCAGGATTTGGTTTCCATACTTTTAAAAGTGTGTGGAGAACTGGAGAGGAACCCAAGATGAATCATAAGAAAGTCTTTAAAAAAAAATTATCCTTTGAGGAAAAGCTACACAAACCACTTGAGTTGACACACTGAAGAGTAACTACAGGGGTATCCTCAAAACGTAGAAAGGTATGGGGAAGTTATTTCCACCTTGTTTTCTTCCCAGGTGTTTAGATTTGTAGAGCTCTGTGCCTGGTAGCATCAGCACAAGGGTGATAACCAACAGGTGATACTGGCTGCTGGGCAGGTGGTCTCACTTTTAACTTCTCCGTAGTTCCAGGACGAGAGTCTTAAGCTTCTGTTCTCTGTAGCTGAGTGCCTTCTGTCTTAGTCATCCTTCTTAGGGCCTGAGGTTCAGGCATGGCCTGAGGCTTTGAGTGCTGGGGTCTCAAGGTGTGATCTTTGCAGTCAAGGACTTGGATGTTGTGTGGAGTCAAAGAAGTTTCCTGTCTTGTAGGAAGATTCTTAGGGGACTCTGCCCCTCTGGAGGAGAAGAATCACAGCCTCCACACTCTCCAGTCCTATGTAAACCTCATGTGTTTGCATTTGGTTTTTATTTATGATGTGCTGTTGTTTTTTTCACCCACATCTGGATGCCACTCTTCCTGCCCATGGAAGCAATTCTTCCTGCTTTCTTGCTGTCCTCATCACCTAAACCAATCTCCAGGGCCCTTATGACTGAGGAAGTCCTTAGGGTGAGCACATTTTAGTGCTGCCTCTTTGGTTCGCATTAAAGCCTGCCTTTGCGATCTGATGTTCCTCTTGAATCCTCTTCCCTAACTTCTTTAAACTATGGTTTTCTTTCAGCTCATCAAGGTGGCTTTGGAGAAAAGTCTGGCAACTGTGGAGACTCAGAACGTATGTCTCCCCCCTCCTTCCTCAGCAGGAGGGGACAATAACAGGGGTCTTCAGGAGGAGATGCTCCACCTGAGGGCTGAGATCCACCAGCACTTAGAGGAGAAGAGGAGAGCTGAGGGGGAACTGAAGGAGCTAAAGGCTCAAATTGAGGAAGCAGGATTCTCCTCTGTGGCCCACATCAGGTAGGACACTGCCCAGAGAAGGGGAGCCTGCCCATTGAGAGGCCACCATAGCCAAGGAGTTCACCTTGCTGCAACCAAGGCATTTGTGCTACTATAGGGCTTCTTGGTTCATATCCCAAGCTCCATGCCTTAATGGAACTCTTTAGAGAAAACTCAGTAATATTGGATAATGGTGATTGTTAATAATTACCATTTAAATTATTTAAATCTGGTCTTAATTCAATATAATAATGCCCATTATTAGCTATGCAGTCACAAGTGCAGACATCCCAGTTGTATGACAGGTGTTGCCCTTTGAATTGACTGGAAGATATGAGAAATGATGCTTTGCTGCTGCATGCAGAACCAGAATAGTTGTTGAAGGAGGAGGATTTTTACAGGGACCCCTTCATCTCCACTCAGCTCTCTCTCAGCTGCATGAATCCCTAAATCATGGAGTAGCAACTTTAATAATCTCTGCTGTTTTGTTAACTTTACGAAAGTGGCATATAGCTGATTCATTGGCTAGATTGGCCACTCTGTTTTTAATGGCATTTTTTCAAAAGATGTTTGGGGAACATGCTAATAATGTAGGGCTAATCCATTCATCCTTGCCTATTACATGCCACCTAAGCAACCTTGAGTCATAGAATAATATTAACACTAAAGAGGACCTTGGCATCTAGCCTATCCCTTATTTCATGGCCAAGAAAACTCCAGTGTAAAAAGTTCTAGCAACTTGCTCAAAGTTGCATATTAGTCCATGGCTAGACCCCTGCCTCCCAATTTTTAATATGTAAGCCTTTTCTTCTTTGGCTATATACTTTGCCAAACAATTTTGGAAATATTCTTGTGATCATCCTTCATGCTTGTTCTTTTACTCTGAATACTCATGATTTTTTTTTCTTTTTTTTTTTAAGAGAGAGCACAAGGCAGGGAGGGGCAGAGGGAGAGGAAGATAGAGAATACTAAGTAGTTTCATGCCTGCCGAGGAGTCTGACGGGCTCAGTCTCACAATTTTGAGGTCATAACTTGAGCTAAAATCAAGAGTCAGATGCCTAACTGACAGAGCCAGCCAGGCACCCCATAGTATTTCCTTCTACTGAAGTGAAATTCTACTTAAGTGAAAGAATAAGTTTTTATTTTTTAGTAAGCTCTATATAGGCCCAATGTGGGGCTTGAACCCACAACCTCGAGATCAAGTCACATTCTCTACTGACCTAGTCAACCAGGTACCCCAAGCATAAATTTTACTTAACCTTTTTTATGTGTAAACTTGGTTAAACTCTTGGATAAGAACAGTACATCTCTTTTGATCCTACAGCTGAATATAAAATCAAACCAAATGTAGATACCTTCATAGTTTATTTTCTTTTTTCCCCAGAATTACTAACCTGAAACTCTGATTCACCTTTCCACCCAACCTTAAGAATCACAGATACTGTAGAAGACAGAATCTGTCTAATGTTTCCATTAGCAATAATCATGCCTCAGGTAAACTTCATTGCCTATGATACAGCCACTGTGAAAAGCTAAGATCTATCTAAGGAAAGCCCTTCTTTTGAGAAGACTTTGTTGAGCTTTGTTCTCTTCGGTTTATATCATGAAAACAGTTTTTCCCCAAAAAATGAAGCTATAATATAATACCAGATATTTTTTCCATACTACACATGTGTTGCCTTCTCTCCATCTCACATCTCAGTTTTGGCAAAATACCTGTCCCCCTTCTTCATCGAGGAAACTCTCCTGGATAGTCAGTCTATCTGATTCCCATGTCCTAAAGTATTTTCTTTTTTTCTTCTTAATTCCCACTAGACAAGTATTGCTCATGTTTTGAAGACTTCAGGATTCTAAGAAACCCTATCTAGGGGGATAGGCGACTGCTAATCCTTCCAGGTGTGAATGACTTGTGTCTTTGGCTCCTTTAGGCAGCACTTCTCAATTTAGCATGCTTAAGAATCACCTGCAGAACTTAAGTAACATCTAGATCCATGAGCCTTAGCCTTAGCTCTAAAGTTTGGTTTTTTTAAACAAGGACCTCATAGGATTCTGATATTAGTACTTTTCAGGTCTGCAGCTGGTACAGCAGAATAAAATGACTCCTCTGTGGCAGACCCTGAGCTAACCAGACCACATATGCAATTTCATTTAAGAGTCCAGTAACTTCACTGGGTCCAAGTTATCCTTATTTTTCATAAAAGAAGACTGAAGCTCAAAGAGGTTAAGCAAACTGCCTATTTAAATGAATTGGCTTGTTAAGGCCATGTTTTTTATGGCTTCCATCCAACCCTGGTGAAGGATTTGGTGGGAAGAAAAGATAAGGTCTAGAATGTCTTGATGAAAATGAGTTGTTTATCCATTTTATTTCTTCTACAAATAGAAATGTTTTATGTGTCAGGCACTGTGAAGGCTCTGGGGATACAGAGTTAACAGAACAGAAAGAGTCCTGACCTCATGAAGATGATCTATCACAAGAGCCAGGCATTAAACAAAATAATTACAGAAGTACATTTGATTGTAGTTCTGATTAGTATTATTTATTTCCCAGGTCCTAATTTCTCATTCAGTGGTTGAAAACTGACTGATGATAATTAATAGAATTCTAGAATCCATAATAATAAATTTGTCGCAAGCAACGGGGTCTTTATTTTTTTTTTTCTTAACAGCATAAGTACCATTGTTAATTCCAGAGGCCGCTGAAAATTAGAACCTTAGGTTGAGAGGCACCTGGGTGGCTCAGTCAGTTAAAGCATCTGCCTTTGGCTCAGGTGGTGATCCTAGGGTCCTGGGCTCGAGATCAGCATCAGGCTCCCTGCTCAGTGAGGAGTCTGCTTCTCCCTCTCCCTCTGCCCCCTACTCATGTTCTCTCTATCTCAAATAAATGGAATCTTGAGAGAGAGAGGGAGAGAGAGAGAGGCTAAATAACATGGGTAAAGACAACTAGACCAGGTGTGTTGAGTCCAAGATTTTTAGCAATTGTGTCGCCACCAAGTACGTGTGGTAGTGCTGGCAAGTCTCTCTTTTCCTGAGTTTTGGTTTCCTTGTCTACAAAATAAGGGCACCTTTGTAGCTCTCTGACGTTACTTCATGCTTTGGGGTGTCTCTGAAGTCTTTGCTGGACCCAGACCAGAGCCAGCCGCTCACGGTGTGTGTTTCCTGTAGGAACACCATGCTGAGCCTTTGCCTTGAGAATGCAGAGCTGAAAGAGCAGATGGGAGAAGCAATGTCTGATGGATGGGAGATCGAGGAAGACAAGGAGAAGGGCGAGGTGACAGTGGAAACTGTGGCAGCCAAAGGAGGTCTGAATGAAAATAGCCTTCAGACTGAGTTCAGAAAGCTCCAGGGAAAACTGAAGCATGCCCACAACATTATCAACCTCCTCAAAGAGCAGCTGGTGCTGAGCAGCAAGGATGGGAATAGTAAACTTAGTCCAGAGCTCCTAGTGCGCCTGGACCGGGAGATCGACAGAATGAACACAGAGCTGGTCTGTTCTCCGGAGAAGCCCCAGTGCCAGGAAGAAGAGCATATGACCACAAGGCCCTGCCCCAGACCCCAGAGCCTTGACCTTGGGGCTACCCTCTCAGTGGATGGCCACCAAGTAAGTATGGGATTAGATGGATGAAAGACCTGTGCAGAAGGTCTGTGCTGGAGGTAACAGTTTTTACCTTCAACAGTACTACCCTGTGGGTCAAGAAGGACTCAGGGAAGGGTACCTTTGCACCACAAGCAGTAGTAATAATAGTCTACACGTTCAGCCTTTGAAAAGGCTTTTACAACAATTTCTTATTTACTTGGGTAATTAATCTTTCATAAGTCTTTCTTCAGCGTTTAGTTTTCCAGATAACCACACTAGGCATAGGCAGCAGGCAGTAAGACCTGGTCTCTGTCCTGGAAGTACTCAGTACAGTGGGGAAAGATGACACAAACAGACCATTTCAATAGGATGCAGTCTAGGGATGCCTTGGGGTTAAGGTAGCCCAGACAGGTGGTATGTAATGACATCTCTCCTTATCACTGCCATTTTCATCACAGCTCCTCCCAGCTCTCTGTTCCTGAGCCACAGGAGGGGCTATTGGATCCTCATAAGGAGAGGGGCTTTGCTGAGTATTGAATAAATGCAGAATACAGAGGATTCTGAGGGGACAAGTTGGGGGGACAGGAGTGCAAGGAAAGATGATTAGAGGTTTCTACCCCTTCTCTTTTCAACCACTGAACCAACATTTACTGAGAGCTCCTCAGTGGACTCTACTGGTGCTATGTGCTATAGATAGAGATGAATAAAATATCATCCTAGCTCGGCAGGAGCTTGGTCTGGAAAGCAAGTGACTGCCAAATGTCATGAGTAGTGCTGTAACAAACCCTTGAATCGAGTCCACACGGTTCAGAAGGGGAAGTGGCCATGACTACACGGGGCTGTTACTGCCCTGGTCCCTGTGCTGGCTCTTTTTGCAGCTGGATAACCGGCCCCAGGCCCAAGACCCTGGGCCTCAGTCAGAATTTAGCCTTCCTGGATCCACCAAGCACCTGCGCTCCCAGCTGGCCCAATGCAGACAACGCTATCAGGATCTCCAGGAGAAGCTGCTGATATCGGAAGCCACAGTCTTTGCACAGGCCAACCAACTGGAGAAATACCGAGTCATGCTTAGTAAGTCTTAGAGTTCACCATCACCAACGTGTCAGTCTTCTCCTTGAGAAGCTACATGCTTTGCAGACTTGATTTTTCTTCCCCAGCCTCAAAACAACTATAATCCTGACCAGGGTCCTAGAACTGTGGAAATGGATATTTAATTACACCTGCAGAGAAGAATAAAGAACAAAATAAGTTTGCAGTGAGCATATAGTGAAGAAATGGGCTAACATCTAGGTTTGCTGATTTCTGGTATAGGCAGCAAAATGCCTTATGTCTTTCAACATAGTTTCTCTCCTCCTCTTGGCACCAAATAATATTCCTCAAAAATATATCATCATTGTTGGTTTAGAATCCAGGCTTTCTAATAGAACTTCCTGTGGTGATGGAAATACTTACAGAAGACATGAAATGTGGTTAGTTCAAATCAGGAATTTTATTTACTTTTAATTTAATATGAAGTAGTCACATGTGACTAGTTATCTTAATGAAAAGTAAGGATCTAGATGTTTTAGGACTTGGAATTAGTTCAGCTCCATTCACATATTTACTGAGCCTCTGTGGATAAAGCACTACTAGTTTCACTGGGGCTTCTGGGTTTGGTAATATATAATACCCAAGTTAAAGATGTCTGGTCCCCAGAAAGCCTCAGTTGTTGTAGGTCAGATCATCAGTGGCAAACATAGGCTCATCCTGGTGGAAGGAAGCCCTGCCTGGAGTGGGTGGTCTCCTCTCCCACTTGAGTCTGAAGAAGCATCTATCCCACTCTGGCTCTGACCCCCCTGCCCCCCTGAGGACTAGGGCATGTGCTACTGAGATCTTGGGGGTAGTGGGAAATTCAGATCCTCTGTAACGTCCTCTGTATCTTCCCGAGCAGGTGAATCCTTGGTGAAGCAGGACAGCAAGCAGGTGCAGGTGGACCTCCAGGATCTGGGCTATGAAACCTGTGGCCGAAGTGAGAATGAGGCTGAGCGGGAGGAGAGCACCAGTCCCGGTAAGAACACAAGGGCAGGGCTCACTTGGCCTCCCTGGAGTCAGCTTCACATCTGGGAGCTGTTGGCCAGTTCCACAGCTGATGAGGAGTAGGGCTGAGGGGATATTGTAGACTAATAGGGGAACCAGGACCAGAGAGTGACAAGAAGGTTGGCACAGAACTCTTGCCCAACATAAGGCTGAGTGTGAGTTGGAATGTCACCAATTAGTTTTCAGCATGCTGCTGTTAATTAAAAGAAGAAATAGATTATCATCTGAGACTTACTTTTTAATGAAAAGACCAGTTTTGGGGGGTATGCCAACTGTATGTTAAACTTTTTTTTTCATTATAGAAAGACTTTGACTGTAAGGGCATCCACCAAACCAAAATCGAGAAGAGAAGAAAAACACTCAGTGCAATAGAAGATGACTGTGCCTGACCTTCAGGGCTGTTGGGTGGATAAGAAATACCATATTTGAACACTAGTAAAGCAGTAAAGTTCAGGGCTGAATAAAGTACCACTTTAACGTTTGCTCTAATAGTTCTTATTCCCAGCACCAGAGCTGCCTCCAACTACAGCAGCATGTATAGCTTTATTCAGGAAGCTGTCTTTGTCTTTTCTCAGAGTGTGAGGAGCCTGACAGCCTCAGGGAAACAGTCCTGATGGTGGGGCACCTGGGCTCACTGCTGGCCAGCCCTCCAGGGAAGAAGCCCTTGGAAAGCCATCGGGGGAAGCAGGAGTTCCAGGCATATGGAAAGTCAGAAGACATCTCTGTCCTACATAAGGACATCAGAGATCTGAAGGCCCAGCTGCAGAATGCCAACAAGATCATTCAGAATCTTAAGAGCCGGGTCCGGTCCCTCTCAGTTACAAGTGATTATTCATCTAGTCTGGAGAGACCGAGAAAGCTGAAGGCCATTGGCACCCTCGAGGGATCCTCACCTCACAGTGTCACTGACGAGGATGAGGGGTGGCTGTCTGATGGCACTGGGGCTTTCTGCACCCCAGGGCTTCAGGCTAAAAAGGATCTGGAGAGTCTGATCCAGAGAGTGTCTCAGCTGGAGGCCCAGCTCCCGAAAACTGGAGTGGAAGGGAAGCTAGCAGAGGAGCTGAGATCAGCCTCATGGCCTGGGTAAGTAGGGTACTCTTTGAACCTCCATTTGATTGATGACATCTAAGTTTGTGTTTGAGGTAGGCTAGTCCAGGCAGGTAGAAGAGAGAATCCATCATGGTAATCAGAAGAGCACCTTTATAAATGCTAGGCCTAGATCCGAAGCAGGATCAGCAGGTCTCTGGATTTCCTCTCAGGGATCTACTAGTAAAGTGATAGGATATATATGTAGTAGTAAGACTGGAGCCAGACTGCTGGGTTTGAATCCTAGCCCTGGCACTTTCTAGCTGTACAGCTCACCTATTACATGAGGATAGTAAGAGAACCTATCTCAAAAGGTGATTATTAGATTTAAATGAATTAGTACAAGTACTTAATAATTACCTAACATATATTAAGTTCTCTCTACTACTTGCCATATCTATTATTGTTATTGAAACTTTGTGTTGAAAAACACTGGGTAAACTTCCATCTGGGTATCTTGTTATCTGGGTCCTTGTTATCTGCACTGAGTATCAAACCATCCAAAAGCTTAGAGGCCTCAAACAATAATTTATGTGGATTGACTGGGCTCAGCAGTGTGGCTTATGCTTGGGGGTCTCATAAGGCTGCCATCAGATGGTGGCTCAGGCTGGACATAGCTTCTTCATTCACATGTCTGGTGAGATGGTGCTCCTTGGCCTCTCTTTCTCCCCATAGCTTCTTGTCTTCTAGGGTTTTCTTCCCAGTGTAGACTGCTCATAGTATAGTGGTCTCAGGGTAGTTCCATGTCTACATGGCAGCTGGCTTCCAACAGATAGGAAGTAGAAGTTGCCAGGACAGTTAAGAGCTACTCCTGGACTTGGCACAGTGTCACTTCCATCCTTATCTTGGTCAAAGTGGTCACAGAGCTTGCCCAGATTTAAGGAGTGGAGAATAGCCTCTACCTGATGATGAAAGAAGGGGCAAAGACAAATCACAAAACTCTGTGTGGAATAGGAACTTGTGTAATGGCCATCTTTGCAAAATACAGTCTGCCCTAATATAGATGGTCTTTGAAATAGAAGGCAGGAAAGATCCTATCTAGGCTTAGTGATTTTTCTTTCAAGTTTATGTATTTATTTACTTTAAGTAATCTCTCTACCCAGCATGGGGCTTGAAGTCATGACCCCAAGATCAAGAGATGCGTGCTCTTCTGACTGAGTGAGCCAGGCATCCCAGGATTAAGTGATTCTAATCACTAAATTTATTTTTATTATTGAGTATCTACTCAATAAATACATTTAGTGTTTATTGAGTATCAACTGTGAATCTACTCTCTACTAGTTCTGCAAGGAATGTAAAATTTGGCACCATATTTACCTCCACAGGATAGGATTCACCTGGACATATGACTAACATATATAAAACAGTGTAAGAACAGTGGCACACTAGATTGATGTAGTCATGTGTCAGAGCAAGATTTATTCTTAAATACCTTCTTTGGTTTCTGTGCCAGAATATAGCCTGGGGAGCTCCTTAGAGATGGTCTCACACCCGGGATCGAATCCCACATCGGGCTCCCGGTGCATGGAGCCTGCTTCTCCCTCTGCCTGAGTCTCTGCCTCTCTCTCTCTGTGACTATCATAAATAAATAAATAAATAAAATTAAAAAAAAAAAAAGAGATGGTCTCACAGAAATCTCTCAGGGATGCCTGGGTGGCTCAGTGGTTGAACATCTGACTTTAGCTCAGGGTTTGATCCCAGGGTCCCAGGATTGAGTCCCACATCAGGCTCCCTGCATGGAGCCTGCTTCTCCCTCTGCCTATGTCTCTGCCCCTCTGTCTCTCTCTCTCTCTCTCTCTCATGAATAAATAAAATCTTTAAAAAAAGAAAAAAGAAAAGAAATCTCTACCAAAGGCCGATAATTTAACGTTCACTCATTTTCATTCTTACTTTTTCCTCTTGTCTCCTATATTAGGAAATATGATTCCCTAATTCAGGATCAGGCCCGAGAGCTGTCGTACCTACGCCAGAAGATACGAGAAGGGAGAGGTATCTGTTATCTTCTCACCCAGCATGCAAAAGATACAGTAAAATCTTTTGAGGACCTTCTTAGGAGCAATGACATTGACTACTACCTGGGCCAGAGCTTCCGTGAGCAACTTGCCCAGGGAAGCCAGCTGACAGAGAGACTCACCAGTAAACTCAGCACCAGTAAGTTGGCCACAGTGCTTTGGCACACTCTCAGCCACTCCCACAGCCTCAGGCCCAGGCGGCCACCACACCTACACCACAGCTGGTTAACCCAGGTCCTGCTTCCACTTCATTTCCTGGGACCATTACAGGATTAGGACTGACTAGGACACAGGGTTGGAGAGGTCATGATTGCGACAGCAGAAACCTGAGCACTCGTGGCAAGTGACCTTTAGGGAAGTAGGCTGTGTCCATCCAGTGCTAAGGGAGAGAAAGTGAGAAGAGATTAGAGGACCTCATCATAGTGCAAAAGAGCCTGACAGAATTGCAAGACCCAGGTGGTGGCCTGGATGCTTCCATTAACTTGCCTGGGGCAATGGCTTAGCCTTTCAGCATCTGTTTCTTTGTTTATTGCATGGTGTCATACGTGAATATAATTCCAATATGGATAAAGCACCTTCCCCTTTGGCCATGGTTTGGGCACTGAATGTCATGGTGCAAGGACTAGGAATATTGGCTATTATTGGTTATTATTAATGGAGCTCTTTGCCTAGAAAAAAATTCTTGAGAGTACCTGAGGGGGAGTACAGCACAATCGGTCTTGGGGGCCAGCCATCCCACATGCTGGTGCACAGGTTGGGACAGGGCTGTTTGTCATCTCCTCAGAGCAAGAGTGGGTTCTACATGAATGCTGTGATGCGACACAGAGCATACATCTAAGAGTCAGTCTGTGGCAGGTCTAGAAGCTGGAATGTTCCAGAGAGAGGCTGGGCAAGTGCCTTTTAAACTTCTTTGCATCAAAAAAATAAATAAATAAATAAATAAACTTCTTTGCATCAGTTTAGGGTAGAGGATGTCATGATGCTGATCACCAGGTCAGGAGAGGTGCCTTGTGAGCTCAGGAGAGCCTACAGGTCTCCCCTCTGAGGATACAATCTGCAGCCTCCCAGAGTAATTCTCCTACATGTCCTGGACATACACAGAGGGAGTCACCGTTCTGTACCCACATAGGCTCCTGCATTTATAATGTGGGAAGTGGGACCTGTTTAATTTCTTACCATTTCTTTCTGAATTTGGCTTACAGAGGATCATAAAAGTGAGAAAGATCAAGCTGGACTTGAACCACTGGCCCTCAGGTAATTTGAAATAGGGTCTGGTAAAGGAATCAGGAACAAGACTCAAGGGGTCCAGGGTGACTACAACTTCACAAATCGGGGTGGTGGGGGGTGGGGGCAGAATGCTGCTTATAATGAATTCATGAAACACCTTACTATTGTTTTTAGCCTAATTCTTTACTCTCTTTTGCTATAATTCTTTTGATTTCTATTTGCATATTTATTCTCCAGGCTTGGTAACCTAGAGTCGGTCTGATCCAAAAGTAAACTGACCAGGTTCCAGGGCTTCTAGGCACCCTCAGGTTATCCTCTGCTTTCCTCCTGTGTGTTTAAAGTTGAGGCTGTGCTGCTAAGTCAGCTTACCCCAAGCTGAATTGGCTGCTAGTTTAATAACTGCCCAATTTCCTTGGGGGAATAAAGAATCAAAGAACCACAGTACAATTCCTAAGGGGAAAGGCCTGGGTTTTGCAGATGCCTGGGAGGCTACAGTGTCTCAGGAGCCAGTTTTCAATGAGTCACTGTGTATAATTGTATAATGTGCAGTAAAATATGGGGCCAAAATCCACTGTAGCCACTAATTCAAGCCCCTTTGTCTCAGAAGTGTGCTTTAGACTATGTGGTGCTTCTTAAAATTCCAGTGGTGAAGAATAAAGTGGGGTTTTTTTGGTTAGTATTTCTGATCCATCACAGACATAGACAATCAACCAGATGATTCCACACACCCTGCTTTTGGTTGTCCATGATAATTTCAAACTGCTATATGTTTCTCACCACTTACCTTCAATTACTGTACTTATCTTCTTGGAGACTGGTAACCAAGAATTCTCGGACTCCAGCTCTGCTGGGGCCACACTTAGAACAGTAGTGTCTTAGAGAGTTAGCCCAATCTCCGCCAGTCCCCAGCACATCATGTGGCCAGTGCACTGACTAGCTACTGCTCCCCCTCCCTCTGTACCCCGCCTACTCTCCGCCCCTAATCAGTGATAGGTTATTTTGATCGTTCTTTGCAGGAATGGTTTCCTTGACTTCTGTGGCTTTTCCCATGTGCCTTAGTCAGGACTAGTTGACCTGGTGACCTTGGCTTCACCTGTTGTCCCACTTCACCCCACCAGGCTCAGCAGGGAGCTGCAGGAGAAGGAGAAAGTGATTGAAGTCCTGCAGGCCAAGCTAGATGCTCGGTCTCTCACACCCTCCAGCAGCCATGCATTGTCAGACTCCCACCGCTCTCCCAGCAGCTCGTCCTTCCTGTCTGATGAGCTGGAAGCCTGCTCTGACATGGATGTAGCCAGCGAGTACACACATTATGAAGAGAAGAAGGCTCCACCTGGTCACTCAGGTAGCCTCCACTTTGAGTGGTACCACTTTTCTCTAGGCTGAGGGGAAACTTCCATAACCAGGCCTTATAGATCCATCTTGGTGTGTATCAGGCTGAACATGGCTCTGGGACCAAGCACCAAGCACAAGCCCCTGTGGTTCAGGATCTTTGCTCTGCTGCTGACTCTGCAGGGTGTCACTGGGTCTCCAATGGATGTGCACGCTGGTAGACCCAAGGTGAACCACAGTGAGAAGAGTGAGAAGATCCTGGCCAACTTTTCTTCCCCACTGCCTCATGACCACAGACTACCTGACTGACTTCCTTCTTAAAATGGGACATCTTATCTCTCCTGCAATGATCTTGCTTGCTGCATTTCCTGAACAGTATCCCAAGTTATCTGTCAGGGGTCACAGATGCTGTCTGTCCCACCTGGTATTTTTAGAAGCACCATTTTCATGGTTTCCAGATCTGGGCCTATCACCTCTAAGGTGGCTTGCCCCACTCAAGAAGCTTTCTGAAAGCAAGGAAATGAACACTGTTCACAGTGCTTGTGCTTGATGCTTTTCCAGAAAGCAAGACTCTGCCTTGGTACCCCTGGTTAAATATAAGGCCAGATTCTAGTTCTTTGTCAACCACCAAACATTTTCTTTCATTCATGGGTTTTGTAGATTCCATCCATCATTTGAGTCATTCTGCTGTACTGTCTTCTAAACCATCAGCAACCAGTGTACCTCGGGGGGTTAAGGCCGAACCCAGCAGCAACCCCATCAGCTTGCCAGCTCCCCAGAACCCCCCCCAAGAGGCCAGCCAGGCCCATCCAGGTATGCGACAGCTGACATGGCGGGAGGTTTTTCTCTTCTCCCTCAGCAGCCCGTTTGACTTTTCTTCAGGGATGAATGTCTCCACTGTCAGGAGAGAGTGCAATAAATTATATGCATTAAATCCTAGATGAAATCAAGAGATCATCATAGTTCACCAACTGTGTCTGAGTTTTCTTTGTTTTAAATATTTTAGGAAAATCAGAAATCTATAATAGACTTTGATCTGCATAATAATTTTGACCAGTAATTGGAGAATCATTTTAAAGAAAATATTTTCATTTCTTTTCTCTCATTTTACCCTGGGGAGCAAAGAGGCAAAATATTTCTCCTAGGATTACAGTAGCCAAAGAACAACACAACAAAAGCCACTGCTGCTCACCTGTAAGCATTACCCATTTTATCTGTACTGTAAGCCTCTGTAGCAGCTCAGGATGTTTCAGTGACCTCAGAAAAGATCCTGTTCCTATTATATGATCATTCATGGATTTACCAACAGGTTGGCAGCCCTCGATATGTATGTAGTGAGTATCCTGGAACCAGTTGGGGTAGTTTTTATTTATCTGCCCCAGCCTAGTTGCTGGGGGGTGTGCGGTTCAATCACAGCCCCATACCAATTATGGCAGGAAAAAGGCAAACCTTGTCCTCACCTCCTACCTCCTGCCACAATTGGCTGTCTGCCTTCAGTGTGGTAAGGTGCCCCCAGAGAGCACAGTGCTTTCCTTCTGCTGCCCCCAGCTCTCCTGAGAACAAGTCACTGAAATCTTAAAGAGGGGATGTGTCTGACTCTTTCAGAGCCTGAGCTCAAAGTTTCTGGGCTAGAGTAGGCAGCAGCTGGCCCAGGGAAGTCATGGGAAAAAGCTATATGCCTAGCACTTAGACATATGTATAAATGTTGTGGGATCAAACAGAGCAGAAGGCCGCGGGTTTTAAAATCAGAATGCCTCCCTTCAGGGGATGCCCAGGGATGCCTGGCCTGTGTCTTGGCAACGTGGGTGTCTTTGCAGTGCTACTCTGATAGTGTGTCAGCATCCTGGGGCAAGGGATGTGATTTAAAATGTAAGCACTGTCTTCCACGGGAGGCATTCTCCACAGGTCAGTCTTGGTTTCGGCTCCCTCCATGGGCTACCTGCTACAAAACTGTTTTTAGGAAAAAGGAGACAGATTCAAACATCAGAACATCCCAGGGTCCCTAAAGACCTGTCTTTAGATGGGCTACATCATGGTCATCTGTGAAGATTTTTTAAAATGCACATTTCCAAGCCCTCCTCCCAAAGTTTATGATTACATAGATCATGGCCTGAAGAATCTGCACATATTAAGAATTTTTCCTAAGTGATTTGAACATCCAGACAGGCATGCAAGCTATTGTGTTTGAGTCATTTCACCAAGACCTTTATTTTTCATTTGGTGAATGAATACACTGATTTGAGATTCTGAGGTTTGTTTCCATGAGACTTGAATTACATGCATGAGGAATGTATATTTTCCCACAGTCCTGGCCTGCTCCTGCCTTCCTCAGGGTGAGCCCTCATGCTCTCAGAGGAGTTCTAGGTACAGGGAGTCCTGTCACAGGGGCAAGGACTGATACACACCCAGGGATGTTTGAGAGCACTGAGGCATAACCATCCTGACCAATCTGTTCCTGGGATGGCTGGGATGAGATCTCATAGCTGCCCAGGTGACAGTTATGCAACTTTGCCTTCTATAACCAATTGTTTCCAAGATGAGCCTAGAATATGTATGCCAGATATCCCTGGCAAGGGAGAAGGCAGAGAGGCCAGCTAAGCCAGCCTCTTGGGTAGCAATGCTTGTCCTTTGCCATGTCAGCCAGCACCATGCTGAATGATAGCCACCACCAAAGGAGGCATCTGGACAAGAAATAATTTCATCTTCTCCATCTTTTCCCCGTTCCTTTCTCCCACTTCCTTTCTAATGACATGTCTCCTTTCTTCCCAACTTTGTGTTTCTAGGCCTTCATTTTCCCTCCATATCCACACTGGTTAGCCTTCCCCAGGCACCACTGCCCTCAGCTCCACCCAGCTTCCTGCCTTTCAGCTCCACTGGCCCTCCCCTCCTTGGCTGCTGTGAGACACCTATGGTCTCCTTGGCAGAGGCTCAGCAGGAGCTGCAGATGCTGCAGAAACAATTGGGAGAAAGTGAGCACTTCCTGCTGTGTTTGTGTGCTTGGGCATGGCAGCCCTACCCTGTGTGGCTCTGCATGGCTTTGGCTTGATGGCAGAGTTTTTAAAAACAACATAGGGTGTACACAATACTAGTGGATGATTGACAGATGGCTCTGCTTGCTTTTTTTTGGAAATATATTTACTGTTATCTTTCTGATGTGTGTGTCACATCAATTCATCAGGCCCTAGACCTGGTCCTCTCCCACTGCTGACAGTGTGGGGTACCACCAAGTATAGTGAAGCCCTGACACCTTGGTGACATGTTTATTGGCAGGGCATGGAAAAAGCTTTTGTACCTTGCCTGAGAGGCAAAGATGGCCACTTTCAGGGGAATCCTTTCCATGCCTATTATATTCTCCTGCTATGAAAAATGCTTTTTAATCAAGTTCAGATCCTGACATCATTAGGTTGAGGGCAAAAAGGGTAGTAGTGAGGGATTCAGAAGAAGTGGCAAAGCCCCTCTTGCTGTTGTACAAGGTTCATTTCTACCCCTGGACAGGTGACATCTGGGTGGCTAGAACCAGAAGCACAGGCTGTGATATCTGACTGTAAATTCTGCCCTCTGACTCCCAGAGATAATTGAGCTTATCAGTTATAGACTATGTGCAGTCATCTTTTTGGAAAGGCTTTGATATATGTATGGGCTGGATGCCTCATCATAAAAATTTTGTGGGTGATCAACTATAGCTTAAAAAAAAATAAGAAAAACCGTCACGTGAAGAATTTACTCCTAATAATGCTTTTAAAAATCTAGAAATAAGTTTGATGTTACCTTAAAATCACATTCTGTGACTTTAAAAAAGAGTCACATGATCCAGAGATTGATGCTAAGGGTCACCATGCACAGTGTCCAATGACCTAGAACCACAGCCAAGAATTTATATACCTGAAGCCCCAGTTGTCATTTACCCCAGTTTATTTGTTTTGTCATCTCTGAAAAATGAATACGCTGTCTAGCCTACTCTGTTCCAGTTTGATTCCCAAAACCAATTAAATAAGACCATTTTTAGAAGAGTTTTACATCTTCCTTTTTGCAGGCAGTGAAGTCTTAAAGACTGCCTCCTAAAAACAAAAATAAATAAAATAAAATAAAATAATAAAATAAAATAAAATAAAATAAAATAAAATAAAATAAAATAAAATAAAAGACTGCCTCCTGCTTATCACAGCTTTACACAGATGAGGCAATCTAGGCTTACCCAGCAACAGGAACCTGGTCTTACCTGAGCCTCACACCACTTGAGTGATAGGTGGAGCCAGAGCAGGGAACTAAGGCTTGGGAAAGTAGAGCTACTTGTTTAAGGTTACTAGTAAGTGGGAGAGATGGGCTTGAATCAGGTCTTCTGCTTCCAGTTTCCTGTTTTCCATTTTACCTTTTCTGTCTAGGATGGTTTTGTTACCATCCTGCTCAGAGCATATGGCTGAGCTAAGCTCAACAAATTCTAGAAGCCCCTTTGAACAATCTTCTCTCTTTCTCTTTAGAGATCAGTAGAAGATTTTGATGTCTATGACCTAAAACTTGTTCCTTTAGTGGTTCTGGAATCAATTGATGGATAACAAATTTCTCCTGTATCAAAATGGCAAGAGTGTCCTCTAGCTTATTTTTCTTTTCCTTTACCTTTCCATATCTGTCAGTTTGTCCAAAAGGAAAGATAGAAGCTAACATTTGTGCAAAATGGTCTGTGGATATTTGTTAAAGTCCTGTCTAATCTAAGCCATTGAACAGAGTTTGGATGGTCCCAGCTTTGGTGAGCAAGATTATAGCCCTGTCTTGTCCATTCTGAAGCAAAGCCCTCTCTGAGGGACTACCAGTGTTCCTTGTTTGCTTTGAACAGGCTTCCACATGGAAAGTGGTGCATGGCGGTTTCTCAGGTCACCTTGGGGCAGAAATCTCCTTGTGCTAGAGTTTGTCTGGTGTCTTTGCATGGTTTAGGGCATGTGCTCTGTATTGTGTGGCTAGGGCAAACTGGAACATGAAAATACTGATCACTGTTACTGATAGACTTGGAACTTTCTAAGACCTTGGTTAAAAAGTAAGCTGTTGACAATCCCTGATTTTCCCCCCTTTGCCTTATGTTGAGCTAGGGTGGAAGGGAGTGTGAAAGAGGTAGGAAATCGTCGTATCTTTACTGAATCCTAAATTTAGATGCTGAAGGGCACCTGGGTGGCTCAGTCAGTTAAGCATTTTATCCTTGATCTCAGCTCAGGTCTTTATTTTAGGGTTGTGAGTTAAAGCCCTGCATTGGGCGTAGAGCCTACTTAAAAAAAAAAAAAATTAGATGTTAACATTTTTCATCCCCCTTTTTAATTCCCAGGGATGCTAATAAACACCTAGTATTTTCCAAATTGGGGAAGGAGAGACCCCTGGCAGTACTTCTCAAACTTTGCTGTCTATTAAAATCACCTGGGATGATTTTAAAACATCCAGTACCCAAGTTGTACCCTCACACCAGTTAAGGCAAAATCTCTGGGAGGTCCAGGCATCAGTATTTATTTGTTTACATTTTCCAAGGTGACTCTAATATGCAGCCAAATTTGAGAACCAGTTATAAATGGAGATAAAAATTGACAAGTGCCAGTTGCATTATCCCTTCAGAGGAGTTTGGCTTGGTTGGCGGGGATGATGACCTCTTCCTCTTTGCTTAGGTTGAGCTACCTGTTTACTCTGCTGCCCATACTGATAACCCCTGAAAGAAAGCATCTTCTGAATATGAATATCCTAAACTAAGCCCTGTCCACCTGTCTCTTCTGCAGGCTGGACTTCTTTTTACATAGAAGCAAAGATGATTTGGCTCAGATGAAGGCCCATGATTTCCTAAGATCTACGGAAGCATCAGCCTATGTTAAATGAAAGGTCCTACATCCCTCCATGGATGCTAGCATTAAGCACATCTGTGAATAGGAATGTGCTGTATCCCCTGACTTTGGGAATGAGTTTTCCTTCTGAAACTTTCCTGGACTCTATCATGAGGAATTATAATAGAAGCCAGGAACGGAGCTACTGGACTTTTCCTTTGTGTACACTGGTGACTTTCAGATACTTTATCCATCCTCTACCTCTTGATGTCTCATGCAAGAAAATACATAGGGTGAAAGTTATGGCCTCTAGGTTATGCTCTTCATCTAACTGGTATTCTGGAATGGACTGGGATCTCCGCCATTGCACGTGTCCTCATTGCTGTCCATTCTCAACAATCCCACACTTCCTTGCTGGTCCTTCCCTTCCAATATTCTCTTCCTCACTCACATTTCTTTCTGCCCAGGTGTCAGCACCGTCCATCCTGCTTCCACAGCTGCATTGCCAAGCAACCATTTAGAAGCCAACTCTTCCCAATATCTCAACCCTGCCCAGCCCCACTCTCCTCCAACTGGCAGCACAGAATTGGGCAGAATCCTGGAGCCTGGCTACCTGGGTAGCGGCAGCCAGTGGGATGTGATGAGGCCTCAGAAGGGGAGTGTATCAGGCGACTTATCCTCAGGATCCTCTGTGTGTCAGCTTAACTCCAAACCCACAGGTAAAACATGAAGCTGAGAGGGTCGGCCTGTGAGATGAAATCTCACTTAAAGTCTACCCCTCTGCTACATGGGCAGGGGCATTTTTCATTTCTCTAGTCCCTGACTCACCAAGTAGGGGTAAAATGAAAGGGCCTGATCAGTGCTGGATCTTTCTACATGCCTCCCTGCAGCCTCCCTGCCCAGGGTGTCAGTACTATTTAGAGGCCTGGAAAAGTCAGGGACGTACCTTGTGCTCTCACATTCATGTCATTCACTACACAGAAGAAGTTTATATACATGTCTGTTTACCTTACGCCTTCTCTCTAAGGCTGGAGGAAGGGCTTAATGCCTTGTTAAGAAGTGCTCAGAGGCACCTGGTTGTCTCAGTGGTGGAGTGTCTGCCTTTGGCTCAGGTGGTGGTCCTGGGTCCTCAATGCAGGGAGCCTGCTTCTCCCTCTGCCTATGTCTCTCTCTCTGTCTCTCATGAATGAATAAATAAAAAATATCTTTAAAAAAAAGTGTTCAGTCAAGTATCAGTGAGAGGAATGGTATCAGGATAGAGTGAGGTCTTCCCCACTGCACTCAGGTGAGAAAGTCATACTCAGGAGGTCACCACACCTTTTCAGATACTTCAGTTATTTTTCTAAACCACATGGAACTTCCTTATATTCCCCACTTATACTGGTCACTCTACACTTACACTTAAAACTCCCTCATGCTTTGGGGCACCCAGCTGTCTCAGTGGATGAAGTGTCTGCCTTTGGCTCAGGTCATGATCTCAGGAATCCGGAGATTAAGCCCCACATTGGGCTCCCTGCTCAGCAGGGAGTCTACTTCTCCCTCTGCCTTTCCTCCACTGCTCATGCTCGCTCGCTCTCTCAAATTAAAAAATAAACAAATCTTTAAAACTCCCTCAGATTTTCTGTGTGTAGGAGAAGCCCTGTGGGAGGCATGCTTAGTGCCAGGCTGTCCTGGGTTAGAAAACCAGTTTACTCTTTAAGCAAAGTCACTGAGTTCCTGAGTGCCCATGTGAGAAAAGGCGGTTGGTGGAAAGATGCAGAAATGCTTAGGAATCCTGCTGAGGGGCCACTGGCCAGGCCCCGCCAGTGACCAGGATTCTCCATCTCCCACCTCTTTCCTCTCCTGGTGGGATGGCTGCAGGGGCTGACCTGCTAGAAGAACATCTTGGTGAAATCCGGAACCTGCGCCAGCGCCTAGAGGAGTCCATCTGCATCAATGATCGCCTGCGGGAACAGCTGGAACACCGGCTCAGCTGCACAGCACGTGGCAATGGTAGGAGAGGCCCAGAACCACCCATGTCTGGGCATGATTGGGGGACTTCTGAAGGGAGGGCTGAGCTTCACGCTTTTCAAAGCGTCATGTTAGGCTTTACTCTACTTGCTCCTTCCAAACTGTCCAGCAAGTCAGGTGGGGCAGATATTCTTATCCTCGCTTTGTAGATAGACTGGAGCTAAGAGGGAACTTTCCTCATGGCAGAACTAACAAGGTATGTCCACAGAGTGTCTGACTTCTCATCCCGTCCTTAATCTGCTCATGCAACTGCCTGCTGACCTCTCTGTGCCTTGTCATGGGATTGGCAAATGGTAGAGCCAGGCCAGCCAGGGCCCTCCCCCAGCCACTTACTGAGGTGGCCTTTCTCCTCACAGTCTCTTCTCAAGCTGCTGTCACTTGGAGGTCATTCCTTCTATACAACCTGGTCCGGCCCACAGCAGAGCAGCAACTATTGCGGGGCAGGAGCCCCAGGTGCAGCTAGGGCATGTTGTAGTGCCCGCACAGAACCCACTGGAGGAGGCACACAGAAACCAGGCATTCAGCCCACTGGGGTTTGGGTCCAGGCCTCAAGTACCCAAGCATTTCTGCTAGGTTGAAATAGTATTTCTGGAGGTACAAGATGGGTAACTTCTGAAAGCATCTGTTACCCAAATGTGTAACTTGTCTGTTTGTACTTTCTGGGACAGGATCCACCTCTAATTTCTACAGTCCTGGCCTGGAACCCACACCTCAGCTCTACAATGAGAACAGAGTCCTTAAGGAAGAAAACCGGAGCCTTCAGGCTCAGCTGAGTCATGTTTCTAGAGGTGGGTGGTAAAAGCCAGAAGAAACTGTGCTCATTCCTGTTCCCCGTCCTCCTGATCATACCAGTCACCACTTGGAGAAGCCCCAAGAGGATGATGGAATCAACACCTAATCTGCTAACCCAAAATCTCCGGGCTATTCTCAGTCTAGAAGGGACTTCTCTCTGAGAGGTTAGGGCCCTCACATTCTGAGGCTCCAGGAACAAATAGCTCTAGGAAATCCACCACCTTCATGCAACCCTAGATATTCAGATATTCAGTCATTAGTTATGAAACTGGATACTGGTTAAGTGTCTGCTCTACCTGTCCAGAATTTACTACAGCTTCCAGTGTCTCTCCCGGCACTGATCTTTCATCCCTGTCTCCTCACTACCTCTTCTCACATGCTCCTTCCAGGCTCCTCTCTGCTCAGAACTCTCAGGACTCTGAATTTGGAGGTGTCAGCAGAATGTCCTCCAGAACTTTCCCAACACTCTCCGATGGGAATCCAAAGGGGAGAGGACATCATTTCTCTGTGACCTGTGGGGTAGCTGAGCTTAGTGTCAATTGACTTGGTCAAATCAATATATTCTCAACAACAAATTATATTTATCTTCAAATGTTTATTAAAAAGCCATGAAAGACTAATAGTTTCCTAAAGCATTAAGCTCAGAATGAAAGAATGCTTGTGGAATGGGAAGAGACATCAAGTGTCTATTTTGAAATTTGCCTCTTCAGAGCAGGAAGGTGTGAGGGGAAAAGTCACTGATGGGGAAGTAACATGACTTCAAAGATAAGAGAGAAGGCACAGCTGTGAAACCACCATTGCATGCCAGGACAGGCTAGCACAGACCTCACTGGGGAGAAAATACCCAGATGTAAACAAGCATAGTCGGCCAGGTCCCGGGACTCCCCCTGCCCCTACCCCCCGAAGGACTGACAGCACCTGCAGTTTGATTCTCAGAGTCCCTGTCAATGTCTCTGAGAAACCATGGAGATCATTTAGATGCCACAGGGCCAGAAAAGAACAGACTTCCCTGTTGTCAAATTGACAAATGTAAAATATTCTAAAAACCCGTAGATGAGACATCTTGATGTTGATCTTTGGCAAAATTCAAGAACAGGTTATATCACAGAGGGTGCATGAGCTTAGAAAATAGCGAGCGTTAGAAACCAGAGTGTTTTCTCTCAAAGCAGGGTAGACCTTATTAAATCAGAGGATCAGAGGCAGTGCAAAGATGAGGCTGCACCTTCCCCCAGGTGTGTGGATGTAGTCAGCTGATGCCTTCTGCCTCCCGCAGCAGCTGCGGCAAGCGCTGGTTTCCCTGTTGCCTGTGTCAGGATGGAGGAGCTTGGGCTAGTCCTGATCACCTCTGGCCCCACACTGTAAATACACCTTTGTTCTGCTCACCAGAGCGCTCCCAGGAGACAGAATGCCTGAGGGAGGCTCTACTGTCCTCTCAATCCCGCCTTCAAGAGCTGGAAATGGAGCTAGAGCACCAAAAGGAGGAACGGCAGCAGCTTTTGGAAGACTTGAAGGAGAAGCAGCAGGAGATCTTGCACTTCCAGGAGGAGCGCCTGTCCCTCCAGGAGAAAGACTCTAGGTAAGATGGAGCCCAGCGAGAAGGAAGGTAGCCCTGTTTTCAGATTTAGAAGAGCGGAGAATGGCAAGACTGGTATTGGTGCCTTTCAGGACCCTCAGTTTCCCACCTGCTATTCCTGAATTATGGATGACTTTGAGGAGAGAGAAGGACTTCTCTGGGGATGCCTTTTTCACTCCAAAGTTGGGAGAGTAAGACCCTATTTTAGAAGGTTTCAGCATATCCCGGGCACCTGGGTGGCTCGGTCGATTAAGCACCTGGCTCTCGATTTTGGCTCCAGTCATGATCTCGGAGTCCTGAGAATGAGCCCTGTGTTGGGCTCAGTGCTCAGCTCAGAGTTTGCTTGGAATTCCCTCTTCCTTTCCCTCCTCCTCTGCCCCTCCTACTGCTTGCAGCACTTCATGCTCTCACTCTCTCAAATAAATAAATAAATCTTTAAAAAAAATTTTCAGCATATCAATTCTAGAGAAAAAATGTACTCATCCTTCCAGTTGGTTTAAGGATATTAGTCTTAGCATAATGTAGGAAGCATCCACACTAGCCGTCATACGCATCCTGGGCATAAACCCTGTGACTTCCTGTCACGGTGAGAAGAGCACCACAGGCACAGCAAGAATATGGAGCTTGTGTGTCTGCTCCCAGTGAATGTAGCTAATGGCATGACTTCAAGCAAAGTTACTGCAACCTCTCAGAGCCTCTGCTTCCACATCTGTAAAATAAAAGTAATGGTCTTCATGACCCCGGGGCTGATGTCTAGGGCAAAAACACTGTGGTGCAGAGGCTGGCTGGATGGCTGGTTGCCCTTGGAGTGGCCAGCGGCCCTGGCAGTTCAGCAGGCCCTTGCCTCTTCCCTGCAGGCTGCAGCGTAAGCTGGCCCTACTGCAGCAACAGTGTGAAGAGAAACAGCAGCTCTTCCAGTCCCTCCAGTCAGAGCTACAGATCTATGAGGCGCTTTATGGCAGTTCCAAGAAGGGTCTGAAAGGTAAGTGTTTCCCCTGCCCTGTGAGCTCACTGCCCCTTGCTTGGGATCCCCATGAGGTCCTTACCCTGGGAGTTGTAGAGCTCTGGAAAGCTACAGAGTACTGCCTAGAAAATCCCAGCCAGGTCTGGGCTTCCCAATAAGAAGAGAAGGAGTCTCTTATGCCCAAAGCCCAGAGGTTGCTGACATGAGCAAGGTCCAACTGAGAAATCTTTATAAGTAGGCCAGAAGAGTCCAACTCTATCTACCTAGATGGCCAGAGAAATGATCAAAGCCCAGATTATACAGTGATTTTTTTTTAATTAAAAAAACTGTCCTGATGACACCATCATGTGAGAAAGTCTTTAATATTGTGAGTAATACATATTGACCATCCATGCAACCAGGATAACAGGCAACCTGCTCCCACCCTGACCCATTCCCCACGGAGAAAATGAAAGGATCCAAAACAATATTTACAGAAATACTTCTAATAGAATCTAAATTTCAAGCCTGGATTTAAATTTTAAACTGTTTTATTGAGGACTTTTGCCACATGCTAAAATACTGATCTAACATTTGAGAATCACCTTCTTTTTCCCCATTGTTCTTCAAATGGGGGAAGGTATTCTAAACATCAAGT
Source organism: Canis lupus baileyi (assembly GCF_048164855.1). NCBI lineage: Eukaryota > Metazoa > Chordata > Mammalia > Carnivora > Canidae > Canis > Canis lupus. The sequence continues at coordinate 7,639,846 of NC_132849.1, read as the reverse complement.
TAATGACTCCAACCAGGCTGGAACAGAGGACTGACATCAATATGATGAAATTTAGAAAAGATTAAAAAAAAAAAAACAAAACACCTGAGCTTGATTAAAAATATCAGTGGTAGAAGTACAGGATGATGAGGCCTGACTCTTTAGCCATCTGTGGGCTTGAGGTTGAGGAGTTAGAAACTCGCTGCAACAAGGAACTTGTAGGTCAAGGTTTGCTACAAAAGCCAACCCAAACTGAGACCACGGTAGGGTAAGAGTGGTGTCCATATGGAAAGACTATGTCGGAAATATGGAAATATTGTTAGATTTTGGGGCGCCATCTTGTAAAAGGGACATTGACAAACCAGGGAACAGAGTGATGACAGGGGTCACCATGCTGAGGGACCTGAAATCTCAAACTGATTGAAGAAACTAATTTTTGGCCTGGAAAAGATCACAAGGAGATAAGAACTGGCTTTAAATATTTGAAGAACTAAAAATAAATAAATAAATAAATAAATAAATAAATAAATAAATAAATAAATAAATATTTGAAGAACTATCAGGTGAAAAAGAGATGATGTGTTTGGTGTCCCTTCAGATGGCTGAACACCAGTCAAAGGCTGAGTGAAGGACAGTGGAATTTTGACTTACTTAATTATGCCTTCCTTATCACTAGAGCCTTCAAGTGATGAAATTGCTAGTTTGTGAAGGAATAAGCTTCCAATCCAAGCTCCCTTTGAATAGAAAGGGATGACTTGTCAGGAATCCCATAAAAGCATCTCTTGCTTTGGATGGGATGTTGGCTCTCGAAGCCTTTCAGTTCTAATTTTTTTTTCATTCTATGTTTAAAAATTCTTTAAGCAATATAGAATTTTCAATATCCAGCCAAATTTGAATTTTCATAAAACCTGATTGGATTTCCTAATGGGCTGATGAGAAGGTGAACCAGAACTTGAAGAAGTGTCAGGGACACTGCAGGCTGAGCAATAGCTAGTGTGCACTCATGGGAGCGTTGGATCAGGGAGTGTGAGGAGTCAGGTCAGTTGATGGAACAGATGATGCCAATATATAGAGGACCTACAAGGTACAGTGACAGTTTACATTCTACGTAGCAGGCCATGGAAAGTGCATATGTTTTTCCAAGCAAAACAGGTACTTGACAGGAACAGAACTCTCCAACGATAGGACTGGTGGGACATGCTGAAGTTGGGAGACATTCCAATCAGGGAAGCTCACTGTATGGGTGCAATGATTGGGCATTTATTTATGTATGTCAGGAGAGGCTGATCTAAGGTGCTGTTGGGAAGATACAAAGGAATGGATAGAATGGCAATTTTTTAAAGAAAAACAAGCAAAACTGTGAGAATTTGGATGTAGGAAAGAAAGACAGGAAGGAGCTTCATGGAACTTCGGGGTTGATATCTAGAAAATACTTCATCCTGACTACATGCCTTTCATGCCTTGCTCCATTCTTACAGGTATTTAAGGAGTCATTTCTTTTTTTCATTTTTTTTTAAATTTTTTTATTTATTTATGATAGTCACAGAGAGAGAGAGAGAGAGAGGCAGAGACATAGGCAGAGGGAGAAGCAGGCTCCATGCACCGGGAGCCCGACGTGGGATTCAATCCCGGGTCTCCAGGATCGCACCCTGGGCCAAAGGCAGGTGCTAAACCGCTGCGCCACCCAGGGATCCCTAAGGAGTCATTTCAAAGCTACTACCACCAAGCCTCCATAATCCTTAATTTTATAATCCCATGAGAACTGTGAATTCTGTGAAATCTCTTTCATATATTCATTTGGTCACAAAACCTATCTGAACTGACCAAAGGGGTATTCACAGCCATTACTTATCCCACTCAGTGACACTGTTCATCTGGCTCATCACAGAAATGTGAATGTGTTCGACCAAAGGCCTGTGGCCCAGATGCAACCAGATGCATGTGCTATTTATGATAGATGGTATATAGGTCCTATTGCCTTTCTAAGCAACAAAACAAATTCTACTCATTGCAATATATTTGGCTTCAAGCTTTCAGGTAAGAGAGGTGGTCTTGTAGAATATTTCTCAGCTGTCTTCATCCCCAGTATGAAGAAACAGACTGTGTTTGGCAAATGAAGGCACCCTCCCCGTCCCCTCCAAAAAAAAGCAAAACCATGGAGAAGTGGAACCATCCAGTGAGCTGGCACTTCTGGCCTCCAGTGAAGACTCCCATTTCTACGTACTGCCAAAGGCCTGGCACTCTCCTCTTCTTCTCTTCCATGACTCCTGAGCATGGTGGCATCAACTCTCCTTCTCCCTCATCCCCTGCCCTTCTCTAGTCCAGTGGTGACCCCCGATCTTAGAAGACCCTGCTCTCGGGATCCCTGGGTGGCGCAGCGGTTTGGCGCCTGCCTTTGGCTCAGGGCGCGATCCTGGAGACCCGGGATCGAATCCCACGTCCGGCTCCCGGTGCATGGAGCCTGCTTCTCCCTCTGCCTGTGTCTCTGCCTCTCTCTCTCTCTGTGACTATCATAAATAAATAAAAAAATTAAAAAAAAAAAAAAGAAGACCCTGCTCTCTGGCCTGTAGGTCTAGGGTTCCTGTGGAAGCAGAATAATACTAGGCTTGACCTCTGATCCAAGGCTCTCTGGCTGCATGTGGGTCACATGAGCCTCAAGAAAATTCCAATGTGTGGTATCTCAACTCAATGTGAGCCAGGAAAAGTGGTAGCTGCATCCCAGTTGTGTGGCCTGGGTCCCTGAGAGGACAGTGGGGTCCTGAGCAGAGAGGGATATCACAGAGGAGTGTTTTAACAGATGCTTGTGATGTAGTTCTGGAATACAGGTGAGGTTGGGTGAGGTGAGGTCTGGAGCTGACAGCCAAGAAAGAATTCTTGAGATGTCTTTGGTGCAAAATGTCTTTGGTTTTATTAAAGCTGGGGACAGGACCCCTCTGCAGGAGCAGCTGCCCCAGGGTTGTGAGGGGTTGCTGATTAAATACTTGGGAGTTGAGGGAGATTAGGAAAAGGGAGGTTTCTAGAGGATTTTCATATGTTAAAGAAGACATACTTGGAGGCCATGCAGTTGTCAAGTTGAGGTTGTTTTTCCTTCTAGCAAAGCATTACCATTAAGATTTTTTGGAGCATCATGGAGGAATGTCACACAAATCCCATCCAGGATTATGTGGATTGGAGAAGGGGGTAGTTTACCGGGTGTCAGTTTGTGCTTTTTCCTCAGCTAGACTTCTGCTCCCTCATCATTTGGAAATGCTTGGATCCATGTCACCATACACCTCCTCTCCTTTCAGCTTCCACTTGGGATGCCTATCACCAGGTCCCTTTGAGCAGTGACTTGAGCCACCTGGTGGCAGAGATCCGAGCTTTGCGAGGGCAGCTGGAGCAAAGCATACAGGTGAATAACTGTCTGCGACTGCAGCTGGAGCAGCAGCTGGATGGCGGAAGGAGCAAAACCAGCCTCAGTCCCTCTTCCACCAGCCAGGAGGACCCTGGAGACAAGCAAGGTAGGAAGGACAAGGGGACCTATAGTGAGCAGGGCAGTCACGAGGATGTCACTGGTCAAAGGGACCGACTTACCTCTTCCACACTCCTTGGGGTCAGGGTGAAATGGGAGCTTTGGGAGAAAGCATGGGATTTAGGATCACAGCTGGCTCCAGATTCTGAGTTTGCCACTACAGGTTGCTTGCCTTGGGCAAGGTGTTTGAAGCCCTCAGGTACTTAAGCCTTAGTTTTCTCCTCTTCAAGATGAAGATGATAATCATATAGACGTTGTATGTCATTTGGAGCATGACATGAAATCACTTACAAGTGCCTGACACAAGAATTGCTCAACAGTAACTAGCTGTGTATGTTAACGTATATTCCTTGTATTTGGGAAGTGCTTTAAAATGTACCATTGATGGGGGAACACAGGGCTAGCTGAGGACAAGGCACGAGCCTGGGGCAGCACATTGACAAGTCCTTGAAACAGGCAAAGGGACTTTCCTCTGCGGACTCAACTGCCTCAATGTTCATACTTTCAGCGGTTTAGCGCGCTGCCTTCAGCCCAGGGCGTGATTCTGGAGACTGGGGATAGAGTCCCTCGTCAGGCTCCCTGCATGGAGCCTGCTTCTCCCTCTGCCTGTGTCTGTACCTCTCTCTGTGTCTCTCACAAATAAATAAATAAAATCTTAAAAAAAAAAAAAAACTTTGCTAAGGGCAAAGGGCAATCTTAGCCAAACCCCCAGGAGCCTGTAAGACTACCTTAACATAGAAAAATTCCTTAAAAAAAAAAAAAAGAAAGAAAGAAAGAAAAATTCCTTTAGAAATTTCCTTTATTTTATTTTTTTTTTAAATTTTATTTATTTATGATAGTCACAGAGAGAGAGAGAGAGGCAGAGACACAGGCAGAGGGAGAAGCAGGCCCCATGCACCAGGAGCCTGACAGGGGGATTCGATCCCGGGTCTCCAGGATCTTGCCCTGGGCCAAAGGCAGGCGCTAAACCACTGCACCACCCAGGGATCCCTAGAAATTTCCTTTATCTCTAAACCCCCAAGATACATGTTGGCAATCATCCCCCAAGCACATGGCCCACCCATATACATCTGAAGGGTCTCATGACTCAGGGTTTATTAGACGTTAATAAGTGACCTCTTCCCAACAATAGCTAGCCCCCTCAAGGTCCTGGAGAGCTTGCTTCCAAAATTCCTTAGATAGTAAACTATCCTCAAACCCCTCCCAACTCCCAGGGATATATAATCAGCCATCCCTCACAGGCCTGGGGCAGCAGCTCTTCCTCCCCAAGGGTTCTGTCCTGTGCTTTAATAAAACCACCATTTTGCACCAAAGATGTCTCAAGAATTCTTTCTTGGTCATCAGCTCCGGACCTCATCTATATTCCAAAACTTCATCACCATGAATTTTCAAACAATTTTTCAAACTGTTTCATCCAAGGAAAGGGAGGTTTTACTCTCAGTATTTCACATGGGAAAATTCTGGCATTGAGACCTTAACTGGAATCCTAAGGTTTGCAGCCAGAGGTTTGGATTTCCAGCCCGTCCTTCGTCCTCACTGTGCTCTGTGTCAGTATCGCTGGCCTCCCATTCTCTAATTTTGAGGGGAACTCAGCTGGGAGGAAACCATTCCTGCCCCCGGGGCAGTCCTGGCTGTGGAAAAGCACTGACCGGACAATTATCTTATTTGTCAAATGAAGGTGACTGCTTCTGAGATCATGCATTGTGGCCATTAAATAAGAACGAGTTAAAAAATAATAAATAGGGATCCCTGGGTGGCGCAGCGGTTTGGCGCCTGCCTTTGGCCCAGGGCGCGATCCTGGAGACCCGGGATCGAATCCCACTTCAGGCTTCCGGTGCATGGAGCCTGCTTCTCCCTCTGCCTGTATCTCTGCCTGTATCTCTGCCTCTCTCTCTCTCTCTCTCTCTGTGTGACTATCATAAATAAATAAAAATTAAAAAATAATAATAATAAATAAATAAATAAATACATACATACATACATACATACATACATACATACATACATACGAGTTGCGTGGGCTGCCGAGCATCTTGCCTGGCCTGTAGAAACTGCTGGGCTGCATTAGGTGGATCCCTGGCTCTCCTCAGGCTGCCACAATGGTTGTAGTGTTCAGTTGTGATTCCCAACTTTCCCCTCTCACTGTGTCCCCACGACACCAGCCGGGATTTAGTACCGGTGACGCCACGGCTTCTCCTGCTCCTCACCCAGCACAGACACCTGGCCTGGAAAGCTGGTTCTAAACCACCTTTGCCTGAGCAGGATCGTTCCGGTCTTCTCTGTGATATTTTCCACTTCCTCCACTGGAGGGTTGCTGCCTGGTGTCCAGGAGGGGATCTCTAGCGCACCATGGCTTCTGTCTCTACTCTTCTCATCCTACTACATTTTTTCCAGCACTAACTCAGGATGGTGATTGGAATGCTAGTTTAATTGGTGACAAATCAATTCATTCTTTGATCCAGTAATTTTGATACATATATTACAAAAATGTGATGTGGGAAAATTGGGGTTCGGAGCTGACAGCCAAGAAAGAACTCTTGACACATTTTTGGTGCAATAAGGTGTTTGTATTATAGCATGGGGACAAAACTTGTGGGCAGAAAGAGCTGGACTGAAGCTGTGAGGAACCATTGATTATATACTTTGGAGTTGGCAGAGGTAAAGGCAAAGGGATGTTTCCAAAAGGATTTTCATATGCTAAAGAAGACTCAGAGGATACCGGAGGCCTGGCTATTGTCAAGCTTAGACTGTTTTTCCCCCTAGCAAGTCATTAACATTAAGACAGTTGGGAGTTCCTGAACTACTGTCCTGTTCTGCCTGCCTCAAGTATTTGTCAGTGAGCTGCAGGTTATAAGGAAATCTTTTTAGTTTTATCTACATTTATTTTGCCTTTGTTTTCCACATCATATGTACACATATTTATATTTAGTTACAAATCATTGTATTAGGGATGCCTGGGTGGCTCAGTGGTTGAGTGTGTGCCTTGGGCTCAGGTCATGATCCTGCATCCAGGGATGGAGTCCCTCATTAGGCTCCCCACAGAGAATCTGCTTCTCCCTCTGCCTGTGTCTCTGCCTCTCATGAATAAATAAATAAAATCTTAAAAAAAAAAAAAAAAACCTGCAAGGCGTTGTATTAGAAATTGCACGCAGAAATATATTCAAAACACAGGTTAGAAAAATGTACCTAGAAATTTTTCAAACCAGAAGTTGCTTCTCATGGAACACACTTCCACTAAAGGAACGTGTTTTTGTTCCAAACTAAGGGATTTTTTTTTGCTGTCACTTACAATCCTGGTCTGTGAGTGAGGATCATATGAGATGAATCACGCTGCCTTAGATATCTGCTGGTGAAGACTAGGCTGTGCATGGGGCTTGATGAGTAGTGTGTTCTGGGGATCCTGAAAATTGTTCTTCTTCTCTTTCCACCCTAGACTCAATTGCTTCCCCTCCAGTCCGAGATGTTGGCATGAATTCTCCAGCTCTCATGTTCCCTAGCTCTTCTCCTGCTGCTCCAGGCTCAGAGACAGCTATTTTCAATAGGATAAATGGTAAGTATGGCAACTGAAGAATTCAGGGACTGATGATGGGAAGTTATTAATGCAAGTAACCTTGGTTACTAATGGACACATTATCTGATTGGAGAGATTTTTCTCCCCGGGTCCCGAGGTCTTTAGCCCTACTCATTGCACCTTCTGTGGCCACGTTTCTTGCCATTATCCCTCCTGTGGTTTTCCTTTGGCTCTGTTGTGCTTCATTGCACTTTAATCTTTCTCCTTGTAAGTGCTCTCTGCAGTCAGCTTAATTTCTTTGTCTGTGTCTTCCTAACCTGAGATTTAAAATTTTTTATTCGAATACTATTTGTCCTGGATATTTCATTTGTCAATAAGGATTTGGCTCCCCTCAATTTTATCATTATGAGATGATGTAAGAAAGACTGGAAAAACAGAACCCAGAAATCTATGGGCTTGGCACCTTGCTTGTATCTTCCTGTATGATGAAGTTTTGGAATATAGGTGAGGTCTGGAGCTGATGACCAAGAAAGAATTCTTGAGATGTCTTTGGTGCAAAATGGTGGTTTTATTAAAGCACAGGACAGAACCCTTGGGCAGGAAGAGCTGCTGCCCCAGGCCTGTGAGGGATGGCTGATTATATTCCTGGGAGTTGGGAGGGGTTTGAGGATAGTTTTCTATCTAAGGAATTTTGGAAGCAAGCTCTCCAGGACCTTGAGGGGGCTAGCTATTGTTGGGAAAAGGTCACTTATTAACGTCTAATAAACCCTGAGTCATGAGACCCTTCAGATGTATATGGGTGGGCCATGTGCTTGGGGGATGATTGCCAACATGTATCTTGGGGGTTTAGAGATAAAGGAAATTTCTAAAGGAATTTTTATATGCTAAAGTAGGCTTACAGGATCCTAGCGGTCAGGCTAAGATTGCCCTTTGCCTTTAGCAAAGCATGAACATTGAGGCAGTTGTCCATAGAGGAATGTCCCTCTGCCTGTTTCAAGGGCTTGTCAATGTGCTGCCCCAGGCTTGTGCTTTGTTCCCAGCTACTCCTTTGTTACCTCATCACATAGTATCTCTCCTGTTCCTGACCTCTTTGACTACTTGATGTCTCTTTTAGAGTGAAGTGGACTGAGATTATGCTCTTCACTGTGGATTCCATGTTGTTCTGGTTTTGTTTTTCAGAGCTGAATTTGGATGCTTTTCCAGTAATGAAGAACTCTCCCAAGCTGGAGGGCGAAGCTATCGATGGCTCCTTTGCCAATAAGCACGGCCGCCATGTGATTGGCCACATTGATGACTATAGTGCCCTAAGACAGCAGATTGGTGAGGGCAAAGTGCTGGTCAAAAAGATAACAGCACTTGTGAGATCAGCCTACACCCTCCCTAGCCTTGAAACTCAGGCGACAGAGGTAATCACATCATAGGTCTGAGGTCCTCCTCTTCCTTGTGCCCTTTTTCTTTCTGATTTTAGCTCCTTCTCCTGCTGTACATCTCCCACAGTTGAGGATACATCTTATGCTTAACACTCAGCCAGGCCTCTCTTTTCCATCTCCTATCTTCATTATAAACTCTGTTCTGATTGACATTTCCTCTCAGAACCACAGAAAAGCCTGTGCAGCATTGTCATCCTCATCTGTAGAGCATTAGCTGAGCATTGGATGACATGTGGTGCTCTGCTGAGCACCTTTTGGTAGCTTCCTGTCTGATCCAGTCACCCTGGAGCATGGTCATCCATGGGTAGAGTAAAATCACTTAATCAGATGGCTGGAAATTCAAGATTTGCATCCCAATGGGCCTCATGCTGTTAGAAGGGGTGAGAAGCCTGGCAGCCAGGGGACTGCTCTGTGCAAACTGAGCAGGGGAAGGAAGCAGCCAGCAAGCTTTCTCAAAGTACTTCCTTGTTCAGAGAAGTACCAGCTGCTGGGGCAACCCCAATGGCCCAGCCGTTTAGCACTGCCTTCAGCCAGGGGTGTGATCCTGGAGACCCTGGATCGAGTCCCACATCAGGCTCCCTGCATGGAGCCTGCTTCTCCCTCTGCCTGTGTCTCTGCCTCTCTATCTCTCTCTCTGTGTGTGTGTGTGTGTGTGTGTGTGTGTGTGTGTGTGTGTCTGTCATGAGTAAATAAATAAAATCTTTAAAAAAAAAAAAAAAAGTAGTACCAGCTGCTGTGCTAAGCCACTAGAGATACATGGATGTGCAGGGACAACCCTTTCCCCAAGAGCCCCTACCACAGAGAGAAAGCCACACATCCAAGTAAATAAGGACAACAGAGGGTCTGCGCTCCTTGTCAGAAGCCATCCTCTTGAGTTGTGAGGGCAGGAAACAGAGGGTTCATTCTGTGGGGCAAGGAAAGTCACAGGGTCCTGGAGGAACCATTGCGGGGTGCACAGTTTCTCTGGGTGATGGAGGATGACATTCCAGGTCAAGGGAATGGCATCTCAGTCCTTGGAGCTACAAATGGTTCAGCCCAGTTGAAGCAGAGGGTGTGATTTAGGGGTTTGTACAGGGGGTGCCAATGCAAAATCAAGGACCTAAGACTTGAGAGCAAGGAGCAGGACTAGAAGTGATTCTTGCAGTTTGGAGGTCACTGCTGAGGTGGAGATCCTGGGCTTCCGGGTATAAAGGGGTTTCACAGGGTCAGTCAGGCCCGTGTGTGGGTGTTGCACTCATGAAGGAAACTTGAGCCCTGTGCTGGGTGGGGGAGAGAGGGGCAAGACAGTGTGATCTCTCAGCCTCAATGATGTCCAAGACTATCTCCCCCATCTCTACCTTCTCCCAGGTGCCAGGTGGCAAAGGCATCCATGAACTTGGGAGCAGCACCCAAGCCCTGCAGCACGTGCTGGAGGAGTCGGCCTCCCTCCTCAATATGTTCTGGCGAGCGGCCCTGCCAAGCTCCAGCCCTGCCCTGTCTGGCAACATGGTGAGTGGCAGCATCCTTCCCTGCTTCTTCCCCAGATGGCATTCTGCCTCTTTGGTTCCACACGTCCTAAAGGTCAGGAGCTGAACAGTTGAGGTGGGACAGAGGGGCTGTAGAGGAGTGTCCCTGGAGGGAGATGGGTCACCTCTGGTGGCTGCTTGCAGTGCAGCTCTTCCGACACCCCTTCTCCTCCCACCCCCTGCAGAGAGGGAAGGGCACAATATATAGACAGCATTTTGTCTTTCTCTCAAATAAAGAAGTAAAGATCTTAAAAAGAAAGAAAAAGTAAAGGGTGCATGGGTGGTTCATTTACTTAACTGTCTCACTTCTCCCGGGGTCCTGGGATCAAGCCCCACATCAGGCTCCCTGCTCAGTGGGGAGCATACTTCTCCCTCTGCCTCTGCCCGTCCCCCCTGCTCCCTTTCTCTCTCTCTCTCTCTCCCTCTTTATCTCTCTCTCTCTCAAGTAAATAAATACAATCTTTAAGTAAAAATCTTTAAAAAACAATATGGAGAAGGTAGATACACAAGAATGCTGGTGACCCATGAATGTTCAGGTTCTTTTACTTTCTCAACTTACCTGAACTGAAAAGTTTAGGGACATGTGAAAGGGTCAACACCTCCTTTCCCTGTGCTACCCCCACAGAATGTCACCATAAGATGACCAGCCTTTAGCCACCCACTGCATCCCAACCTACAGATTACTTCCACATCTCTGGGACAGGCCCAGGAGAGTCAGCCACCCCCCGACTTATGAAGGGCTCTCAGATATGAGGATTAGATTCTGGTTGGCAGGATCCTGGACAGGAAGGTTTCTCAATCTCCCCCGCCCCTCCCCTGCCCCATCCCCCATGACCATGGGAGCCAAGTTAATATCAATGACACCTTACAGGCTCCAACTATGCCAGTTCCAAGGGAGAGAGTGTTTTGCCATCTTGAAGTTGGTACAAATATTTACAACATGGCAGACTGTATCCGCAGGCATAACATTCCCAAGGAGCAAGTCTTATCCGTGAGGCCAGGGCAGGAGAACGGATGTCAGCCACTAACTGTGAGCTCTGTTCCCCACTGGGAGTTCTGGTATTTCCCTGGAGGCCTGAGTTCATCTCCATGGGGCTCCCAGGTTCGCAGTGTCCTGACCTGATGGGCTCATCCTAAGCTGGCCTCAGCTGGAGGGTTTTAGAGGCTTTCCTGGAGGGAATCCAGTCCAGAAATCATTGAGAAGATTATAGAATCCCACTTTTTATTTTCAAGAGCCACAAAGCATGAGGAGCTTTAGGCTTTCTGACCATTGACAGAGAGCCTCTAATACTTCCCCAGGGACAGGCCATGAAAAAGGAACTTCTGGAACTGAGAACCAAACTGACCAAACAGGAGACCCTCCTTCAGTGCACAGCTGAGCGTCTAAAGACCACCCACCAGCAGAAGGAGAGCATGGAGCAGTTCATCTTCAGCCATTGTGGGTGTCCTGAGCCAGGGGATGGGAGAGGAGATTGGGGGTGCAGTGGGGGAGGGTGTTCCACACTCTCTACTTAGGCTGTGGATGACAAGACAGATTGGGGGGAAGGGGCAGACTGATGTAATGTCCCCAAACCTCCTGTGACAGGAGTCCTTGTGGGTGCAGAGGGAGGGGCAGGTGGGGCAGCAGGAGGCCCTGGGTTGACCTGCCAGAAAGACACACTTTAGAACCCACACCAGGCAAATATGGGCCAAGCTGGTCACTTCTGCCTGCCTGGCTATTTTGTTGTTTCAGTGACCAGGACACATGATGTTTTGAAGAAGGCAAGGACTAATTTGGAGGTAAGGATCCCCTTGCACCAGTCCAAGCCACAGAGCCCAGCCCAAATCTCTCCCCATGTCTTCAGAGTCTGCAGACTTCTGCAGAGTCTGCCGACCCGCTCTGACCTTCCAGGAGAAGATTTCTAGTCCACTTGTAGGACTGGGGTCCTCAATAAGCCTCCTTCCAGCTTCGCTCCCCATCACCTCTCCCGCCCCAGCTCCTCCCCTGCCATCTCGGCTCCTTGTCACTTTGTCACCCTCTTCTCTCCTCTCTACATTTCTTCCCTCCTTTAGGCCAAGTCAGGAATCCGAGGAAAGCAAGTGAGTTGATTCTCAAGGTCAGGGGACATGGGGAGACAGCCTCTGAATCAGCATCCAGGAAAGGGGTGTTGGGGCCAGCTCTAGGGTTTCCCGTAACACTTCTCATTCACTTCATGAACACATGAAAACAAGATGCAATCTAATCGGTTGCTCCACTGCATACTCTATCAGGCTGAGAAGAGCAATTCAATTTTCATACAACTTTTTCCAAAGAAAACCATTGGTTCTTATTGACCTAAAAGCGAATTTGGTAACAAATAAAAATGAAACTTGAGGAGACATGTTACCATATGGCAGGCATTCTGTACATTACCTTAAAATACTAATACATTCCCTAGCAAGTTTGATGATGAATAGCAGGTGGCCTGCAAATCAGAACCTAAACCTTTCACATGGTCTTTAAAGCTCTGCCATGAGCAATGGGGCCTATTCCTAGGATGGTTCCTTGACTGTAACCTGAGAGAATGTTGATCCCACAGCATGAAATGGGTCAGGACATGAGTTCACTCTCCTTTTTTTTTTTTTTTTTTTTTTTTTGGGTGTTAACTCCCTTTTGTTCTTCTCTGCTGACTCCTTTCTTTCCTGAGCCTCTATAGAAGAACACTTACAAGATGGCCTCTGTAAAGCCTTATTCCTGCCCCAGCAAAGGTAACCCTACAGCCCCAAACACGGACTGGCTTCCCCTTGATTGGACATTTCCTCTGCACTTCCCAGAGACCAATGGAAAGGACCTAAGGCCCAGTGTCTAATCCCTGTCCCTGAGGCTTTGGGTGGCCCCTCATCTGTAAGAGGGGGCACTAGACTCAGGGGGTTCTGAGCTCCCTGCTGACTCAGCCCCTTCCTCTCCTCATGAATAAATGGGGTGTGAACTGAACAGGGGACCTCCCTGCACAATGTCCTCTCCTTCCTACAATAGGCTGTTACTACATGTGGATGTGTCATACCAAGCCCTTCTCTGTCTGGGAGGTCACAGAAGGCAACATTTTGCTCCAAGTGACTGGGGATGGAACTGGCCCCTGAAGAGGGAGTGTGGGATCTGGGCACTATGTGTATCATGGCTCTGAGCAGGGCCATCACCTGTCCCTGGTGGTGGGGAGCTTTCTCTCTGACCTGGTGGCAGCAGGGGATCCTCAGGAGCACACTCTGCCCCTGGGTGCATCCCCCTACAGGCTCTCACAGAGCTCCTGGGTCTGCCACTGCCCAGTGCTCACTGCAGCTCAGGGAGCCACCAGCAGGGCCTGATACTGGGCTCTCAGCTTATATTTTTGTTCCCAGGTGAAGTCCCTAAGGGCTCTGGCAAGCACCCCAGTCTTGTGACCCTTGCCTTCCAGGAGCCACGCAAGAAGAGGAGCCCCCAGAGGTCCTTCAAACAGCAGGAAGGATGGGCCTGCCCCCCTTTTGTGCAGGTCCCAATCTGCTGAGGAGGCTTGGACCCCACTCCTCCGCACGGGCTGGAGGGTCCAGGAGGAGTCAGGCATGGCCCAGTGGACGAGGGGGAAAGGAAGGCAGCCTTTCCTGGGGCTAAGGAACACCATCCTTCAGGGGCTGCTCAGCCCAGCACTGAGAAAAACATGCAGGGTTTGTAGAGGAGCTCCTGACCCTGCTTCTAGGGCCACCGTGGCCTGGGAACTCGCAGCAGCCATTTCTCACTGCAGCACCTTTCTTCAGATGGTCAACTCAGGGGGCCTGGACCCTGCTTCCTACATGTGGTCCCCACATGGGAGCGCCTCAGCAGTTCTAGAGCACAGCACACAAGTGACAAAGGTGCCTGGGGGCCAGTGGGGCTCAGCCAGCACTGCTCCCAGATCCACCCTTACCTGGGGCCACGTCAGCTGGCCACACTGTCAGGCTGGGCATCAGTCTACACTGCAGCACCTGAGGGCTTTGATCCACCTGGTAAAAGCAGTGGCTTCCCACCTGCCATCTCCTGCTTAGCCTGGCACCTCCTATTTCCATTCTCTTATGATCTCCAATTTTAGTATATGTGCTGCCGAAGCGAGCACCTCTTATGATCTCCAAAGTGTGGTGACCTCACTCTAAATATGCCGTCTCTTTTCATCATCCTAACTCCTCTCTGGCAAGTAGGACTCACGGCCAGACCAAGCTCACTGAAAGTCCTGTGTAAGACAAACCAGGGATCACGTTAAGTGGCACCTCAGAAGCCCCCATTGTGTGCAAGCCTAGTCTGTGTCTTAGCAGTGCTTTAGAAGGCATGTACGCGTGTATAAATGTACCATAGATATTTATGTATGTTACTATAGCACTATGTGGAGGGCAACATAACAGGTGGACAGGGTCTGTCAGAGGAAATGAAAGAATCTTTCTGGTGGCTATGAAAGTAAAATCTGTATAAAGAATAAAACGTTTTTCTGCACCTGCTCTGTTTCTAATGTCAGTGCCAATCTCTAGGCTGGTAAGAGTATGAAAGATGCGCTGCCTCTATGAAGGTCATAGTCTAATGCTTGAAGTCTAAATTTAAAAGGAGACATCTTGCCTTCTTTGTCTTTTTCTAAGAGTCCTTAATCTGAAAATATTAGAGGGTACTTCTTAGATCTAGAGAGTCTTAGAGTCAGCAGTGGAGATCACAGGAGCCACTTCCTGGGCTCCAATCCCAAGAGTTTTAGTTGGTGAGGGTCCCAGAATCTGCATTTCTTGCATCAATACCCCAGGTGATTGTGATGCAGGTGGGCTACAGACCACAGTTTAAACTTGTCCTTTCACATTGACCCAAGACTATAAATAAAGTTGTTTTACTCAAAGACATTTGATTAACAAGTGTGTAAGTCACTCCATAAATGTTGGCATAGAGATCTGCAAATATTCCTTGGAAGAGTCCTGTTTTATGACCTTTACCTTCTAAGGATTACTATAAAGCTATCCCTCCACAATTATTTCTAGAAAGAGTTACAAACCTGGGCAATCACCACAAACATAACCCACTAATACTATCCTCACACCACCATTACCAGTAACAGAAAGATCCAACAAGAGTCAGACCTCAGGTGAGATGCCTCCTACTCTGATAGTCCATGGGGTGACCCCACATCTGCTGTCACACTCTGCTGTTCAAGTGTTTCCATGAAGGCTTTTGGTTGTCAGTATAGAGGAACTCGCTGGCCCAATCAGCAGAATGGATTGTTGTGCCCAAGGTTACATATCGGAGAAACCACCAAGGAGCTGACACCGATGCAAACACACGAGGGTTTATTTACAAGCTCGAGCTTGGGTCCAAGTGTACCCGACACAGCGGAGCAGGGACTTGGACACCAAGCTGGGTTTCAGCTTAGTTTTATGGGATGGTCTAGGGGACCTCCAGAAGCGGGGGGAGGAGGAATTTCTCAAGTTCTATTTACATTCTGATATGGGGCTTTCAGGGGCGTTAAGCTCTGTTCTCATTCTAATATGGGACTTTCTGCCACTGGCTTGGGCTCTGTTCTCATTCTAATAGGGCTTTCTAGGGCTTTAAGCTGTAAACTGTTTTTTTTTTTTTTTTTTTTTTCCTGTAACTGAAGTAATGTAAACTTCAGCTCTTATTCACAGGGGCCTGGGGTGGCTGTACTTGTGCTAACGCTGAACTTCAAGTGGAATGGCCTTAATTTTCTCAGCCTCCACATTTCCCCCTCTCAGAGGAACCTAAGGATGGACCCAATCATGGGTCCAGGTTGCTCTCAGAGTGAGCCAGGGGGAATGACTAAACCAGGATTTGAACCAACCTTGTTGCTGTTCTTGCTCCTGTTTACATGCCAGGGAAGAAACAACATCCTATGTTTAAGGCAGCACATAACCTCCCTCCCCCTTTGTTGTAAGAAGACTAAGTCTAGGGCAGCCCGGGTGGCTCAGGTGGTTTAGCACTGCCTTCAGCCCAGGGCCTGATCCTGGAGACCCGGGATTGAATCCCACATCGGGCTCCCTGCATGGAGCCTGCTTCCCCCTCTGCCTGTGTCTCTGCCTCTCTCTCTGTGTGTCTCTCATGAATAAATAAAAATAAAAAATAAAAAGAAGATTAAGTCTAATCCCCTTCTATTTTGAAGGACAACCTCAGACTAGGGAGTCTTGGAGGTGGGAAATAAGTGAGAATGGCGCAGTCTTAGCTTTAGAGGATTGTCCTTGTCTGGTTGGCTTTTCCATTCTGGAACAAAGTCCTTGAGAACTGTGGCTGTGGGTCAGCTGGCCGGACGGACGTAGGTGTAGTGGACCCAGGGAGTAATCCTGTTGACCTTGAGAGCGGTGGGAGTGGTCAGGATCACGATGTAAGGTCCCTTTCAGTGAGGTTGGAGCGTCTGGTGTTGGTATCTCCGCACATACACCCAGTCACCCGGCTGATATCGATGGGGGCCCGGGGGTGGCCCAGTCTCGTAGAGGGCCTTCAGCTTAGGCCACTCCTGCTCATGGGTTCATTGTAACATTTGGAGGGAGAAAAGAAGTTGGTGATCATCAAATTCAGCAAGCACCTCAGGTTTTAAATTGGGGATAACAGGTGGAGGAAGACCGAACATGATCTTGTAGGGAGTCAGTCCCATCTTATATGGGAAGTTCCTCACCCTATATAGGGCGAAGGGTAGGAGAGTCACCCAGTCCCCACCAGTCTCCAGGGCTAATTTAGTTAAGATCTCCTTTAATGTTCTGTTCGTCCTCTCTACCTGTCCTGAGCTCTGGGGCCTATACGCACAATGTAATTTCCAATTACATGCCCCAAGTACTAGTGCCACTCCCCGTGTTACCTTAGAGACAAATCCTGGGTGGTTGTCTGATCCAATCTTTTTTTTTTTTTTTTTAATTTATTTTTTATTGGTGTTCAATCTACCAACATACAGAATAACACCCAGTGCCCGTCACCCATTCACTCCCACCCCCCGCCCTCCTCCCCTTCCACCACCCCTAGTTCATTTCCCAGAGTTAGCAGTCTTTACGTTCTGTCTCCCTTTCTGATATTTCCCACACATTTCTTCTCCCTTCCCTTATATTCCCTTTCACTATTATTTATATTCCCCAAATGAATGAGAACATATAATGTTTGTCCTTCTCCGACTGACTTACTTCACTCAGCATAATACCCTCCAGTTCCATCCACGTTGAAGCAAATGGTGGGTATTTGTCATTTCTAATAGCTGAGTAATATTCCATTGTATACATAAACCACATCTTCTTTATCCATTCATCTTTCGTTGGACACCGAGGCTCCTTCCACAGTTTGGCTATCGTGGCCATTGCTGCTATAAACATCGGGGTGCAGGTGTCCCGGCGTTTCATTGCATTTGTATCTTTGGGGTAAATCCCCAACAGTGCAATTGCTGGGTCGTAGGGCAGGTATATTTTTAACTGTTTGAGGAACCTCCACACAGTTTTCCAGAGTGGCTGCACCAGTTCACATTCCCACCAACAGTGTAAGAGGGTTCCCTTTTCTCCGCATCCTCTCCAACATTTGTTGTTTCCTGCCTTGTTAATTTTCCCCATTCTCACTGGTGTGAGGTGGTATCTCATTGTAGTTTTGATTTGTATTTCCCTGATGGCAAGTGATGCAGAGCATTTTCTCATATGCATGTTGGCCATGTCTATGTCTTCCTCTGTGAGATTTCTGTTCATGTCTTTTGCCCATTTCATGATTGGATTGTTTGTTTCTTTGGTGTTGAGTTTAATAAGTTCTTTATAGATCTTGGAAACTAGCCCTTTATCTGATATGTCATTTGCAAATATCTTCTCCCATTCTGTAGGTTGTCTTTGAGTTTTGTTGACTGTATCCTTTGCTGTGCAAAAGCTTCTTATCTTGATGAAGTCCCAATAGTTCATTTTTGCTTTTGTTTCTTTTGCCTTCGTGGATGTATCTTGCAAGAAGTTACTATGGCCGAGTTCAAAAAGGGTGTTGCCTGTGTTCTTCTCTAGGATTTTGATGGAATCTTGTCTCACATTTAGATCTTTCATCCATTTTGAGTTTATCTTTGTGTATGGTGCAAGAGAGTGGTCTAGTTTCATTCTTCTGCATGTGGATGTCCAATTTTCCCAGCACCATTTATTGAAGAGACTGTCTTTCTTCCAATGGATAGTCTTTCCTCCTTTATCGAATATTAGTTGCCCATAAAGTTCAGGGTCCACTTCTGGATTCTCTATTCTGTTCCACTGATCTATGTGTCTGTTTTTGTGCCAGTACCACACTGTCTTGATGACCACAGCTTTGTAGTACAACCTGAAATCTGGCATTGTGATGCCCCCAGATATGGTTTTCTTTTTTAAAATTCCCCTGGCTATTCGGGGTCTTTTCTGATTCCACACAAATCTTAAAATAATTTGTTCTAACTCTCTGAAGAAAGTCCATGGTATTTTGATAGGGATTGCATTAAACGTGTATATTGCCCTGGGTAACATTGACATTTTCACAATAATAATTCTGCCAATCCATGAGCATGGAATATTTTTCCATCTCTTTGTGTCTTCCTCAATCTCTTTCAGAAGTGTTCTATAGTTTTGAGGGTATAGATCCTTTACATCTTTGGTGAGGTTTATTCCTAGGTATCTTATGCTTTTGGGTGCAATTGTAAATGGGATTGACTCCTTAATTTCTCTTTCTTCAGTCTCATTGTTAGTGTATAGAAATGCCACTGACTTCTGGGCATTGATTTTGTATCCTGCCACGCTACCGAATTGCTGTATGAGTTCTAGCAATCTTGGGGTGGAGACTTTTGGGTTTTCTATGTAGAGTATCATGTCATCGGCGAAGAGAGAGAGTTTGACTTCTTCTTTGCCAATTTGAATGCCTTTAATGTCTTTTTGTTGTCTGATTGCTGAGGCTAGGACTTCCAGTACTATGTTGAATAGCAGTGGTGAGAGTGGACATCCCTGTCTTGTTCCTGATCTTAGGGGAAAGGCTCCCAGTGCTTCCCCATTGAGAATGATATTTGCTGTGGGCTTTTCATAGATGGCTTTTAAGATGTCGAGGAATGTTCCCTCTATCCCTACACTCTGAAGAGTTTTAATCAGGAATGGATGCTGTATTTTGTCAAATGCTTTCTCTGCATCCAATGAGAGGATCATATGGTTCTTGGTTTTTCTCTTGCTGATATGATGAATCACATTGATTGTTTTACGGGTGTTGAACCAGCCTTGTGTCCCAGGGATAAATCCTACTTGGTCATGGTGAATAATTTTCTTAATGAACTGTTGGATCCTATTGGCCAGTATCTTGTTGAGAATTTTTGCATCCATGTTCATCAGGGATATTGGTCTGTAATTCTCCTTTTTGGCGGGGTCTTTGTCTGGCTTTGGAATTAAGGTGATGCTGGCTTCATAGAACGAATTTGGAAGTACTCCATCTCTTTCTATCTTTCCAAACAGCTTTAGGAGAATAGGTATGATTTCTTCTTTAAACGTTTGATAAAATTCTCCTGGGAAGCCATCTGGCCCTGGACTCTTGTGTCTTGGGAGGTTTTTGATGACTGCTTCAATTTCCTCTCTGGTTATTGGCCTGTTCAGGTTTTCTATTTCTTCCTGTTCCAGTTTTGGTAGTTTGTGGCTTTCCAGGAATGCGTCCATTTCTTCTAGATTGCCTAATTTATTGGCGTATAGCTGTTCATAATATGTTTTTAAAATCGTTTGTATTTCCTTGGTGTTGGTAGTGATCTCTCCTTTCTCATTCATGATTTTATTAATTTGAGTCTTCTCTCTCTTCTTTTTAATAAGGCTGGCTAATGGTTTATCTATCTTATTAATTCTTTCAAAGAACCAACTCCTGGTTCTGTTGATCTGTTCCACAGTTCTTCTGGTCTCGATTTCGTTGAGTTCTGCTCGAATCTTTATTAACTCCCTTCTTCTCTTGGGTGTAGGATCTATTTGCTGTTTTTTCTCTAGCTCCTTTATGTGTAAGGTTAGCTTTTGTATTTGAGTTCTTTCCAGTTTTTGAATGGATGCTTGTATTGCGATGTATTTCCCCCTTAGGACTGCTTTTGCTGCATCCCAAAGATTTTGAACGGTTGTATCTTCATTCTCATTAGTTTCCATGAATCTTTTTAATTCTTCCTTAATTTCCTGGTTGACCCTTTTATCTTTTAGCAAGATGGTCCTTAACCTCCACGTGTTTGAGGTCCTTCCAAACTTCTTGTTGTGATTTAGTTCTAATTTCAAGGCATTATGGTCCGAGAATATGCAGGGGACAATCCCAATCTTTTGGTATCGGTTCAGACCCGATTTGTGTCCCAATATGTGGTCTATTCTGGAGAAAGTTCCATGTGCGCTTGAGAAGAATGTGTATTCAGTTGAGTTTGGATGTAAAGTTCTGTAGATATCTGTGAAATCCATCTGGTCCAGTGTATCATTTAAAGCTCTCGTTTCTTTGGAGATGTTGTGCTTAGAAGACCTATCGAGTATAGAAAGAGCTAGATTGAAGTCACCAAGTATAAGTGTATTATTATCTAAGTATTTCTTCACTTTGGTTAATAATTGATTTATATATTTGGCAGCTCCCACATTCGGGGCATATATATTGAGGATTGTTAAGTCCTCTTGTTGAATAGATCCTTTAAGTATGATATAGTGTCCCTCTTCATCTCTCACTACAGTCTTTGGGGTAAATTTTAGTTTATCTGATATAAGGATGGCTACCCCTGCTTTCTTTTGAGGACCATTCGAATGGTAAATGGTTCTCCAACCTTTTATTTTCAGGCTGTAGGTGTCCTTCTGTCTAAAATGAGTCTCTTGTAGACAGCAAATAGATGGGTCCTGCTTTTTTATCCAGTCTGACACCCTGCGCCTTTTGATGGGGTCATTAAGCCCGTTCACATTCAGAGTTACTATTGAGCGATATGAGTTTAGTGTCATCATGATATCTATTCAGTCTTTGTTTTTGTGGACTGTTCCACTGAACTTCTTCTTAAAGGGGAATTTTAAGAGTCCCCCTTAAAATTTCTTGCAGAGCTGGTTTGGAGGTCACATATTCTTTTAGTTGCTGTCTGTCTTGGAAGCTCTTTATCTCTCCTTCCATTTTGAATGAGAGCCTTGCTGGATAAAGTATTCTTGGTTGCATGTTCTTTTCATTTAGGACCCTGAATATATCCTGCCAGCCCTTTCTGGCCTGCCAGGTCTCTGTGGAGAGGTCTGCTGTTACCCTAATACTCCTCCCCATAAAAGTCAGGGATTTCTTGTCTCTTGCTGCTTTAAGGATCTTCTCCTTATCTTTGGAATTTGCAAGCTTCACAATTAAATGTCGAGGTGTTGAACGGTTTTTATTGATTTTAGGGGGGGGGATCTCTCTATTTCCTGGATCTGAATGCCTGTTTCCCTTCCCAGATGAGGAAAGTTTTCAGCTAGAATTTGTTCAAATACATATTCTGGCCCTCTGTCCCTTTCGGCGCCCTCGGGAACCCCAATTAAACGTAGGTTTTTCTTCCTCAGGCTGTCGTTTATTTCCCTTAATCTATCTTCATGGTCTTTTAATTGTTTGTCTCTTTTTTCCTCAGTTTCCCTCTTTGCTATCAACTTGTCTTCTATGTCACTCACCCGTTCTTCCACCTCGTTAACCCTCGTCGTTAGGACTTCTAGTTTGGATTGCATCTCATTCAATTGATTTTTAATTTCTGCCTGATTAGCTCTAAATTCTGCAGTCATGAAGTCTCTTGAGTCCTTTATGCTTTTTTCTAGAGCCACCAGTAGCTGTATAATAGTGCTTCTGAATTGGCTTTCTGACATTGAATTGTAATCCAGATTTTGTAACTCTGTGGGAGAGAGGACTGTTTCTGATTCTTTCTTTTGAGGTGAGGTTTTCCTTCTAGTCATTTTGCTCAGTGCAGAGTGGCCAAAAGCAAGTTGTATTGGGAAAAAGAGAAAAAGAGAGGAGAGAAAGAAGGAAAGAAAAGAGAAAGAGAAAAAAAGGGGAAGAGAAAAAAAAAACGAAAGAAAAAAAAAGAAGAAAAAGAGAAAGAAAAAGAAAGGAGAAAAAAAGGGGGGGTGGGGGAAGGAAACAAATCAAAAAGCAAAACAAAACAAAACAAAAAAAAAAACAAAAAAACAAAACAAAACAAAACAAAAAACCAAAAAAAAAAAAAAAAAAGAAAAAAAAAAAAAGGGAACCACAGGGGAGTATCTTCTGATTCTGTGTTCTTTAAGTCTTTAAGTCCCTTGGCTTCTCCTGGAAGTTGTCCGTCTAGCTGGTGTTCTGGGGGAGGGGCCTGTTGTGCTGATTCTCAGGTGTCAGCAGTTGGGGGAGCTGCTGTGCCCCTGCCTGGTGCAGGGCTCGGTGGGGGTTGTTTACCCCGTGAGGCCGCAGGAGGAACAGCCCCAGTGGCGGGGCAGCTCTGCAGCCCTGGATTCAGCTCCGGCAGGAACTCCGTCTGCAGGGCCTGGAGGCTCCGGGCGGGGCCGCTGATCTGCTCAGCTGGGGCAGGAGCGTCCTTGCTGTCCGGGGCCCTCCCGGCCTCTGCCTGTCCCGGGGGGAGGCTGGATCCTGGGCTGTGTCCCGGCGCCCTGTGCTCCGGAGCCTGCGCTGTTGGATTCGCGCTCCCGGGCCGCGCAGCCCCCTCCGCGGAGCCGCCGCCCGAGCCCCCCGAGCTGCTCCTGGAACCGCGCAGCCCCCTCCGCACGGAGCCTCTTCCTCTGCCCGAGCCCGGCCGAGCTGCTCCCGGGGCCGCGCAGCCCCCTCCGCGGAGCCGCCGCCCGAGCCCCTCCGAGCTGCTCCGGGTCCCGCCGAGCGCGCTGCAGCCCTTAGGGAGCTCGGCGCACTCTCCTGGGCGCGCAGTTGCTGTTACTGTCCCGGGGAGCCCGAGGGCATCTGCTCCCTCCTGTGTCCTGCTCCACCTCCCCGCGAGCCCCTTTCCGCCCGGGAAGGTCGGTGCAGCTCCTGCTCCTCCGGGACGGGGCTCTCCTGTCCTGGGGACACTCGCCCCGGCCTCAGCCCGGCTCCTCGCGGGGCCCCTCCCCCTTGGAGGCCTTTGTTCCTTTATTTCTTTTTCCCCGTCTTCCTACCTTGATAGAAGCACGAACTCTTCTCACTGTTGCATTCCAGCTGGTCTCTCTTTAAATCTCAGGCCGAATTCATAGATTTTCAGGATAATTTGAAGGTTTTCTAGGTAGTTTGGTGGAGACAGGTGATTTGGAGACCCTACTCTTCCGCCATCTTCTGTCTGATCCAATCTTAACAGGAAAACCATACCTCGGTAAGACGTCTTCCAGCAGTTTCTTGGTCATGGTCTGTGCTGTTTCATGTTTGGTGGGAAATGCCTCTGTCCATCCTGATAAAGTATCTACAAACACTAGTAAATACCTGTATCCGTATTTTCCAGGTTTCACCTCAGTGAAGTCCACTTCCCAGTAGGCTCCTGGGTGGTCCCCCCGGAGCCGGGTGCCTGGGTTAGATCCATGGGCAGTGGCATTAGTTAACTGGCATGCGTGGCAGCTCGCCACAATCTGCTCGATCTTTGCTCGAGAGTCTTTAATAGTGATCTTTGCATGTCGTATGAGGTCTTCCATCTTCCGTGTCCCCATGTGAGTGCTCCGATGCATTTGGGATAGGGCTCGCAGTCCTAGATCCTCTGGCAGGATGATGCAGGAGTCTGCGGCCCTCCACCAGCCACGCAAGCACTGGGTCATAGGCAAGCGTTTGATCCACTGTAAGTCCGCATCAGTATAGTTGGGGGTGTCAGGCAGGGTCGCAGGGTTGCTGCCCCTGATCAGGTCTCCATTTCCATGGTTACAGCTGCCCCCACAAATCTGAGTCCTTCTTGGATGAAACTGCTGCCGTCCATGTACCAGGTGGTGTCCGCGTTCGGCAGTGGCTGGTCCTGGAGATCAGCTCTGATTCCGTGCACCTGTGCCAAAATTTCTTGACAGTCATGCAGAGGGGGGTCCCAGTCTGGGTTAGGGAGACGAGAGGCATGGGGTATTGGCAGCCCCTGACAGGGTCTGCCCCCATCTTTAGTTCTATGTATATGGCCAGTCGGTGCCGGGCCAGCCCAGTTCCCCCAGCTTCTGCCCATGCTTGGGGAAATTCCTGCAGCCAACGGTCAGTGTCAGTCATTGGGGCTGAGGGTGGAGAGAGGTTTGTCTGAATAGGGTGCCCGCCCTAGTTTAGGATTTTTGCCCCTTCGGGGTGGAAGCAAATTTGTGTCCCCATCTTGGTGAGTAATCCTGACCTAACAACAAGGTAGGGACACTCAGGAATGACCATGAAGGAGTGGGATACCCGGCCCATGCCGAGAGCCACAGTTCTTCGGGTAGTCCATGAGTACTGTTTGGTGCCCGTGGCCCCTTGCACCCATGAAGTCTTGTTTGCCAATTTCCCTTGGGGCTATAATAAAACCGAATGTTGTGCCCCAGGGTCCACTAGCAATTCAATAGGTTGCCCCCCTCCAGTCTAAGAGTTACTCTGGGCTCGGGGAGGGGTGCTGAACCCCGACTCCCCTAATCGTCCAGATCCTCCATTTCCAAGATTTTGGCAGGGGCCTTAGATCTTTTGTTAGGGCCATCTTTCACCCAGTGGCCCTCTTCTTTGCAATAAGCACATTGGTTTTTGTTCAGTTTGGGGCACTCCCGACGGGGACCAGGGCCATCCTCCTTACCTGTCCCTGAAACCAGCTTCTTGAGGTGTCTCTGTCTTTCCTGTGGGTCATCCATGGTTGTGGCCAGCAGGATCTTGGCCAGGTTTCAGGTCTGCCGGTCACTTAGTTTGGTTTGCTGCTCTTCTGGACTTTATTATTATAGACTCTTTCTGCTACTATAAGTCCTGCAAGCTCTTCTCCTAGTATTCTAAGAAGGCTGCTGGACTCTCGTCCTTACCCTGTCTTGCATAACCATACTTCGGCCAGATTGGTCGGCTTGCGCGGCAGCCTGGAGACCTGCCCCTAGAGTCTGGCGGTGGACCCGGAGTCTCTCCTTACCTTCAGCTGAGTTGTGCGCTTTGGGGGGTAAAGATAGTTTTAGCCAAGGAGGGGAATTCTCGATCATGTCCTGCCAGACCAAGATGTAGGGCACCTGGTCAGGGTGGCCGTCCGGTTTGTCCCTGAAGATCACGGCCTTAACCTGTAAGATTCTAGGTAGGTGGAAAGTTCCTTCTCGGGGCCATCCACGCCAAAGGTTGGCCATTCTGACATGCAGTAAGTTTGAAATTTCCCTCTCCTTATGTAAACAGTTCTGACAGTTAACAAAGGCACAGTAACAGACAAACGTTCCAGTGCAGAGACAAAACAGAAAGTAATCCGAAGGGCTGGCAGCCGGCCCTCCTTACAGACAAGGACCCCATCCTCCGGGCAGGGGCAAGGGACGTCTCCTCAAGACCCCCGGTCCACGGCCCACCAGCGCGTCCACCTAAGCCGATGCCGACCCAATACAGATTGGAATTCCTACAGGTAAAAGTACAGTTTAGAGCTCTCAGAGAATATGGGCACAAAAGGTGGAAAAAGTTGAGTGCACTCACCACGCGTGAAACCCTCCGGATGGGGTCCTGGAGTACTCTCGGATCCCAGAGGAGCCCCCAAATGTTGTGCCCAAGATTACGTATCCGAGAAACCACCAAGGAGCCGACACCGATGCAAACACACGAGAGTTTATTTATAAGCTCGAGCTTGGGTCCAAGTATACCCGACACAGCGGAGCAGGGACTTGGACCCCGAGCTGGGTTTCAGCTTAGTTTTTTTTTTTTTTTTTTTTTTAAGATTTTATTCATTTTTTCATGGGAGACAGAGAGAGAGAGGCAGAGACACAAGCAGGGGGAGAATCAGGCTCCATGCAGGGAGCCCGACGTGGGACTCTATCCCAGGACTCCAGGATCACGCCCTGAGGTTTCAGCTTAGTTTTATGGGCTGGTCTAGGGGACCTCCGGAAGGGGGGATGGGGAGGAATTTCTCAAGTTCTGTTTACATTCTGATATGGGGCTTTCAAGGGCGTTAAGCTGTAAGCCGTTTTCTTTCTGTAACTGAGTAATGTAAACTTCAGCTCTTATTCACAGGAGCCTGGGATGGCTGTACGTGCTAACACTGAACTTCAAGTGCAATGGCCTTAATTTTCTCGGCCTCCACAGGATGAAAGTCACTAACTTGAAAGACAGAGACACCAAGTGGGAGCTCACGTTGCCCTGTGGTAATTTGAGCGTCCCAGCAGGTCCTCCTACATCCCTGTGCTGCCAGGGCTGGCGCGCATGGATGCTGTGATTAGTAATCCATGGAGAACTCAGATATTGCTTCTGGAAAATTCATTTGATGTCCATACCATTTAGGAAAGCAATGACTTGTGATGTCATATAAATCTCAGCTCTGCTCAGGATCCAGTCACAGATCAGTGTGGGGAAAAGCCCTAAAGCCCATTCTTGCATGTCACCCTTTGGGAGATGTTGAAAAGTAGTTCCGTGCCGGAAGAGAACTTGTTGCAACAAACATTTACGTGTGAGAGGATGATTCTCTAATATCTCCCTCTTTGTTTTTTTAAAAATATTTTATTTATTTATTCATATTCATAGAGACAGCTAGAGAGAGAGGCAGAGACACAGGCAGAGGGAGAAGCAGGCACCATGCAGGGAGGGTCTCCAGGATCACACCCTGAGCTGCAGGTGGCGCTAACCACTGCACCACCGGGGCTGCCCATATCTCCCTCTTTGTAAGTTGTCCTACCCCTCCCTGTGAAAGTAACAGAGCCCATTCTTAAAAATTAAAAAAATCTTTCTGTGTGATCACCAATGGTTCTCACTCTGCAAAAGTCACATAAGAACCTTGCTGAGCCAGGGGCAGGGAACAGACTGGGAATCTCACAGGAAAGAATGGCAAGAAAAAAGATGGCAGGGGATGAGGAAAACAAAGGCAAAAGAAATGTAGATAAGGTGAAATTACCTTAGAATCCACAGCCCATTGATACATACTTGAGAGAGGCAGTGCATGATCTTCCTCTAGGAATTCCCAAATGCCTTAATAGCAATGCTTTGCTAGAAGCAAAAGGCAACCCTAGCTAAACAACAGCTTGACCTCCAGGATTGGGGAAGTCTCCTTTAACACCTAAAAGTCCCTAGGGAAACATCTTTATCTCTAAACTGGCGTCCCCACCCCTCCCCCGAAAGTATAGAATCAATGGCTCCTCACAATCAGTGGGCAAGGAACCTGCCCTCGGGTCCGGCCCAGAGCTTTAATAAAACCATCTTTTTGCACTGAAAAAGCTTCATCAATTCTTTCTTGAACTTTTGCTCCTTGCCCATGTCACATCAGCTGGTACCTAAAGTTAACGGGTAAACACTTCAAACTAGCACTGACCTGTTGACTTCAGACCACCTGCAGAATCTGTACAGAATTCATCACCACATTCCGAAGATCTCATTATCCTTGAAGTCAATGAGCCAGACGCTTTCATTGGTTCTCTGCTGATGTGTTACCGAGTCGGCATAAACACAGCAGCTTAAAACAACACACAATTTTTATCTTATAGATCTGAGGGTGCAAAGTCCCAACACAGATCAACTGGACTGAATTCAAGATGTCAACATGGTCATCTTCCCTCCTGGAGGCTCTGGGAGACAGTGAAACTGAAACCTTACTAAGATGCAGTCCGGAGGTTTTGACAGGGGAGCTCCTGCACCCCCCTGACCTCCTAGGGCACTGCAGCCCCAAGGGGAACAGACGGATCTGACCTTAGACGGGCTTGACATTTCACATGGTTAGGCCTCTGCTGACCCAGCCACAGTAAGAAACGCCAGCCTTGTTTCCCCAGGGAGATGTCAGCCCACTTCCAATGCACAGTTCCCCCCTCTGACTTTTAGAACAGCCTTCCAAACTGAGCCCTTTCAGCCAGAAAGAAGAGCTTCCCTCCTATTTGTTCTCAGGACTTGCCTATGATCTGGCCACAACTTGTTCATCCCAGATTGCCTTTCCCTTAAGATTCCCACAGATCCCAGTTTTGCTGGTAAAATACCTGGCGGTTTCTCTTTTTTAGGTTTCCAGACAGTGTGTCCCTTTGCCTGCTGCAGCTTTGAGAGCCCCCCCTCCCCCGCCCCCATCCTCGGCCCCAGCAACAGCAGGCAGAGTCCTCCTCACACAGCATCCCCCCGACCTCCTATTTGGCCTCTTCCTGTTGAAGGGCCCCTGTCATTCCAGGGGGCTGGCTGGATAACCAGGCAGGGTCATCTCCCCATCTCAAGGTGCTTACCGTCAGCACCTCTGCAGGGGCCCTCGCGCTGTGTGATGGAACACCACGGTCACAGGTTCGCGGCATCAGCGTGGGGACCTCCTAGGCAGGGGGCATTCCTGTGCCCACCACCACCCTATTCACTGAGGTGACTAGTGGACGCCCCCTACCCCCCAATCCTTTGTGATTTCAACAATTCGGTAAAAGTAAAACACGCCTCAAGGCGCAATGGGAACAAGGCAGATCAGAACCCTAGGGCGCTCCACGGATGACCATAAGGTTGCCCAAGTACTCGTCTCTTCAGAGGCGCGGCTTTGCCCCGTTTCCCAGACCTGGCTTTTTCCCTGGGAGGCTGATTTGATCGCAGAAGTCGCATCCAAGGGGACGCGCCCAGCGGTGGAGGGAGGGATGGAGGGAAGGCGGTGGCAGAAGGGGCGCCTGGGACCCCACTCCCCGCTGCTCTGAACTGTGAGTCTGGTCCCAGGGAGCAGAAGGGATGGTGCCCTTGGCCCTGCCCTTGCCTCTCAAGCAGGGGGACCCTTGTGCGCCTCCCCGGGCGGCCACGAGGGGGCGCACTCCCTCCCCGGATCCCGCCTGGGGAACCGGCAGGCACCTGGGTGTTTTCAGCCTGGGGGACCTGGGGGGCAGGTGTCAGCCCGAGGGCCCAGAGGTTCCTGACGTCGGCCCCACCCCGGGGGTGTCCCTGCCGGGAGCGGTGGGGTGGGTGGGCAGCTGGCACGGAGGCTGAGGTCCTCAGGTGCAGGCATCGCAGTCCGTCTCCTCCAAACCAGGTTCTGGACAGAGAGAGAGAGAGAGAGAGAGAGAGAGAGAGAGAGAGAGCAGGTATCCGCGGCGGCGCTTCCCTGGCTGGTGGAAAGTCCTTCCTCACGGTCCTCCAGGCTGCGCAGGCTTGTCTGTGCTGAGGGCTGTGCGTGTGCGTGTGCGCGTGCGCGTGTGTGTGGAGGGGTCCTGAGGCCGAGCTGAGGGAGAAGCAGGAGGAATGGTAACAAAATCAGGCTGGAGGGAAGGAAACAGGGGAGACTGGAAGGTGAGGAAGAAAGCCAAGGCAGGGAGAGGAGGAGGAGGAGGGGGGGAGAGGGAGGAGCTGGTGGAGGAGCGGCTGGAGCAGGAGGAGGAGCAGGAGCAGGAGCCTCAGAGCAGGAGCAGGAGCAGGAGCAGGAGCAGGAGCCTCAGAGCAGGAGCAGGAGCAGGAGGAGGAGCAGGAGCAGGAGGAGGAGCAGGAGCAGGAGCAGGAGCCTCAGAGCAGGAGCAGGAGCCTCAGAGCAGGAGCAGGAGGAGGAGCAGGAGCAGGAGCAGGAGCAGGAGCCTCAGAGCAGGAGCAGGAGGAGGAGCAGGAGCAGGAGCAGGAGCCTCAGAGCAGGAGCAGGAGCCTCAGAGCAGGAGCAGGAGGAGGAGCAGGAGCAGGAGCAGGAGCAGGAGCCTCAGAGCAGGAGCAGGAGGAGGAGCAGGAGCAGGAGCCTCAGAGCAGGAGCAGGAGCAGGAGCCTCAGAGCTGCGATCCTAGGGGGGGACCCAGGTGGGGCGGGGCGGGGCGGGGCGGCGAGGCCGTGACGTCACGAGGGGCGTGTCGGATGCAAACGAGGCCCCGGCGGGCTGCGGCTCCCGGCGCTGGACTCCCCCGGGCGGTGGCGGCGGCAGCGCCCCCGCTCGCACTGTGTTCGGGAGAGTTGTGTGGGGGCTGAGGATGCTCGGGACAGGAGTGGGTGCGGAGGGTTTTGGGGTGTCGGCCGGGTGAGCGTGTGTGTGTAAGGTGGAGGCGCGCGGGGCTGCCGCGGGGCGGGGGAGACCCCACGGCCCCGCAGGTGGTTCTCCCGGGCGAGGCTCGGCCGTTGCACGCGGGCCGTGCTGACCCCTGCGGTGTCCGCGCGCGGGGGACTCGGCTGCGCAGTTGTGCTAGTGGGGCCTGCGCGCGCTCGCCCCGGCCGGCGGGTCTAAGGGAAGGTGCGGCTCTTTACTTTCTCCTGGTACTTTTCCGTGGCGACAGCTTTCCAGTGGCGAAGACGTTCCTGCCCCTGAGGCCTGTTTAGGTGATAAGCTCAGCTTTTTCCTTTTCTACGGAGGCTCTGGGCGGCTCCTACCTGCGACCTGGAGGCGGAGCTTGGCTTTTCCGCTCTCCCTGGGCTCCTTCCTGGAGCGGGGACGCCGCGCCCCGGAGCTCCCCGCCCCTCTGCCTGCGTCTCCCTACGGGGCTCGCAGTCCCGCCGTCTGGCAAAGGTGCTTTCTTCAGTCCCCGCAGCTTTGCAGAGCACACGTCTGCGTCCTCCGTTTCTTTCCTCCCCGCTTCCTCCCAGCCCCACCCACCCGGCACCCTGCGGGACCTCCCCCAAGCTCCAGGCTCTACCGCTCCTTAGGATGGGCCCTTCCTGCCCTACCCGTAGAGCCTTCCTCGGAGGGCCCTTGGGGGAATGGAGACGGGCGAGCTTGGCAGCTTTACGTGAATAAGACCGTTTTAAGTAGTCTCCGCTCCGAAGGTGGGGCTCCGGACTCAGCTCACCTGATGGAGACGGGCCGCCAGGCGCCCCTTCAGGGCTCATAAAGACGCACCTGTGTCCATTCGCAAATATTCACTGGGTTGGACACCACAGAAATTTCACAAACAGCAGGTTAGCTCTTAAGCAAGGCGCGTTTTGCCCTCTCCACTCTGGGTCTGAAGCTTAAACCGTCCTTACAGCCGTGTGAGCCTTGCTTCCTAAATCCAAGCTTTAAGGGTTTTAAGCGGTTTCTGGCTTTATGCTTTTACAGGAGCTGGGCCTCTACTCTGCAAGGTCTCTCTCTCTATTCAGGATCGACATAGAGGTTTTCCAAATTTGAAGTTAACATAGGAGCCACACCAAAAAGGACTTACAGGACTTGTTCACTCTCTTGCCTGAAACAACAAAACAAAACAGGACAGAAGCACACAAGATGCACGAAATGCAGATTTATTTCCAAAAATACCGGGTCAGGCAAAGAGGATAGTACTCCTGGAGATATGGAGACACAGGTGACCTGAGCCCTACAGCTGCTCCAAGGCACTGCCTCCAGATCTTATCCAAGCCAGCAGGGGTGGCGTTGGAAGAGGAGCCCTGTGGACACCTTGGAGTTTAGGACTCTGAGCTGAGAGACCCCAGGACAGCATCCGGGGAGGATAGAACTGCGGAAAGGAACCATGGAAGAGCTGTGGAGGGGCCTGCGGCGTGCAACAGGGTCCTCCCTGAGACACGACGACAGCACCTCTGAGGACAATCATAGGACCAGGGCCTGGCACTCTCGCAGGCTACGGCCCCCTTTCAGGATCAATCCTCTGAAAACAACCCAAAGCTGACACAGATGTGAGAACCACCAGAGCAGGACTAGAAAGTGTTTGTTTGTTACAAGTGCATTCATTCCTTTGGTTCAAAATATTCAGCAGATATATGGAAAATGTGAAAATGATCCAATCTCACGTTAAGAGATGAGAACCACAGAGTCTGAAAGGACTTGTATAGCAAGGGCTGAATGCGATTCGAGGAGGCAGAAGGAAAATGTTTGATAGCAATCCTATGGGAATCTGCGGGTCGCGGTATTGCCATCTTAACCACGTACACCTTGCTTCCCACCCGGGAGCGCAGCATGTCTTTCCACTCTTTTTTTTTTTTTTTAACTTTTTTTATTTATTTATGATAGTCACAGAGAGAGAGAGAGGCAGAGACACAGGCAGAGGGAGAAGCAGGCTCCATGCACCGGGAGCCCGATGTGGAATTCGATCCCGGGTCTCCAGGATCACGCCCTGGGCCAAAGGCAGGCGCCAAACCGCTGCACCACCCAGGGACCCTGTCTTTCCACTCTTTAGGTCTTCTTGAATCTCTTGCAGCAACGTTGTGTCGTTTTCAGTGTACAGATTTTGTTCTCCTTGAATCAATTATTCCTAGATACTTTATTCTGGTGGACGCTATTGTAAATGGAACGGTTTTCGTAATTTCCTTTTCTGATTGTTCATTGCTTGTGTGTAGAAACACTAGCAATGTGGTGTGTCCTGTATCCTGACACTCTGTAGAATTAGGTTATGGAGTTGGGCCGCGTCAGTATTTGGTATTTTTTCTCACTATAGGAGCATGTCATCTGCAAATACAGATACCAGCGGACCCTTGAAAATCCTGGGGGTTAGGGGTACAGATTCCCACAATTAAAATCTGTGTATTACTTTTGACTCCACAAAGACTTATCTGCTCATAGCCTACTGACGCCTTACATGTAAAAAAAAAAAAAAGAGTTGATTAACATATATTTTGCATGTTATTTGTATCATAGTTTATTCATTTGATTCAGTGATAGTAACTGTCATTGAGAAAATCCTAAGAGAAAATACATTTACAGTACTATACTGTATTTATTCAAAAAATTATATGTAGAAGTGGACGTATGTTCACTTCAAATTGAACGCACGTTGTTCAAATCAATTCTAACTCCTGTTGTTCCACAGTCAGGTATACTTTTATTGCTGCCTCTTCAAATGTTTCCCGTCACCTTCAGGTTTTTAAAATTGATTTCTAGTTGATACAAATGTAACATCAATTTCACAACACAGTGACTGGAGAACTCCATGAATTATGTTATGGTCTCTAGAGGTGTAGCTACCCTCGCT
This sequence comes from Canis lupus baileyi, assembly GCF_048164855.1. Classification (NCBI taxonomy): domain Eukaryota; kingdom Metazoa; phylum Chordata; class Mammalia; order Carnivora; family Canidae; genus Canis; species Canis lupus. The sequence continues at coordinate 7,607,131 of NC_132849.1, read as the reverse complement.
ACATGCAGTTATTAACTATACCACCAAGTAGATAATATGAGATCTACCCTCTTAACAACTATTTTTAAAAATCTTCACTCGAAGATGTTTTGACAGAGTGTAGAATTCTTTGCCCTACCTCTCTCCTCACCGCCACCACAGGCCACCTAAGGAGGTTCTCTGTTTTAGGTCAGCTCAGCCCCTCAGTCCTGGCGCAGGATGCTCAGCCTAGGCCAGGGAAATACAGATCAGCGGGAGCCCTTCTTCTCTGCGAGCCCAGCTCCAATTTGAAGGACACGGGGCCCCTTCTAGGTCCCTGCAGGGATGGCTCATCCCCAAGTAGTTGCCCCAAGAGAGGTGGCCAGAAAGGGGTAGAGCCCCCCAAAACCCATCCCAAACTCCCCTAGTTAGACAGAGGAGAAGGTTAATGGTGCCACAGGCACTTTTCTGTCTGCTGATGGGAAGGGGCAGTGCGGTGGGAGCCTCAAGCTAGTGCAGGAGGAAGCCTCAAAGGTTAACCTAAAGGTTGGTGGGTAGAGCCTACCCAGGGACCAAGCCTACTTAAGATCCATCCAGATCCTGCCAACTGCTTTCGTGTGTCCTGCAGCCCTCACTTGCTCCCAGAATCTCCAGAGAGCTGGTCCCCCCATCTTGCTTGCTGCCCCCCGGTCTCCTTGTGCCACCTGGAGGTTTCCTCCCTTAAGTCATCTGCCACCTTGTGGAGTCCAGAGGAACTGCCAGCGGCAGAGGTGGAAGGCACTGGCCCTGATCCTGGACTCCAGCTGTGCCATCAGAGGAAGACAAACCGTGAGAGACTCCTAACTCTGGGAAACAAAGGGTTGTGGAAAGGGAGGTGGGTGGGGGGATGGGGTAACTGGGTGACGGGCCCTAAGGAGGGCACTTGATGGGATGAGCACTGGGTGTTATACTCTATGTTGGTAAATTGGAAATGCAGCTAAGACCAGGTACCATTTTACACCAGCTAGTGAGATTGTGTTCAAAAGACACCACCGAGTGTTGCTGAGGATGTGGAGCATGGGAGCCTCCTCTATTGCTGAGAACATAACGTACAAGAGCCACGTTGGAAACCACTTTGAGGGTTCCTTAAAAGTTAAGCAAAAGCTTCCCATAGGATCCAGCAATCCCACGGCTAGAAACCTAGCTGAGAGAAGTAAAAACATACTTCCACTCAGGAGTCCTACAGAAATGTTCAGGGCAGCATTCCCGACATTAGGAAAAAACCTGGCAAACAGCACAAAGGTCTGTCAAGTGGTGAATGGCCAAAGCGTGGCCTAGGAGTCACGTGGAATTCTAATAAGCAATAAGAAAAGGCAGAGAAATCTGATGAAGCTCCAGCATGGAATAACCTCAAAGCACGCTACGTTCAGGAGCCAGTCACCAATGACTACGTGCTGTCGTACTCGGTTAACATAAAACGTCCAGCCAAGGACAATGTGTAGAGACAGGAAGCAGAGCCAAGTGGCTGGGGCCCGAGGGGGGAGCGCGGAGGGTCTTGAGAGCCGCTGAAGGGAACGTGGGTGGGTGAGAAAAGCGTCTGAACAACCAGGTGGTACTGAACAGGTGTTGACGATATGTAAATTCTATCTAAAAGTGTGTGTGTGGCGGGGGGGATCCTTCGCGAGTGGACAGACGTGCCTCTTTAAACGCGGGTCAAGGGGCAGCCCGGGTGGGTCAGCGGCTTAGCGCCGCCTTCAGCCCAGGGCGTGACCCTGGAGACCCGGGATCGAATCCCACATCCAGCTCCCGGTGCATGGAGCCTGCCTCTCTCTCTTTCTCTCTGTGACTATCATAAATAAATAAAAATTTTAAAAAAATAAAAATAAAATAAAATAAACGCGGGTCAAGGGGCAGCCGGGTGGGTCAGCGGTTTAGCGCCGCCTTCAGCCCAGGGCGTGACCCTGGAGACCCGGGATCGAGTCCCTGTCGGGCTCCCTGCACGGAGCTTCCTTCCTCCACCTGTGTCTCTGCCCCCCCCTTCTCTGCTGACCACTCACGAACGAAATATTAAAAAAAAAAAAAAAAAAAAAAGGAAACCAGAGCTTGTTAACTAAACCACCGGAGAAGCAAAGATGGGTTTGCGTGCACACAGGGGCCACCCACGGGTAGACCCAATAAGAACGCAACAAACGAGTCCAGAGTCCTGCTTTACACTCACGAAAAAGCCAAAAAAAATTCCGAAACAAAAATACCGTCATCTGCTCTTAAACCCGCCGGCCGAGGCGAGCGCGCGCGCGCGCGCGCGCGCAGGCCCCACTACTAGAAATTGCGCAGCCGAGTCTCCAGCGCTGGGAAACCGCAGGGGTCAGCACGGCCGCGTGCAACGGCCGAGCCTCGCCCCGGGAGAACCACCTGCGGGATCCTGGCGTCTCCACCGCCAGGTAAGTATGGCCCGCACCGCTCCGCCCCGCGGCAGCCCCGCGCGCCTCCACCTTACACACACGCTCACCCGGCCGACACCCCAAAACCCTCCGCACCCACTCCTGTCCCGAGCATCCTCAGCCCCCACACAACCCTCCCGAACACAGTGCGAGCGAGGGCGCTGCCGCCGCCACCGCCCGGGGGAGTCCAGCGCCGGGAGCCGCAGCCAGCCGGGGCCTGGTTTGCATCCGACACGCCCCTCGTGACGTCACGGCCTCGCCGCCCCGCCCCGCCCCACCTGGGTCCCCCCTAGGATCGCAGCTCTGAGGCTCCTGCTCCTGCTCCTCCTCCTGCTCCTGCTCTGAGGCTCCTGCTCCTGCTCCTGCTCCTCCTCCTGCTCCTGCTCCTGCTCCTGCTCCTGCTCCTGCTCTGAGGCTCCTGCTCCTGCTCCTCCTCCTGCTCCTGCTCTGAGGCTCCTGCTCCTGCTCCTCCTCCTGCTCCTGCTCTGAGGCTCCTGCTCCTGCTCCTCCTCCTGCTCCAGCCGCTCCTCCACCAGCTCCTCCCTCTCCCTCCCTCCTCCTCCTCCTCTCCCTGCCTTGGCTTTCTTCCTCACCTTCCAGTCTCCCCTGTTTCCTTCCCTCCAGCCTGATTTTGTTACCATTCCTCCTGCTTCTCCCTCAGCTCGGCCTCAGGACCCCTCCACACACACGCACACGCACACACGCACACGCACAGCCCTCAGCACAGACAAGCCTGCGCAGCCTGGAGGACCGTGAGGAAGGACTTTCCACCAGCCAGGGAAGCGCAGCCACGGATACATTCTCTCTCTCTCTCTCTCTCTCTCACCCTCTAGCAAGTAAATAAAAATCTTTAAAAAAAGAATGTGCCAAATTGTTCTTCAAGATGTTGTACTAAAGTACATTCCTACAATACATATATTATCAAACTTTTTTTTGAAATCTTTGTCATTTTAATAAGGAAAAATAAGGATTTGCCCTTTTTCGTTATAAGAAAGCTTCAATATTTTTTAGAATGTTCATTGGCCATTTTCCCATTATATACCTTTTTTTTAATGAGAATTCTATAAATGAAGGAAAATAGCTTTTTGTTTGTTGTCAGTACTGCAATTACTTCCCCAGTTTGTCTGAGTTTGTTTCTGATAAAAGGTTTGAATTTTTTTTTAATTTTTTTAAAATTTTTATGTATTTATGATAGTCACACAGAGAGAGAGAGAGGCAGAGACACAGGCAGAGGGAGAAACAGGCTCCATGCACCAGGAGCACCATGTGGGATTCGATCCCGGGTCTCCAGGATCGCGCCCTAGGCCAAAGGCAGGCGCCAAACCGCTGCGCCACCCAGGGATCCCGGTTTGAATTTTTAGATAGTCAAATTTACTAATCCTTGTTTAACAGCTTCTAAATATTTGTCTATTGTTTCCGAGAGAGAGAGAGAGAGAGATAACAATACTTTTTTGTTTGGGGTTGGAGTAGGAGTTGTTATAATTCTTAGAAGAAGGTTCAAAAAAAAAAAAAAAAAGAAGAAGAAGAAGAAGGTTCTTGGGTTTCAATGAATTTGTGTTGGAATCCTGACTCTGAATCCTTATCATGCCATCCATTAATTGTGTGGTTGGGCCAAGTGACTTAAGTTCCTTGGGCCTCCGTTTCTGTGTGGATAAGGAGGGAATACCTTATATAGGGTATATATACCTGGTATATAGGCTTATCATGAGGGAAGGGATTTTTGTTTATGTTCACTGGTCTATCTTTAGTACTTCAAATTGTGCCTTGCTCACAGGAAGCACACAGTCTACTTGAGATTTGGGTAGTGATCTCGAGTAGAGATAATTACTTCTTGTCTCTCATTACAGGTGACTATGCAGTGTGGTCTGCAGAAACATTGCAGTGTATCCCAGTGGGAATGCTCGCCCCACAGGTGGGGCTGGAGCTGTGGCCATGTTAGTTGGGCCCAAGGCCCCTCTGGCCCTAGAGAGAGGTCTGTGATAAACTGTGGAAATGTGGTACCAAGAGACTGTGCACAGCAAATGCATAGCTCCCAATCCTAAGTTGGCATACCTGCTACACAGGGCTGAAGTATGGATTTGAGGGTGACGTGGGTTGTCTTCAAAGGGCTGAACTAGAGAGCAAAGGGCAGGTAGGAAGGAAAAGGAGGGATCAGTGAGGTTTCCTCTTCTGCACTATCACGCACTATAAAATGATGCATGGAATGAATGACAGTGATGCTGCAGATGAGGACCTTTAAAGATCTTGACTGCAAATTGAAGGTGAAAGAAGATAATTGAGTATAATAAGATTTTATGTCGCTGTGGCACTCTGTGGAGTCTCTCTTCACTGTCCAGACTGTCCAGCCTGCTCTTCTGTCAGGCAGAACCATCATGGGGACCCTGCCCATGTCCCCTGGCTCCTGTGACATTGGGCACAGGCGGCTCAGAGGTCCAGGCTTGGAGCTGGGCAGGCTCCTAATGCGGGCAGGAGGGCCCCTCCGCATAGCCTTACCTCAGACAAGAAATAGGTACTGGGGGCAAGGGCAGAGGGATGCCCGGGGTGAGACTCACACTGAATGTCCTTCTTTTGCTTCTTTAGATCCTACAGATGGTGGTGCCTGGGAAATCTACACTAGCAGAGTTTCTGCCCATGGATCATGTTTTTAAAAGCAAACTCTTAGATGGAAACGGATTGGATTGGACACCGTTGTCCCCAGAAGCAGCGGCCCTGGAGAGTGAGGGGCCATCCTTAGTGGTCCTTCCTGCCTTTCTCTGCTGCAGTCACCGTCCTGGGCTAGTGGTGGGGCAGGGGTCCTCTGTGGAAGAGGGAGTGAGGAAGAGGGGAAGGCCTAGCCGAGAATCACCGCCCTCCAGACCTGGGATACAAATCCAGATAACTGCCTATCGTGTTCCCTCGTGGCCATTAGCCTTATTAGATTTCTGTGCTGTTACATCTTTATTCCTTTCTTAAGTTTTCTATCAATTTCCAAATGTTGTAGCTGGTACTAAACCCATAAAACACACTGCAAAAGTGAGGAGGAAATCAGTCTTGTATTTCTTGGAAACTAGAGCACAGGCGTGCCCCAGCTGACATGCCCCAGCTGACATGCAGAGGAGCCTCCTGGACCTCCTGGCTCTGAGGGCCCCACTCTCTGGAGCCCCACCGACCCCCACAGCTGTAAAACTGTTGAGCACTCACCTCACACACACCTGCCTTAATGCAATTCCATTCTCCTAGGAACAGGGGAAACTGTGGGGACACAAGGCCTCTGCACCCGGCTTCCTTCACTGATGTAAAGATGCCATCATGCAGTTTGGGCCGGAAATGACCTCAAGGGCAGCCGTAGCTCCTTGCTCAGAATTTGCCAGTGTTATCTGGGCAAATAAACACAGGGCCGAGGTTAGTACAGCATGCTTTCTGACTCCTCCAGCCAAAAAAGAGACTTCAGTTACCTAGCAGGGAATGCTTCTGCCAGAGACTGATTTGTCTCCCTTGGATTAGGGCACCACTTTTTCCAGGACCCTCGAACCAAATAGCCAGGGTTTGGGGAGGTGGAGATTGAGCTGGGGAGGGGTACAGAGGACACCAGGTCTTTTAAAAAGCTTCCTCAGCTGCCCTGCAGCAGGAGAGAAGATGGATTCATCGGTGGGGAACAGGGCTGGCTGGGAGGGGGCTGTCTGGAATAATAGGGCGCTGGGCACACGGGAAGGAGACGCTGAGCCAGCCCATGTCACTGTTTGCCCAGGGCTGCTCCTGTCAGCACAGGCCCCAGAAAATCTGAGTGAAATCCCGATTGGAGCAGCTGGTACAGCAGGGGCTGACTTCCCCAGGCCCCTCCAGGTGCGTGCTGCACTCCTCTGTTACACCAGCTGTGGCGCCCCCTCTGCTGGCCCCCGCAGCCTGCTCCTCCCCCCAAGCTCTCTGGAGGCCCTTAGTCTGGTTGGCCTTCCTGGTAGGACAATACATGCCTCTCCTAAGATCTCGAGTGGCGTCTGTCGTCACGGGAAAAAGCCCCGACTCACCGGAGGTCTTGAGCTAAGTCTCTGGGCCTTGTGTCCTATCCACACGGAGTTCACTGTGGGGTCTTGGTGCTGAAACTGCCTCCGTCAGCCTCAGCAACCAGGACCTTCCATGTCACCCAGTGCTGGGGCCAGGCCTGCCTCCACTCAGGAGTCATTTGGCCACAATGTGGGAGTGACGGTGAAGAGCTTTAACCACGGGGTATCGGGTTGCTGGCCAGTGGAAGGGACGCCGCCGGGACCCGGCACAGAGGCTCATTATCAGCCCTGGTCCAGCTGCGGCACTCAGGATGCTCAGGATGCGAGGCTCGCTGCCCCCTGCGCAGATGGAGGCTCCTGGCCCCACCGCCAAGTCTCCTTCACCACCTTTGGTATCGAGCCCTCGCGCTCCCCTCTGTGTAAGGTCCACACAGGAGGGAAAGATTTCCAGGTGCCCTGTCCCACGGCCACCCTCAGGTCGGCTACGGCCATTTCTTTGTCCAGATGAGCTGGCAGGGAAAGACTTTCCCTGTGTAGGCAGAAAGTTGCCCTGGCTGCCTAGGAGCAGCAGAGAGGATGGAGGAGTCACTAGGCAGGGCGCTGAGCCGCTGAATGTCGGGCCCAGCAAGGCCGCATCAGCTGGGGGGCTGCAAGGGCTGTGAAGAAGGGCCGGGCCCCCGCCTGCTTCCCAGCCAGGGAACAGGAATGACGCTGCGCTCGGAGTGAGGTCAGAGGAGAGGCCGCAGCCAAGAGCAATCCCGAGGAAACAGCTCCTCTGTGGGGCGCCCGCTGGATTTCAAAATCCTGACGCTTTTGACCTGGGAGTTCCGTGGACAGCCCCGGGCCAGGGGTGCCGGGAAGTTGTCCCAGCCTTCACCTGCCACCCGGGCTAGGCGGCTCCTGGGCGATGCTCCAGAACTTGAGCGCCCAGAACGTGCTCTACCTCCGCAGTGTTGGCCTGGCCGGGGCGTTTCGGGGAACGAGGCCGACACTGAATACTGAGCTCAAAGTTTCACCCCGTTTTTATCAGTCCCTCCTGTTTTTCTGGGATCAAGGGCAGTCCTGGATCGCCCTCAAGGGGACCCTTCCCCTCAAGGGAAGTCCTCAGCGCGAGGGGTTCAATGAGAGGCGGAAGGAGGACCTGCTGCCCACTCGCAAAGGGATGAAGACACTCGTGTTCACCAAGTGCCTCGGGCCCTTCCCATGAACCACGTCTTCATCCCTTTAACCCTCACTGGGGCTCTGAGGCACCCCATCCTTCTTACTGAGGAGGAAACAAAGGCTCAGGAGAAGTAAACGATCCTTGAAGGCCTCCCCCTTCCGGGCGTGCTGCAGCCAGGTCGGAACACACCTGTTCTCCGAACGCGCTGCGGACGCGCTGCAGCCCGACTGCGGGGGCTTCCCACGGACCCTTTGCTCGGTCACAGCACGGAGGCCAGAGGGGTGCTTCACAGCCGCCAGTGTCCATCAGCTGCCCCAGGCCAGCCTTCTCGGTCCACACGGGAGTCTCGAAAACAGATGCCATTCGGCCCAAGCCAGGGAGGGATCACCCCCTGCTAGTGGGGGAAACCGTTTCCTTAACAGGTGAAGCCCTTAGGCTCAGGGAGTGCCATTCTGTCACGTCTCAGGAAAATCATCGACGAAGAGTCGAGGAATATACTGTCCCCCCGTACTGAGCTGGCTTTGTGAACTAGGCAACTACTCCCATGCTTGACCCCTTAACGCACTTCTCCCCTCAGGAATCCTTCCAAACCTCGGATACCACCCTCAGCTGAAATCACTCCTCTGGACTCCACCGAATTCGCACACACCCCCACACCCCGCGGCCTCTGTGTGCTGTCCCTCCCACCGAATGGGGACCGCTGTGCCAAAGGTCTGGGTTTTACCCTCCTCTTGGGCACATCACCCGCCCTGGTCGGGGGCACGCAGTGCGCTGCATGTTTGCTGGTATGTTTGTTAATGTGCATGTATATCCCCAGATGGGAGGGATCGGACATACCGAGTGGACTTCCTGTGAAAATGCCTCGACTAATCTGAGAGACGGACAGGAGAGGGATCCCTCTTCTGAGCACACAGCCAGGCGGGCACTTTGCCCACCCCCACCTCCCTCCACACCACCTGCCCTCCCTGCTGCCCAAAACTCGGCCCACGGCTCCCCTCTGGTGGCTCCTCGGGGTAATAACAGAGACGCACAGGGAGATTGGGCGTAGGCTCTTTATTGGCCGCTTATCACTTCTCTGTAGGGGTCAGCCAGGGTCTGCAGAGTAAGCAGTGTCAGCTGAGGAATGTGGACCTCCTCTCTCTGGATCCCAGTGGCCAGGTTTCTTCCGAAAGGCCCCCCAGAGCTTAGAAGAGGAACTGGAAAGCCTCGGTCACATGTTGCTTCCACGCTTCCAGGCTGGGCAGCAGGGAGGAGATGCCCATGACGTGCCAGGTCTCCCCATCTGACACCACCGAGGTCTGGTAGGACAGCAGCTGCACGCCTGCCTCTGCCAGGAGGCCTGGGAAGTAGACGGGAAAACCGCTGATTGGCACAAGGCAGGGGGGGAAGGAGAAAAAGAGGCTGGGAATGGGGTCGGAACCCGTGGACCTCTGTGATCAAAGTTGCAGTGGAGGGTGATGGGGTCAGAAACAAAGCGCTAAGAGATGGAAGAACAGGGCATCTGCCCAGCTTCCCTCACTACTCAGAGACCCTTTAGGAATCCCCTGACCATCACGCAAGGTAGGGAAGGAATGAGCCAGCCACAGATTGCTAGAGCAATCTCCTGCCATGCCGGTCATCAGATTTATTCAGACCAAGAGCAAAGGAGAGAAACAGGGGAAAGTTCCTTTGGTCAGTTGGCAAGGATGGTGAAATTAGGCCTTTCGAGGTCTGTGGACACAACCGCCAAGCCCGGAAGTGCTCCAAAACTCCCAGTGGGCCGGTGCCAGGGTCCTGAGGCAGGTTCAAGATGCCCCCAGCTGCTGGAGCACCCGCCCCAACATGCTTTGTTGCAGTCAGGCTGGCCCCCAGGGCCTGCGGTCAGAAGAAAGAAACCTGCACCCAAAGGCTCGGAGTTCCGAGACGCAGCCCTGCAGGCAGGTGCACGCTGTGTGCTGACCGCGGTGAGCAGGCCGGCTAATAGGGACTCTGGGGCTCTAACTCTGCCGCGGGCCCTGACACAGGAGAGAAGGCGCTTGCCCTCTGAGCTCTGCATCCATTTCCCAAATGTTCTGGGAACGGGCAGGACAGATCTTCTGTATGGTACAGAAATGTGCTGAGGGAGGGGGTGGGACTAAAGGAAGCAAAGGTCCAGGAAGCCCAATCCCTGGAGAGGACCCCCCCCCCCCCCCGCCACACACACACACACACACACACGCACACACACACACACAGCTTCAAGGACCCGGGAAGCCCTCCGAGACCCCTCCTCACCAATCATGGTGGGCAGCATCTCAGGAGGAGACGGCTGAGCCCGGGACAGGAGCAGGGGCAGGCCCCTGCGCAGAGGCACTTCCGGTCTGAAGACAGCTCCGTTGAGCGCGTGCAGCACAGGTGTCGAGCCCTGCACCCAGCCCGCCGCCTGGTAGGGGGCACCTGCCAGGGCCACGGTCAGCAGGCATTCCCCACAGCCCTGCTCCCCGGGCACAGCGGGGTTGTGGGAGGTGGTTACCTGCAGGGAGAAGGCGAGGACGCAGTTAGGCCTCCCAGCTGCATGGCCTCTCCCCTCCGCGGCCCGAACACCGCTTTGCGGAGCGCCAGCCTGGCGGACACGCTCAGCCACTGGGGCTGCAGGAGAGGGCCCAGGGCTCTGCCCGGGACAGTCAACGCCCGCCCTCAGGGGGCAGGAGGGATCTGCGGGTCCAGGTGCAGGTGCGAGCTGGGGAGGAGGAGGAAGGGGCAGCCCGGCCCCTCCGGCTCTCCGCTCCCGGGCAGGTCAGTGGCCCAGTGCGGCGGGGAGCAGGGGGGGAGCCCCGGGAGCTCCGCTGCCCACTGCTCCTGCCAGCTGCCCCCGGCTCAGACGCAGGCTGGGATCTCACAAGGGAAGCAGAGGGGAAGGCACCAAAGGGGAGGCGCGGGGCTGCGGGCGCTCAGCAGCTATGCGGAGCTTCCAGAACTGGCGAGCTGATCGAGAACCTGGGTGCCGGGGCCGAAGGAGCACGGGATGGAGCCCGAGGCGAGCGTGCTGGGCGACCTCCAGCGCGGCCGGTACAGCCCGGCTCCGGCTCCTCGTGTCCCTCAGCTGTGCAATGGGGGCGCCGCGGCCCCTGCCGTGCACAGGGCACGCCTACACAAAGCACCTGCAGGAGTATTTCGTTCACTCCTAGCAACGCTCCGAGGAAGGCAGTACTCCCGCTGCTCGACGGGGAGGTTCGGCTGCCCGGCCCGGCGGCCGGTGTCAACAGCGGGACCTGCCCGGGCTCCCACTCCAGGAGCAGGGGCGAGCAGGCTCTGCAAAGGGAGGGACGGGGGGCGGGGCGGACAGGAAAGGAGCGTTCCGGGGGCCACGCACACTGAGCCCGGCCTCTTGCACCAGCAGCTTGGCGTTCACCAAGTTCACATCCGCCTGACTGGCAGTGTCCTTTAGGAGGCCGACAATGACTGCAGGGCTTAGGCAGTTGCCGGCGTTCTTCAGGGACGTCCCTGGGGACAGAGAACCTACAATAAGGTTGCTGTTTGTTGAGCAGCACAGGAGCGGGCAGGGGGCTGACACCCAGCCTTGGGTCAGGGACTCCTCACTGCCCGGGGCCCAAGCCCCAGCCTGCGGGCCAAGTTCCGCTTCCCTCTGGAAGGCACCCAGTTCCCTGCCTTGCTTCCTCTGGGGATCCCGCAGCTCTGACCTCCCCTATTTCTAGCAGCGCCCAGGTCTAACCACCCCCAAGCTCTTCCCACGTGAGCAGATGCTCAACGGGCCACGAGGAGGACCAGCCTCTGCGGGTGTAGGAACTAGAGCCCTGCGCAGTCTCTCAACTACATCTGCCTACGCTGGGCCCACTGGGAAAGTGGCCGGAGCCTGCAGAGTCGCAAAGGGAGACCGAGGCCACTCTCTCTGCTCCCACCCCCAGCTGAGCAATGCTCCGGGGACCATCAGCTCGCCTCAGGACCCACCTTACCGTGTCACGGGGCACACCCTGTCCCACCACCCTATCTGGCACACCCGCCCCGACTCTCACTTTACATGTGAAGAACCCAGGTTCAGACAAAGGGAAATCTCACAGCGACAGGGTCAAACCCAGAATCAAGATCCTGTCCCTTAAGCTGGGACTCCCTCCCCCAATCCTACTGCCTCTCCCATGAAACTGTCTCTCATGGAGGTTTCTCTTGCATGCAGAACACGTGCATCTTAAGAATACTATACAATCGTGACTTGTGAAAATCACACATATTTCTTAGTATTTTCTGGACCGTCCCCTCTGTCCCCATTGGGTAGCGAGTGAGCCCTGTGCAGACAGAACAGGGGACTTGGCGTCACAAGAGCTATGTCCAGTCCTTTCCCAGCCCCTCGCTGTCTGAGACGTGCTACAGACACAACCTCTTCCCTCCCTCTGCAGTGTCCCCAACTCACCCTGTGTTACCACCTGGATGGTCCCTTTGGGGGATCCAGCCCAGGCTTGCATCAGCGTCCCCAGAGCTTCTGCGAGACCAATCCAAGGCTTGGTGTGTGGAGAGAAGGCACTGGTAAGGGCCTGGGCATTCACCTGCACAGAACGGGGAAGCAGAGCTGAGGTCAGCACGAGGCAGGGCAGGGCTCCTGAGCACAGCTCCACAGTGGGGAGCAGAAGGCACAGGGCTGTCCTGGTTTCGGGTGCCTGGGGTGGGGAGCGTGGAGACCACTTCCATTAGCCACCACAAGACTTGTGCCTTCAGCTTGGGAGAGCTGTAGAGCCAGAAAAGAGCACAAAATTGCCAGAAGGGAGAAAAAGGCATTTCTCTACACCCTACCCCCACAAACTGTGCCCACCTCACCCCTTACACAGGAGACCGGTTGTTCCTGAGATGATGGGTCTGGACACCACAATAGGAAGGTGGTCTTTGACTTAAGATGTGTGGGGAGTCACGGATCACTGGGACCTAGAGGGGTAGGTCGCTCCAAGACACCTTCCCTTTTACTTTACACCTCAATTAAAAAACAAAGTGGGGGCGCCTGGGTGGCTCAGGCGGTTAAGGGACTGTCTTCTGCTCAGGTCATGATCTCGGAGTCCTGGGGATTGAGCCCTACATCAGCTTCCTACTCAGCCGGGAGTCTGCTTCTCTCTCTCTCCCGCCCTCTGCACTTTCTCAGCACTGGTTCTCTCTCTCTGTCAAATAAATAAATAAAAGCTTAGGAAAAGAAGAAAATGAGTGTTTACACGGTCATTAATCACTTTGACCAAATATCACAATTTGCAAAGCTGGTTTCACATATTTTTAATTAATTAATTATTCATTCATGAGAGACACAGACACTGGCAAAGACACAGACAGTGGGAGAAACAGGCTCCTCGCAGGCAGCCTGATGCGGGACTCAATCCCGGACCAGATTACACCCTGAGCTAAAGGCTGAAGCTCAACCACTGAGCCACCCAGGTGTCACTGGATTCACATACTCTCTTTTTTTTTTAAGATTGATTGATTGAATGATTGATTTATAATAGACACACATAGAGAGAGAGAAGCAGAGACATAGGCAGAGGGAGAAGCAGGCTCCATGCCGGGAGCCCGACGGGAGACTCGATCCCGGGGCTCCAGGATCGCGCCCTGGGCCAAAGGCAGGCGCTAAACCACTGAGCCACCCAGGGATCCCCTGGATTCACATACTCTTCATGATCCTATCACTCTTCAAAGCTTGGCCCATGTGGAGTCAACCAGGAGGCCTGCCAGGCAGCTAAAGGAGACAAAAGCCACATTTCCTCCTAAAGCTGTAAGTCTAGGGTAGGGTCTGAACAGCGGGACCGTCCCAACAGGGGCTTGATAACAAAGCCAGCTTGTCCCGGGTCACAATTTCTATTCTATTTTGTGGTTCAAGATGGTCTGGCTCTGAATGAAGCATTGGGCACTTTTGTGAGTCAAACTGTAAAGAGAACCAAGGAGTCTAAGAAGGATTTAATTCGAAACCTGGGGTGTGATATAAATCAAACAGGCTGCTGGTGTTGGAAATGGCCAAGGAGGCAGGCAGCCTGGCTTGGGGCTCCTGTGGTAGGGCTCCTCTGCTCCTCTCCAACAGGATACAGAAAGGACCAGCGTGGACCAGGAGGCGGGACGAAGGAAGGCCAGTGCTGGCAGCAGAGAGGAAGGGCCATGGGCCAGTGGGCTGGGCTGAGCCTGCAGCCGCTGGAGGCAAGTGTCCTCCGGGCAGCACCTGTGGACTCGGGGATGCTCACGGCAGGTCTGGAGAACCAACAGGAGGGCTCTAAGAGGCAGGCGCCATTGAGCACCAACCCGACCCTAATGTGAGTCTGTGTCTAACGTTACAACCAAACTGGGGGAAGATGCAGAGAAGAATTAGGGAGGGACTTCCCATGTGACACAACTGTCTTTCTTTCTAAAAGCCTACTGGAGGACAACCTGTCACGTTGGGTGGAGACTTAAATCTGCCCCAGTTGAAGGCCTTTGACCAAGAGAGTTTACTTCTGGTATAAGATGGGAACAGTCTATGGTTCCATTTGATGGAGCCGGTGGTAAGGAGCCCCCTTCACGAAAAGGCCTGGACCGCCACCACCACCTACGGACTCCATGGTAACCCCTGAGGGCTGCAACAGTGAGGGCAGAGGCCTGCCCGGCAAAGGGCTGCAGAGGGACAGGTGCAGCCCTGACTGGCTGGCAATGGCCTCGGTCCCAGCACGGCACCTGGGGAGAGCTGCTCAGAGGAGAGATGTGCAGAGGGAGTGAGAAAGTGTCCCCCACACTGAGGAGCCGCGAGATGCAGAAGGGAGAGGCACAGGTGGACGGGCCACGTGTTGTGGTTGAGCGCCGTCCTGTGGGTCCTTCAGGGGAGTAGCTGGCTCCCCTCCTCTCTCGGGGTGTAGCAGGCAGGGTGGCCCGGCGAGCTGGGCTATCACGCCAGGCCTGGCAGGCTGAACAAAGCACCCTGTGTCTTTCCTGCTACTGCTCTGTCCTCAGCAATGAAAGTCCCCACGCCGAGGGTCAGCCAGGAAGGTCAAGGACCAGCCCCGGCCCCCACCCGCCATCCCCACGGCGTCCAGCATCGCCCAGGCCACGCTCCTCCATTCTCAAAGCATGTGGAGAACAAAGGAGCCTTTCTCTGGAGCCCGGGCCCTGGGAAGAGCCACAATCTCTGCACCAAGGCTACAATACGGCAGGGCCGAGCCGCCTCCCTGCAACCAGGCTGCAACTAGGAAAGCTCGGGACGGGGCTCCCGCCGCCCCACCCAGAAGCCTGGCTCCAGAGGAGGCCTTATCTTCTACCCCCAGGGCCGAATCTGGTCAACACACCACTGCCCGCCAGAGCTGTCACCATGCCCCAAACCGGACACCACCCGCCCTCCCGGGCCTCGGCTCCTCCCTCCGACCTCCCGGCCCCAGGCCCACTTGGCCATACTTACGACGCCTGCCAGAGATTTCCCCTTCACCATGTCCACAAACTGGATGGCGATCTCTTCCCCGCAGCGGCTCTGGGCCTCCTTGGTGCTGGCGCCCAGGTGGGGGCAGCTGATGACGCGCTCATGCTCCACCAAGGCTCGGTCCCGTGGCGGCTCCTGCCGAGAGAGAGACACCTCTCGGTCGCCTGCCCAGGGAGGCTGGAGGAGAGGCGTGGGGCCGAGGATGCCTTCTACTCTGGTTCTGCTAGAAGGTTCTACGCCTTCTGTCTCTGGTTTCAACAGCCGGGTTCCTCGTCAACACCTCTCTACAGCAGAGTGGACAGGGCTAAGGACGGGATGCACATCTCGGGTCCCCCCGCTTAGACCTATGTGCCTTTGGAGAAATCTCCACCTCTCTAGGCCTCGGTTTCTCCATCTATAAAATGGGTGAATACTACCCAGAACCAAACACTGTGGTGCAGACTGCACCCCAGTAATATAGGATGTTCTCAGCCAGTGAAGCTACTGTTTGTTACTGGTTTTTCCCTCGAGCTCCCCCTCGCTCCTGAATCCTTGCAGCACTTCCAGGCCCTCTGCACAGCTGTCCCATCCTGGCTCTCACCACGACAGGTGGTCCACCTGGGCACCTCTGCCCAACCCCTCTGCTCACTGAGCACAATGTATTGCCCCTGGGAATGTCACTCAGGCCTCTTGTCTGGCCACCTGGGCCTGGGAGTGCTGTGCACTTGGTAGCAGGTGCCACGAGAAGGCCAGAGACAGGCAGGGGAAGGTGCTGATCGGGAACGTCAGTAGAAAGAGGGCCAGGCGCACGTCTGCCTTCCAGAAGCTTACCATCTAGTTGTGAAAGATGACCAGGAGTATAAACCCTGCGTGCTCAGGACAGGGAATACACAGTGAGGGCAACACAGTGCTCAGAGAGGGCCGGGGACGAGCCAGGGCCCCACCGCAGATATCCAGCAACCCTCCAGTGCCTAAGCCAAAATCCCTGCTCTTTGCCCTGGATCTGTGATGCTGGAGTCCACCTGGAAATGCACTGTCCGTCATTCCTCTGGTGTAAGGTGGGGGGGTGGCTCGGGCAAGCAACGACGGGGTCTCTGGCTCCGACAGAGAGACTGGGGGAGAGCAGCCCCCAGGGCACAGGGGACCCCTTCTGGCCATTCGCCTCAGGCTGCCCTCCCTCCCCAGAAGACACGAAGGAAAGGAAAGCCAACAGACACTGGGCAGAATGTCTTTTTGGCAACGGGATTCATTTCATCAGAGACCTCGGTCAATAATTAAGAGACCTTAAACCCGGCCCCAAATGCTCTCTCTCTGCCGCAAACCCTCAGCCTCAGAACGGATGTGCCGCGCGGTCCTCCCTGCAGTCATCAACAGGACAGCAGCGCAGGGAGCCCGGGACCAGGAACTGGGCCCTATTTAAAATCTGAGTTTTGCAAAGACCACACGGCGGCCTGTGCACCGCACTCCGGAGGGCTCCCCAAACCACAAAGGCGTTATTCTCGGCAACATAATTCCTCCTGAGTGCCGTGGAGGCCTCCTTAAGGCAAAGACCTTCTTCGTGCACACTGGGCTTTCTCGGCCCTGGGCCCCTTGTCACCGCTCCTCTCCTCCACCAGGCACTCACCTCTGTAAACACGTCCAGCGCGGCACCAGCACACTGGCCAGAGCGCAGGGCCCGGAGCAGGGCCCCCTCGTCCACGATCCCTCCCCGAGCGCAGTTCACCACGCGCACCCCCTTCTTGCACTGGGCAAAGGTGCTGTCGTTCAGCAGGCCTGCAAGGAGGGAAGGGTTTTCCTGCGGCACCGCTGCCCGGGACCCCAGCACCAGTGCCAGCAGCCCTCCCTGCCTCGTACCAGCTCCTTCCCCACACGCCGACAGCCTCTCTGGTCTCACCTCTCCCTTCTCACAGGCTCGGGGGCAAAGGCCCTGTTGTGGATTTAGACCGAACTCAGTCTAGAAACATCCTAGAGTCCCGGAGATCCTAGTGTTTTGAGTAAGTCCTGGAACCGGAAAGGCCAGCAGCGGCCCCAGCAAACACCATGGGGTCACGGGTCGTACGTGTCGAGCCATGCATTTCCAGCTAGCTCATCCCTCCTCCGTGGGATGCAGGATCAGCTAGCAGAGCATCACTCCATGCTCGAGGGCCCTAGTCCACATGCCTGCGGAGGCCCAGGCTGAGGGCCCACCCTTCTCTGGTCTGTGGCTTCCGTGGCCGACCCACAGGCAGGGACGCACATACCTGTGGTGGAGGGCAGCAGAGGTGTGTGCACAGTGATAAAGTCACAGAGAGGCCAGATCTCCTCCAGGGGCAGCTGCTGGACACCAAAGGAGGCCGAGACCTCTGGCGCAATGATGGGGTCGTACCCTACGGTCTGGTCAGAAACGAGAGAGAGACGAGCAAATGTCACTGTTCCTTACTAGTACTGGTATCATTATGATGGAGGCCATTTATCGGGCATTTACCAAGTACTACTGCTAAGTCTGTCCAAATACGGTAATACAACAAGGGTTGGTACTATTCTACTTTAGAGCTGAACAAAGTGGGGCTCTCTATTTAGGAGGGGCTGGCCCAGAGTGTGAAGGGAGTTTGTTTACCTCCGAGCTCTTAACCATGAACAGATGCAAGAACAGCGTGTGTGTGCGTGTGTGCACATGTGCGTGTGTGCACATGTGCGTGTGTGAGGTTGGATAAGGGGTAGCTCAGAACCTTTAGCAAACAGGGAACCCAGGAGAGGCAGGACAGCCACGTGGGGAGCAGAGACACACTACACTAGCAGGGTATAACCAGGCGAGAGAGGACAGGTTGGCCACAGCCGAGGACCCTCAGGGCCAGAGAACAGGCAGGGGCCCTGACTCTTGCACAGACTGAGAAAGAAGTAGGTTGGGGCAGCGGTGCAGAGCAGGGCAGGCAAGGAGACCAAGACCGGTCGCTGGGGAGGAGTGCTGACCCGCCAGCGGGCAAGGTTTGGTCCCATCCTGAAGTGCCCTTTCAGAAGGCTCCAAATGCATCTAGTCTCGGAAGGCATAACTGGGTGACTCACCACACAGAGGCCTCAATGCTCAGGACGGATCCTTTCAACAGGGCAGGAGTGACGGGGAATAGGGAGCGAGGATCAGGAGGAGAAAAAAGGATGCACCAAGGCACCATAGAAGGCACAGGTCCCAGAAAGAACCTTCCTCTGGGCAGATTCCTGCCTGCCCTGATTTACCAACGAGGAAACTAAGGCAGAGAGGTGAAATGATTCAACCAAGGTCGCATGGTTGGCAGATGGTCGAGTGTGGATAAGAAGGATGTCTGGATTTGGAAGCCTGCACCCCTGGTGCCCACCCTTCTAGGTGGGGTGAGGTCAGGGGGCTCACAGCCCCACCTGAGCAACCAGGTAGAGTCGATGGAAACATGTCCTGTATCAGAACAGTGTCGGGCACCAGTCACACATGTCCTCAGCAAGGGCAAGCCTCTAAAGGTGATCAAGCCAGCACCAGCAGCTGGGATTCGAAGAATCCACAACCACCAGGACGCAGCCACCTCTTGACACAGCAGAGACATAATCCACTTTCTGTCTGGTCACCGGAGAGGCCTGCCGCGGCTCCCTCCTTCGGCTTGGCCGGGGCCGCAGCACCCACTGGGGGAAAGAGGCGTAGGAGCCTTAACAATCTCAAAGGCATCCGTGTCCTCAAGAAGGCAGGACGCAGCTGCAGGAGCCAAGGGACGGACGCTGACCCAGGAGACCTGGACCTGGGTCCTCAGTACGAAGTGAAGGAGCTGGGTGGATGATTTCAAAGTCATCGCCTGCTCCAACACTCAGTCATTCAATATTCCTTGAAAAGACAGTTCTCTTAACCCTGAAATGTTAGGGGCGAACCCCAGAATGTTCAGAGGCGGCCTGGCACTGAACAAAAGGTAACAAGCAGAACAGAAGGCCTAATACTGGAAACCGTCATCATGTCTGTGTGGTGGAACTCATTTTTGTTCTCCTTTATGCTTTCCTGTGCTTTGTAATGCTTCCCCTGCTCATCATGAATTTCCTTGTGGGAAACAGAAAAGTCATCTCGAAAATACTGGCAAAGAGGATTCCTGTGTAACCAATTCCGCCCTTGCAGAGAAGAGACTGACATGGTCGTGAATGAGGAACAAGTTTCAGATCACAGTTTTCATCATCAGCCTGTGGAGGAAGCAAAGCCAAGGGGGAGATTTTGGGGGAGAGGCTGTAGGATTGAAAGCTCACAACCACCAGCCCCAGTGGTCATTCCCCCCTCAGCTGTAACCTACTCGTTTCCGGGGGAACAAGCAGCGTCCAGGGGAGGAGAGAGGATCCCTTACAAGTGCTCTTTGTCTGCCAGCTCAGGGGCTGCCTGGAACAAGGGCCCTGTTCATCTATAATCCAGATGTACTTCGTTCACGTGAGCGGGGGAGGACGGGGACCACCAGCAGAGGTCACAGAGCTGACCCCGATGGAGGCGAGCTCCCGCCACTCTGGGGCTTGGGGCTCTCGGGAGTCCAGAAGCAGCACGGAGCGCTGGGAGGAAGGGTCCCGTGGGCGGAGCCGGGCCTAGTGCTGGGGGCCTGCACCCTGTGCTGGGTGCCTGCAGCTGGTGGGGAGCAGACGGGGAAGGAGGGGACCCGCATCCTCCACAGCGGTCAGCAGGGTCTGACTCAGCTGTCTTTCTCTTGTTCGGCTGCAGACAACTGCAGGGCAGAATTCGGCTGAGAAAACGGTTTTCAGTTTTCACTCGGGAGACCCAGGGCAGATGGCAGCTGAACACGGCTAGGAGCTGGGATTCTTACACCAGGAGACCACGTTGCGGGGGAGTCGAAAGAGTATATGGTTGGGCCCAGGGGAACAATGTCTGAGTAGGGTCCTAACGCACCCTGGAACGGGTCAGATGTCCCGATACTCACACGTTGCAGCACTTCCAGGTATGTACCCTCTGAAGACTGCCCTACGGAGGAGCCTGAGGGAGAGCCACCAAGGGGTTCTCCACCTGAATCCCAGCCTCAGGACAGGCTCCTAACGCTGGGGAGCAGGGGAACCCCAGCTTTTCAAGTGGCGCTACAGAGCCACGTCCTAGCTGGTGTCATAAAAGACAGCCTTGTGAGGATGACTACACCTCCCCTGGGCCTCTGGCTTAACAGTGGAAGCCTGAGAGCAAGGAGGCTTTCACGGTGAAGGGGTTCCAGGAAAGGAGCCTAATCATCACATCCTCCTACTGCCTCACAGCTAATTCTTCGGGCTGAAGATGAGAACTCTCTTCCCTTCACACAATGACATCTTACTCAGAAACCCACTATAAAAAACGACCAGAGCTGCAGAGGTGAAGGCCCAGAGCCCTACCACTTACTCTCTCTCTCTAGGGTCCCATCCCCATGTCCCTAAGGTACCTTCCCAGAACTTGGGGCTCTGGGAAGAATGTAAAAAAATCAGTACTCTGGCGCAGTAGGAATTCCAGTTACCAGACTGAGCTAGGAGCATCCTGAGGAGATTTCATCCCGAGGAAGGTCGAGCACAGTGACAGAGCAGAGACCGTCTAACTCACCTGGATCAGGCATGAAGACAGTGGTGGGGATGCAAGACAAAGCGTACTAGATCGGAAGTCAGGAGACCTGGAGCTCAAGCTGGACTCCACCATTTACCAGTCCTATTATCTCAAACATACCATATAACCTTCCTGGGCCTCAGTTTCCTTGTCTGTAAACCTGGAATAAGAATACTGACCCTGCAGGGGTCACTGCAAGCACAGTCTCTGACACAGTAGACCTCAGTAAACATTAGCTGGGCCTGAGAGAATTGGTGACATCTGGTGCCTCAGGTTCAATGTCCATCCCTCTGGGATAACTTCAGATTCATCACAACACGGGCCACCAAGAAACCGTTAGGAGATCCTGGCCTGTTCCTCACAGGAAACCTTGGTAAGAGTGCAAGGCTCAGTTGCTGGCTGGCTTGGCCTGCTAACACTCTAGCGGGCATGCTGGCATGAATGAGTTGTGTCTCCAGAATGTACAACATAACATGTTCAGCAAATGGGTTGAGAAAAAGCTCCAGGCAGAAAGAACACCATGGAGCATCAGACTCAGATGACTCCGACAACCAGCAGGCTGCAGATGGCCAGAATGATTCTGACACCCACATCTGTGCCATGTGGCTCAGAGCAAGTCAGGTAGCTCAGGTGGCGGCACGTGAAGATTCCTCTCCAGGCCTGTCTGGTTGGGATGGGGGCCTAGGTGGGCTTTCTCTCCCCAACACACAGCGCCCCCGCCAGGTGCTGTGGGAAGCCAGGTGGCTGAGCTCCCTAGCAGAGCTAAGGTCTAGGATCCCCGCTTCCCTGAGGGAGCAGATAGTGACAAAGAAGGGACGGGAAAGGAAAGGGGGCAGTCCCTACCCAACGTCTGAGCACAAGAGGGACTCTGTTGATTGCTCCTGTGACACAAAGGGGTCAACTCTTAAATCACGATGTTCTGGAAGGGTTGGATGTTAGTTACCCAGCCTAATTAGTGACTAACAGCCTAGGGGACAGATTTTAGCCCAGGGGACATCCCAGGACCAGGGAAGGAAGGGGTGATCAAAATATCTTCACGTGCTTTGCAGCACTGCCCGAGCCACCCAACCAGAACTACTCAGGGTGCCCTATGCCTTCTGGTCCCACTCTGTCTTAATTACAGTGTGCCCACGAGTTACTGTAACAAACCACAGTCCTTAATAATTTTACTCTATTTCCTATGATCACACAAAACTCTCCCTGCTAAAGACCATTCCGCAGATAAAGAAACTCGTAGCCCATGGGCAATGGGTGCTCAGAGCTATGACAGCTTTAAAGGCCATCTGCTTCTACCTCTCTGCCCATGCTCACACCTCGTCCTCACATACTGGCCAGGTGCTTAGCCAGTCTCATGTTGAGTATCTGCAGTACTGGGAGACTAACTCTCTCATTCCATTTGGGGCCAGCTCTGGCTGGAGCTCTGTCCCCCATGGCTTGTACCTACTGGTCCTCCTTAGATCCACTCCTTGGGGAGCATGACTCTTCTATAGAAGAGCTAGTCGATGGCCTCCCAAGTCATGACGGGGCTGTGACCCCAGTGCCTTCAATCCTTCCTTAGGAAGTACAGACCATAAGGAATGTCACCGTCCCTGTGCTGGAAGTCATACTTCTTTTAATGCTACCAAAAGTCACATTACCTTTTCTATTAGCCATGCCACTGTGAACCACACTGCGTTTCTGTCAACCCAAGGTCCCCTCCCCTAGAAAAGGGTTTTAACAACACCTCTACATCCAAATGTGTTTGGTTGCTTTGGGGGCCCATATAGAGGGTCCTGGTAGGTATCTTAGCTCAACTTCTTATTAGGATGCCCAACCCTGCTAATAAGCATCACATCATTTAGGATATGATTCCACAGTCTTAAGAATTAATCACCTCCCCCTGCTTCCTATCACCCAGACCGCTGATGAGAAGGATGGGTAAGGCATAGCCCTGCGTCATCCTGTACCATCTCCCTTCAGACTGAGACGGAGCTATCCTTCAACCCGTTACTAAGCCTTCGCACCAAGATTACAGTCTCCATCTTAACCCCAAGGGTGTCAGGGAAGATCTCACCAATGTCTCACTAAGTCCACATTTCCAAACAATCTACACATCTGTCCTTGAGGAAGAAGCCAAATAAAAGCAATTCGTCCACACAACAGAACCCCATGGAAGAGTTTACAAATAGGGTAAATTTATTTATTCCAAGATCTATGTTTTACCACCATGTACAGTATTGTACTTTCTATAGGCATAGACCCCCCCCACACACACAATGGGAAAGAACTCTATGTGTTCCACATAAATGCACAGAAAAAAGTCTGAGATGATACACAGCAAACTGATGTTACCTCACAGGTGACTGGGAGCAGACCAGGATTGGGGTGGTAAACAAGGAGATGAGGATCTAGATTTCAATTTTTGTGAAAATCTCTTCACCTATTACATGACTAAAATACAATTTTAAATCATCCAGGTATAAGACCCCTAAGGACATCCATGGCGATCGGTTTAATATTGGCTTAATATTGGCTTCTAAAGGGAAAACAAGGCCAATTTAAAACAACTTGTGCTTAGTGAACACTGAGCATGGTTTCCTGACTGGATGCTGATAAACTCTTTCACAGCCTGTTTTAGAATCTTCCCTCCTTGCGCTTTTGAAAATCTTGCTTCCCCAACTGTTCAAACACCAACTGAGGAGCTTTGGATGATGCAGGTCCATAATCTGTCTGCCCTGAGGCAAAATTCATCTGGGCCTAGGTATCGTTAGGAAACTCAGTCAAAGTGAGCCCTGATCGTGAACAAAGGCCACTTGGGCCACTGCAAAATGACCGGGGCTGCTGGCAAGGGCAGGGGGCGGGTGACCGTTTCAAGGTGTGTTTCAGCGGTTTATAAAGATCATGTCCCAGAAGCAGGATAGCCTACAGGGACCGGCCAGAGATATCCAGACAGAAGAACCCCCGAGGGGAGCAGTGACGTGCTGCAACATACAAAAGCACGCAAACCCTCAAAGTCACGCTGGGAATTCGGGCGTGTCGTGTGAGGTATGCCTGGACACACAGAATGACATTCATGAACAGGTTCTAGACGTTTCTGATCAAACACATGTCTGAGGGGTGTCAGCCACTTCCACGGAGATGCTCAGAATCCATATCCCTCCAAGCCTCTCGGGAGCAGCCTGGCAGCAGCTGAGTAGCTGAGCACAGAAGCTTACTGATCACGTCCCTCACTCAGCAAACGAGGTGGGGCTTTTTGTCTGGGTAAGTCATTCCCCCAAAGTCTCAAGTCCTTGATAATGAAGGCTCCTGAGCAAGCAGAGTCCAGTGAGCTGTGGCGCTGTGGGGAAGGGGAGGGAACTTAACAGAGGAGCAGCTGGGCCAAACAGCCTGTCCCCAAGTCTCTGTCTCATCAATGAGGCGCTCACCTGTCTGAGTATGGCACTCCGAGTTTTACTTAACCCCCAGCCCCTGATTTTAGAGGATCAGAACTCCAGGTGAGCTAAGCCTTTACTTTAATCCCTCACAGAAGAGGAAGAGAAAGCTCTCCTTGCAGCACAGGGCACCTGGCCAGCCCTGCACAGGAGGGACTGGCTTTGGTTTGTTCTCATGATCAGTGGATCCTGCTGGGCCACAGGCCCCTCTCCGGGATCTAGAGAAACGTCGGAGGCTTAGGAAGATGTCTGGCTGATGTAAATAAGTGTGTGGGGAATAAGGACAGGAGGGAGAGGAAGATGTTCCGCGTGGTGTAATGGGATGCCCTCCTGTTTACCTTCCATTGCTGGAGGCCTCAGCAAAAATTCACTAACTCCTGACATCAATATAAAAATTAAGGGTTAATCCGTAGGGTTCCCTTTAACTCTATGAAGCTGGGGGGACAAAGAGAAAGGGAGGAAGAAGGAAAGAGAAGGGAAATGCCAGAGCAGCTCCATGTAAAGTTTTCTAGAAATGATCTGATTGTCAAAACTGCTTTTTTTCTTTTTTTATGTTTAATGAAAGCCTTCCTGGCGGCAGTTTGAATATATCATCCCCCCACGGCAGAGAGGGCACGAGGAGTGAACAAGGAGATGTCTGCTAGCACACCTAGCCACCCTGTCACCCGCCCCTACAGGTCCCCTCCCATGGCTCTGGGGCCACCGCTCTGCAAGGTCTCCTGGCTTGGCCTCAGGGTGTGGCACTGCTCTCGATGACAGCCTTCCCTTGACCAGAAGAACCACTGAGTTCCCAGAATAGGGTAAAGCAGGGTCCTGGAGGGAAACAGGGGTCAGGGAGAATTGCTGAGAAATCCGTGAGGTGCTCCAGGCACCACGGGATTAACATCGTGTCACGGCATTTGCACAATCATCTTGCCGTGTCTTCTGACTGTGGAGTGGAGCCAGAAGGTGGATGGATAACGGCCCTGCTATAAGGCTACAGATGTGCTCCTGTTTTTCGGAATTATCACAGGCAACAGACACAGCAAAACAAAGAGCCCTTGCGGCAGCAGAGGAGAAGCAGCACAGGATACGAGCCCCTCTGTTCCGCTGGGACTCAAGAGCGGAGGGACCTCCACCAAGGATGCCCGGACTCTGAGGTCAGGCCAACATCCCTGCCCTCCCCGGCTACACCGCCTACTTCGGTAGAGGCTCTGAAGGAGGGTCAGCCCCTCCTAGGAAAAAGCCTTTACCTTTTCTCAAGCAAACCTGCCTCTCTCAAAACTGCTACAGGGAGCCCCACACCAAAGGGCCTCACCAACCTCTTACCTTCATCCCAAAGGACTGCATTCGAGTGGCCACCTCTCTCCCAATTCTGCCCAGGCCAAGAATTCCCAGGATCTTCCCATTTAGCTCTGTTCCCATGAACTGCAACCAAACAAGCAAGAGGCAACGCGGCCAGAGTAAGCCCCGGGAGTGAGGCCTCGGGCGCCGAGCTGGGCGGGACGAGGCAGGACTGGCCGCTCACCTTCTTCCTTTCCCACTTGCCGTCCTTCATGGAAGCTGTCGCCTGGGGGATGTGCCTGCAAGGACAGACAGGTTCAGTGGGCCCACATGGGAGGTGATGTGAGGTCTGCACAGCCACCCTCTCTGTCAGTCAGTCATTCCCAGGGCGAACCAGGCTCAGGCTGGTCTAGAGCTCGGGTACAGAGACCCGGAGCAGAGCAGAGGAAAACCTGTCAGGCACACCTGATGTGGGAGCCCCAGGATTTCTGTTCCCAGCTGGGAGTCTGAGAGTCAGTCAACTGCTGAGTGACAAGCATGTAGAAAGCAAGCACCAGTCCTCCACGGTTCACAGGGATAACAAAATGGGGGTGTTGAGGGGCTCTGAGAACATCCAGTGCTCCAGAAGTTCACGGATTTTCATTTTCCTCTTTCATCCAAGCCCGCAACCTGCACTTTCCACCGTATCAGCAGACAGCTGGGTATTTCCCTTCCTCGAGAGTTCCTGAAACCCCAGCAGTCTCAGGCTGCACTGGAATGGGGGGAGGGGATGCTATAGTCCATACCACCCCTTCTCCAAACCACCCCCAACCCAGCCTCTCTCCTCTGATTGGTTAACACGGGGGGTGGGGGGTCTGAGTCTCCGTGTTTCTGGAAGGGACAGAGGCAGTTAGGGCAGAGTCAGAGGTATGAGGACAAGATTACGTCACGTGGGATGTGGTCACCCAGGCTTCTCTGGAAGAGAATCCGGGAGACAGGAAACAATGTTTAAAATGTTTAAGGAGTCCATGCTCTACTTTAGACACTCCATGAGACATGCTTGGAGATGCTTTAGCGCATGTAACGCTCACAACAACTGCGTGGAGACAACTGGGGACTCAACATCTTGCAGGACATCACCCCATCGGAAGTAGTTGAATGGACTCAAAGAACATTCCCAGCAGTGAGCCTCCTCGGTATTTAAATGCGGTCTTTCCTGCAGGCCACAAAACTCAGAGTGGGGTGTGTGTGTGTGTGTGTGTGTGCGCGCGCGCGTGTAAGAGGGAGAGACTCCAACATAATGTCCCTGTAGCTCCATCGTGGATTTCTTATAAAAAAGCATTCTCTCATGTCTACACATCGCCAGGACATGCTTCCATCTGCGAGTCCAGCTGACGGGGGATCTGTGCTCCTGGGATCTCGTGGGCAAACTCCCAAAGCCTCAGTAACAAGCCTCCTGGGGAAGAAGCTCCGTCACCGGATGGTGGGCTGCTCTGGTCCATCATCCTCAGTAGAGGGTCCTCGTTTCAGGAATGTCGCAAGGACAATGACTTGCCTTGAGGAAGTGCCCCCTTCTCAGCAAGGCTACCCCGCTCACCTGCCCCTGACCAAGTGAGACAGAGCCCACCCGGCTCCTCTCAGGTCTGGCTCACGTCCTGCTCTTGGCCCTCCTGGCCCCACGGTGCCATCTAAGAGAGCTGCATGTGGCACTGTGGGGCACGGGATAGCAGGCCGCTCAGGGATCCTCTCCAGGCACTTTGGGGTCCCCACCGGGCCAGTTTGGGGAGGACCATGATGTGGGGGAGGGGCATCCCAAGAACTGAATGGTAGCCATCCTGACTTAGAGAAAGAGAAGGTAAGGTGGGAGAGATGACTTCAAAGCAGGTTGCATTCTCCTCTTTCTTTCTGTGTCATTGTTCTGCTCCTAGACCTCAGGAGCCCCTGCTGTGAGTTCAAAGTCCCCCACTGTGAGGCCCATGCAGGCCCCCTCTCCACCCACATTGCTCAATGCTCTCAACCTTCTGTCCAGAACTCCCACTCTGCTGTTGCTGCCCTGCTGGAAAAGCAGTCTGAGCAGACACACCAGAAGGTGTGGGAGACTCCATTCCTCCTCAATAGGGTGCTTGTTTCTTAGTTTTGATGCATCTTTGATGAGTGAGGTCATTGGGTGAGAGGTTGGAAATGGGCCGCTGTCTTGAAGTCATTCCACTTTATCTACTCTCTTAAACAAAGCTGGTCCTGCAATAGGAGAAAATGATTTCTGGCTCCCAAGCCTTCCCTTCCACCTCCAGAAAACCAATGAGAGAATTAAATAGATAGAAAGCTGACAGATCAGTCCCTAACTCAAAAACAAAACCAAAACCAGCACTGAATTTAATAGCACAAGTGAAACCAGGGCATCGGGCTTCTCTGGGAGAAACACGTCCAGCCCAGATGTTGTGGGAGATCCAGACAGCCAGCTCCCGGACCCCGTCCTGGCTGGGTCCCTTCTGCTGTGCACGCTGCCCATGCTCTTTGCTTTCTCCAGTCTCCTCTCCTCTCTTCACTGGCCAGTGAGTAGCAGTGAAGACTTAAGAGCTCAGGTAGAAATCTTGGGGAGCATCAGAACAAAGGTCAGCTCCTCCAGACCCTGCCCCAGCAGGAGGGAGAACAGGTCTCCAGAGGGGAAAACAGTAATTTCTTGGCCCCAGAAGCTTCAGGCCTGAGTAGAGAGAGAAAGAGCCCTGGCTGCCAGGGTCCCCTGGTTTAAGCATCCCAGGCTGTGTGAAGGGACCTAGTGAACTCCCTGCCCTGTCCACTGGCCCCTCGCCCTCCCCACTGGCCACACAGGTGCCTGAATTGCCTACTCGACAGCAGGGCTCAATGCCATCATTTTCTACCCAATACAGTAAGGCTCATGTACACTCTGTGCCACAGCCGGTGGTTCTTAGGCTGTGCCCTCTACTCAAGAGCCCCACACCCCCAGAGTTCCTGCTGGAAGAGCAAGACACTTCCCCACTTGAGTTCCCTGGTGTTAAGAATCCACAGGTTGGCACAGGGATCCCAGAGCAGTTCTTACTCCATCCTATCACAATAAAGATCTGAAAGGTTAGTGACAGAGGTAAGCCCGGGGTCAGAACAGTCAGTGAGGGACACAGCCCAGTGGGGGGAATCCAGAGAGCGCTTCCTTGATGAGCTAATACTCGAGCTTAATCTTGAAGAACAAGAGTTATCTGGATAAAGATGATGGGGAAGACTTCAGTTGAAAGTTATGTATTGATAATTCAACATTGGTTCATTGATTGTGACCAATGCACCATACTAACGTATGATGTGAATAATACGGAAGACTGGGTATGACATATGTGGGACCTTCTATCTTTACGACTTTTCTTTATATCTAAAACTCCTAAAATAAAAAATTAGTTAAAAAATCCCTATGCCAAATTTCATCCCATACCAATGAAATCAGAATTTCTGGGGTGCAAGTCAGGCATTAGGAGTGTTTTAAGATCCAAGATGTTATCAATGTGCAGAAAAGTCTGGGACCTCTGGGGTATGAGAAGTCTCTGAGGCATGGAGGTTGCTACACTTTGGCATTAATTCACTCAATAATGTTCTGAACTAAATAAAAATGTTGCGTGTTGCCTCTGTTTTATAACCTGTGTGAAGTTGTATTTTTAATAACGAGTGTAATAAAGTACTAGAACGACTCGGAAAAGAAATGATGATGGAGAAGGATATTCCAGGGAGCAGAAACCATATTTGTGAGGCTTGGAGGTGCAAGAAGCCGGAGGATGGCATGGACACAGGAAATGACCAAGGAGGAGAGGAAGATGGCACATAATCATTTTCTCGGTGAGCCTGCTCCCAGGTAAGGAGCAGCCATGCCGAACGCCCCCCCCTCCACTCATTTGTGAGAAGCTGTCTGACCTTTGTGTGCCAGGACCACTGTATTGAATGTCCCATAAAGACGGGTGGCCTCGAAAATTCTCGGCTGTCTGCACAGTGTCATGCTGAAGCGTTTCTACCCTTCTTCAGGGCACGTTATTTGGGGAGTCGTAATCATGGACACAGAAGAGGCTGCCTCTGCTGAGAAGATGGACTTACCTGGCCAGGCACATGATCATCCCGCAGGTGAGCTCTGCAGCACTCAGGCTGTTCCCATTGGGGGTGCTAAAGATGGAAGAGGAGAGGGGATGTCAGTGCGTCCAGAGCCCATCTTCCCACTCCTGTCCCAAGAGAAGGCCGTGAGTGAAGTGTGCTCAGGCTCCTGCCCCCTCTGCTCACCTGCTCTTAAGTCCAACCCCCAACCCGCAGGCCTCCAACCTGGGCTCTCCGATGGACACCTGCCCTAAACCCAGGGGAGGGAAACCCCCTTGCCCTGGCTGCATGTTTCACATGGAGGGACTTCAGGTAGAGCAACACACTTGGCCTCCTACCCACACTCCCTTCTCCCAAGGCAGAGAAGTGTCTCATTCGATGGGGAGATATGTGGGTGGCTCAGCATTTCTCTTCCCTCTTGTTTCAGGATCTACCTGCCCACCGAAACCACAGATTCCCGCTACTCTAAGCCATTGATCTTACTGAGGCTGTGCAGAAGATGCGTGAGCCAGCCCGTCACATCACGTCAGCCCACTGCCTACACACCTTCACCTAGTTGCCCAGCCCAGCCTCTATCAGTGACAAAGCTAGGATTTTTATCTTCACCTGTTTGACTTCTCCTATCTCTCAACAAGTTCCAAAGTGAGAACGCTTCCTCACACCTTAATGCACAGGGCCATGTTGACGAGGGCCATGCTGACTCTGCCCATTTCACAGAAAGGAGAATACAGCTGAAATCCATGAATCTATTTTTCTTTTTTCAAAGGCTCTCTCACTCTTTTTTTTTTTTTTTTTTAGTTTTTTAACTGTTTATTAACACACATGTTTACCTTTTTTTGTCCTTTTTTGGATCTATTCATTTCTGGAAATGAAAGTTACAAGGAGGAAAAGGCAAGAGATCTTATCCCCCCAAAAAAAGTCAAGAGTAAAGGATTCTCAGAGTTTGTCTTTCTACCGAGCTTCATGCCTAACCCTGCGAACAGGCTGTACTAGGATGTAGGAAGGGGTGCAGGGCTGAGGGCTCTGCCTCTGTGTCCAGGGGAAGAATGTAGGACGGGTTACCATTTAACATTTCTTCGGTTGGATGTTGACCTCAGTCAGATGACCGATCAGTTCACCCATGCTCTGTAAGAGGAGAGAAGGGAGGGGAAATTTTTGGGGACGCTGAATTTCCTGAGAGAAGGGAGAAGGCTTGAGGACGAAGAAGTGGGCAACAATGACCTGGCCACATCATCTAAGGGCCAGCCGGGAGCCAGGAATGTGTGGCCCAGCCCTGGCATGCAGTCACAACCTCTGCTCTGAGTTTCTGGAAAAACAGCCCTCACCCTTCCCTTCCTGGCCCTGGAGTGTGAAAGAGAAACTGCGACCCTGGCTGCTGAAGGACGAGGGCAGTGAGGAAAGGAAAGGATGTAGAGCCGCTCAACTAGCAAAGGCTGTGCATCTGCACAGGGCAGAAAGCAAAGCAGAGCCTAGGAAAACCCTGCTCCAGACACAGCAGCGGAGGGGGGGGGTACCCCTGGAACAGGGGATGCAGATGGATTCACTAACAAACATTCTTCTAATTCCCCAACCAGGCTGCAGCGCAGATGTCTGTGGGGTGGGTTTGTCCAGTGATTTGAGATCACAAGGACAGCCTCCTCCTCAAACACCTGGGGAACCAGGACGCTGTGAGCGAGACCCGACTGTCCGGACTCCGCCTGGACCAGGCATCCTCGTGGGAGCCCTTCTTACTCTGACCCGGTCTTCACTAACCCAAGTGTCCCCCTCCCCACTCGTGGTGAGCCTCTACACCCACCCCCGGGGGCTTCGCGACTTACTTCATGACCAGAATGCCCTTCCTGGTTGCAGCCTCCAGGTCCACATTGTCCACGCCTGTGCCAGCCCTGCCCACCACCTGGAGCTTCTCTGCTGCGTTGATGACGTCAGCAGTCACCTTGGTGGCCGAGCGGACGATGAGGCCTTCACAGTCCTGGGGCAGAAGACACTCTTGTCCACAGCCGGTCTTCAAGACCGCCTTGCACCCATTCTGCCAGAGTAGGAGTCCCTGCATGCCGGCCGACTTCGGATGTATGTGCGCAGAGAAAAGAAGCAGACAGCATATGCATCCGAAAGGGTCTGCCATCAGGCAGGCCTGGGGTCAAATCCAAGCTGCATCCCCCATGAGCTAGGATTCTGAGGTTTGGCTGCCTTGAGTGTGTGAGGAGGAAGTGAGAAGTGATAGAGAGAGCAACGGACATGCGCTCTGGCCCTCCTCAGAGGCCATCACCTCCTCCACTGGGCCCCAAGAATCTGGCCTCCTCAAGCGCTTTCTCCAAGGCCACCAGCACCCTCCCCAAACCTTAGGAATCTGCCTCCCACAGGGGTGGCTGCACGCTCTCCCGCAGTCCACCCACCTCGTGCTTGCAGGCCCCAGGACAAGCACAGAAACGGCACTACCAGACTTCCACAGGCACAGCCTTCGCCATGGAGGGATCTCCCTCAGGATTGTTACCCTGTGGTCTCTCCACACTTTTCCCACAAGGGTGGTGTCCCTCAGACCAGCTTTCTTTGAAGCCAGGAAGTCTGAAGAGTCTCCAGTCAGACCAGTGCAGATGTTCATTCAGAGCTCACCTGACCCAGGTAGGGCATCTGCCTTTGGAGACTCCCCTTCAACAGACCCTGGTCCCACATCTTACATGGCCAGGGCCCACCAGCCTTCAAGGTCGCTTAACACCCTCCACTACCCCCACTTCATTCAATTGCATCACCGATCGAGATATTCAACCAGCACCTATTGATCGCGTCTACTGGCGGCCTATCTCTGTGACCCCTCAAGACCCCTGCACTCCTGGGTACCACCCCCTACTCCGGTCAAAGGTCATCCCTCCAAGACTCCACTCCAAGATGCCTGCTCCTCTACTCTGTTACGCAAACTGGAGGCCTTTGCAAATCCTCCCCCTTCCACAGTGCAGTGTGCTGTGACTACAACTTTCTTTTCTCCAGGGCTCTGCAGTCCATTTTGGCAAATCTCAAAACTGCCCCCATTCTGCTGTCTATTGCTCTCTGCAGCTGCCTTACAGCTGGAAAAAGGCAACGGTTCTGCTGGATTTATGGCTGTTCTAAGCAAACTATGCTAACTCAGCAGTGGAAAGCCATTCACGTTTCTCAAGTTCAAACATGCCTCCTTTCCCAAGGAGGACAGGCTTGGCCTTGAGGGTAATTCTAGCATGGCTGGTGCCTCTGACATAAATCATAAGGAAAGTCCAATTCTCCAGGTCATTGCTGCTCAGCTAGAGAATGCAGGGAGGTGTCGGTTGGCACAATATGCGAGAACCTGATTTAGGAAATGTCTATTTAACTTTTGCAAATTAAATCCTAGTGCAAAAGGCCGAGAACTTGCTAACTTTTTTTCAAATGTTTATTTATTTATTTTTGAGAGAGAGAGAGAGAAAGAGAGAGAGAGAGAGAGAGAGTGCACTCAAGTGGGAGGAAAGGCATAGGGAGAGAGAATCCTCAAGCTGACTCCCTGCTGAGCACAGAGGCTGACTGGGCCCTCAGTCCCAGAACCCTGAGATCAGGACCTGAGCTAAAATCAAGAGTCAGACCCTCAATAGAATGAGCCACCCAGGTGCACCGGAACTTACTTTCAAAAGATGGACTCTTGCATGGACAAGTTTCCCATTCTTTATCCTTTTTAAAATTCTGAGCCAAAAATAACAAACGTGCTCAGTAAGTTAAGTGCATTATTAGCATGTGGCTTATTGGCTATTTTTTTGCTATTCAATAAAACAAAGAAAAATGTATGTATCACATATAGCAAGGGTATTATTTCATGAAACTTTACTGTGTGTATTGTACACATATGTATGTATATACCGAGTTATGTTGTATAATGAATTTCTTCTCGTGGGTCGTGGTCAAAGTTTAAAAACCACGGATACATGGTAAGATTTAAAGGTTCCTGCGTATTAGGTTTATGTAAGATGTCAGATCTGCTGACGGAAGAGGAGTCCCCGGTCTAAGAGTTTGTGAGTTCTGAACACGATGCTTTACTCTTCTAAGCCAGGGTTTTCTAAACTTTTTTGAATAAGACTTATGGTAAGAAATATATGGGGACACCTGGGTGACTCAGTCGTGGAGTGTCTGCCTTTCACTCAGGTCATGATCACAGGATCCTCGGATGGAGTTCTGCCCATGTCTTCTCCCTCTGCCTATGTCTCTGCCTCTCCCTGTGTCTCTCATGAATAAAGAAATAAAATCTTTTTTTTTTTTAAGAAAGCACGAAACATACGTTTAGGTTGTGATTTTATACTCACAAACTACACAGACAGCACAACTGCCCATATAATTGAAACAAATTTCCCGACACACTACTGATTGCCTATCTGCTTTGCTTCCTGATATTTCTTATTCTGGTTTTTAAAATGCTAATCATGACCCATTAAACCCACTTCGCTCCCCAATACTGTACTGTGACCTGCGTGGAGTCTGAAAAGCACCATTCTCAGGGGTAATTGTACTTCCCGACCATGGAGTCAGTGAGAGCAAACTGTGCCTGCCCAGAATACCAAGGAGTGGGAAGAGAGGCCGGGCCTGGGCAGGCAACGAGCTCCAACTTCTGTCAATATGAAAGATTTAATGGGAGAGGGCAGGGGCCACCAACTCAGACACCTCCCCACCCAGAATAAGAAGACATAGTGTGGACACGAGGCCTCTCCAGGTTGAGCAACTGGTATTCTGACGTGAACGTTTTACAAAGACAGACAGGAAGGCTGGGGGTTCCCAAACTGCCCAACGAGGCCGCCAGCCAGTAGCCAACAAACACCCCTCCTCGCCTGCCAGGAGATTTCAGTGCCTTTAATATATCCTCCAAATTGCTGCTCCAGATCCCAGCAATCCACGCAGCCAACTTCCCAACTTCTCGGAACCCCTCCACTAGAGGAGAGGCCTCCAGTTCCTCTCAATTCTGCCTTTAACATCCCCCCCCCCCCCCGTCCCTCTCTCAAAATCCTAGAAATTAGGATTTCTAATTTCCACAAGAAAGCTGCAAAGCCCTAAGTGAGGCCACTCATCCCACCCTGTTGCTCTGGCGGAGGGAGGGTCAGAAGCTGGTCTAGAAGCCACTGCACTGCCTTCTGGCCATTGCCCTGAGCCAAGGCCACTGATAGCACCCATACAAAAGAGGAGGTGACAAGTGTGAGGTGCCTGCCTCCCATCCAGTCCTACCGTGTTCCAGGATCAGATCCCAAGCCCCTGTCCCCCACCCCATTCAGGCTAAGCACCCGTCTTGTTCCACTTTTGCAGGGGAGGTGAAGGGGGAGGCTAGGCTGCTGGGGGGTCTCACTTGGGGCTTTGTCTGTACTGTGTCATCTGGTCAACCCTGGAGCGCTGGCCAGGCCCCCTGACTGGTCCACAAGCCTCTTGAAGGCAGGGCCGGGTCAGCCGCTTCTCCAAGTACAGGACAGTACAGGGTTACTCTCTAAGTCACCAGATACAGCACCGGCGCGGGTGCGGTGGGGTGGGAGGAGGGCAGCCTCGTGGAGAAACACAGCGGCAGGTGCCAGGGCAGACAAGGGAGCGCAGTGGGTTTCCAGCACCGTGTGGTTCCAGCACAGCTAAAGCGACTGCAGCCGCCTCTGCGGTTTTTCAGTCAAGGGCCCCTCCAGGGAGAAAATGGAACAGGTGCATGTGCGCTGGGGCCGCGGGGTCGTGGGAGCTGGAAGGTGGGGTGCTGGGTGCAGGAGCAGAGCCAAGAGGTCACGCAAGAAACGTCCGAAGGCTGCACGAGGCAGCCAGCCCCACAGGACCCTTACAAACAAGCAGGGAAAGATCCGAAGTAGATTGCGCCAACTTTGAGCGCAACGAGCTGGCCCGAGAGGTTTGCTACGACGCAGAGACTCCCCGGGGGCTTGTGGGGTCGGGCTCATCCAGCTGGCCATTCCTGACCGCGGCCGAGGCCCCCGGGGAGGCGGGCAGCGGGAGGTAAGTGAGCCGGGATCCCGGGGGCGGGGGGGGCGGGGCGGCCGCAGGGGCGGTCCTAGGACCGGGGCGCCCCCGCCCGCCCCCTTCCCCCGAGAGCTCCCCGGAGGCCCAGGGGCGGGGAGAGCGCGCGGCGGTCTTGCATCAGACGAGAGGCGGGCGCGGGGCTTGCGGGCCTGGCCCGGTCGCCTGGCCTGCGCTGCAGCCCCTCCCGCTGCCACGGGCCAGGCTGGGGCTCCGCCGGCGCCCCCCACGGAAAGCTGGAGCCGCAGGCCGAGCCGGGACTAGTCGGAGGGTGGCGGTCCCCGGGCTCCCCGCGCCGAAGCCTCTGCGCTCCCCGTCCCCGCGGGCTGAGAGGCGGCGCCGCGCTGCCGGGGCCACTGCCGCCGAGGCGCTGGGGGCGGCGCGGGCATCCCGCGTGCAGCCCGCGGCCCGGTGGAGCCGCCCTTCCTCCCCCACCCCCCGGCCCCCACGCGGGAGGCCCGGGACTGCCCGGGGCCGGGCCAGGGGGCGCGGGGGGCGCGCTGGCCCCGCCGTTTCCGCAGGGGATGCCGCCGAGCTCGGCGGCTCTCGTCTCCCTCCCGCCCGCCTTACCCGCAGCTCGGCCATCAGCTCCTCTTTGCTCAGGTTCTGCTTCTCCACCACCTGCAGCCCTCCATCCTGCAGGATCTGCCGGCAGCAAGGGTCCAGGCTGTCACTGATGAGCACTTTCCGCAGATTTGCGAAGGCCATCGCGGGCGTCAGCCTCGGGGTAGGCCGCCGGCGGGGCAGGAGCACCTGGGGGAGAAGCCGTGGCTCAGGTAGGCGGGCTGCTGCCTCCGGGCGGGACCTCGGCCTCCCGCCCCGCGCTTCTCTCCCCTTTCTGCGCCTGCCGCCTCCAGCGTCCTTCTGATTGGACCGAAACACTCAAACTCTCGGTGACTCCGCCTCGTCCTCCCGCCAGAGCCGGTTCCCGCCCACTTTATTATTCTCCAGCGACGAAGTTCTCAGTCTCAGCCAAAGCCCTCCCTACACCTGGGGAGCCCGTAGAAGCCCACTCTGCGCGGGTGGCAGATCCGTATCTCAAAAGAAGTATCTGTTCTCGCCCTGAGAGCATTGCTACACGTTCCCTTCTTTCTTAAGAACATCTTCAAGAATTCCTCAACAAGAACTTCTTGAACGCACCTGTTGTGTGCAAGGCACCGTGCTGGATGCTGAAGGGGCTCGGCATCCTCTGGTAGGCTAACACAGACGGTACCAAAGGCAGACACGGAAAGTTAGGTAGTGAAAAGCAGTAGGAGGCTTTCTGAGACCTCACAAAGCCGTGCTTAATTACAAATGAATGATGCAAGGAGAGTTCTGGGTTTGAAAGAGAACGAGGACTGGGTGCATTTAGAGCGGGCAGAATTTTTGTTCAAGCTCCTCATTCTCTTCCTCCACTTCCTCTCTGATTATGAAAAAGACAAAAGGAATGTGAGATGCCAGTCTGGTCTGACTTATATGTTGACCAAGGAGGCACTTCCCAGCTCTTAACTCCTTTATCTTTAAACCCCACAGCAAACGTACCTATCCCCTGCCCCTCTTTACAGAAATATTGGGGGGAAATCCATTTTGGATTCTTTAAGGCCAACCAGGATCAGAAGCAGAGTCAGTCATGCTCCTAGGTGAATGAGAATTCCAATTCTCCAGCCTTGAGCCATCATTACCCAGCATCTGTCTTGGTCCTGAGAAGCACCCAGCGTCTCCTAGAGACACCAGGAGGCTTCCAGCAAGGCTGCCTGCAGGAGGAAGCTCTGATGCTCCTTGAAGGCAAGCACTCTGAGAGGCCTGAGGATATGGAGACAAGTAAGGCATTATCTGCCTTCAAGCTGCTCTTAATCAATTGTCTACTCTTGAGAGCAGAATAGGAAATAAGTGGATAGAGAAGAGGTGACATTTACAAAGGCCCAGGGTGTGAAGAATAGCTGAGGGAGGGGGCGCCTGGGTGGCTCAGTCCCTTAAGTATCTGTCTTAGGCTCAGGGTATGACCACAGGGACCTAAGATAGAGCCCCACAGGAGGTACCTTGCTCAGCAGGGAACCTACTTCTCCCTGTCCCTCTGCCTGCCCCTCCCCATGCTTGTGGTCTCTCTCTCTCTTTTTCTGTCAAATAGCTAAATAAAATCTTACCAAAAAAAAAAAAAAAAGAGTAGCTGAAAGAGATGCCTAGGAGTGCAGGACACCAAACTGCAGAGGGCCCATGATGGCTGGGGAGGAGTTTGAACTGCACTCAGTAGTACAGAGGCACTGAATGATTTTTTTTATTTTTTAAAAAGATTTTATTTATTTATTCATGATAGAGAGAGAGAGAGAGGCAGAGACACAGGCAGAAGGGAGAAGCAGGCTCCATGCCGGGAGCCTGACACGGGACTCGTTCCCGGGACTCCAGGATTGCGCCCTGGGCCAAAGGCAGGCACCAAACTTATGAGCCACCCAGGGATCCCCTGAATGATTTTTTAGATGGGGAATACTTACATTGGCTGAGCTGAGCCCTGACACTGCTAATGGAGAGAATATCCTTCTGCATCTCCCCCCATTCCCATCCTTCACCCCTATCTCCAACCTCAACTGCCAGTTGAGGATTTCCCTTTAACTATCAGCCTAGGAATAGAGGAAATAGTCTCCCCTCACCCAGTATGGCTTCCATCCATAAAACAGGAACTTTGGCCTTCTTGGAAGTATTAGGAAAATAATTCTACCATTCTCTCCAGCCCACTCACTCCCTCCCCTTCCTGAGCCCCAGTCTCTTGGGAAGAAACACAGTCTGATTAGTGAGTTTAAGGGAAAGATCCTAGCACCAGCCCAGGCCAGCCCCTGCATAGCTCTCTCTTTTGGAGTTGAAGCCCACAGATAATATGCTGTCTCCTGCTTCCCTGTATGTGGTGAGCCCACCAGGCAGGCCCCACCCCATGAACCCTTGGGCACAGCCATAGCTGTCCAGCTGCTCTGCCTATAAAGGTAAGTTTAATGGGGAAGAAGGATGGGCAGAGGTAAGAATCCCTTTTTTACTTGGAGCCTGGCTGTGATCTCCAAAGTCACATTAGGAGTAATAAAAAAGGTATTTTGATAAGTAGAGATGAATTGTCATCTGCAAAACAGCCACATTTGAATTTGAATTCCAGCTTCTGAAATTATTGATAATGTGACCTTGGGCAAATTACATTGCTTCTCTTGGACTTAGTTTTCTTCTGTGTGATATGGAGCTGACAGGATACTGCGTACTTCATAAGGCTGTGTGACAATGTGCAAAGCACTCAAATGAGTGCAATCTGTAGTCCTTGTCATTCATTCATTCATTCAATCAGGCAGCTAACAGTCTCAATACATTTATTGAGAGCCTATAATGTGCCTGGCACTGCTGAGGGTACTGAGAATGAAGCTTTGAAAGAGACAGACACGACTCCTGCTTTCATGAAGCTTATGTTCTGTCTGGGGCCAGAAAATAAATCAAGTGAAAAATACACTTATTAAACAAAATAAGTGAAAAATGAACAAGATAATCTCAGAATGTGAAAGTGTGATGAAGAACATAAAACTGAGTGACATGATAGAGAAGATGGTGTGAGGGGGCATTGTTTTAGACTTTATGACCAGGAAGGGCCTTTCCAAGAAAATGACACTTGGGTAGACACTGAAATAAGTCAATTTGCAAAGAACAGAGGAAAGAGAATTCTAAGTAAAGGGCAGAGCAGAGCAAGTCTGGCACATTCAAGGAACTTGAGCCAAGATATTCCTGTAGCACCTGTGTGCCAGGCTCACTGCCATGCCTAGAATAACAGTGCTGAACAAGTCACACACAGTGCTTGCCCTCAGGGGACTCACAGTCTGCATGTGAGTATGAGTGCAGTGTTTGGCCTGCGTTGGGTAGTCAGGAAAATCTGAGAATCTCAGCACTTAAGCTGTATCTAAAGGCAGATACAGAGCCAGTGAAGAACATTCAGAAGGATATTCAGGGGAAAGAGGACAGTAAGAATAAAGTCCCTTGGGTAGGAAAGAGCACCTGTCATATAGAGACCAAAGGGAAATGAGGTGAGGTGGTGAGGTCCACAGAGGACAATAATTCAGGCCATGTGAATAGTTTGGACTTTTGTGGATGCAAGTTAAAAACTCCATTTAAACTGACTCAAGGCATCTGAGGAGACCAAACATGAACAGAAATGAGCTCAGATTGGTGTCATTAGCAATCTGTCTCTCTTCCTGTCTTGTTTTCTCTGGGTTTGCTTCTTTTCCAGAAAGGCAAGATGTGGCAAGAGTGTCAGCAGTTAGCGAAGAAAGTAAGATTCAGTTGTATATTCTAAGCAGTTTTGCAATCCCAGGAGACTGTATTCATTTTCTAAGAATTGCCACAATATTTTCATGCCTGATCCTCATTGGGTCAACTGGGGTCATCTATCTGTTCCAGAACCTATCATTGTGGCCAGGGGAATAGATATGCTGACTGGTCAGTCCTGAGGAAAGCACCCACTTCAGCTCTGAGGAAAGGATTTGTTCCATCTGGAATATATACTAAGAGTATGAAGAAAGTTCCCATGAAAACTTCAGGGTGCTAAGCCAAAAGGAGGAGAGTGGGGATTGGGGGACAGGCTGGCGACACCAACAATTGACCACAACACCATGCTGAGGAGTTTAGATCTTATTCTAAGTAGGGTGGGAAATCACTGACACTTAGTTATAAGGAGGGGAAAGTATTATCTAAGTTTGAAAATGATAATTCTATATTTACGTGGAAAGACTCCTTTTTACAGTATTTTTCTAATTATTATGATGATGATGACAATAAAGGTACATTAAGAACTTGAAAAGGCAACTCTCTGACAATGAAACTATGAATAATCAATGAATAATCAATGAAGTTAACCACCTGAGAAGGTAACCCATCTTAGAAAAGGTAAATGTATGAAAGAGGAGTTTTGGGAACGACCAGATCAAATTAAGAGAATACTATTTCATCCAAATACTATTAATGTTAAAAAGGAAAAATAACACACCTTTTAATATAATCAGTTGCATTATAATTTTTCTGCAGGAAGAATGTATTAATGGAAAGGCTGGTCTGCATATTCAGAATGATGATCCATGGTGAGTTGACTTTTACCCAGCACTGTTCCAGAAGAAAGAAAGGAAGACTGCATGTGACAGGCAGGAGTGGTCAGTAGCAAGGTGTACTTGGAAGTGGTCCAGGGAGACTTCACCAGATTTATCATAGTCTGTATAAAAATATCCCTTCTGATTGTGCAACTCCTTTCCTTTGCAGTTCTTCCAAGTACCAATTGTATTTCCCAGATACCCTGATGCCTGTTAAGGGTTGCTGAGTGGATGTGTTTCTCTCCATTGCCAGGTCCTGTGGCCAGAGGAGAAACAAGTAGAAGCTAAAAGGCTGTGTTTTTGAAGGGCTCTGGTCAACAGGAGAATGTTGTCAAGTGACAAGTATTGAGGGAATCGGGCAGTGACTAGATAGACAATCTGCCTGTTCAAGAACACAGGAGTAAGGGGGAGCAAAATGCATGACCCCCAAATTTGTACTATGGCATGTGGATTATTTTGAGCTAAAGGCAATCAAGACCCAGCAGACTCAAGAAAAACTTTTACCACTTCCTTAAGTGTCTAAAAGAATTCGGCTCTGCCTAGAAAAAGAGCTACTGCTAGAGACAACTTTTTATCTGAAAGACCTATCCACATAGTAGGACAAATATCTAATTACTAAACATTTGCTCTGTTACAGTCCTGTGAATTAACTTCTTCCCCTTTGAAGGACAGGCGTCTATCTTATTCCTTAGCTCAGGAGGCTATATAATCTTCTATTGTCTGGCGTGACCTTGGCTCTCATATTCTAATGGGGTTTTGGTACGTAAATAATTACATTTGTTTTTTTCCTGCTAATCTGTCTTATGTGGATTTTAATTAATAGGCCAGCCAAAAGAATCTAGAGGAGTAGAGGAAAAATTTTCCTCCCTTGTAGGAGAATTCAGGTTTGTACTCCTGTCTCTTGTGAGTTAGGGGAGTGGTAGTCTCTGAAACTCATCAACACAAGTTTTCCTCAGACATGTTAGGCTCTCGTCTCCTTACTTTTTTTTTTTTTTAAAGGTTTACATTTTAATTTTTTTTAATTTTTATTTATTTATGATAGTCACAGAGAGAGAGAGAGAGAGGTAGAGACATAGGCTGAGGGAGAAGCAGGCTCCATGCACCAGGAGCCCGATGTGGGATTCGATCCCGGGTCTCCAGGATCGTGCCCTGGGCCAAAGGCAGGCGTCAAACCGCTGCGCCACCCAGGGATCCCTCATCTCCTTACTTTTAACTACAATGTCTCAAAACCTCTTTAGGTCACTGAACTCTGTAAGAATCTGAGGATAGCTACAAACCCACTCACCTTCTAAATTGTTCATTCAGTTTTGGGAATTCATACACCATTTACAGCCTACTCATGTGCCTCCTGGAATCCCATGAACCTCTTGTTAGAAGTCCATATTTACGTGGATTAGGAATGGTAACTAAATGTAAAATAGTCGGGATCCCTGGGTGGGCTCAGGAGTTTAATGCCTGCCTTTGGCCCAGGGAGTGATCCCGGAGTCCCGGGATCGAGTCCCGCATTGGGCTCCCTGCATGGAGCCTGCTTCTCTGCTTCTCCCTCTGTCTGTGTCTCTGCCTCTCTCTGTGTGTCTCTCATGAATAAATAAATAAAATCTTTAAAAAAATGTAAAATAGTCATAATGATAATATATATATTTACTAATCACCTTAAAGTGCTAGCAAAGTGTAGCTCAGGAAATCCTCACAATTCTATAGTATAGGTGCCACTATTATTTTTGTTTTGCAAATGATAAGTCTGAGACACATATTTAGCCCAACTTTATGATTTAGAGAAGTAAAATGACTTGCCAAAAGTTACATGACAATAGGTTGTAAAGTTATGATTATAGCATTTCCTTTAGTCTCTAATTGTGCTATCCTTGCATCTTTCAAAATAAAATCAAAAGTCCTCCTTTCTCTAGAATATTACACTCAGAAACAAGTTGATTAAGTGTCTGATTCTTGGTTTCAGCTCATGACATGATCTCAGGGTGGTGAAATCCAGCCCTATGTGGGGCTCTGCATTCAGTTTGGAGTCTGCTTAAGATTCTCTCTCTCCCTCTCTGTCTGCTTCTTCTCCCACCCAAGCTTGCTTTCTCTCTCTCAAAGAGATAAATCTTTTAAAAACAAAAAAGGAATAACAACACCACAACAGGCTTTCATATTATAACTATTTTTTTAAGTAAACTCTACCGCTGTGTAGGGTTCAAACTCATAACTCCAAGATCAAGAATCATGCTCTAATAACTGAGCCAGTCAGCCCTGTGGGGTACTCAGATGAGGGGGTTCACCAAATGTAGGGCAAACCATTGGGTGGGGGCTGGAGGCACCCACAGTGAAAGAATTCACTCTAAGCAAAACAAAAGAGATAGAAGTTTATTGAATATACCATAAGGAAGCAAAGGAGAGACTGCAACCAGGTAATCATGAGGGGACACAGTTATAAGGTAGATTGAGGGAATATGGGGACATATCGAATTTCCCTTTTTGTTTTTGAGTAAACTTAGGAATTATGCCTGGTTGTAATTGGTTAGTTAGGGTCAATGGCTGTTTTTTTTTTTTTTTTTTTTTTTTTTCAATGGCTGTTTTGAGGTGGGTTGCTTAATCCCATTTGCATTCAGCTTGGTGGTTGCTGTGGGTCCTTCTGCCTTGCTCAGGTTTCCATTGCTCAAGCCTGTTGCCTAAAAGTGGCCTCTTCAAGGTCTCCTTTGAATTTTATAATGATTAATGACAAGCAGAAATCAAGATTCTATGTTGCCTAAGAAATTGTCCAAGGTATTGGTATTTACTAAGAAATGTATATCTTGGTCTGATAAACAGAATTATGGCTCCCCAGAGATGTCCACACCCTAATACCCACAACCTGAACTAACTTACATGGCAGAGGGGACTTTGCAGCTGTGATTATGCTACAGTTTTTGGTGGGGAGATGGTCCTGGATTGTCTGGGTGGTGTCCTGTAATCACAAAGGTCCTCAGAGAGGGACTCAGGGTGAGTCATAGGAGAGAGAGAGAAGGCCATGGTGATGGAATCGGAAATTGGAATGATGTGCTTTGAAAATGGAGGAAGGGCCACAAGCCAGATATACAGGTGGTGTCTACAAACTGGAAAAGACAAGGACACAGGTTCTGCCCTACAGCTTCTGGGAGGAGCCTGTGCTGCTGACACTTTGACTTTATGCCAGTGAAACTGATTTCTGTCTTTGGAACTTGGGAACCACAAGAAAATAAATGCTTTGTTTTAAGCCACTGATTTTGTGATGATTTGTTAAACAGCAACAGAAAACTAATATACTTGGAAATCATCTGAAATGAAAAGAACAAAATTTCACCCAAAGAGATTAAACAGCAGTGAAGCAAAAAGAAATTTTAGAAGACAGAGAGAAGAAGGAACATTAATGGAGCCCTCCCAACCTTGCCTCTTTTAAACCAGGGAATTTAACCTTAAAACAAACAAAGAAGATTCTTGGGTAGTCCTAGTCAAGGCTCAAATGAGACAGGATGGACAGGACCTGAGGAATCTCTCACCTTCTCCTCCCAACTCCTCAAGCATCTATTTCCTGGATGGTTAGTTGATAAAGGATACCTGAGGCCAGAGATGAAAGAGAAAATGAAGGACAAGGTGCGGCTCAACCCCCAGCTAGTTCAAGAGCTGGATTGTGAGCTATGGGAGAGCAGGACCTGCTGGCCATCACTGTAGTGCCTCCTGGGCCTTTGGCTGCATCGCTGGTAGAGATTCTGGTGTCATCATGGTGAGTGCCGGCAGAGTAGTAGAAGGGAGGCAAGGGGCAAGAACCAGGGAACTCAGCCTCTCAATGTTAATGTAGTGACTTTGCACTAGACACTACATCTAAATAAAAGAATCTTCTGTGGCTTGAGGTACAGTCTTCTGACACACGTGTGAAGATTCAAGCACTCTGACCAGTTGATCCCTCAATGCCACTAGGATCTTGGGAATAATTGGGTGGGGAGAGGACCCTGGCACTGTCATTCCCTTAATGTTTACCGTATACACAGGAAGTGCCATTGAAGACAAAATGGGCATCTCTAAATAGACACCAAACAAAGTTTCTTCCATTTCATGTCCTGTCATCACCAAAATGAATCAGACACCTCTGGAGGACAGAGCTACTTTCCTATATATGCCGTAGTTAACTCAGGCTGCTCTAACAAAATTCTACAGACTAGATAGTTGAAACAATATTTGTTTCTCACAGTTCTAGAAGGTAAAAGTCCAAGACTTTTGTGTCACTATGGCTGAATTCTTGGTAAGAGCCCTATTCTTGGTTTACAGGTGGCTTCTTCCTTGCTGGTCCTCACATGGCAGAGAGACAGCACTCTGATAATGTTATTCCCTTGTAAGAATACCAGTCTCAA
This sequence comes from Canis lupus baileyi, assembly GCF_048164855.1. Classification (NCBI taxonomy): domain Eukaryota; kingdom Metazoa; phylum Chordata; class Mammalia; order Carnivora; family Canidae; genus Canis; species Canis lupus. The sequence continues at coordinate 7,562,562 of NC_132849.1, read as the reverse complement.
CATGGGGGCTCTATCCTCATGACCTCCTTAAAATCTAATTACCCCCTTCAAAGGCCCCATCTCCAAATACCATTCCTTTGGGGTTAGGGTTTCAATATATGGCATGTTAGGAGGACATAAACATTCAGTCTGTAGCACTCTACAAAACCTTAGCATTTCCCTCAAAAACATGGGCTCCAAGGTCAGGCTTCCTCAACATCTGTCATGCCCAATGGTCCATATTTGTACAGCACAGTCCCAGATGATTTCAGAATACAAATATATATGAGAGAGGTGAGTTAAAAATTCAAATCTCCATTTATTCAGTTTGCATTGGCTGGAATGTAGGAATTAATCTTTCTCTTTTCTAGGTTAATCAATTTGATTACCCTTCCAGACAACAAAGTCCCCATTCATAACCCTGACTTTGGAATTACTCTTTTCTCTTCTTAGGTGAGCTTCTGACATTTTCAGGCCAGAGTTACTCTTTTCCAAGCCCTCAAGTCTTCAAGGAGGCAGTATTGTTTTCTGCCCAGATCATTAACCTTTCTTTTTTTTTTTTTTTTTTTGATTTTTGGTTTTTGTCTTTATTGAAGTTCAATTTGCCAACATATAGTATAGCACTCAGTGCTGATCCCATCAAGTGTCCTCCTAGGTGTCCATCACCCAGCTACCCCACCCCCCCACCCACCTCCTTTGTTCATTTCCCAGAGTTAGGTGTCTGTCATGTTCTGTCACCCTCACTGATATCTCCCACTCATTATCCCTCCTTTCCCTTAGAGTTCCTTTCACTATTTCTTGTATTCCCTGTATGAGTGAAACCATATAATGATTGTCCCTCTCTGATTGCCTTATTTCACTCAACATAATACCCTCCAGTTCCATCCACGTCGAAGCAAATGGTGGATATTTGTAGTTTCTAATGGCTGAGTAATATCCCATTGTATACAGAGACCACATCTTCTTTATCCATTCATCTTTCGATGGACACCGAGGCTCCTTCCACAGTTTGGGCGTCGTGGACATTCCTGCTATGAACATTGGGGTGCAGGTGTCCTGCTGTTTCACTGCATCTGTACCTTTGGGGTAAATCCCCAGCAGTGCAATTGCTGGGTCGTAGGGCAGGTCTATTTTTAACTCTTTGAGGAACCTCCACACAGTTTTCCAGAGTGGCTGCACCAGTTCACATTCCCACCAAAAGTGCAAGAGGGTTCCCCTTTCTCCATCCTCTCCAACATTTGTTGTTTCCTGCCTTGTTGATTTTCCCCATTCTCACTGGTGCGAGGTGGTATCTCATTGTGGTTTTGATTTGTATTTCCTGATGGCAAGTGATTCAGAACATTTTCTCATGTGCTTGTTGACCATGTCTATGTCTTCCTTTGTGATATTTCTGTTCATGTCTTTTGCCCATTTCATGATTGGATTGTTTGTTTCTTTGCTGTTGAGTTTAATAAGTTCTTTGTAGATCTTGGATACTAGTCCTTTATCTGATACGACATTTGCAAATATCTTCTCCCATTCTGTAGGTTCTTTTAGTTTTGTTGACTGTTTCTTTTGCTGTGCAGAAGCTTTTTATCTTGATTAAATCCCAAGAGTTCATGTTTGCTTTTGTTTCCTCTGCCTTCATGGATGTTATCTTGCAAGAAGTTGCTGTGGCCAAGTTCCAAAAGGGTGTTGCCTGTATTCTTCTCTAGGATTTTGATGGATCCTTGCCTCACATTTAGATCTTTCGTCCATTTTGAGATTATCTTTGTGTATGGTGTAAGAGAATGGTCTAGTTTCATTCTTCTGCATGTGACTATCCAATTTTCCCAGCACCATTTATTGAAGAGACTCTCCTTTTTCCAGTGGATAGTCTTTCCTGCTTTGTCAAATATTAGTTGACCATAGAGTTGAGGGCCCATTTCTGGGTTCTCTATTCTGTTCCATTGATTTATGTGCCTGTTTTTGTGCCAGTATCATACTGTATTAATCATAGCTTTGTACTACAGCTTGAAATCTGTCATTGTGATGCTTCCAGCTTTGGTTTTCTTTTTCAATATTCCTCTGGCTATTTGGGGTCTTTTCTGATTCGATTCAAATCTTAAGATTATTTGTTCCAACTCTGTAAAGAAAGTCCATGGTGGGGATCCCTGGGTGGCTCAGCAGTTTGGCACCTGCCTTCAGCTCAGGGCGTGATCCTGGAGTCCCGGGATCTAGTCCCACATCGGGCTCCTTGCATGGAGCGTGCTTTTCCTTCTGCCTCTCTCTCTCTCCGTCTCTTATAAATAAATGAATAAAATCTTTTAAATTGAATACATTGAAGGGAATCCAGAAGTAAAAAATATACCTAAGACATGTAATTGTAGATATATTTAAGTCAAAAAGGAAAAAACTTAAAAATGAAGAGCTGGTAAAATATTGTAGTTAAGGTGGGGAAAGAGAAAAAATATTGGAAATTGTTAGTCTAATATAAAAACGAGTTGTAATGGAAAAAGGAAAAAAAGGGGATCCATGGGTGGTTCAGTGGTTTAGCGCCTGCCTTTGGGCCAGGGCATGATTCTGGGATCTTGGGATCGAGTCCCACATCAGGCTTCCTGCGTGGGGCCTGCTTCTCCCTCTGCCTGTGTCTCTGCCTCTCTCTCTCTCTCTCTGTCTCTCATGAATAAATAAGTAAAATCTTAAAAATAAAAATGAAAAAGGAAAAGAAAAGGGACCTTCTAGTTCTATATACTATTTTCCTTCAATTATCCCTCAGTCTTGGAGCTTTCCAGTACTGCTTGGTCAAAAACTTGCTCATCCCTTGTTCCTCCACCTGGTCTTCTGGGGGAGGGGTCTACTGTGCTGATTCTCAGGTGTCTGTGCCTAGGCGGAGATGCCCTGCCCCCTGCCAAGTGCTGGGTTCTGTATGAGCTATTTACCCCATGAGGGCTTTGTTCCCTAGAGGCCCCGCCTCTCCCAGGCACAAGGTGAAACAAAGAGAAAAAAGAACAATGGCGGCGCCCAGATTTCCAGCTCTGGAGTCAAGCTCCCTGCAAGTAACTAACCGCAGTCCCCAGTCTGCACTGGCCTAAATGCTCCTGGAGGCTGACACAGGTGCACTGATCTGCACAGCTTGGGGGTGCCCAGGGCCTGGAGAGTTCTCGCTCTCCTGTGCCCTCCCCACTTCCACTGTCCCGGGGGAATGCAGGATCACCAGCTTTGTCTGCTTGGGCACCCTGGGATCCAGGGCCCTGTGCCGCTGGAACCGCTCTTCAGGGATCTGCCTCTTGCAAAGGGAATGGGGGCACAGCTACCTCCATCTGGAGCCGGCCCTCCTAACCCACTGGCTTCTCCCAAATACCCTGAAGGGCTGCGGAGTTCCAGCCTTTTACCAATATCAGACCAGTGCTTTTCAAAAAGCTTTTCCCCGGGATTCCTTCCTCTTACAGTGATCTTGAGGCTTCACTGCCCCTCCTATAATTTTGCCCAATAATTTTGCTAAGCACTTTTCTGTCTGGGGAAACTCTGGCATGGATTTTTAAAGTTCCCGCTTCTCCAGGGATGGGCTTTCCTGTCCTGGAGTCTTTCACTGCTCTACTTTAGCTAGGGTACTCCTGGTTCCCCTCCCCCACTTTATTTTATTTATTTATTTGTTTATTTATTTATTTATTTATTTATTTATTTATTCCGCCTTCCTACCTTGTTAGAAGTGAAAACTTTTCTCTCTGTAGCATTCTAGCTGTTCTCTCTTTAAATCTCAGGTTGAATTCATACGTGTTTAGGATGTTTCAAAAGCTATTTAGGTAATTTTGTGGGACCAGGTGAGTTGAGGACCCCTGCTCTTCCTCCATCTTGCCTCTCTCTCCCTCTTTAACTTCTGATAGAAACATTTATCATTGTATTTTAGAGTAATCTGGAATAATTCTTTGACTAATATACTCTCATCTAGACTTCTTTTGTATAGGAATCCTAATCTCTTCTATTGTAGAGAGTGAGAAAGCCTGAGGCAAACAGGTTACTATCTTTAATGCTACTGTCAACTCTGAATCTGTTTGAGTTAAATCTCAGATTAACCATCCTCACTAATGTGTAAATAACTGATACTACCTTAATACTGCTTCTCTCACAATTATCTGTATGCACATTTCATCTCTCCAAATAAGATCTTATATATTGTGTAGGAATTGTGTAGTTTGTAAAATAGTGATTACTCAGTAAGTTAGAACAAACCGATATTATTAACACCATTTCAAAGATGAGCAAATGAGGCTCAAAGAAGCTGCACAGGACTGCTGCTTGTGGCCAACATAGAGTAACAGGGTCTAGGTTTACCCCTTAACTGAAACAACTAAAGCAAAAGACAAATATATGAAACACTGGTTTTCAAGACCCTGGGTGTTAGAACAAAAGACAGTGATCTCTGAGAGATAAGAAACAAATAAGGTAAGTCCTATGATTGCCTCTGCTTACTGTCTGGAGAGAGTTTCCAGGCCAGGATCGAAATGGGGAAACTAGGTGATGCTCAGTGGTATCCCTGAAATAAGAAGATGAAGCTGTGCAACAGAGAATAGTGGAGAGGAGACAGCTGAAAACAGTGGTAATTCTGGAGATGTGGAAGAGAAGGTCCTCTGAGTTTGCAGCTGAGGCTGACCACTTTATGCATGTGAAGAAACTATTGGAATCCAGGAAATAGTCTCTAGAAGGAATAATCTCTAAAGCTCACACAGGCCACAAACAGCTGCTATTCTCACCAGTCAGAATAGAAACCCTCATAATTCACAAAAGACTGGCTCTTGCTTCAATAGTAGGTAAAAATGAGCTTTAGACTAAGCATTGCTTTGGTATGGCCTCACAAAGCTTAAAAGACATACCCAAAAAGATTGAACTTTTCCTAATTTAACCATATCCCAGACCAACTTGAGAATTTAGATAGAAATACAGTAATTGCCAACATGCAACAAGTAAAATTTGCAATGTATAGAATTCAATAAAAAATTGCCAGGCATACAAAGAAACAGGAACAAATGACCCATAATGAGGAGAAAATCAATTAATGGAAATCAACCCAGAACTTGACACAGATGAAAAAAATTATAGATTATAGGCAGGGACATAAAAACAAGTATGAGAACTGTATTCCATATATTTAAAAGACCCAATGGAAAAAATGAGCAGGTCAAATATAGACAAGGAAGATGTAAAAAAGACTCAAATCAAATTTCTAGAGATGTTAACTACAATATGTGAGATGGAAAGTCACAGGATGGACTCAACAGTAGACTAGACATTATAGAAGAATAAACTGGTGAATTTGAAGATTTATTTATTTATTTATTTATTTGAGAGACAGAGACAGAATGTGCACACCAGTGTGAGCAGGGGAATAAGGAGTAATCTGACTCCTGACTGAGCAGAGATTTCTAGGAGGGGCTCGATCTCACAACTCGAAAATCATGACCTGAGCCAAAATCAAGAGTCAGAGACTTAACCAACTGAGACACCCCAAGATTGGTGAATTTGAAGACATTGATATAAACTATCCAAAATAAAATGCATAGAGTAGTATGACTGGGAAAAGAAATTAACAGGGCATCAGTGGGTTGTTTGAAAATTCAAGTGGCCTGATACAAGTGTAATTGGAATCCTCAAAGAGGAGGTGAAGGGACAGGGGGAAATGAAAAACATTTGCAGTAACAATTACCAAAAGTCTTTCCAAATTTGGGGCAAACTATGAATCAACAAATCCAGAGGCTCAAGGAACCTCAAGCACAAGATACATGAAAGAAAATTACACCAACGATCCATAGGTAAGTTGAAAAAAGGGCAAATCCTAAAAGAAGCCAGAAGGAAAAGACAGATGTTATATACAGAGGAACAAAGGTGAGAATGTTGGCAGATTTCTCATCAATGCAAGCAATAATAAAGCTTAATGATTTCTTTATTTTTTAAAATATTTTATTTGCTTATTCATGAGAGACACACAGAGAGAGAGGCAGAGACATAGAGAGAGAAGCAGTCTTCATGCAGGACCCCGATGTGGGACTCGATCCCAGGACTCCAGGATTACACCCTTGATGTGAAGGCAGACGCTCAATGGCTGAGCCACCAGGTTTCCCTTAACCACATCTTTTTCTTTTAAGATTTTATTTTATTTATTCATGAGAGACACAGAGAGAGAGAGGCAGAGACACAGACAGAGGGAGAAGCAGGCTCCACACAGGGAGCCTGATGTGGGACTCGATCCCTGGAATCCAGGATCAGGCCCTGGACCGAAGGCAGGTGCTAAACCGCTGAGCTACCCAGGGATCCCCCTTTAACAACATCTTTAAATCCTGAAAGGAAAAACAATTCTATAGCCAGCAAACACATTTTTCAAAAATGAAGACATGTTTTTTGACAAGTAAAAATTGAAAAAGTTAATCATCAGCAGACTTTCACTGTGAGAAATATTTTTTTTTTAATTTTTATTTATTTATGATAGTCACAGAGAGAGAGAGAGAGGCAGAGACACAGGCAGAGGGAGAAGCAGGCTCCATGCACCGGGAGCCCGACGTGGGATTCGATCCCGGGTCTCCAGGATCGTGCCCCGGGCCAAAGGCAGGCGCCAAACCGCTGCGCCACCCAGGGATCCCTCACTGTGAGAAATATTAAAGGAAGTCCTTCAGGCAGAAGAAATATGATACTGTCTGGATCTATACAAAGGGATGGAGAGCCCTGGAAATGCTAATTTTGTGGGTAAATACAATAATGTTACATAACTTGCTTAAATTAGAATGTAGCTGACCAGGGACTTGGTGCAAGTCTTTTGACACCACAGTTAATTTACCCACTGCATGAAGCTGTACGTAGCAAGCAGCATGCCATTTATGAATGAACAAACATTGATTACACACTTATTCTATACAACGTGTTATGTGAGATTGGCAATCTGAGGAAATGGTAATCTGAGGAAAGAGTAAATAAATACATCCTCTGTTCCCAAATTTGCATTCTGTGTGGGGAATCTGACATGGGAAAAAAAGGATAATTTTACAGAAGTTCAGGAGAAGTTCTGCATTGCCCTGAGAGTGGAACTCTATCATCAAAACTGCACACTAAAACACTAGAATCAGAGGTACATTTTTAAATCAGGAACAAGGCTTCTTTATCCATTAGGCGTTATAGTCTCTGGCCCCAGGGCCTGTGATGGTCCTAAACAGTTCTCAGTGATAGTTCAAACGGATTCTGGCATGAGAAGATTTCAATAAAATCATTACACTGTTCCTTCCTATGACAAGCATTTACTGAAGGCTTAATTATGAACCGTAGTAAATGTTGAAGATATGAAAACTAATAAGGGATGATGTTATTATTATCATTAAGTATCAAGAAGATGGAATGGACCATATGTTTGGTGGTTTGCTCAGAGGTGGACTAGATCACTGGGGGCTGACATTTCAGGAAGACTTCATGGAATGGTGGCCTGGGTCTTTAAAAATGGATAGGATAAGATAGGACAGGATAGATACTGAAGCAGAGTGGGCCTTTCTGGAGGGTTCTAAGCACAAGTGCGGAAGCCCCTTTAAACGTGCTTTGAAGATTGATGGAAATGAAAATGGGGAAGTGGGGAGGTTGGCTTGCCTGTAGCAGATGCTTTTTGTTGGAAAAGAAAGGAGATTAATTTGGAAAAGGAGGTTATGGAAAAACCTTTTTATGTCACAGACGAGTTTTTTTTTTTTTTCACAGACGAGTTTTTAATTTAGAAATTGGCACAAGACTCAGAGAGGGAAAAAAAGATAAGCTATCTGGTAAATTCTAGAGTCAAGCCCATGATTATATCCTCATTAGCAATTTGGTCCACCCACCTATGTAACAAGTTGTTAGATGATGTATAATATATGCACAGAAGCATTTGTGTTTCTGTGTTCTCCAGGAGGCAGACAGACTTTTAGGACATTAGATAGGCAGAGAAGGTATAAATCAGCAATCTGGTAATTAGAGTTGATAACATTCAGTTTGGCCACATAGTGGCTACTGGATTTGTGATAAGTCACTTCTGTATGTAGCTCATTGTCCTCATCTGAAAGCAAAGTCATTGTGAACACGTCCTGAAAAAATTAAAGTGAACATGCTTTAAAAGCAAGCATCCTAAACAACAGTTCCTTGTTGCTACTTTTCCATGATGAGAAAAAAGAGGCACTACTGTTCTGGGTGTGTTTGAAGAGTACGTACTTGATAAAAAACGCAAATGTGTTCAAAGATGATTGTTTATTTTCTCTTATTCTGGAACCATTTTCATTGAGACTGCTTTTCTTTCTTTTTTTTTTTTTTTGAGACTGCTTTTCTTGTAGGCATTTTATTGACTGCTCATTCTTTTACTCCAGTGTCTCTTCTTGCTCTGCCCATCTGTATAAACTTATAAGAGTCACCTCAACTATAAGTCAAACAAATCAAAGAATTGAAGCATATGGTGTAAATATTCATTTAATTATGTATTTGTTTGTTCACATTTATGGCTCAACTAAAATATGCCAGAAACTATGCAAATAAGAAAGAATCTGTGGCTTTGAGGAGCTGACAGTGAGTGGATCATACAGTCAGGTAAATCAGTGACACAGAAAAGTCTGGGAAATGCTCTGGTGAATGTGGTCTCAGATACACTAGTGGAAACCAGGACAGCTGGCAGGGTTGTTGGTCCAGGCTGAGGAAGTCCCAATGCTAGGGACACTGAGCTGAATATTGAAAGCCCGCAGCAGCAGTCTAGTAAACATATCACACTTGCGGAGATAATGGAATGGATAAAAGTACCAGTGTGTGAGGAACCATGGCATGTTCTTGAAACTGTAAACTGATCAGTAATATCAGAAAGTAGGATATGAGGGGGACTTGATGTGTAATGAGGCAGGAAGATGGGCACCGGCCAGGTCAGGAATAGCCCTACAATCAAGGAGTGTGCATATTATCCAAAAAGAGATAGATAAGTACTGAAGGGATAGAGAGCTGATTATCTGGAATATGTAAGAGGGACTCTAGGTACGGATGTGTTGACAGCATTCAGGTATGAAATATTGTGGAATCTTAGATCCTCTTTGTATTGTCTGGTCCTTTTACTTCTCTTATTGGCTATTGTTACTGAATGTCTCTGGACTATTTCAGTGTGGCTAGACTTTGGAACAAGAGAGTTCCAACAGTGCCCACCAGGTACTAGTTAAAATTATTATACTTATTTTGTGTCTAGATACTTCGGAGAGATGATAACAGGCAGCATTTCCAATCCATTTGAAAAATCAAACAGCTATTATAAGCAAATATGGCAAAAAACATGTAGCAAGGCAGGAAATACTTTGAAAAATAAGATATAGGTCTGTGAATGTTCTAGAATGGAGTGGTGTCCATAGTCATGAGTTTGATATAGATATGTAGCAGAGACCAAAGGGAGAGCTTGTAAACTGGAATCTCACCCCAAGGGTCAATAAAAATCCAAGAATAATTAATTTCAGAGAGTGGAAAAACTGGCTTGTTGAAGTTTGGGGGATATTAATAATACTCTGTTTCTCCAGCGATTCTTTCTCTAGGGGCAACTGGAATGCTTGACAATCAGTCTCATTACAACTCTGCTTCTGCTTGGGTTGGCAAGGTTGGGGGCATCATTAGATACCATCATCATACATTAGTAGCAGTGAAACATGTGGATAGTCTTCCTCAGGTCACACTAGGAAGTTAGGTCCATTCACCAATCAAGAAACATTTACAGAACCTATACATGTCTGGCACTTGGTTAATACTAAAAATAAAAAGTCTCAGTTATTATACTCCAGTGTCTAGTATACAGTAGGTATACTAGTGTACGGCATGATGATTTATTGTGGAAAGGATGTAGAAATAAACTTATCATGCTTCTGGGCTAGAACTCCTGCTACAATATGTTCCTGCTCAATCCCCTGCAGCAGGTCCTGCTTGTGGATCATCCAACCTGTTCTTCTCTAGGACCCACCATCTTATAAGTACACAGAAAGAACACATTTTTCAGGCGTGTTGGAGTTAGGTGTTATCATATGACTGATTCCAGCAACAGAATGCAAACATCATCAATGAGATCCCATTCCAGTCCTGGTCCTTCAAATCTCCTTCATAGTGTCTACTTCTTGTAATGAGAGAAGAAGCTGCTACAGGGCCTCCCCCTCCCCCTTCCTCCTAAACAACCCATCAAGTCTGAATATTTAGCAGCTATCTAAAGATATTGGAAAATACTGGATGATGAGGAGTACACTCTATGCTTGTACCCAGAATATATAAGGAACTCCTACAACTCAGTAGCAAGGAGACAACCTGATTTTTTAAATGGACAAAAGATTTGAACTGATAAGTCACAAAACAAAACATACAAATAGTCAAAAAGCATGTGAAAAGATGCTCAACCACTAGTTGTTAGGGCCATGAAATGAAAACCAAGATTCTACTACATGCCCACTAGAATGGCTAAAATTAAAAACACTAAAAGTTCCAAGTATTGGTAAGGACGTGGAGCAACTTGAAGTCTCAAACATTAGTGGTAAGAATTCAAGATGGCACCACCATTTTAGTAAACACTACAGCAAAGTCTTACAAACATCCACTTGCTATATGGCCCAATGGTCCCACTCTGAGGTATTTTACACAAGAGAAATGAACATATATGTACACATAAAAACATATGCAAACCATAGCAGCAATCTTTGTAATAAGTAAAAAGTGGAACTCATTCAAATGTCCATCGACTGAAGAATGGATTAGGAAATCATGGGATATCCATACAATGAGACACTGCTCAGAAATAGAAAGAAGTGAACTGCCAGTACAGTCATCAACATGAATTATGCTGAGCAAAAGAAGCATGCCACCAAATACTATAGATTGTATTCCACTTATGTGGAATTGAAGAACAGGCAAAATTTATCTTTATTGACAGAAAATTGCCTGGGGCTAAGGGTCAAGGGCAAGAACCAGATATAAAGGGGCACCAGGAACTTTCTAGGATGTTGGAAATGTCTATATTTTGATTGTCGCAGTGGTTATGCAACGGTATACAATTACCGAAAACTCAGCAAGCTGAATCATTAAAATTTTATGAATTCTACTTTATGATACCTTCACATGAACCTCTGTCTCCTACTCATTTGCTGGTAAGATCAGAGAGGCTTTGGAAGCCATGTGTTGACAATAGTAAAGTCCCATCACCCGGGTCCTCTAGTGAATAAGTGGGGCAGAACCCTCCCAACATTGCTGAACAAGGGGATACAAACAGGAATTGGACATTGTTCTTGAGATAGAAAAACTCAGATAAACTGGGGCTAAACAGTATTTGGATAAACCAAATGTTTCTTTTTTTACCTCCTTAAAATTTGACACGTCCAGGGTGATTGTACTGTGTGAGACAAATAACCATTTTATTCCATTACCTTGAAAATTTTCCCAGTTGCTTCTCCCCTCTGATGTATTGACTCTTAGTCTTCATTCTTTTTTTTTTTTTATTATTTATGATAGTCACACACACAGAGAGAGAGAGGCAGAGACACAGGCAGAGGGAGAAGCAGGCTCCATGCACCGGGAGCCCGACGTGGGATTCGATCCCGGGTCTCCAGGATCGCGCCCTGGGCCAAAGGCAGGCGCCAAACCGCTGCGCCACCCAGGGATCCCTTAGTCTTCATTCTTAGGCAGATACTTCATATTCCAGAAACCAAGACCTAAATATATTAGGGCCAAATCTCAGTAGGTCCCTGAAGTTCTGGGCTACCACCTCATGCCACCCTAGTACTGTCACCATTGTGGACCATTTCTTGAGCACCTCCTTGTCCAAGAGATTTCATTTGAGACACAGGATTCACTTTGATGTGGCCTGAGTCATAATTGTTTTCTATTTCTTTATTTATATTTCAGCATATATGGTGTTTATTATGCACCAGACATTGTTATAAGCACATTCATTCATTAATCATAACAATGCTATGAGGTGAGTCTAATGTTATCTTCTATCCTACAATAGATATTATATTAACCTCCCTATGAGGATTACAGAGATTCTAACACATGCCTATGTCTTGCAGCTAACCTGGGGCAGGGTTGAGATTTGAAGTAAAGGATTACACCTCCAAAGTTTACACTGATGACTAGAACATCTCTCTCTTTCTACTTGTTTTATGAAAAACAAAAAATACATAAAACCAAACAAATATCCCAGCATAAATACTTCTGGATTGGGATATTTTCAGTACTGACTTCCCACCCCGGTTATTATATAAAATACTACTGAGGATGGGCATGCCAGTGACATTCCTTTGGTGTTTGCCTGGCTCTCTATCCCCTCAAGACCTCTGAGATCCTCTAGTAAATCCATTTGGTCCCCACTTGCAGATTCAGCTCCATCCCTGACTTAGAGATCAACTGATACCTAGGAAGAATGTAAGGAACGATAGACCCAAAGCTCATTGACTTGAATCAAGTCAACCTCCTGCTACTCCTGCTGGGAACTCATACTTTTGTGGAGTATGTGCTTATTTCAAAATCACCACTTTCAAAAAGAAAACAAAACAAACAAACAAACAAAAAACAAAATCACCACTTTCTACTGTAATACTGGTGACTGGGTATCTGTGTTGTTCCCCTGAGTCTAATTTCCTGCCTTGACTCCCAGCTCCGAATGCTAGCTTCTGTCTTGCTTCTCTCAATCCTAGAGATTATAGTCCTGGCCTGACCCTGGGTTCCCAGGTTAGGTTACTGCTGTCATCTGATATCCTGTCAGGCTTTCTTGAGATGCTGCGCCACCAACCTGCCTGGTTACTTTCCTGGTACAACTCCCAGGACATCCTCACGTTACCTATTACTGAAGCCTATCCCAATGTGGTAGAATGGCCAGATTAGGGGTATTAGCCTTCGTGTGGTTGACCCATCACTGATGCTAACAGATCCCTAGTTCTGACCCTAAACCAACCCTAATCCATCTGAAGGAAGAGAAATACAGATAAATGGAGGAGATAGGACCCAAGCAAAAGTTAGAAGTAAGAGTGCTGAGTGGTCAGATATGATCTTAATAACTCGTAATGGCCAGGGAAGCTCTGTATGGTACTGGGCCATGAGTCCTTAGGACATTATAAAAGGTGTGTCTTGGAATCTTGGTTCAGTTTTGCTGGAAGGAATGATGTACTTTGGGAGAGTTAGTGGTCAACAGGCTAGGTTCAAATTAAATTAGATCTAGAGGCTCTGTGCAGTTGCCTTACCCCTCATTCATATAGTAGGACTTCTTAACCGGGGGCCTATGTATTCCTAAGGATCTACATGTAAGCATTGGGAAATAATATTCCATGAGTTTTTTTCTTGAGGGAAGGCTCAGTCAATCTCTATGTAAAACCAAAGGTACTTGCATTCAGGAAAAAGCAGAGTCCCGGTGCCTGTGTCCATCAGGATGGGCTGGTGCTTACTGTGACGTGCCCAATGTGTCCTGTGAGGTGGCGGCCTTCCACTAGGTGAGCTCTGCCCTCTCAGAATCTGGGGTCACTCCGCCAAGTATCGGCCAACTAGCAGCATTTTAGGGCAGGTATTGTTACCATGGGAAGAGTGGACAGTGGTGGGTGAGCGAGGCTCTACAGAAACGGTCTGAGATGGAAGGTGAAAGGGCAGAGGCACATGCTTAGAGATTTCAAAAAGAAATGCATGTAAGAGGAAATGAAGACATATTTCACTTTCAGGACTTACTATTTTTTTTTTAAGATTTATTTATTTTAGAGAGAGAGAGCAAGGGAAGGGGAGGATATAGGAGGAGAGGGAGAAAGAATCTTAAAGTAGACTCCACACTCAGTGTGGAGCCCAACAGGGGGCTCCATCCCACAACCCTGAGATCACCACCTGAACTGGAATCAAGAGTTGGACGCTTAACTGACTGAGCCACCCAGGTGCCCCAGGGCTGGGTTTATTTTCAATATAAATCTGGTTCTAAGGGTTGTGAAGTAGATGAGAACACACTTAGTTGGTCTGAACCTGACATGCTGTGTGCTCTTCTGTGATGTTTCTTTCTGTACTCGGCTTCCTAGGGGTGTCCACTGACCACCTGTGCCAGCACTCCGGCATCTGCATCAATGCTGGCAACTCGCATCACTGCCAGTGCCCCCTGGGCTACACTGGGAGCTACTGTGAGGAGCAGCTCGATGAGTGCTCATCCAACCCCTGCCAGCATGGGGCCACCTGCAGGGACTTCATTGGCGGGTACAGATGTGAGGTAAGATAAGCCCCCAGAGGTCAGAGACCTCCCGAAGATGGCAGAACGGTCGTGAGCACTAGCATACTGCTGTAGCTGCTTGTGACTTTTTATGAGTCACCATTTTTTTTTTCTTTACCGTCACCATTACACTATTTACCACCACCATTCGTTTCAGTCCCCTTGTGTAATAAGTTCACAGGGCTCCAGTAAGGTATTTCTATAGAGGTCTAGAACCATTCCCTGAAGCCAACATTCACTGCCAGAGTGAGTTTCACAGGCCAGCAGTTCAGTGGCCCCTGGGACATCCCTGAATAGCAGCTGATATAGGAGAAGCCACTTTGAAGTGTGTCCTGAAGTTGTCTAGCCTGTTCCATGTAGCATCACACCAAGTATGATGTGCATATATTTGAGGAAGTGTGTATCTTTTAAGGAACATATTGCTCTAATGGCCGGGCTGATAATGGTCAGAGCAAGATGCCAACAAAACATTGGAAACTTGAATTTGACACCAATTCAGGCCACGCAGGAACACTGAGAGAAGTCGTACTTCTCATAAATGAGCCAGAGTTGGCCTCTTTATATTAGCCCGCAGTTATTCCTTCATGCGGGCTGGGACCTGTTAGTTCAAACACCATCGGTGCCAAACTCAAATTTTCACAGATCCAGTTGTTTTAAAAATAGCTTTTAGCCAATTTTTAGCCATTTAGAGCCTTTTTTGCGTTGCATATCCTGCAAAACTGCACCCAGTATCTGCAAACCATAGGTAAGCCGCAGGACTTAAAGACCCCAAGCCAGTGCTGCCCTTCAGAGATCTCTGACCCAGAGACTGGCCTGGCTGCTGAGTGACATCACCGACCATGTTAGTCCCCTCTCTGTTACTCCCTTTCCTTGGAATTCACTTGCGCTCCTCTCCTTCCCCTCCTCTCCACTCTGGACAATCTCATGCTGCAAGGGATGGCCTCACATGCAAACTTGTCAAAGCATTGCCCAATAAAGCCACTTCATGGTCAAGGTCTTTTTCCCTGACCAGCCCTGAAATCCCTCAAACCCCTATAGCTACCACATTAACTAACACTCCGCCCCCATCCCTTTCTCAACCAGTTTCTCCTACGTATGTGTGGTTTCCTGAATCTAGAGATCAATAAATGCAGTGTGTTGACTACTGTCCACACTTTGATTGGACTGAGTCACAGGGTCCTCATCATACACCAAGGAATGCATATTTTAAAGATGGGAAAACCTGCATTGAGGAGCGATGAAAGTTTTGCACAGGGGTCAACCCTGAAATATCCCTCAGAATACTGAGTTCTTGCCTTCACTATAAAGTGGCTTTTCAGCTGGAAGATGTAAATGACAGTAAGCTGCAAGTTGGCCCTGCGCAGGATGATTGGTGGAGCGTGTGGCTGTGCCAGAGAAGCATCCAAGAGGTGCCAGAGAAGCATCCAAGAGCTGGGTGGGGGCAGGGAGTGGGCAAAGGTATATGGCAACCTTCCAGACCTCATTTGCTCTGGTGGTCTGTTTCTAGCAATGGTCCAGTGTTTCTTCCTTTTTGCTTGCTCCTATCAGTGTGTCCCAGGATATCAGGGCGTCAATTGCGAGTATGAAGTAGATGAGTGTCAGAATCAGCCATGCCAGAACGGAGGCACCTGTGTCGACCTCGTGAACCATTTCAAGTGCTCCTGTCCACCAGGCACTCGAGGTATGCAGTCAGCCCTACCCGTCTCCATCTAGGGCATTTTCTTAAGTTATAAGCCAGTTTTTAGGATAGAAGAGATTTAAAAATTTTTTTATTTCAGTACTCCGAAGCTTTGCAACCTGGCCTGGGGGCACCTGCAGTTCCAGGGCAGGGGCTCGCTGTTCTGCCTATCTCTACTGCTTTGCTTCAGGCTGAGGTTGAGCTCGTTCTCACTTGGTAGGTCGGTCTATTACTGCTGGTCCCATGCTGATGGGAGGAGAGGCCTCAGTGTTCATTTGTCTAGCAGTTCCTAATTACCAGATGTTCTGTGAAAGTAGGATTACACAGTGGTTTTGTTTTTTACCATCCTGTTTTCAATTTAGTTTGTAGTTAGGTAATATATGCACAGGCCCAGATTTTATATATAGACACACACACCAATATACATGCAGCGAAAGCATAAGGTGAAAAGTCTGTTTCTGTTCCCCTTCCCCATACCTAGTTCTCCCCTCCCACCAACAAGGAACCTCCACTTTATTTTATTTTAGTTTCTTCTGTATCTTCTAGAGTTTTCTTTTTATGTGTCTTTTAGAATTTCTTTTCTTTATAAATTTTTCAAATTCAAATTCAATTAATTAACCTGTTGTATATTATTAGTTCAGTTACTCATTGTTGCAGGATTTCTTTATATATACATATAGAAACCAAATACAAAGGTATTTTTATTTACCCCACTCCTATTTCTTACTCTTGCACTTAATTTTTTTTGTGCTTAACTCGTGATGTTTCCATATCAACTTATAGAACTTTCTTAATCTTTTTCACCCAGCAGAATTCCTTTTTAGTTTAGTATATTGAACCAATGTCCTAGTAATAGAAAATGTGGGTTTCTTCCATGTGTATATGTGTAGATACATTTTCAGAAAAGAAATTGCTGAATTAGAGAATTATATGCATTTCTGGTTTTGATCAATATTGCTGAAACATAGCATATGACCATACTGGCTTCTCAGTGTGGATGAACATATTCTCACCTATGAGTCCTTTGGTTTTCTTCTTTCAATGGTTTCTCTATTTGTATCTATATTCTTTTTTCCTATTACAGTGTTCATAATATTTTACAGAGATGAACTATGATACAAAATATTTTCAGTATATTGGTTTTTGTCTTTGATTTTCTTTATGATTTTTTTCATGCAAAGTTTTTTTTTTTGGTAAAGATTTATTTATTTATTTTGAGAGAGAGCGAGAGAGCATGGGGCGGGGCAGAAGGAGTGAGAGAATCTCAAGTAGACTGCTCTGAGTGCAGGGACCAAAGTGGGTCTCAATCTCATAACCCCGAGATCATGACCTGTGCTGAAACCAAGAGTCAGATGCTCAACCTACTGAGCCACCCACGCACCCCTGGAGCTTTTTGTTTTTAATCAGATTGGATTTATTAACCTCTCTTAATGGCTTATGCATTTTGAATCCTAGTCAGCAATACCTTCTAGACTTTAATATCATTAAGGAATTCTCCCCATATTTTCTTCAGGTACTAGAATACTGTGCACTTTTTCCCTATGGCTACTGATTTGTCCCAACAAAATTTATGGGATATTTCTTTTTTTTAAAAAAGATTTTATTTATTTATTCATGGGAGACAGAGAGAGAGAGAAAGAGGCAGAGACACAGGCAGAGGGAGAAGCAGGCTCTGGGATCATGCCCCAAGCCCCAGGCGTCCCAATATTTGATCTTTTTTACAATAATAGGAGACGGCAACTTCATCAAATTCTAAATACCCTTGTGTATTTGGGTGTTTTTCTGGACTTTTTTTTTTTTAAGCATTAATCTGTTAATTTATCAATCCCACTCTTTTAATTATTAAGGATCCTTGATTTCAGGGTTTCCAGGCTAGGTTTATTTTTTTTTCATATAATTTTTAAAAAAAGATTTTATTTATTTATTCATGAGAGACACGAGGTGGGTGTTGGCAGAGACGGGCAGAGAGAGAAGCAGGCTCCCTCCATGCAGGGAGCCCAATGTGGGACTCGATCCCGGGTCTCCAGGATCACGCCCTGGGCTGAAGGTGGCGCTAAACCGCTGCGCCACCCGGGCTGTCCTCATATAATTTTAGAATCAGATTGTCTATTAACAAAATCCTGGTGGCATTTTTTTTTTATTGGGGTCACATTCAATTTATGAATCTACGTGGGGAAACTGGAATTTTTACCATGAGGAATCTCCCTAACCAAATGGTAACATCTTTTTATTTATTCAAATCTCCTTTTGGAGGAGGAGGGGCAGGATGGCAGAAGAGTAGGGTCCCCAAGTCACCTGTCCCCACCAAATTACCTAGATAAACTTCAAATCATCCTGAAAATCTACGAATTCGGCCTGAGGTTTAAACAGAGAACAGCTGGAACGCTACAGTGAGAAGAGTTTGCGCTTCTATCAAGGTAGGAAGACGGGGAAAAAGAAATAAAGAAACAAAAGGCCTCCAAGGGGGAGGGGCCCCGCGAGAAGCCGGGCTGAGGCCGGGGCGAGTGACCCCAGGACAGGAGAGCCCCGTCCCGGAGAAGCAGGAGCTGCACCAACCTTCCCGGGGGGAAAGGGGCTCGCAGGGAGGTGGAGCAGGACCCAGGAGGGCGGGGATGCCCTCGGGCTCCCGGGGACACTAACAGAGCAACTGCGCGCCCAGGTGAGTGCGCCGAGGTCCCTAAGGGCTGCAGCGCGCAGGCGGGACCCGGAGCAGCTGGAGGGGCTCGGGGGAGGCTCCGCGGAGGGGGCTGCGGGGCGGGAGCAGCTCGGAGGGGCTCAGGACGGCTCCGCGGAGGGGGCTGCGGGGCGGGAGCAGCGGGGGGTGCTCGGGGGCGGCTCAGCGGAGGGGGCTGCGGGGCGCGAGCGCGAATCCACCAGCGCAGCCGGGAGCACAGGGCGCCGGGACACAGCCCAGGATCCGGCCTCCCCCGGGACAGGCAGAGGCCGGGAGGGCCCAGGACAGGGAGGACGCTCCTGCCCCGAGCTGAGCAGATCAGCGGCCCTGCCCCGGTCATCCAGGCCCTGCAGATGGAGAGCTCCTAGCTACTGCGGGAGCTGACTCTAGGGCTCCAGAGCTGGCCCCGCCACTGGGGTTGTTCCTCCTGGGGCCTCACGGGGTAAACAACCCCCACTGAGCCCTGCACCAGGCAGGGGGCTGAGCAGCTCCCCCACATGCTAACACCTGAAAATCAGCACAACAGGCCCCTCCCCCAGAAGACCAGCTAGACGGACAGGGGAAAAACAAATTATTGACCAAGCAGCATTGGAGTTCCAGGGGAAGTGAAGGGACTTACAGTATACAGAATCAGAGGATACTCCCCCTTGTTTTTTCTTTTTGAATTCTTTGCTCCCCCCCCTTATTCCTTTTCTTTTTTTCTCTTTTTCTTCTTTTTTCTTTTTTCTCTTTTTTCTTCCTTCTTTTCTTTTTCTTTCCTTCTTTCTCTTCTCTCTTTTTCTCCTTTTCTCCTAAGCAAACAATACAATTTGTTTTTGGCCACTCTGCACTGAGCAAAATGACTAGAAGGAAAACCTCACCTCAAAATAAAGAATCAGAAACAGTCCTCTCTCCCACAGAGTTACAAAATTTGGATTACAATTCAATGTCAGAAAGTAAATTCAGAAGCACTATTATAAAGCTACTGGTGGCTCTAGAAAAAAGCATAAATGACTCAAGAGACCTCATGACTGCAGAATTTAGATCTAATCAGGCAGAAATTAAAAATCAATTGAATGAGATGCAATCCAAACTAGAAGTCCTAACGACGAGGGTTAACGAGGTGGAAGAACAAGTGAGTGACATGGAAGACAAGTTGATGGCAAAGACGGAAACTGAGGAAAATAGAGACAAACAATTAAAAGATCATGAGGATAGATTAAGGGAAATAAGTGACAGCCTGAGGAAGAAAAACCTATGCTTAATTGGGGTTCCCGAGGGCGCTGAAAGGGACAGAGGTCCAGAATATGTATTTGAACAAATCCTAGCTGAAAACTTTCCTCATCTGGGAAGGGAAACAGGCATTCAGATCCAGGAAATAGAGAGATTCCCCCCCCCTAAAATCAATAAAAACGGTTCAACACCTCAACATTTAATAGTTAAGCTTGCAAATTCCAAAGATAAAGAGAAGATCCTTAAAGCAGCAAGAGACAAGAAATCTCTAACTTTTATGGGGAGAAGTATTAGGGTAACCACAGACCTCTCCACAGAGACCTGGCAGGCCAGAAAGGGCTGGCAGGATATATTCAGGGTCCTAAATGAGAAGAAGAGACAACCAAGAATACTTTATCCAGCAAGGCTCTCTTTCAGAATGGAAGGAGAGATCAAGAGCTTCCAAGACAGGCAGGAACTGAAAGAATATGTGACCTCCAAACCAGCTCTGCAAGAAATTTTAAGGGGGATTCTTAAAATTCCCCTTTAAGAAGAAGTCCAATGGAATAATCCACAAAAACAGGGACTGAATAGATATCATGATGACACTAAACTCATATCTGTCAATAGTAACTCTGAACGTGAATGGGCTTAATAACCCCATCAAAAGGCTCAGGGTGTCATACTGGATAAAAAAGCAGGACCCATCTATTTGCTGTCTACAAGAGACTCATTTTAGACAGGAGGACACCTACAGCCTGAAAATAAAAGGTTGGAGAACCATTTACCATTCAAATGGTCCTCAAAAGAAAGCAGGGGTAGCCATCCTTATATCAGATAAACTAAAATCTACCCTGAAGACTGCAGTGAGAGATGAAGAGGGACACTATATCATACTTAAAGGATCTATCCAACAAGAGGACTTAACAATCCTCAATATATATGCCCCGAATGTGGGAGCTGCCAAATATATCAATCAATTAATAACCAAAATCAAGACATACTTAGATAATGATACACTTATACTTGGTGACTTCAATCTAGCACTTTCTACACTAGATAGGTCTTCTAAACACAACATCTCCAAAGAAACGAGAGCTTTAAATGATACACTGGACCAGATGGATTTCACAGATATCTACAGAACTTTACATCCAAACTCAACTGAATACACATTCTTCTCAAGTGCACATGGAACTTTCTCCAGAATAGACCACATACTAGGTCATAAATCGGGTCTGAACTGATACCAAAAGATTGGGATCGTCCCCTGTGTTTTCTCAGACCATAATGCCTTGAAACTAGAACTAAATCACAACAAGAAGTTTGGAAGGACCTCAAACACGTGGAGGTTAAGGACCATCTTGCTAAAAGAAGAAAGGGTCAACCAGGAAATTAAGGAAGAATTAAAAAGATTCATGGAAACTAATGAGAATGAAGATACAACCATTCAAAATCTTTGGGATGCAGCAAAAGCAGTCCTGGGGGGGAAATACATTGCAATACAAGCATCCATCCAAAACCTGGAAAGAACTCAAATATAAAAGCTAACCTTACAACTAAAGGAGCTAGAGAAAAAACAGCAAATATATCCAACACCCAGCAGAAGAAGAGAGTTAAAGATTCGAGCATAACTCAACGAAATCGAGACCAGAAGAGCTGTGGAACAGATCAACAAAACCAGGAGTTGGTTCTTTGAAAGAATTAATAAGATAGATAAACCATTGGCCAGCCTTATTAAAAAGAAGAGAGAGAAGACTCAAATTAATAAAATCATGAATGAGGGATCCCTGGGTGGCGCAGCGGTTTGGCGCTTGCCTTTGGCCCAGGGCGCGATCCTGGAGACCCGGGATCGAATCCCACATCGGGCTCCCGGTGCATGGAGCCTGCTTCTCTCTCTGCCTGTGTCTCTGCCTCTCTCTCTCTCTCTCTCTCTCTGTGTGACTATCATAAAAATAAAAATAAAAAAATAAAATAAAATAAAATCATGAATGAGAAAGGAGAGATCACCACCAACACCAAGGAAATACGAACGATTTTAAAAACATATTATGAACAGCTATACGCCAATAAATTAGGCAATCTCGAAGAAATGGACACATTTCTGGAGAGCCACAAACTACCAAAACTGGAACAGGAAGAAATAGAAAACCTGAGAAGGCCAATAACCAGGGAAGAAATTGAAGCAGTCATCAAAAACCTCCCAAGACACAAGAGTCCAGGGCCAGATGGCTTCCCAGGGGAATTCTATCAAACGTTTAAAGAAGAAATCATACCTATTCTACTAAAGCTGTTTGGAAAGATAGAAAGAGATGGAGTACTTCCAAATTCGTTCTATGAGGTCAGCATCACCTTAATTCCAAAACCAGACAAAGACCCCATCAAAAAGGAGAATTACAGACCAATATCCCTGATGAACATGGATGCAAAAATTCTCAACAAGATACTAGCCAATAGGATCCAACAGTACATTAAGAAAATTATTCACCATGACCAAGTAGGATTTATCTCTGGGACACAAGGCTGGTTCAAGACTCGTAAAACAATCAGTGTGATTCATCATATCAGCAAGAGAAAAACCAAGAACCATATGATCCTCTCAATAGATGCAGAGAAAGCATTTGACAAAATACATCCATTCCTGATCAAAACTCTTCAGAGTGTAGGGATAGAGGGAACATTCCTCAACATCTTAAAAGCCATCTACGAAAAGCCCACAGCAAATATCATTCTCAATGGGGAAGCACTGGGAGCCTTTCCCCTAAGATCAGGAACCAGACAGGGATGTCCACTCTCACCACTGCTATTCAACATTGTACTGGAAGTCCTAGCCTCAGCAATCAGACAACAAAAAGACATTAAAGGCATTCAGATTGGCAAAGAAGAAGTCAAACTCTCCCTCTTCGCCGATGACATGATACTCTACATAGAAAACCCAAAGGCCTCCACCCCAAGATTGCTAGAACTCATACAGCAATTTGGTAATGTGGCAGGATACAAAATCAATGCCCAGAAATCAGTGGCATTTCTATACACTAACAATGAGACTGAAGAAAGAGAAATTAAGGAGTCAATCCCATTTACAATTGTATCCAAAAACATAAGATACCTAGGAATAAACCTAACCAAAGAGGTAAAGGATCTATACCCTAAATACTATAGAACACTTCTGAAAGGAATTGAGGAACACACAAAGAGATGGAAAAATATTCCATGCTCATGGATTGACAGAATTAATATTGTGAAAATCTCAATGTTACCCAGGGCAATTTACACGTTTAATACAATCCCTATCAAAATACCGTGGACTTTCTTCAGAGAGTTAGAACAAATTATTTTAAGATTTGTGTGGAATCAGAAAAGACCCCGAATAGCCAGGGGAATTTTAAAAAAGAAAACCATATCTGGGGGCATCACAATGCCAGATTTCAGGTTGTACTACAAAGCTGTGGTCATCAAGACAGTGTGGTACTGGCACAAAAACAGACACATAGATCAGTGGAACAGAATAGAGAACCCAGAAGTGGACCCTGAACTTTATGGTGAACTAATATTCGATAAAGGAGGAAAGACTATCCATTGGAAGAAAGACAGTCTCTTCAATAAATGGTGCTGGGAAAATTGGACATCCACATGCAGAAGAATGCAACTAGACCACTCTCTTTCACCATACACAAAGATAAACTCAAAATGGATGAAAGATCTAAATGTGAGACAAGAGTCCATCAAAATCCTAGAGGAGAACACAGGCAACACCCTTTTTGAACTCAGCCACAGTAACTTCTTGCAAGATACATCCACGAAGGCAAAAGAAACAAAAGCAAAAATGAACTATTGGGACTTCATCAAGATAAGAAGCTTTTGCACAGCAAAGGATACAGTCAACAAAACTAAAAGACAACCTACAGAATGGGAGAAGATATTTGCAAATGACGTATCAGATAAAGGGCTAGTTTCCAAGATCTATAAAGAACTTATTAAACTCAACAGCAAAGAAACAAACAATCCAATCATGAAATGGGCAAAAGACATGAAGAGAAATCTCACAGAGGAAGACCTAGACATGGCCAACATGCACATTAGAAAATGCTCTGCATCACTTGCCATCAGGGAAATACAAATCAAAACCACAATGGGATACCACCTCACCCCAGTGAGAATGGAGAAAATTAACAAGGCAGGAAACCACAAATGTTGGAGAGGATGTGGAGAAAATGGAACCCTCTTACACTGTTGGTGGGAATGTGAACTGGTGCAGCCACTCTGGAAAACTGTGTGGAGGTTCCTCAAAGAGTTAAAAATAGACCTGCCCTACAACCCAGCAATTGCACTGTTGGGGATTTACCCCAAAGATTCAGATGCAATGAAACGCTGGGACACGTGCACCCCGATGTTTCTAGAAGCAATGTCCACAATAGCCAAACTGTGGAAGGAGCCTTGGTGTCCATCGAAAGATGAATGGATAAAGAAGATGTGGTTTATGTGTACAATGGAATATTACTCAGCCATTAGAAACAACAAATACCCACCATTTGCTTCAACGTGGATGGAACTGGAGGGTATTATGCTGAGTGAAGTAACTCAATTGGAGAAGGACACACAGTGTATGTTCTCATTCATTTGGGGAATATAAATAATAGTGAAAGGGAATATAAGGGAAGGGAGAAGAAATGTGTGGGAAATATCAGAAAGGGAGACAGAACATAAAGACTCCTAACTCTGGGAAACGAACTAGGGGCGGTGGAAGGGGAGGAGAGTGGGGGGTGGGGGCGAATGGGTGATGGCCACTGATGCGAGCACTTGACGGGATGAGCACTGGGTGTTATTCTGTATGTTGGTAAATTGAACACCAATAAAAAATAAATTTATTTTTTAAAAAAAGAGTGACTGTTTTGCAGGAAAGAAGTATTCCAAAGAATGTCCTCATTCTCTGTCTCTTCTCTCCTCCAGGCCTGCTTTGTGAAGAGAACATTGATGACTGTGCTGGAGGTCTCAATAGTGGTTAGTGTGTAGGTAGGATTGGGGGCTACTGTTGTTGCTGCTTGCCTGGCCTTGCAGAAGTGCGGTGTGAGCGCAACATCAATGAGGGCCTCTCGAACCCCTGCAGCTCTGAGAGTAGCCTGGACTGCATCCAGCTGACCAACGACTACCTGTGTGTCTGCCGCAGAGCCTTCACTGATGAGAGCCTCTCCAGTGCCCCCAGCACTCTGCCTTGGAGACGCTTTGAGTGAGGAAATTGGGCCCTGTGTGTCACTTCCCAGACCCAAGTGAAACTTTTTTCTTACATAGGAAAGACTAGACCAGCTTAATTCAGAGTTCCACTTTTTCCCTAGGTCAGTGCTTCATGGATGTTGTAGTCCACCTCTGCCTTTTTTTCTTCCTGAGATGCTTTCTTTTATTATACACTGATTATATCAGACTGTAACAGAAATACAGAAAAAGAAATAGAATGTTGGGAGTGGTTGAGCAAAATAACACTTTTTAATTGGAGCAAAATACACATACTGTATACCATCTTAACCATTTTTAAGTGTACAGTTCAGTGGTTTTGAAATCATTCACGTTACTGTGCTGTCAACACCAAATCCATTCACAGAAGTCTTTCTTCTGAATAAAATAATGTCTTGTGATCAGAAACCATACATCTACTCTACTTTCATCACCCTATCTCTTTTGGCATGTAATGATTTGGGTTTCTGGGTAGACACTGCCATGGTGACCTCTACCTCTGGGACCCTGAGAGGATTGGGATCTTCTAGGTCATATAAGGGGAATAGGTCTAAATTGAGGTGTGTTTAAGCAAAAACCAGTTCATGAAGGTTATGCACTAGAAAGCTCCGGGGGTATGGCCTGCATAGCTAAGAGTTGGTCATGCTCCTAGCTCTTCTCAGGCTTCTTCTTTTTCATTATACATCATAAAGATGACCAAGTCCTGCCTCAGAATAGGGGCTTATCTTAGGCCCTTAACTACTTACCTCTAAGGGTAAGCAGCTTGGTGGCTTTGTGGGACTACGATAATATCTAACAGTGTCAGTGTCAACCAGATGCTTAGATGAGAAGTTTGCTTGGCATTTCTGGAGTCATTACAGACCTTGTGCTGTAGTAGTATTACTTAGGAATCAGATAATAGGCAACAGTAGTCTCCTTTAGTGATAATTTGGCAACCCAAGAAAACTTACTGGAACACTTAGGAATCCAGTGAATCAAATGATATAAAATTAATTCACAGAGAAACCTCTGCTATAAACCAAAACCAATTGGGGGATGCAATTGAAGAGAAGATCACATTTATAATAACAAACACACATACCAATAACCTTTCAAGAATTACTGACTACAAATACTACCAAATATACCCACTCCTGACAACTTGAGTGACTGCTGCCCCTTTAACAATTACAGCTTTAATGTTGCTCTATTCTTCTCACCTGCTAGATAAAAAAACATAACCATATCTGATCATGCCTGCCACCGATGCTCATCTTTGAACCCATCTCAACATCACCTAAAACAAGGGCAACCCTATCTTACACACACTTCCACAAACCCACATCTCCTCCTTGTGTGCATTTCCCCTGAAGCAAAGTTCCGCAATAACTCCATCTTTGTTTGACTTGCAGGGGTGCTCCTCATGGCCTCTGGCTGGCTGACATCAACAGAAGCCTGTGCTGAAACTCCAAACCAGAAAGAATCCCATTTTTAACCATGTTATACACAGAGCATGTACTGTGACAGTGAGTACTCATGAATTTATTTTAAGAATATCTGGAACATCACAAAAATTGCATGTGGATGAAGCCATGCTAAAATCTCAGTGCTTCAAAGGGTCAGTATTATATAGACAGGTATCACTGAGCATAGTGGTATCAAATAGGAAACAAAAAAATTGCAACCAACCAGCAACCCTATGTGTATGAAGAATTTTAAAACTATGAGTCATTTATAAACACAAATCTAAGTTAGAAGATATTTAGAAATTGCACGAAAATACTTATCAAATAGTACCACTACTTTTGAAATACCATTGCATACCTGCTGTATTAAGTATTCTATCCACATTTCCAATATTCTTTAGAATTCTCTGAACAGTTTATCAGCAAATCTCTTATTCCTCTAATTCCCTGTTCAAATTAATAACTCTCTATCTAACATTTCCCTCTTCAACTATGATGTGGATTCTTTCTCCTGACTGAACCCAGACTGATAGAAGGTAACTTTTGCAGAGAAACATTGCTCTGCGTTGTGTTTACTTTCATCTTAATATCAACAAGTTAGAAGCTCTTCATCTATAATTTTTTTAATAATTATTTTTCAAAAGGGACATAATGAATGAATGATGGCTATTCTAGGAAGGGACAAAATACTCCGTGCTATAAAATTTCAAGACATAAGTTAAAAAGATAGTAGCCATAGTCAGTCTACTGGCACTATCCCTTACCGATACCTTTATGACTCCAGCTAACGTGTCAACCTAAAGATTAATGATTGCAAAGCATATCTGTCTCATCTCAGAAAGTAGAAACAAACTTCTGGGCTATTAAAGCATTTTTTTTTCATTGTGAAATGTAACACACACAGAAATGAGCATACGTTTTTAGGAATGGTTTAACAGATGTGTACAGCAAACCCCAACAGCCAGGCACTCTAGAAGCTACATGAACCATACCCTGCCCCTTCCTCATCCACTCCTGATTACACCCTAGAAGTAGGGTGACAGCTCATCCTCACGGTTCCCATAATTATTTCCTAGATTCAGTTTACCAAGTGCATGTATCCCTAAAAGTAACGTTTAATTTTGTCTGATTCTGATCTTTATGTTTGTGTTTTGTTTTTCTTTGTTTGTAATATTTGTCCTCATCATGCATCTAAATAACTCTGATGCATCATCTCCATTGCTGTAGTCACTGTTGATGGAAAGCTGAATTGTTTCCAATTTGGGGAATATTGCTGTTTCATGTATCCTGGTGAATTCATGCACACATGTCTGTAGAGTATGTATCTAGGAGTGGAACTGCTGGATCGTAGGGTCTGCATATTTCCAACTGTATGAGATACCGCTAAAGGGCTTTCTAATGCAGTTCAGCCTATTAAACTCTCTCCAGAGATGTGTAAGAGTTGTTGTCATTCTACACCCTCATCAAAGTTTGGTATTGTCAGCTGTTTAGAAATCATTTGAATCCCTGACCTCCTCCCTCACCCACCACTCATACTACAAACATAACCACTGGGATGCCTTTCTGGGAGAGCTCCCGGGGTTCTGCTCTTCTGCTCTCACAGGTGCTCTTCTATTCCTAGATTCTGCACCGCCCCCTCCTCCGCCCCCCTCCCCCCCAATCTGGGTAGTCTCTGGCACCCAAGGACACACAGCAGAAAGAGCCACTTGACAAAATGAGCTGGAGTCTTTCTCTTGCTGGAAGCCAGGCACTGCCCGGGGAGGGGAGGGGGTGAGACCCCTGGTGGTGTCTGCCTCTGCCGCTCTGCCTAGAAAACACCCACCGAGGGAAACCGTCAGGTGTGTCCTAGGGCGAATGGAAACAGCCCAACCGGCATAGGACGGACTGACCCTTGAGCAAGAGCGTTGTCCTCCTTTCTCTGCAGCCCTTCTCCTTTGTCCAAGCTGCTCTCTGCCCCTCATCCCTCGTGCCAGCAGCCCCTCCCTCTCGCCTGTTTTATTCTCGCGCACCCCTCCCTCGGTTCTCCCTCGGTTCTCCCTCGGTTCTCCCTCGTGCGCCCAACGGCACCGCCCAGGAAACGAACTAGATTAGAGAAGTTCTGGGAATGTCAACTAGACCGAGCCTTGGGAGGCTGGGGTTTCCTGCAAACCCTGCTTTGGCAGCTCCGCACTTTGCGCTCCCACTTCTCTAGAGGCCGCCCCTGGACCCTGACTCGCAGGCCAGTTGCAGGGACTGACCTGCTAGGACCGAGATCTGGGGCCATGAGGTCAGGAAGGACCTTACTCCCCCAAGGCCCTTCGCTCCCCACGCTAGTCCTCGTGGCGCTCCTGGTGGGTGCTCTTGGCGAGGATATGATTTTTCACCCTGAGTGGGGATTTGAGTCGTATGAAATCATCATTCCCAAGAAGCTGAGCTTCCGGGGAGGTCAGCAGGGTGCTGTGGAGCAAGTGTCCTACCTCCTGCAGGTCAAAGGCAAGAAGTATGTCCTTCACCTGTGGCCCAAGAGGTTTCTATTACCCCGAAATCTGAAGGTTCTCTCCTACACGGAACAGGAGAAACTCCTGGAGGATCATCCTTACATACCCAGGGACTGCAACTACGTAGGCTCGGTTGAAGGAACTCAGGATTCAGAGGCTACTTTAAGTACATGCATGGGGAGTCTTCGAGGCATATTGAAAATTGATGAGGAACATTACCAAATCGAGCCCCTCAGGGGCTCTTCCAGCTTTGAACATGTCATATATCTCCTGAAGGAAGAGGACAAATTTCAGAATCATACCTGTGGCTTAACTAATGATGAACTAGAAAAACTGATAGCCGAGAATGAGAATATGGCTAGGCGTAGCGACTTTTATAATTCCTATAAGCATCAGAAGTACACAGAAGTGGCCATGGTCTTTGATCACAGTAGATACTTGTTTTTACAATCCAATGTTACTCGAGTCATATATGATGCCATTCTTTTGATTGCGGTTATGGACACCTTCTTTAGAGAGATAGGTATGAGGCTACATCTACAAGGTACTGAAATATGGACAAATGAAGACAAAATAAATATTAACAGTATGAACTCAGGAGAAATTCTAGATGCATTTTTAAGATATCGCAAAATACACCTTTCTGTTCAGATTCCACATGATTGGGGACATTTGTATATTTCAAAGACTTTTGTTCATGCTAATGCTATTGGATGGTCGTTTGTTGGAGGTGCATGTGTAGAAAACTATAGTGGCTCAGTAAGTACTCTTACAGATATAAATATCCTTGCTGCCAGCAGAATGTCTGCTCATGAACTGGGCCATGGTGTAGGAATGAAACATGATACAGAATTTTGTCAATGTAGGGGTAGGCGAACTTGTATCATGGGCACTGGGAGTAGTGGGTTTAGTAATTGTAGTTATTTGTGGTATTTTTATCACGCACATACATCAGGACACTGTCTAAATAATATCCCAGGACTGGGTTATGTGTTGGAGAGATGTGGAAATAAAATTGTGGAAGGGAATGAAGACTGTGATTGTGGTTCAAGAGAGGAGTGTAAAAAAGACAAGTGTTGCCAACCAGATTGTAAATTCACGGAGGGTGCCAATTGTAGCACTGGGCTTTGCTGTCATAACTGCCACTTTCGTCCACTTGGGTACATGTGTCGAGAGGAAGATAATGAATGTGACCTTGCAGAGTACTGCAATGGAATCTCAAATTTATGCCCAAATGACAGTTATAAGCTTGATGGAACCCCTTGCAAGCATAACTCCCTTTGTTTCAGAAAGAGGTGCCGTTCCAGATATGTGCAGTGCCAAAACATTTTTGGACCTCATGCCATGGAGGCTCCTGATCAGTGCTATCACGCAGTTAATTTAATGGGTGATCAATATGGGAACTGTGAAATTTTAGGAGTCCGTGCCTATAAAGCTTGTACCGAGGCAAATGCAATGTGTGGCAGGCTGCAGTGTATAAATGTCAACACCATCCCTGATCTGCCAGAGCATACGATCGTCATCTCTACTCATCTGCAAGAGGAAAATCTCATGTGCTGGGGGGTAGGCTACCACAAAGCCATGATACCTATGGGAATACCTGACATAGGTGTAATAAATGATGGTACCCGCTGTGGTTATAACGGACTATGTATTAACAGAACTTGTGTGAACGATTCAGTCTTGGATTTTAACTGTTTTCCTCAAAAGTGCAACCACCGAGGCGTTTGCAACAATAAAAAAAACTGCCACTGCATGTATGGCTGGGCCCCTCCATTCTGTGAGGAGGTAGGGTATGGAGGAAGCATTGACAGTGGGCCTGCGAGGAAGCAGAAAGAGGAGGTGCCTACGCCAGTACAGGTCGTGTCCATTATGTTAGTACGCCTTATTTTATTAGTCATCTCAGTGATTGTTGTGTTTTTCAAGAGAATGATAAGACAGTATATGCAATCCAAACAGAAATAAACACCACCAGTTAACCCTAAAAAGAAATAATACAAGGCAAAAATATCAAGAACCCAAACGAGTAATCAGGCGATCCAGTCATTTCATAACAGAATCATATATTGAACAAGCTTAGCATTTACCCAAATGGCACTTTGTTCTTATTCCAATTCTTTTTTTTTAATGTAACTCTTCTTCACGGTTGGATTGGCAAATAAATGATATTCTTGTTTGGGAAACAAATGAGTGCATTTTGCTTTTTCAGTACTCACTTGCTCCTTCATTTGTGATCAAGTTTTGGATATCCTGAAATGAATGGCCCAACAACTTTTCTGAACACTAAAGCTCTGCATATTGTTTCACAGAATTACATGGGTTTTCACACTGGAGTCCTGTGGCTCAGAATCCCAGAAAACAAAGTGCTTATCTGCCTTCATCTCTGCCTCCCTGGTGTTATGAGTGAGAACTCTGTGCTTGAACTTGATGAATGTTGACCACCACTCTTATAAATAGAAAGCCATACATTATAAGAGGTGTTCCTCAGGTAAATATTTCCCCTGTTATGGTCATTTTATGGATCACTTCAGCTCTGTAGATGTGTGGTCTCTGACAGGTGCTTGGGGCAATCTCAGTTGTTGGAAGAAGGACACTAATCTACCATAACTCTTGCATTTCATCAAAGTCTGTAAATGATGACACACCCTGGCAGCATCATGTGGAAAAGACTTTTAACAAAGTTCTGTGCTTTGGGCTTTTGTTTGTAGGAGCAGGTCTTTTGTGAATGTGTACTGAGGGACATGTGGCCCTAGATTTGCTGCACCCCTAATAGAGCAGAGAGTGAGGAATGCCTTCCACCATGTACCCCCATATCTGCCTCCTAATATTCTCACCTCTTTGCCCAAAGCTGAGTGTGGGAGGAGGGAAGGACTAAGTGGCAGCTTTGGAGGAGTCAATGCCCACATTTCATGCCCAGGGAGGATCTCATCCTTCCCAGATCTGTGTCAGCCCATGAGTTCATGGTCTTGCTCTAGGCCAATTCCACCTTCTGTTGTCTCACCTCACTCCCGTGCACTCCCCAGGCACCACTGTATCTCACTATCCTCACCCTGGTCTCCTCTTTCCTCAGCCATGTTCTTCTTCTAATCAAAGAAGTTGTGGGAGGCTCATAGTAAAGAGCAGTTTCCTTGAACTATTTGCGGACTGTTTTTAGTCAAAGGAGAACAAGAAAACTCTGACTTTGTGATGATCATAATTCTGACATTTATCAAGCTTGGCCATCACCAGAGAACATCCTGAGAATGCAAGGACATTTTAGTTGTAGCTGCAATATTGACAGTGATGGCTACCATTTATGGAGAGTTCACTCCATGCCAGGCAGTGTTCTATATGCCTGGTGTGTATTTATGTATCTTCACTCCTGAAAATAACTCTGTGTGGTGTGTGTTATTATTTTGTCCTTTCCAATAGAGAAATTAAAGCGTGATGATGTGAAATAATCTGTTCAAGATGGTATAGCTAGTAAGTAATGATATTATTACAAGAAGCATTATATATGTGGACTCTTGGGAAGACTGTACTATTGCTGGGTAGAGTACTGTATAAGCATTAATCAGATAAAGTTGGTTGATAGTGTTGCTTAAGCCTACTCTATCCTTGCTGCATTTGGTCTACTTGTTCTTAATGTTAATTTGCCTATTCCTCCTTGCATTTCTATCAGTTTGCGTCATGAGCAATAGACCTTGCTCTGAAGTCTATTGCAGCTGATATTAATACAGTTCCTATAACTTCCCTTTGACTACTGTTCATATGGCATATACATCTTTTTCATTCTGTTATCTGACTATATTAGTATCTCCATATTTATAGTGTGTTTCTTATAGGCAACATGTAGTTGAGTAGTTTTTAATATCAAGTCTGACAATTTCTTTTAATTTAACCATTAACATTTAAGGTGATTACTGAAAGAGCTAGGTTTGTGTCTATTCACTCCTATTAGTTTTTGGTTTGTCCCATGTTCCTTCTATTTCTTCCTTATTTATTTATTTATTTATTTATTTATTTATTTATTTATTTATTTATGATAGTCACACACACAGAGATAGAGAGAGAGAGAGAGAGAGAGGCAGAGACATAGGCAGAGGGAGAAGCAGGCTCCATGCACCGGGAGCCCGATGTGGGATTCGATCCCGGGTCTCCAGGATCGCGCCCCGGGCCAAAGGCAGGCGCCAAACCGCTGCGCCACCCAGGGATCCCTATTTCTTCCTTCTTTTGCATTAAGCTATATTTTTAAAAATAATTTCATTTCATCTCCTTTGGTTACTAGCTCTAACTCTTCATTATTTTATTTCATTATTTATTATTATTTTTAATTTTTTTTATTGGAGTTCAATTTGCCAACATATAGCATAACACCCAGTGCTCATCCCGCCAAGTGCCCCCCTCAGTGCCCATCACCCAGTCACCCCAACCCCCCGCCCACCTCCCCTACCACTACCCCTTGTTCATTTCCCAGAGCTAGGTGTCTCTCATGTTTTGTCACCCTCACTGATATTTTCACTCATTTTCTCTCCTTTCCATTTATTCCCTTTCACTAATTTTTATATTCCCCAAATGAATGAGACCATATAATGTTTGTCCTTTTCCAATTGACTTATTTCAATCAGCATAATACCCTCCAGTTCCATCCACATTGAAGCAAATAGTGGGTATTTGTCGTTTTTAATGGCTGAGTAATATTCCATTGTATATATAGACCACATCTTCTTTATCCATTCATCTTTTGATGGACATCAAGTCTCCTTCCATAGCTTGGCTATTGTGGACATTGCTGCTAGAAACATTGGGGTGCAGGTATCCTGCCCTTTCACTGCATCTGTATTTTTGGGGTAAATCCCCAGCAGTGCAATTGCTGGGTCATAGGGCAGGTCTATTTTTAACTCTTTGAGGAACCTCCATACAGTTTTCCAGAGTGGCTGCACCAGTTCACATTCCCACCAACAGTGCAAGAGGGTTCCTCTTTTCTCCACATCTTCTCCAACATTTGTTGTTTCCTATCTTGTTCATTTTCACCATTCTCACTGGGGTGAGGTGGTATCTCATTATGGTTTTGATTCGTATTGCCCTGATGGCAAGTGATGCGGAGCATTTTCTCATGTGCTTGTTGGCCATGTCTCTGTCTTCCTCTGTGAAATTTCTGTTCATGTCTTTTGCTCATTTCATGATTGGATTGTTTTTTCTTTGCTGTTGAGTTTAATAAGTTCTTTATAGATCTTGGATACTAGCCCTTTATCTGATATGTCATTTGCAAATATCTTCTCCTATTCTGTAGGTTGTCTTTTAGTTTTGTTGATTGTTTCTTTTGCTGTGCAGAAGCTTTTTAGAATATATTCACATGTCACACAAGCATTTTAAATGTAATAAAAAACAGAAGTGGAATCAAAAGAAAGATTTCAGCTTTACACTGGTTACTACATGGTAAGCTTGTAGGAAAAACTGGTTCACACAAGGGTAATGTTTTTCTTCCCCAGTAGACTGAAAGCCCTAAAAAGGCAGGGATGTGTCTCCTTCTGTCTTGGATACATCCCTAAGAAATTACATGGGTCCACTGACAGAAAAAAACAAACCTTAATAAACATTTGTTGAGGCTAGGTGTACATCTCCATATCTAGAAAGCTCCTTCGGTATAACCTAGACTGATTAAACTATAGTTGAGGACACTGAGGTCTCATGTTGAGATACCTGGCCAATGAGGTCACACAGCTCATTCAGAAAGTAAAAATAAGTGACTAGTAACAAAATAACAAGCAACAATCTCCAAATCAGCAACCCAGACTGTTTCTAGCATAATGACACATATTGTTGTATGTTTGGGTAGGTCTAAATTTTAGGCATAGCCGATTCAGGTGCCATTTCAAGTTAAATGATCTGAATAAGAAAGCACTATGCGCTAGTGGACAAAAGTCTTTTACTGCACATGAACAATCTAAAAGGAAGAAACCATCTTATAAATATTTGTATATAATGCTATAAAATTACGGACATAATGCACTCATTCCTATATAATGAAATACCCATCCTACTTTGCACTTTCCTATGGCACCAAGTAATTCATATGAAATACCCATTCCATATGATGGTCACCTCTCCAAGACAATACAAAACTCAGTAAACTACCTAGATTTTCATATTTGTATTACTTATTTTACCTGATCAGTCTTCTGTGGGTTTAGAATTTGGAATATGGAAAATCTGGGTTTCAATGTATACCTGTGACTGTGACAATGCAGGGGCTTTTCTAGGGGGCTTTCCTTCATAGTATAACTTATAGAAATGGTCCCCTACCGTGGTTGATCATGGGCTGGACATTTGGCCTAAGACACTGTATATGACAGAATTTCCTGAGATGTGATAGACTAGGAAGAGTGAAAAAGCCAAGAATGGATCCACAGTGAGAGACAGGAGGAGGCACATGTGCAAATAGGACAGGAGAATAAAGGCTCCATGCCCAACTGGAGAGCAAGGGGTCCCTGTGTGGAAGGAAAAACACTTTTGGAACAAGACCTACACATTCCCTGCATCACACAACAATGGAAGATACATTTCTCACCATTACTGGAACATAGGGTAATGAACATTTAAGCTACCACTAGCACAGGCAGAGAAGAAGATGTGGAGCCCCAAAGAGAAGGGAATGAAGCCCCTGCCTAATTCTCCTTACCATTGGCAAGGGGAGGCATTAGTCATGACCTCCAGTCTCACAAAGTACATAAAAATACCAAGATCCTGCTGAATTCATACTCCCAAAAGCTATGTCACAGATGACTTACTATTAACAGAGCTATGAAGGACCCTCAGGGTCCATGGCCAGCAGCATCACTTCAGCCACTTTGAGTTGGTTTCACTGTTTTGTCTGAAGTCCCCTGGAGTCATCAGGATACAGTGGTGAGATAGGTAGCTCTGTGGTTCTGCTTGTCATTTCTTTCCCTATGAAATGAATGTAGCCAGCTTCCATTTTCTGGCACTAGCGCTGGGAAGTCCCATCTATCAGGTGGAGTCAGGAGAGGTAAACGTGAAGTCTTCATAGACAATGGTGGTGGAAAGAAAGGCCCTTCTCTATTCTCTCTATGGGTGAAGCCGCTGGGACAGACAGTTGTATTCGGAGAATTACTGGACTTTCTTGATAGCATAGGTCATTCTGAGGTTCAGTGCTCAGATAAATGATGTAGGATTCTAAGGAAAAGTTATTTGCTAATGAAAATCCAAGGGAAAATCATATTACATAGACCTGAGAGACCAAAGTCAATTAGCATGACAACCACATAATCAGTACCTTTGATTAACTACTAACATACAGGAATATCATTTAAAAGAAGGTGTTTCAAGCATAGCTGGTTTTAGTTGAGTTACTGTAGAGTGGTATTCTCAGAAAACTGCCTGTTGTGTTTGGTGTATGTAGGATGTTCTTCTTTTGGATTTTTAAAATCTATCTCATCATCCCACACATGAAGAAAATGGCAATTATTGAGATTATTTAAAAAGTGAGTAGAAGAACAAAGGTTATCTTTTGGTCAACTTAAGCCATTCAAAAAAGAATTGAACTCCAATTAAAAATATACAAAAAGTTAAATAAAAAATAAAAAAAGAAATGACAAATACCCACCATTTGCTTCAATATGGATGGAACTGGAGGTTATTATGCTGAGTGAAGTAAGTCAATCGGAGAAGAAAAAACATTATATGCTTTCACTCATATGGGGAATATAAAACATAGTGAAAGGGATTATAGGGAAAAGGAGATAAAATGAGTGGAAAAAATGAGGGTGACAGAACATGAGAGACTCCTAACTCTGGGAAATGAACAAGGGGTAGTAGAAGGGAAGTAGAAGAGGTGGGTGACTGGGTGATGGGCACTGAGGGGAGCGCTTGACAGGATGAGCACTGGGTGTTATGCTATATGTTGGCAAATTGAACTCCAATAAAAAAATTAAAAAATAAAAATAAGAATCTGGCATCATTGAGTGCATATGGAGAGCATGTTTATTTGTCCTATCTCTTTGATTTGGTTTTCCTACTGGCTTAGGTTGTGTTTGCCGATTCTCTTCTTTTATAGATTGAAGACATTTTGCTACAATTATCCTGGACAACACCAGAATCAGCCTAGGACTGCCTCTCTTACATTGACAAAATGTGGAATCACCCATCATCCCTACAGCATGTCCCAGTTCATGTGTAGACACATAAGCAGAAAAATTCACGTTTTCCATTCCAGTAGTGCAAGTTGACACACCATGATATTTGTCACAAACTCCTTGGATCCAGCCCCTCCGACATGTGTCACCAAAAGACTCTTACTGTTAAGTGTGAGCAATCTGTTTAAATTTGAGGATATTGAACATTTCTTCTATACTTTGGAAAAAACCCAGAGAACATTGAATAATTGCTTTTTTCTAGGATTTATTTTAACACTGCTCGGTCAAAATTTCAGTAGTAGCTGGATGTATCTGTAGATGTAGTGTCTGAAACTGAGAATCTGTAAAACCTACCAGAAGAAGGCCTTCAAAAGTGGTATGGGTTACATTGTGTTCCCTAGACAACAACCTCTTATGGTCAAATACCAGGAGCAATTCTCATACTTTCTGTGGGTGTGGGTGTCAGAATGTGCCAGCAACTCTGATTGCTCACAGATGTGCTCTTCAGTTCCTTCATAAGTTATACCACAGGCATTTGCATGCAGCTCCCCATCCTTTAGGAGATAGCAGATGTGCTCAAAGTCGGAGGAGGCTTTGAAGGGCTCAGTCTGGTAAAGCAGATCTCCCATGGTCAGCATGCTGAGGAGGCCCCCAGGCATGTACTGAGCATGCCTTCGGACTTCTGGGAGCCTTCCATAAATCTCCTCTAGTTGCTATCTCTGTGTCAATACTACCAGTCCTCCAGAAGGCCTCCCTCCTCAGTGAAGGAGAACACTTGCAGGTGCAGGGCAGCAAGAGCCTCTGGGACCTCAGGGAGAGGACCTACTTCCTGCCCATCAGGTTCAAGAGGTAGGCATATCTTCCCTAGCCCAGCATGTTTCTCCATTCTAGGGTTCAGCTTCCTGGGGATGATAATCTCATGAGTCAAAGCCCCACTTGGGATGATCCTGCCCCAGGCACCTGAACAGTGTGGATGGCCAGCAGGTGAATGGTAGAATGGAGTGATCCTGGACCAAGGAGGTCCCCGTTGGCCTCCATCCTGAGACCAAGCCAAGGGCCCAGCATGACCCACAGTGAACAGCTCCAGAGGTGCCAGAGGAAACAATGCAGAGGAGCCAGGCCACTGAAAACCTCCAGTTGCACAACCTGGTCGCAATGGGCTGTGGGCAGTGCAGGGCCCAGTGCAGGTCAGGATAGGACAGTTCAGAGTAGGGCAGGGTGGCACAGGACAGGGGTTTGCAGGTCAGGTCAGGCCCACACCAGTTACTGCTGTACAGTTGAGCCTCAGAAGAGTGATCAGAGCACAAGGACACCAGGGGAAAAGACCTCAGGCTGTGCAGAGATTTTGAAAAGAAAAAGAGGGAGCATCTAGGATGAACAAGAGGAGACATTGGGAGACTTTATATTTGTGAGACCCACAACACCTTCTCTTCTGGTGCCTGGTCTTTGCATTGCTTCACACTACTTTGGTGATATTTTTGAGCCTCAGAATTGTGCCTTGATCCAGAGTGTCTGGTCATAGATCTTTTCACTTCTTCCTGGGCTTTGTGTACTGTGCTTACTGGGACAGTCTTCAGGAGCACTCTGGTTGGATAATTGGGGTACTGGAGATCAGAGCAGTCTTATCTGATTGCCTTTTACCTACCTATGTAAATGATATGCTAAACTCATGTTAGGAATGGTTTTTTTGGAGACTAACAGACCCATAGCAAGTCAGGGCAGGATTATCTCTGCATGGACACACTGATTAGTCTTCCTTTTCAGTGGTTCTGTGAGAGAGCCATGGGCTGGCCTGCCCCTTGCCTGGGACCTTTTGCTACCTCACCGAGAATCAGTCTGTGCTCAGAAACAATGACATACTTGTTTAAAGACTGCTCTGGGCCAATCCTTCTTGCTGTTAAACTGTATGGTTTGAGGGTATGCATGTGTTCAGACACTATTAAGAAAACAGCAAGGGAAAGAAACTGCACCAATTGGTATGTACTCATATTCTGACACTTGCTGAAAAAACAGTAGACCCCTGAAACTCTAAATGTGGCTAACTCAGATTCCCCTTTAACATGGTTATGATGGAATGCTTTTGGACTGTGAATTTTGCCTTGGGAGAGCATAACTTTCTTACACAATAATTTTTTTGTATATTTTTTATTGGTGTTCGATTTGCCAACATACAGAATAACACCCAGTGCTCATCCCGTCAAGTGCCCCCCTCAGTGCCCGTCACCCATTCACCCCCACCCCCCGCCCTCCTCCCCTTCTACCACCCCTAGTTAGTTTCCAAGAGCTAGGAGTCTCTCATGTTCTTTCACCCTCACTGATATTTCCCACTCATTTTCTCTCCTTTCCCCTTTATTCTCTTTCACTATTTTTTATATTCCCCAATGAATGAGACCATATAATGTTTGTCCTTCTCCGACTGACTTATTTCACTCAGCATAATACCCTCCAGTTCTATCCACGTCGAAGCAAATGGTGGGTATTTGTCATTTCTAATGGCTGAGTAATATTCCATTTATACATAGACCACATCTTCTTTATCCATTCATCTGTTGATGGACACTGAGGCTCCTTCCATAGTTAGGCTATTGTGGACATTGCTGCTAGAAACATCGGGGTGCGGTGTCCTGGCGTTTCATTGCATCTGTATCTTTGGAGTAAATCCCCAGCAGTGCAATTGCTGGGTCGTAAGGCAGGTCTATTTTTAACTCTTTGAGGAACCTCCACACAGTTTTCTAGAGTGGCTGCACCAGTTCACATTCCCACCAACAGTGCAAGAGGGTTCCCCTTTCTCCACATCCTCTCCAACATTTGTTGTTTCCTGCCTTATTAATTTTCTCCATTCTCACTGGTGTGAGGTGGTATCTCATCGTGGGTTTGATTTGTATTTCCCTGATGGCAAGTGATGCGGAGCATTTTCTCACGTGCTTGTTGGCCATGTCTCTGTCTTCCTCTGTGAAAGTTATGTTCATGTCTTTTGCCCATTTCATGACTGGATTGTTTGTTTTTCTTTGCTGTTGAGTTTAATAAGTTCTTTATAGATCTTGGATACTAGCCCTTTATCTGATATGTCATTTGCAAATATCTTCTCCCATTCTGTAGGTTGTCTTTTAGTTTTGTGGACTGTTTCTTTTGCTGCGCAGAAGCTTTTTATCCTTTTTTGTCACAATAGTTCATTTTTGCTTTTGTTTCCCCTGCCTTCATAGATGAATCTTGCAAGAAGTTGCTGTGGCCAAGTTCAAAAAGGGTGTTGCCTGTGTTCTCCTCTAGGATTTTGATGGATTCTTTTCTCACATTTAGATCTTTCATCCATTTTGAGTTTATCTTTGTGTATGGTGTAAGAGAAGGGTCTAGTTTCATTCTTCTGCATGTGGCTGTCCAATTTTCCCAGCACCATCTATTGAAGAAACTGTTCTTTTTCCAGTGTATAGTCTTTCCTGCTTTGTCAAATATTAGTTGACCATAGACTTGAGGGCCCATTTCTGGGTTCCTATTCTGTTCCATTGATCTATGTGTGTTTTTGTGCCAGTACCACACTGTCTTGAGATCACAGCTTTGTAGTACAACTTGAAATCTGGCATTGTGATGCCCCTGGCTCTGGTTTTCTTTTCAATATGCTCCTGGATATTTGGGGTCTTTTCTGATTCCACACAAATCTTAAGATGATTTGTTCTAACTCTCTGAAGAAAGTCCATGGTATTTTGATAGGGATTACATTGAATGTGTAAATTGCCCTGGGTAGCATTGGCATTTTCACAATATTAATTCTTCCAATCCTTGAGCATGGAATATTTTTCCATCTCTTTGTGTCTTCCTCAATTTCTTTCAGAAGTCTTCTGTAGTTTTTAGGGTATAGATCCTTTACCTCTTTGGTTAGGTTTATTCCTAGGTATCTTATGC
Source organism: Canis lupus baileyi (assembly GCF_048164855.1). Taxonomy (NCBI): domain Eukaryota; kingdom Metazoa; phylum Chordata; class Mammalia; order Carnivora; family Canidae; genus Canis; species Canis lupus. The sequence continues at coordinate 7,521,672 of NC_132849.1, read as the reverse complement.
TTTTGGGTGCAATTGTAAATGGGATTGACTCTTTACTTTCTCTTTCTTCAGTTTCATTGTTAGTGTATAGAAATGCCACTGATTTCTGGGCATTGATTTTGTATCCTTCCACACTGCCGAATTGCTGTATGAGTTCTAGCAATCTTGGGGTGGAGGCCTTTGGGTTTTCTATGTAGAGTATCATGTCATCTACAAAGAGGGAGAGTTTGACATCTTCTTTGCCAATTTGAATGCCTTTAATGTCTTTTTGTTGTCTCACTGCTGAGGCTAGGACTTCTAGTACTATGCTGAATATCAGTGGTGAGAGTGGACATCCTTATAGTGTTCTTGACCTTAGGGGAAAGGCTCCCAGTGCTTCCCCATTGAGAATGATATTTGCTGTGGGCTTTTCGTAGATGCTTTTAAGATGCTGAGGAATGTTCCCTCTATTCCTACATTCTGAGGAGTTTTGATCAAGAATGGATGCTGTATTTTGTCAAATGCTTTCTCTGCATCTATTGAGAGGATCATATGGTTCTTGTTTTTACTCTTATTGATGTGCCCTATCATGTTAATTACTTTATGAGTGTTGAACCAGCCTTGTATCCTGGGGATAAATCCCATTTGGTCATGGCGAATAATCTTAATGTACTGTTGGATCCTATTGGCTAGCATCTTGTTGAGAATTTTTGCATCTGTGTTCATTGGGGATATTGGTCTATAATTTTCCTTTTTGGTGGGGTCTTTGTCTGGTTTTGGAATTAATATGATGTTGGCCTCATCAAATGAGTTTGAAAGTATTCCATCCCTTTCTATCTTTTGGAACAGCTTTAGTAGAATAGGTATTGTTTCTTCTTTAAACGTTTGATAGAATTCCCCTGAGAAGCCATCTGGCCCTTGACTTTTGTGTCTTGGGAGGTTTTTGATGACTGCTTCAATTTCCTCCCTGGTTATTGGCCTTCTCAGGTTTTCTATTTCTTCCTGTTCCAGTTTTGGTAGTTTGTGGTTTTCCAGAAAGGTGTCCATATGCAGGGAACAATCTCAATATTTTGGTATCAGTTGAGAACTGATTCGTGACCCAGTATGTGGTCTATTCTGGAGAAAGTTCCATGTGTGCTTGAGAAGAATGTGTATTCAGTTGTGTTTGGATGTAAAGTTCTATAAATATCTGTGAAATTCATCTGGTCCAGTGTATCATTTAAAGCTCTTGTTTCTTTCGAGATGTTGTGTTAAGAAAATCTGTCATTTGCAGAAAGTGCCATGTTGAAGTCTCCCAGTATTAGTGTATTATTATCTAAGTATTTCTTTACTTTGGTTATTAATTGATTGATATACTTGGCAGTTCCCACATTAAGGGCATAAATATTTATGATTGTTAGGTCCTCTTATTGGATAGATCCTTTAAGTATGATATAGTTTCCCTCTTCACCTCTTACTACAGTCTTTGGGATAAACTTTAATTTATCTGTTACGAGGATGGCTACCCCAGCTTTCTTTTGAGGACCATTTGAATGGTAAATGGTTCTCCAACCTTTCATTTACAAGCTGTAGTTGTCCTTAGGTCTAAAATGAGTCTCTTATAGACAGCAAATAGATGGGTCTTGCTTTTTTATCCAGTCTGAAACCCTGTGTCTTTTGATGGGATCACTAAGACAATTCAGAGTTCAGAGTTATTGTTGAAAGATATGAATTTAGTGTCATCATAATACCTATTCAGTCCCTGTTTTTGTGGATTGTTTCTTGGGTGTCCTCTTTCTTTTACAGAGTCCCCCTTAATATTTCTTGCAGAGCTGGTTTGGTGGTCACATAATCTTTAAGCTTCTGTCTATCCTGGAAGCTCTTTATCTCTCCTTCTATTCTGAATGACAGCCTTGCTGGATAAAGTACTCTTGGCTGCATGTTTATCTCATTTAGGACCCTGAATATATCCTTCCAGCCCTTTCTGGCCTGCCAGGTCTCTGTGGAGAGGTCTGCTGTTAATCTTTCTCCCCATATAAGTTAGGGATCTCTAGACTCTTGCTGCTTTAAGGATTTTCTCTTTATCTTTGGAGTTTGTAAGTTTCACTATTAAATGTTGAGGTGTTTAACGGTGTTTATTGAGTTTAGGGGGGGATCTCCTGGATCTGAATGCCTGTTTCCCTCCCCAAATTAGGGAAGTTCTCAGCTATGATTCATTCAAATATGCTTTCTGGTCCTCATGTCCCCTCTGTCCCTCTGGAACCCCAATTAAATGTAGATTTTTCCTTCTGAAGCTGTCATGTATTTCCCTTAACCTTTCCTCATGGTCTTTTAATTGTTTTTCTCTTTTTTCCTCAGCTTCCTTCCTTGCCATCAACTTGTCTTCTATGTCACTCACTCTTTCTTGTACCTCATTATCCCTTGTCTTGAGGTCCTCCGGTTTGGATTACATCTCATTTAATTGATTTTTAATTTCAGCCTGATTAGATCTAAATTCTGCAGTCATGGAGTGTCTTGACTCCTTTACGCTTTTTTTCCAGAGCCACAGTAGCTTTGTAATTGTGCTACTGAATTGGCTTTCTGACATTGAATTGTAATCTAAATTCTGTAACTCTGTGGTAGAGAGTACTGTTTCTGATTCTCTCCTTTGTGGTGAGTTCTTCTTTCTAGTCAGTTTGCCCAGTGCAGAGTGGCTAAAAACAAGTTGTACTGGGAAAAGGAAGAAAAAAAAGGAGGGGTACCCTCTGGTTCTATATACTGTAAATCCCTTGACTTCCCCTGGAGCTTTCCAGCGCTGCTTGGTCAAGAACTTGCTCTTCCCCTGTCCTTCCAGCTAGTCTTCAGGGGGAGGGGCCTGCTGTGCTGATTCTCAGGTGTATGCGCCCCTGCCAGGTGCACAGCTCAGTTGGAGCTGTTTACCCCATGAGGCCCTTGTTCCCTGGCAGCCCTGTTCCATCCCAGGCACAGGGTGAACCAGGAGGAACAACACCACTGGTGGTGGCCAGCTCTCCAGCCCTGGAGTCAGCTCTCGCAGTAACTACCACAGTCTCCCAGTCTGCACTGGCCTGGATGCTCTGGGGATGGAGCAGGGGGTAGGGGTGCTGATCTGCACAGCTTGGGGGTGCCGGGTGACAGAAGAGTCCTCGCTGTCCTGTGTCCTCCCTGCCTCTGCCTGTCCCAGGGGGAGCGCAGGATCCTGGGCTGTGTCCTCTTGGTGCTCTGGGTCCAGGGCCTGTGCTGTGGGAATCATGCTCCTGGAGCCAGGGCTCCCGAAGGCAGCAGGGCACAACACCCTCTCCCAAGTTGCCGCCTGAGCTTCTCTGAGGCTCCACCTGGTGCGTGCTCCAGCCCTTTACCGAGCTCGGCCCACAGTCTGTGGCGGGCTCTCCCCTGGGCACACTTCTTCTGTTAGTGACCCCGGGAACCTGAAGGCTCCACTGCCCCTCCTGTGGTTCTGCCCAAATTCTCTGCTAAGCGCCTTTCTGTCTGGGAAGAATCCAGTGTGGATTTTTAAAGTTCCTGCTTCTTCAGAACTGGGCTTTCCTGTCCCCAGAGGCTTTCGCTGCCTGGCCTTGACTGGCTCCTCACAGGAGCCCCTCCCCCACTCGATTCTTATTTATTTATTTATTTTCCCCGCCTTACTACCTTGTTAGAAGCGCAAACTCTTCTCTCTGTAGCGTTCCAGCTGTTCTCTCTTTAAATCTCAGGTCAAATTCATAGGTTTGAAAGTTATCTAGGTAACTTGGTGGGGATAGGTGACCCACAATAAGTTCTTGGTTTACAGTTCCCTCACCATCTTCCAAGTTCTATTGTCATCAGCTAGATTTTTTTTAAAAAACAGATTATTAATAACATACTTCTTGCCCCTTCTACTTTATGAATTTTTCACTGTTAATTTGTAATTAAATTCACAACTCTATCATCAGCAGGTAGTTTTACAATGCAATATGATCTTAGTCATTGTTTTTCTTTATTCCTCACGTGTACCACTTTTGTGGATTCTTAATTTATTTTGTCTGAGTACAATGCCTTCTTCTTTTTAGTGGAACACTTTAAAATTTGAGTTTTCATCAGGGTGGACCCAGGTGTGTGTGTGTGTGTGTGTGTGCGCGTGAGTGTGCATGTTTTTAAAGATTTATTTATTCTTTAGAGAGAGAGTGTTAAGCAGACTCCATGCTCAATGTTGAGATGGATGCAGGGCTCAATCTCATGACCAGAGCAGAAGAGTCAGACGCTCAACTGACCTTGCCACCCAGGTGCCCCTATGTGCATGTGCTTGAAGTTTTCTCTGAAGGTTTTTTTTTTTAATTTTTTTATTTATTTATGATAGTCACAGAGAGAGAGAGAGAGAGAGAGAGAGGCAGAGACACAGGCAGAGGGAGAAGCAGGCCCCATGCACTGGGAGCCCGACGTGGGATTTGATCCCAGGTCTCCAGGATCGCGCCCCGGGCCAAAGGCAGGCGCTAAACCGCTGCGCCACCCAGGGTTCCCCTCTCTGAAGGTTTTGATAGATACTTTGTATCTGAAGACAAGCCAGGGTAATTTTCTTACGTTTATGTAATTTCTTACCTTACCTTGTCTGTATTCCTCCAATGTTTTCTTTCCTTCCTTTAGAAGTCATATTACTGCTTATTTAATTCCTGGACCTTCCTTCTATACTTCTTTTCTCCTGAGAACAGGAGCTGTTATCTGTGCTGTGTTTAGACAATTATCTCAGCTTGACCTCTCAGCTCACTCATTTTTTGTTCAGCCATGGCTCTTATGTGATTCAGTCCTTGCTACTTGCTAGTTGTATGATGTAGGGAAGTTACATAAGGTTTTCATGCCTCATTTTGTCCTTTGTGAAATAAAGATTATTGGTACCATTCTCTAAAGGTCACGGAGAAGTATAAATAAATGACCACATGCTAGACACTGGGAAGAGAACATAGTAAGTCTCAAGAACTGAGTTGGTTGTTAGTAGGATGACTATTCTGTGTTTCTGTTGAAGTTTTTGTTTCATTTCATATCTGAGTGCTTCTTTTTTCACAGCACTCTGTTCTTGTTGGATTGGTGTGATTGCTTCTCAAATCTCTCTGAGGATATTAACCATACCAATTTTTAAATGACCTCCTCTTTTCTTCATTAAATATGAAAGCTAAAACTACAAACTTTTGAAGGAAAAATAAGGAGAAAATCTTTATGACTTGAATTAAGCAATAATTCCTTATATTGGAAACAAAAAGGACAAGCCATTGAAATAAAATGAAATAGAACATCACCATAAGTTAAAACTTCTGATGTTTGAAAGATTCCATCAAGACAATGAAAATGCAAGCCATAGATAATATTCACAATACATATATCCGAAAAAGAATTTGTATTGTAAGCATACAAAATCTCCTAATAATTCAGTGGGAGGAGGGGCAAGACGGCAGAAGAGTAGGGTCCCCAAATCACCTGTCCCTACCAAATTACCTAGATAACCTTCAAATTATCCTGAAAATCTATGAATTCGGCCTGAGATTTAAAGAGAGAACAGCTGGAATGCTACAGTGAGAAGAGTTCGTGCTTCTATCAGGTAGGAAGACAGGAAAAAAGAAATAAAGAAACAAAAGGCCTCCAAGGGGGAGGGGCCCCGCGAGGAGCCGGGCTGAGGCTGGGGCGAGTGACCCCAGGACAGGAGAGCCCTGTCCCGGAGAAGCAGGAGCTGCACCGACCTTCCCGGGCGGAAAAGGGCTCGCAGGGAGTTGGAGCAGGACCCCGGGGGGGTGATGCCCTCGGGCTCCCTGGGACACTAACAGACACCTGCGCCCCGGGAGAGTGCGCCGAGCTCCCTAAAGGCTGCAGCGCGCAGGCGGGACCCAGGGCAGCTCGGAGGGGCTCGGGAGGCGGCTCCGCGGAGGGGGCTGCGGGGCGGGAGCAGCTCGGAGGGTCTCGGGGGCGGCTCCGCGGAGGGGGCTGCGGGGCGGGAGCGCGAATCCACCAGCGCAGACCCCGGAGCACAGGGCGCCGGGACACAGCCCAGGATCCGCCCTACCCTGGGACAGGCAGAGGCCGGGAGGGCCCAGGACAGCAAGGACGCTCCTGCCCCGAGCTGAGCAGATCAGCGGCCCCGCCCCGGAGCCTCCAGGCCCTGCAGACCGAGAGCTCCTAGCTACTGCGGGAGCTGACTCCAGGTTTCCAGAGCTGACCCCGCCACTGCGGTTGTTCCTCCTGGGGCCTCACGGGGTAAACAACCCCCACTGAGCCGTGCACCAGGCTGGGGGCAGAGCAGCTCCCCCACGTGCTAACACCTGAAAATCAGCACAACAGGCCCCTCCCCCAGAAGATCAGCTAGAAGGACAAGTTCCAGGGGAAGTCAAGGGACTTAAAGTACACAGAATCAGAAGATACTCCCCCGCGGTTTTTTTTTTTCTTTTTGATTTCTGATTGCCTCCCTCCCCCTTTTTTTTCACCTTTCTTTCTTTTTCTTTCTCTTTTTCTTCTTTTTTCCTTCCTTTTTTCTTTTTTCTTTTTCTCTTTTCTTTCCTTCTCTCTCTCTCTTTTTCTCCTTTTCCCAATACAACTTGTTTTTGGCCACTCTGCACTGAGCAAAATGACTAGAAGGAAAACCTCACCTCAAAAGAAAGAATCAGAAACAGTCCTCTCTCCCACAGAGTTACAAAATCTGGATTACAATTCAGTGTCAGAAAGCCAATTCAGAAGCACTATTATACAGCTACTGGTGGCTCTAGAAAAAAGCATAAAGGACTCAAGAAACTTCATGACTGCAGAATTTAGATCCAATCAGGCAGAAATTAAAAATCAATTGAATGAGTGCAATCCAAACTAGAAGTCCTAACGACGAGGGTTAACAAGGTGGAAGAACGGGTGAGTGACATAAAAGACAAGTTGACGGCAAAGAGGGAAACTGAGGAAAAAAGAGACAGACAATTAAAAGACCATGAAGACAGATTAAGGGAAATAAACGACGGCCTGAGGAAGAAAAACCTACTTTTAATTGGGGTTCCCAAGGGCACCGAAAGGGCCAGAGGGCCAGAATATGTATTTGAACAAATCCTAGCTGAAAACTTTCCTAATCTGGGAAGGGAAACAGCCATTCAGATCCAGGAAATAGAGAGATCCCCCCCCTAAAATCAATAAAAACCGTTCAACACCTCGACATTTAATAGTGAAGCTTGCAAATTCCAGAGATAAAGAGAAGATCCTTAAAGCAGCAAGAGACAAGAAATCCCTGACTTTTATGGGGAGGAGTATTAGGATAACAGCAGACCTCTCCACAGAGACCTGGCAGGCCAGAAAGGGCTGGCAGGATATATTCAGGGTCCTAAATGAGAAGAAGAGGCAACCAAGAATACTTTATCCAGCAAGGCTCTCATTCAGAATGGAAGGAGAAATCAAGAGCTTCCAAGACAGGCAGGAACTGAGAGAATATGTGACCTCCAGACCAGCTCTGCAAGAAATTTTAAGGGGGACTCTTAAAATTCCCCTTTAAGAAGAAGTTCAGTGCAACAATCCACAAAAACAAGGACTGAATAGATATCATGATGACACTAAACTCATATCTGTCAATAGTAACTCTGAATGTGACCAGGCTTAATGACCCCATCAAAAGGCAGAGGGTTTCAAACTGGATATAAAAGCAGGACCCATCTATTTGCTGTCTACAAGAGACTCATTTTAGACAGGAGGACACCTACAGCCTGAAAATAAAAGGTTGGAGAACCATTTACCATTCAAATGGTCCTCAAAAGAAAGCAGGGGTAGCCATCCTTATATCAGATAAACTAAAATCTACCCTGAAGACTGCAGTGAGAGATGAAGAGGGACACTATATCATACTTAAAGGATCTATCCAACAAGAGGACTTAACAATCCTCAATATATATGCCCCGAATGTGGGAGCTGCCAAATATATCAATCAATTAATAACCAAAATCAAGACATACTTAGATAATGATACACTTATACTTGGTGACTTCAATCTAGCACTTTCTACACTAGATAGGTCTTCTAAACACAACATCTCCAAAGAAACGAGAGCATTAAATGATACACTGGACCAGGTGGATTTCACAGATATCTACAGAACTTTACATCCAAACTCAACTGAATACACATTCTTCTCAAGTGCAACTTTCTCCAGAATAGACCACATACTGGGTCACAAATCGGGTCTGAACCGATACCAAAAGATTGGGATCGTCCCCTGCATATTCTCAGACCATAATGCCTTGAAATTAGAACTAAATCACAACAAGAAGTTTGGGAGGACCTCAAACACGTGGAGGTTAAGGACCATCCTGCTAAAAGATGAAAGGGTCAACCAGGAAATTAAGGAAGAATTAAAAAGATTCATGGAAACTAATGAGAATGAAGATACAACCGTTCAAAATCTTTGGGATGCAGCAAAAGCAGTCCTAAGGGGGAAATACATCGCAATACAAGCATCCATCCAAAAACTGGAAAGAACTCAAATACAAAAGCTAACCTTACACACAAAATCTCCTAATAATTCAGCAGTAATAAGACAAATGACTCAATTAATGATGGCTCAAGTATTTCAAACAATACCACACAGAGGCAATATATAAACACAGTGATTAAATGAAAAGATGCTGCAAATCATTGGACATCAGGAAAATAACAGTGAAAACCACAGTGAGATACCACTTCACATCAGCTAAAATGGCTACAGCCAAAATGACTGACAATGCCAAGAGTTGGAGAAGATATGGAACAACTAGAATTCCAGTCATTATTGATGAGAGGGCAAAATGTTATGACCCATTTAGAAAGCAATTTGGCAGTTTCTTATAAAGGTAGATATATGCTTTCCATGTGACCCATAAGTGCTACTCAAGACATATAAGGGCATGGATCTGCAAAAATACATGAACACAATGTTCCAAGTTGCTTTACTCACAATAGTTCCAAATGACAGCAATCGCAATGTCCATTAACAAAGAACGAAGCTGGAGCATCATACTCCCTGAATTCAAACTATATTACAAAACTATCATAATCAAAACTGTATAGTATTGGTACGAAAACAAAGACATATATCAATAGAACAGAATAGAGAGCCCAGAAATAAAACTATTTATGTATACTGAATTAATATATGACAAGAAAGCCAAGAAGATACAGTGGGACATGGACTGTCTCTTCAATTAATGATGTTGGGAAAATTGGCTAGCCACATGCAAAAGAATGATAGTGGGCTACTATCTTTTCACAGTGCATACAGTTATCAAATTATTCTGTGGTACACCTGAAACTAATATGATGTTATATATCTGTTACACCTTCACAAAAGTGTCCATTCACCTGTGAGCAGATAAACAAATTGTCATATATTCATATAATAGACTACTACTGAGCAATAAAAGGAAGAAAATACTGATACTAGCAATAACAATTAAGAATCTCAAAACTGTTCAGCTGAGTGAAAGAGGACAGATAAAAAAAAGTATATAGCATATGAAGTGTTAGAGTAGATTAAACTAATCTGCAATGAAAGAAACCAGATCACTGTTTTCTTGAGTGAAGAATTGTCTGCCAACAGGCATGAGACATGAAAATGTCTAGATTTTTGACTGAAATTGTGATTATACCGGTGTATACATTTATTAAAATGTATTAAATTACACACTTAAAAGGTATATTTTTATGCTTAAACTATATGTCATGAGGTTGATAAGAACAATAGTGTGGTACTGGCAGGTAGAAGATAGATGATATATGATAGATAATAGATAGATAGATACTAGATAGATGATAGATAATAGATAATAGATAGATAATAGAGAAAACTCAGAAATAGATCACAGCCTATTAAAAATTGATGTATGGTAATGACATATCAAATAAGTAGGAAAATAATTATTTTTTTAAAAAAGAATCAATGTTGGCACAATTAAATATCTGTCAATTTGGAAGGAAATAATGTTGGACCTCTGCTTCTTTGTATTCAAAAATGTAATTCCTAAATGGATTTAAGCCTTAAACAGAAAGGTTTCATTTGAAAATTCCAAATTTTAAAAGTATATGTCTACTTTGGTATGATGGAGAAATTTTTTTATTAATCCTTTTTTCTTTTTCGAGTATTGCACATAGTCCTTTTATTCTCTGCAGCAGAGATGCCTAAAAGAATTCTTATCTACAGACACGAGCATTGTCATGATAAATAGCAATCCTGGGGTAGTGGTTTTAGACATGATGCTGGTATGTAGGGAGGGCTCAGGGCAGAAATGTAACGTGAGCAATGAGTCACAGGCTAGCTCCCAGGTGCGTGAGTTCCAGTTACTGCTGGGTTAGGACAGACAGGGCTGTTTAAAGGTCCCAAGATCCAAATGTCCTCATGGCAGGTGGAGAGCTGGCTGGACGGATGCATTGGGTAAGTGAAGGATGCTTCCCAGTAGAAGCTGCCCCTGCCCTTCAGTTCTTCACATCTCCCAGGTGGAGCTGGGCAAAGGAAGTGGGTCCTTTATTAATTAGTGTCCAACACTAATTTATTTTGTCTTGAGTTTTACTACAAGATGAGACTGTGGGTCCTGTATGCCCGAATTCACTAAAGCCAAGGGTTTGTAAGGCACGCTGCTCCTGTAAGACTTCTAGCCTCCTCATTGGCACATTTGCGGCTCATTACAACTTATAGGATAGCATTCGATGTGGAAACTCTCCATTTCTCTATGTTAAAGTGAAAGATTTAGGCACTATGTACAATTGGTAAAGAATAAACATTTTCATAAGAGTTATAACTATATGTAAACATTGTATAATGGTATGGAATAAAATGCACATTACCAAGAAAAAAAAGATGACATATTTGATGACATTAAAGGATTCAATAAAGGAGACTCAGGAAGGTCTAAGGATTTCTTTTCTTTTTTCATATAACCAAGTTAATATGTAGAAACAAACCAGACTGGAGAAAGAAAAGTCAGAATTAGGGTAGGAAAACAGTTGATATCCTCATGACTTGTCCTACGTATCCTGTTGGAGGGTCCAGGGTGAGGCTTTCTTCTTCACAGGCTGGTACAGAATGTGGGGAGAGGTCAGAGAGCCCAGGGCTCAGCACTCCCTAGCTGGAGCTGTTGACCAGTTATGCTTCTGGCAGCTGGAGATGGGAGTGGTTATTTTTATGGCCACTGCAGGGTAGCATTTCATGGAGCCAGGTGGTCTGGTTATTCCCCTCTCCCTATCACCCCAGGAAATGGCTGCAGTCTCCCTAGGAAATGCCTGGAGAAGATTTATAGCATTCACTTGTGGCTGCTATGCAGGGTTCATTCTTCCTAAAAGAGACTCAGTCTTTTCTCAGTCAGGGAGTTCCAGGTCTAAGGATTGCACGCAAGGTCACGCATTCCCACTATGGTGACTCAGTCAGATCTTTGTCACCCCAAACTAGAGTTTTTCTAATGTAAGTCAAATAATTTTGTAGTAGGTGTTGTGCCCAAGATTGCGAATCTGAGAAACCAACAAGGAGCCGACACCGATGCAAGAACATGAGGGTTTATTTACAAGCTCGAGCTTGGGTCCAAGTATACTCCATACAGCAGAGCAGGGACTTGGACCCTGAGACTAAGAAGCAGAGCAGTGTTATAGGGGCCAGTGGCCAATGAGATTGTAACACACATAGAAAGTTGCACAGTCATGTCTGTCCATACGCATGTGGCCAACTGAATCACAATTTACCCTATAGCAACCATTTGAACTAGCCTATCATTCTGGTTAGAATTGGCGCGCAGGTTTGGCGGGCAAAAGATGGGGTTTACTTTTTTTTTTTTTTTTTTTTTTGGCCGTTAAAGGTTTCGCATTCCTATGTGGGCTGGTTTCCAATAAGAGTGTGCTTAGTAGGGGATCCCTGGGTGGCGCAGCGGTTTGGCGCCTGCCTTTGGCCCAGGGTGTGATCCTGGAGACCCGGGATCGAATCCCACGTCGGGCTCCCGGTGCATGGAGCCTGCTTCTCCCTCTGCCTGTGTCTCTGCCTCTCTCTCTCTCTGTGACCATCATAAATAAATTAAAAAAAAAAAAAGTGTGCTTAGTAGTTAGACTAGGGTGAGGGAGTGCCTTAAGGAATAGGCACGTCATGTGGGGGGTTTTACATGAGATGGCGGGTGTAGCACAGAATGGAGTTAGTCCTGCCCTGCTTGTCCAGGGGTAGGGGGTTTTTGTTAGATATCCTGGGTCCCACAGTAGGCTTCTCATCTATTTCACTCCCAGGCACCTCCAGGATGATGAATCACTGCCACAGTATGTCCCTGCCCCCAAGGTAATTGCTCCCATCTTGTCTCTGGATGATTAAGTGCCACCACCTGTCCTCTACTTCTCCACGACACTATGATTCCCACCAACATCAGGAAGCCAAATCCATGGCAGCATCTCCCACCATTAGCAGCAGCCTGCAGAGGACATACCATAAGGCCCTTTCTGGTTTGCCAGCCTTCCTCTCACCATGCACTTCTTAAAGTCTTGATGGAGAGATGTCTTCTGGACCTTTGTTTGTGGGAGGCAAAGAAACAAAGAGAGAAATACAGCTACATGGAGCTCCTGAGAATGAGGACTGTGGAAGAGGGGCTACACAAGTCATGGAAAGATGCAAGTACTACCAGATTCCCAGTGTCAGTGCAGGGAGGGTAGAAGGGTAATACTGACCTCTCTCTACTTTCACCTTCCAGGATCCTTGTGGTGCCTCCCATTGGCCAAACCTAACTAGGAGCCTGTCAACAAGACATCCCAGGGTGTGCATTCTGAAGAGTATAGAGCAGGACAGAGATGCATGGAGATTGGATCTGGGGGCCAGTGTTAGAGGTGTTGAGCAGGGGGAGAGAAGAAGGGAAAAACCAGCTAAGAACATTAGTATCAGCAGTATCATATGTTCTAGGCATTGTTCTAGGCATTTGGCATGTATCAAACGGATTTAATCACCACAGCAACTCTGCAGGGTAGAAACATTATTATTCCTGTCCTAGCGGTGAGAAAACTGAGGCTAAGCTCTTTCACTGTCTGTGCTCATGTTTAGAAGAGAAAGTTCAGCGTGCATCTCTAAACTGGGAGTCAAAATATTGGGATTTCAACTGTCATCTCAACAGGCATGCTATAAAGAGCCAGTGATTTCACGCTTTTAAAATTTGACCTAAAAGGTCAGGTAGCATTGAGGCTGGGGCAGCAGTGTTCAGTTTTGTGCTGACAAATACATAAAGAAAGCCAGGCTGAGGGAAGAAGCAAGAGAGTAGACTAGACGCCCAAAGGGCACCACAGACCCCATGATCCCAGAGTCAGTGACTGTGTCAACCACTAATGAAGGGCCTCTCATTTCCCCAGGCAGAGCCCACAACTGGGCATGCTTTGTTTCTGCAAGATGCTTCTTTATCCTTTCAATAAGCCCATTTGAATTTGAGCTGGCTGGAATGGATTTCTCCATTGTAAGCAAAATCTTAATTGTAACAATTTCCAATGAATTTTGAGCACAGATGTTAGGCTTATTCCTGTTTCATTCCACTCTCTCTTTTATAAGATGAGGAGGAAGTATCAATAGCCTCCATGTTCTCCTCTGGCTCTGACATTCTATAATTCTGGGTTTTTTTTTCAACTACTTTGCTTTTGGAAGGACATATCCTAAAGTATCCAGCTGAACATCTTCTATCTCTCATGTCCAAGCATTCCTAGGGCTATTTTAGATAAGAGGCTTCTATGTAACTGTACTCACAAACCTTGAACCAACCCTATGACCATCTGCATCATGGCCAACTGTTTGCTCATTTGATGTGAACATAAAGGGAGGAGTAGCAAGCTTGCACATTATAAATTACATCATCCTAAAAGGGAAACGAAGGCAAGACTTTGCAATAAAACCATAAAATAAGTTAATTTAAGGCTGATCCTTTGAAGGGTGTTCATAAAATCCTTATCTAAAGAACATTTAGGGAATTAATGAATAATCGTCATTCAAAGAGATATGAAGAACCATATGGGTTACCTCTGGTAGAAATGTAAACAAAGAACCCATCTCTACTCAGGAAAAACAACTGGTGACTTCTTTTGAAAAACTTGTGTATTTGACTCCTTACCTTGATCCACAGACTCAAATTTGATGCCCAATGGCAATAACCTGGCATTCGTCTCTTAAATTTTACTAAGATCTGGGTTTTTCTAGGCGTGATATTATTTTGTCTGACCATCCTTATCCTTAGAAGTCACCAAGAAGGAACAAAGAATTTATTTACCTGCCAGATGGGCACAGGCATAATGACTCACCATGGGTCACTTCCCTACCAATGATCCCGGGGCCTCCCATGCCCTAATCAGTTGAGTACCCTATGAGGTCTGACAAGAACTCAAGCTAGTCTTAGGATTCTTTACACAATAAACTTACTTTCTAAAGCCTCATGTGATGGTGGTGGCAGTGTTCCTACATCCCATACTCGTGCTCCTGAAGTCATCAGCCATAACCCCAGTTAGAAAAAACCCATTGGAAATAGCAATGGGTTTTCCCTTATCATACATAATTCATAAGAATGTGAAATGATTTAACCATTTTGAGGAAAGTCTGGCAAATTCTTATAAAACTAAGCAACTTCCTATTCTATGTCTCAATAATTCCAAGGTATTTACCCAAGAGAAATTAAAACATGTCCACAAAATGACTTGTTATACAAGAATGTTCACAGCAGCTTTACTGTTTTAAGAACAAGCACTGGAAGTGTTCAGGTACCTTCAATAGTATGGATAAACTGTGTTATATTCATTCTGTGGCATATTAAAAAGAACAGTGAAAAAGGAACAAATTACTGACACACAAAACAATGTAGTTGAGGGACTCCTGGGTGGCTCAGTTGGTTAAGCATTCAACTCGGTTTGGCTCAAGTTGTGATCTGAGTGTTGTGAGGTAGGGCTCTATACTCAATGGGTAGTCTGCTTCAGATTCTTTCTTCTTGTCTCCCCATCTGTCCCTCCCAGCTCACACATGTGTGTGCTGTCTCTCTCTCTAAAATAAATACATAAAATCTTTACAAAAAAAAAAACATGGATTATCTCAAACATATTTTATTGAGCAAAAGAAGCCATGCACAAAAGAGTGTATACTCTTTAATTCCATTGATAGAAGTTCTGAAAATTAAAATTAATTTAAGATGAAAAATATCTGAACAGTACTTGCCTTGTGGAGGGGGTAGGAATTGATTGGGAAGGGGCACAAGGAACCTTCGAGGGTGATGGGAATGTTCTATATCTTCATAGGGTTTGGTTTACACATTCATGTGCACTTTTCAAAACAGAAAATCCTTACTAGGGATTTGTGCATATTCTTGTATGTAAATTTGACCTAAAATAAATATATATAAATAAACATTTAACCTAATAGTAAATGATAGGTATGCTGAAGTACTTAGAGGAAAGTGTACTGATGTCTGCAATCTACTCTGAAATATATTTTATTTTATTTTTATTTTTATTTTTATTTTATTTTATTTTATTTATTTTTTTTCTGAAATGTATTTTAAAAACCTAACATGGATTGATGGGTACATTGGGATTTGGGTAAATATATGTATGGTAAAGGAAGGATAGTCAAATGCTAATGATAGAGTTTAAGTGATAAGTATACAGGTAAAAGCATATAACTTTTGTAAGAGCCTTTAAACTTTAGGTTTGAAAATTTCTGTGATAATGAAGTAATGTACTTCAAGTGTTTGGAGATACCACATGGAGATGCCATCCATGTCACCTTAGCCACACTAAGGATTCACCATGTTCATTAGCACACCACCTTCTCCTGAAGAATATACTTTAGAAAGTGTTATAAGAGGGAAGAGGGCCAGTAAAGTATCATCCAAGCTGGGAAGTCACTTCAGGACCAAAAAATGAAGCAAGCCACTCCATACTATTTATCCAGTTTTATTTGGGGTAGCTTCCTGACAGGGGGTAGCAGGTGGGCAGGTGATCTAAGCTGCGTAAGACCATTCTCTACTGCACTCTCTGCCCCACTTGAATCCCAAGCCACAGCTTTTATAGAGCAAGGGACATGGTAGTAAGGTCACAGGGGAGTTATCTAAAGTGGCATCATCTGTGCACCAGAGGGGAGAACAAGATGGAGGGCCAAAGATGGAGTCAGTGTTGTCAGCATGCCTACAGAAAATGTCCATGTTTTATAATCTGCTATTTATTAAGTCTTCACTGTGTACTATGCAAAACTCCGTGTGTTCATTATCTCATTTAATATTCAAAACTTTCCTATGGTAGATGTACAATTCATATTTGATTTTATTAGCAAGAAAATAGTGTTTTTTTTTTGAGCCTAAGTATCTACCCAAAGCCCTCTAGCTAAGCCATTGCAGAGCCTGGTGAGAACCTGAATCTTGACACCAAAGCCCGTGCACTGACCTGCCTTCCTCCAAATCCATTACCTGAGTTAGAAATGCCCCAGAGATCATCCACTCCAATGCTATTATTATTCTGGAGATAGTTAAGAGGTCCAGAAAGGACTACTGATTCTCCCACATATGAATTCTCTCCTCATTAAGGTCTGAGTTACTTTCTTTTGTGGTTTTTAATTCCTTACTTTGTGATAAATCACAGCACAGGAAATAGTATAGTAATTTTTGACTTAGGGTCAAAGCATTAAAAGACTGACTATAGCCAAATGTTACTGAAGATGTGGAGCACTTGGAACTCTTGTACATTGCCAGTGGGAGTGTAAGATGGGAAAAGTTTTTCACTTTCTAACTTAAATACACACCCATCCCATGAGCCAGCAATCCCACTCCTACTCCTGGAATGAAAACATTTATCTGTCAAGAGGCTAACTTCATAGGCTAACCCTATGAAGATATAGAACATTCCCATCACCCTCGAAGGTATTTTCAGCTTTAGTCAGAAGCTGAAAATAGCTAAAATGTATATCAACCAAGAATGAGGAATCAAAACAACAATGACCTGTACTATATTTATGCAATAGAATGCTACTGAGTGTTAGAAAGAGCAAATTATTAATACAGGCAACAATGTGGAAGAAACACAAAAAACACTTATGTCAAGTGAAATATTCCAGACATAGAAGAGTACATATTTTATTTACATAAAGTTAAAAAAGGAAAAGGCAAGACTAATCTGTGGTGATGGAAGTCAGAATAGTTGTTACTTTAGTGGGAGGCGGGTGCAGGGAGGAATTACCCAGGTGATGGAAATGTTCCGTATCCTGATTGGGGTTATTGTTGGTGTCCATCAAAAGATGAATGGATAAAGAAGATGTGGTCTATATTTACAATGGAATATTACTCAGCCATAAGAATGGACAAATACCCACCATTTGCTTCGACGTGGATGGAACTGGAGGGTATTATGCTGAGTGAAGTAAGTCAATCGGAGAAGGACAAACATTATATGGTCTCATTCATTTTATATATATATATATATATATATATATATATATATATATATATATATATGACATCTTTTTTATCCATTCATCTGTTGAAGGACATCATGGCTCCTTCCATAGTTGGCTATTGTGGACATTGCTGCTATGAACATTGGGGTACAGGTGTCCTGGCATTTCCACTACATCTGTATCTTTGGGGTAAATACCCAGTAGTGCAATTGCTGGGTCATAGGATAGCTCTATTTTTAATTTCTTGAGGAATTTCCACACAGTTTCAGAGTAGCTATACCAGTTCACATTCCCACCAACAGTGCAAGAGGGTTCCCCTTTCTCCAGCAACTTTCAACCTGGAAATCTATACCCAGCTAACTAGCCATTGAGAGAGAAGAGCATGAAATTAAGACATGTGAAAATTATAAGAAAGTTGCTTCCCTTCACACTTTTTATTTATTTATTTGTCTGATTTTTATTATTAATATATTTTATTTAGTTAGTTATTTCCCTTGCATTTTAATTACTCTGGTATGGTGCTATTCTGATCCTAGTTTGTTGTTGTTGTTGTTGTTTTTGGTGGGGGGATTGTGTATGTTTTTGTGTTTTTAAAGATTTTATTTATTCAAGAAAGAGAGAGAACAAGAGAGAGAGAGCTCAAGCAGGGAGGAGAGGGAGAAGCAGGCTCCATGAGAGCAGGAGCCTTGCATGGGGCTTGATTGCAGGACCCTGGGATCATGACTGAGCCAAAGGCAGATGCTTAACTGACTGTGCCACACAGGCACCCTTGATCCTAGTTTTGGAGGTAATTGTTGCTGATTTGCAGTTTTAAGTTTCTCTAAATGTCATGTATGATGTGTCCACATATAGAAAAATTTCAAATAATTCTACTCAGTATTCAGTGGCCCTTTTCAATGCAGGTATTTCCTGAGTCTTCTGTGTTCTTATATTCCACAATTTTATGTAGGTTCCATTAATGTCCACCTTTGGAACTAACTAATGGGGGGAGGGGTTCAGTGGAAGACCTCTTTTTTTTTTTTTTTTTGGAAGACCTCTTTAAGTCCTATGAGCCTCTAATTCTCTTGTCTCATCTTCTTCTCTTCCCTCTCTCTCATCTCAAGACTTTATATAGTGACATGTAGCTAGCAGAGTGAGGGTTGGGGGTTGGGAAATCTACCTAAACATATATTTTGTCAAAACATTGCTCTCAAAAAAAAAAAAAAAAAAAAAAAAAACATTGCTCTCAGGATGATCGAGCGGCTACCTTTGGCTGGGGGTGTGATCCCAGGGTCCTGGGATGGAGTCCTTCATCAGGCTCCCTGCAGGGAGCCTGCTTTTCCCTCTGCCTATGTCTCTGCCTCTCTCTGTGTGCCTCTCATGAATAAATAAATAAAATCCAAGAAAGAAAGAAAGAAAGAAAGAAAGAAAGAAAGAAAGAAAGAAAGAAAGAAAGAAGAAAGAAAGGAAGGAAGGAAGGAAGGAAGAAAGAAAGATTGCTCTCTTACATTTGGACCAGTTCTTTTGAATTTAAAAGGTTTGGAATTAATATCTTTGTTCTCTGTTGTGTCATGATTCCCATCCAGCTGCCTAAAGGGAGAAAGGCCATGTTTAACCGTAGTGTAAAAAACAAAATTCATCTGGTGATTTCCTACCACATACTTTTAGGAAATTGAGGCTCAGAAAGGTTCAGGAGCCAGCCCAATGTTATGCAGAGAATAGGTAACAAAATTAGGACCTGAACAAACATTCATTTGAAGCCAGGCCTTGTGCTTTTTCTCCAAAGTATCATCAGAATTGCAGATGTTCTCTAAAATACATTTTGGGCACCATGGAAACATGACTTTCTCCTGTCCTACCGCAGATGTATACACAGGCTAGAAAAAGCCAGTGGAAAAGCTCAAGTAGCATTGTAAAAAGAACTCTGGGCTGAGAGGAAGAAAGCCCAGTTTCTGATACCAGCTTCACTCCAAACTAGCTCTGTCCTGAATCACTCACGGTGCTTCTCTGGGCTACAGGTTCATCGATGGTAGAGCAGAAGCACAGGACTTGAGAAATACCATTATCCTTCCCAGCCTTAAAGTTCTAGTCTTTAAAAAAAAAAAAAAAAAAAAAAGTTCTAGTCTTTTGAGGTTGAATAATTGCTGATATTTTCAACATAGTTTAATTTTTTTGCTATCAACACTAGAGAAAGAAATTGTGTTGCCTTTTCTAAATAGGCTATTTTCTTAATAAGAGTGTGTGATTCAGGAAACAGGGAAGACCTGAGGTCACTATCCAGCTCCACCACTGACCAGCGTCACACACCTGACTGAGCAGGGGCTCTACTATCTCTTAACGTTAAGTTTCGTCAGTGTGAAATGAGGGTAAATGTCCTACATAACTCCCAGGGGTTCTGTTAGGATCTCACAGAAACACCCTATGGTAAAACAGTATATCAATGTGAACTATTTTGACATAATTGTCCTGCATTAGGACAAGATTTCAGTGCCTTGTTCCTGAGGAACAAACAGTAGAAGCTGAAATAGATATTTGAGGAATGGGGTGCATGCTGAGGGGGATAGGATTGGTGCCTTAAAGGGGAAAGTCTGTTTGGACCCCTGGAGCACACGGCAGGGATGCAGAACTTCCATCCAGCCTGGTGGCAAATCTTTTCCACAAAGATAGACAGACACATCCTGATTCTCCAGAGATGAAGTGGGGCATCTTTATAGAAAGGGAGGAGAAAGAAAGGAAATTAACAGTAGAAAGAAATAAAAAAGATTGACAGAAGAAAAAGTAGATAGAGTGAGAGAAGATGGGCTTCTCACAGATGACAGGATGTTGTCAGTTTTGATAAGATGGGATGGAAAGGAAAGGCTGTTTACAAACAGGGAGGAGTTCTTCTGGCTATTTGATTCATTCTCAAGCCTTCTCCATACATTAGCTTTGACTACAGATAAGACTTTTATGGATGGATTATTACTTGAAGCAATATTATTGCTCTATGATTAAAACAAAGGTCATATAATTCTGGAAGCAAGAAGATATAAGAACTCAGGAAACTCCCTGGGATCTCTCAGGACACCAAAGAAGACAGGGGTCTTCAAAGCCTTGAGGGCCATTCAGGTAATTCTCTACCCAGTTGAGGGCAGAAGGCTTTTTTTTTTTTTTTTTTTTGAACATTAGTTTTCCTCTGCTAGCTCTTCACTGGGCCAGATATATTATAAGCTTTGGGTCTAATTAATGATGTTAGTCATGCTCTTTGCTGCTGTGTTTTTAAATTTGAACTATGCATTTCTTTTGTTCCTTATAAAGAGCATTATGTTTGGTGTCAGTGTCAGGTTAAATCATGGCTGTGAAATCTAGTAGTTGTGAAACTTTGGGAGTTACTTAATCTCAATGAATGTGGTATTTTCATGGGTAAAATAAGTTAGCAATATGTACAATACAACTTAGTTAGGGTTAGATTAGGTGGCATGAGAGCATTCAATGAATGTCAGTGTGATAAGATCCACTTATAGATTATTCCAAAAGATGCCGTACCTCCCTTCCCCCAGACAGTTAGTTTGACAGAGAAGTCCTTGCTGTTTGTGTTTTAAGGAGGTTGCAGGACATTGAGAGTACCTCCATCACTTTCGGAAGGGAGGTTCATCAGGGAAATGCAGGGTTAATGTAATTATGTTAAGGGGTGGTCATCACACCTTCACCATTTGGTTTCCTTTATTCACACTGTGTCAGAGTGCTCACATGGACTTGTGTAGGGATTGAATCTTCAGATAGTCTAGGAAAGTTTGAATATTATGTTCCATCATTTCCCTTAAGCAATTTATTATTTGACAGAATGTATATTCTGATTTTTGGATCATAAAGTATGCTCAAAGCAGGATTCAAGGAATCCCTCATCCTCATAATCATTTGGGAAAAAACCTTGGACCCAATGGCATGCTTACACTAAAATAAATGTCAGAGGAATGAAGATAAAAGAGAATATGGGTAGATATTTTAATCTTATGTGGATGGTAATGGCCTGTTTTTTAATATAAATTCCAAATGTTATAAAGGAGAAGGCAAATATGGACATTATTGAAATTTTCAGTGTGGCAAAAGATATAAATGAGAAGAAATACAAACTGGGAAATATTCTTAGTAATATATGAAAGGCAATAAATGCACAAAGAAAGGCCCTACAAATTCCTGAGGAAAAAAATAGCAATCAAACAGGAAAAATGTACAAAGCTGTAAACCAAAAATTTACAAAAGATATTTAAAAAGCTAATCAATCATCATATAAAAAGCTGTTCAGTGACATATACCCACCATTTGCTTCAACGTGGATGGAACTGGAGGGTGTTATGCTGAGTGAAGTAAGTCAGTCGGAGAAGGACAAACATTATATGGTCTCATTCATTTGGGGAATATAAAAAATAGTGAAAGGGAATAAAGGGGAAAGGAGAGAAAATGAGTGGGAAATATCAGAGAGGGAGACAGAACCTGAGAGACTCCTAACTCTGGGAAACAAACAAGGGGTAGTAGAAAGGGAGGTGGGTGGGGGATGGGTGACTGGGTGATGGGCACTGAGGGGGGGCACTTGACGGGATGAGTCCTGGATGTTATGCTATATGTTGGCAAATTGAACTCCAATTAAAAAAAAAAAAAGCTGTTCAGCTTTTTATATATTTTGAACATTTTAAAAAAATACTAATTTAAGTAATTTAATTACTAATATTTTTAAAAATACTAACAAAACAATGAGATTTTTGTTTATTATGCCAAAATTAGCAAGAAAAAAAACTGGACAAATTAAGTGTTCCTCAAAGTTTGGGGAACTGGCATTGCTGTCTGTGCACCATTACTGGAATGTATAGAACAGCCCATTCAGAGGGCATTTTAGCCAAGGTTATCATTGTGACTGTGCATGTCTGTGAAGTCACAACCCTGTGTGTGTGTGCACTTATACTAAAGAGGGAATCAAAACTGCATAACACTTATGTGAGGGGAAGAAGATTCATTACAATCAACCGTTTCTGAGAAACAAAACCAAGTAAAGGAACTCTATGACTCTGTTTATATAAATAAAATGACACACAAACCTGCACACATATACAGATGTACATGGAAAGATGTCTATCAGCTAGTCACTAAATTGTTTATTTCTGGAAGATTGAATTTACTTCCTATTTTCCAGTTTTTCACTGATCTTTTAATAATTCATGTACAGTCTGGTGATGGGGAAAGATAACAAAGCTATCTTCTTAAAAAAAAAAAAAAGATGGTTATCACCTAAGTGTAAAGAACAGAAGGTTGCCCTAATATCTACTTGTAGCCATGTGACAATGACCAAACCACTTCATACCCATAGACCTCAGGTCCTCTAATCTGTGAAATGTGGGTATTGGATCATATATTTACTTTTTATTCTAACAGAAAAATTCACTCCTGGGACCAACTTAATTTGATTGAATCGACTCTATAGAAAGTCCATTACTGCTCCAACTGTGAGAAAGCTTGCTGGTTCTCCTGAAAATAGCAGAAGCAAGGTCTTCACAATATACCAAATGCTTTCATCCAGACTTTTAAACTATTCAGCCCAGTACAGTTACAGTACCCAGTACAGTTAGGTCTCTGGCACTGGGCCAGAGGCCTTGCAGGTGACATAAATTAAATATTCCTAATCTCTACATTTAGCCTGAGGCTTCCTTTATTGTATAATCTGGGTTTAACCAGAACAAATTTTTTTTTCCTCCTTAGGTGATTTGGCATCTAAATTCCTGGGTCCGTTTCACCCACTGTGCTCAGATTGCAGATCCAGGTGAATCCAAGAACTTCAAGGGAAAAACTCACAGATATCTGAGACCCCTATAGTAGAGGTTTCTGAAGCATTTCTGCTGTCCAGGGAAGAGGACGATGGCTCCCAAAAGCATGTGGCTGCTCCTACTGCTGAGCTGCATAGCCAGCACTGACGTCCTGGGTAGTGAGTATCAGTCACTCAGCTGGAACTGAGCCTAGAGCCAGTGTTCATGCAGCAAACTCACATAGCCCTCCTTTCGCCAAAAAAAAAATGTTTAGGTGCTGCAGGCAGTGGATATCAGACAGGAATGAAAGACCATGTCACATGGTAAAAATTGCAAGGACTATAGAATCAAATTCTAGCCTTGTATAATTGTAAGCCATAGTTAAATTATCAACGAAATGTCAGTTATAATAATTATTTTACAAGTTTCTTGTAAAGGGTGGAAATAATGTATTTAAAGCACCTGATGCTTAGTGGTCAATAAGTGAGAGATCTAATTAGAGCTACCCAATGTTTACACATTGTTTTTCCATTTGAATATGCTGGGAATTCTGGTTTGCAAAGGACTTACAGCCTCATGGGAGAGATGACTCCTGCATACATGTAGACCCAGCATCAAGTACAAAGTACTTGAGTCAACAAACTGAGAATCAATAACCTAAGATCTTCTAGGAAATAAAGCCAAGAAGACTGTACACATGAATTAAGAATAAGTATCATAGAATATCTGAAATGGAAAATGAGATTTGGGTACATCTGGTATAATGCTTTTGTTCTGAAGAAAATCAGACCCAGAGGAGGTGGGGACTTGCCCAAGATCACACAGTAAGATTATGTGATGTTCTGGTGCCTAGTCCAGGGTGCCTTTCATAGTCCCATGTGGCCCCGTGAAGGAAACCATGCCTGAGCATGTATATAACCTGACATTCTTCCCACTGAGGAATACTTTGGCCATGGGGAGATCCATTGGAGGGACATAGGGAGAGAAGTAGTGTTCTTTGGGCATCGTATTCATGTCCGTGACTCACATCTGTGGTTCTTTTCTTAGCCTACCCTGGATGTGTCCTTGTGTTCTAAGGCTCTCTGCCCTCCACACCATGCCAACCAGCAGCCACCAGTTCTCTCAATCCTATGGGTGCCCGGTCCTGGGGAATTCAGCCACTTTCTCTGAACCATGCTAGAGTGTGAAAGACTATGGGAGGCAGCCTTCAAGCCCTCCTGTGGAGCCAACTAGCCAGATAGTTAGTTCCCTGTTGTTCTGGTTCTGGCTTCCCTGCAGGGGCTTGAAATTCATCCAAGCTAAACCTGGGGAGTGAAGTAGAGCCAGGACATTCCTACCAGTCACTCCATTAGTCTTCCACAGATCGTCCCCTCAGCTGTAGAGACTTTCTGGGGTTGCAGCATAGGAAGATCCAACTGGTTAGGGCTGTGGGACCAGGTCATGAAAGCCCTCACATGCTAGCCAGAGTAGGGAGATTATGTGAAAGCATAGGAAATCCCTAGAGATTTATAGGCAAGGGATGAAATAGAACAGGGAAAATAACAGTAGTGTCACTTGAGAGGGGAGTGAGGAAATGCTTGCTTTGTGACAATAACAGTCTGTGGACATCCACTAGGAATAGAAAGAGCCTTGCACTCATCTCTAGCATTGGAGCACAGCCACATGATCACAAAGCCCAAACTTGCCAGCTTGGCATTCCCTTTAACATCTAGGCCCTCTGCATTTTCAGCCACCTTCTTGTTTTTTAAACCTTCAGATATGGTATCATAGCCCACTCACTAATCCACTAGCACAAAGAACTTGTGCCTCACTCTGTCACAGATTCCTTGGCTTCAGGTCTTGATTCTTCATTTCCTTTCCACCAGACTTGCCCGAAATATTCCCTATACTTAAGACAAAATTAAATGCTTGCTCTTGCTGTGCACAGCTTACACATTTCTGCCCCCATTCGTCTGCTCACACCCCCCTTTGCCTCACATGTACCCTTGCTACTGACTTACAGCTCAGCTCACCCATCCTCAAGCTCCATCCAAGTTGCCATCTAACCTGTCCTGTGTCCCCCTAGCCAAAGCCAGCACTCCTTTCTTGTAATGCCTACAACTACCAATCTATGCCACTCATCCACTCTTTTTTTTTTAATTTTTATTTATTTATGATAGTCACAGAGAGAGAGAGAGAAAGAGAGAGAGAGGCAGAGACACAGGCAGTGGGAGAAGCAGGCTCCATGCACCGGGAGCCCGATGTGGGATTCGATCCCGGGTCTCCAGGATTGCGCCCTGGGCCAAAGGCAGGCACCAAACCGCTGCGCCACCCAGGGATCCCCCCACTCATCCACTCTTGTGCTGCCTTCATTATGGCTGTTTGACCTTAGGACCAATGTGGGGATTTTTCCAGTCACTGAGTATGTCTGTTCCAATTCTGCATTCCATAACTGGGGAGATAATCACAGGATGGCCTTGGGGTCCCAAGGACCCCATGAAATGGTCCTAGCTAAAACTCTGTGGTCACCTGACCTCCATGAGCCTCTCCTCTGGCAGACTACAGTGACTTTTTGAGTATCCTGGAATTAGTGTCAGTTCAGAATCAGTGTTCAGTAATCCCCCAAAGATCTCATTGTATCCTTTTCTCCAATGCACAGTTATCCTTCTAAAGGCCATAGTTCCCTTTGGAGAAGGCTGGGAGTAAGATTAACAGTATAAAGATTTGGCAACATAGCAGGGTCCTTCCTCAGGGCACCCAGCCTCCCCATCATTCTGTACACCGGCTAGTGCGGTAATTGATTGTTTTTGCCATCATGATTGTGATTGCCTTTGGTGTCTGTGCAGACATCATCATGAGACCCAGCTGTGCTCCTGGATGGTTTTATTACAAGTCTAATTGCTATGGATACTTCCGGAAGCTGAGGAACTGGTCTGAGGCTGAGGTAAGAAATCTGGCCCCATGCTTAGACAGGGATCTCTAAAGCAAGATGCCACGCAGAGCTGCAGGTCTCATGTAACTCAGAACTAAGGGTTATTCTTTGGCATTCTAAGGCTGCTGAGATGGAAGAAGGCAGTTGTATGTTTCAATTCATTCAGTTCTAAAAGCATTGATGGACTATGTGCTATATGCCCAGACCCTAGGTGGTCCATGAAGAAGTAAGAATAAACAAAAACAGCCATTGCTGTTGGAGATTACTGTCAGTGAGGACAGAAATACACAAAGATAAGGAGAATAAGAAGATAAAGACCTTATAGAAAGAAACATTGAATTGCTGTACCAGATTTACCAGGCCTGGGACATGGTCTTCAGAACCACCTAATAGAAAGTGAAGCAATCTAAACAAATAGAAGGCTTCACTGTCTACACCACCCAACAATATACTGGTTTTATTTCACTGAAGATACTCAAGTAGGCGCTCCACCTCAGAGGATTGTGGGGAGCCCATGCTGTTCTTTCTCTGGGTTGCAGTGGTTTAACTGATGTGACTGATTGGGGGCACCTCATAGGGATATGTGGTGTGATCTGCACCCAGAATGGCCTCAGAACTCTGTATACAAATAACTCAGCAATGATGGAGCACTTACCAAGTTACAGCTATTGAGGATACAAAGTCTTCTGTGGCCTTAGAAAGTGCAGGATTAGTGCAAAATTGTGATGTTGAAACAGAAAATTTCAGGGCAGTGTAAGCATAAGTGACGTTCCCAAGATTACACCCAGAGTAAGCAGTGAAGCAAACTCAGAGAAGTCAGCCCTAATCCAATGCTTCCTGGGATGATGTGGATGAGAGAGAGACAGAGAGAGAGAGAGAGAGAGAGAACTAAATGAAGGAGTTTCCCAGACACTATTCACTGATAGAAAGCAAGCTGATGGAGAGCAATCAGCTTTTCCTCAATTCTTGAGAAGCAACTTTAAGAAATTTTGGAGCTGAAAGTTTTTAAAGTTGCAACAGAACAGATAGTTATGTGCTTCCACACCAGTCCCTGGTCTACCTTTACTGGGATGAAGATACTCAAAAATCCAAATAGGTTAAGTCCTGTGGCTACTGCTGAGGAAAAGCAAACAGATAGGCACATTCATCTAGAATGAAAAAGTAGCTAACACAAGATCTTCAATTCTAAACCAACATTTGAAGAGTCTCCTCTCTCCTGAAAGAGGCATCACTCATTTTTAGACAATTCACACTCCTCATATTTGGTACAAAATAAAGTACAGAGCATTTGTTTACACTTTACCATGTGTTATTCTTGTGCAATATAGGGGCCAGAATAATTTAAAATAAAAACAGACATGGAACTTGGGGGTTATGCAGACCTGGGCTCTATTCTTAGGCAATTAAGTCTAACACCATTTTCTGATCATGCGTTTCTCCACCATAAACTAAAGGTGGCTCCTATTTGTTAAGACTGGGTGAGGATTCAGTGAGAGAGCATGTGTGAGATGCTCATCATACTGAAGGTGCTCCATGAAGAACACTACCCTATCCTATCCACATCCTGTTCACATTTGAACACCTCCAAAATCAGATGTTCCCTTATTTAGATACAGTGGCAGTGTTTTTTTCTTTCTTTCCTGGTGGGACATGAACAAAAAGGCACATTTTATAATGAGTGATTTCTTAGATTTTTTGCGATGCAGAATTATAATATGTAATTATAGCAATTATATCCTCACAAATTCCCTTGTGTAGCAGGTAAGGAAAGTTCAGAGAGGTCATATGACTTGTTGAGGTAACATGACGCAAGAACAGGAGGAGCCCAGGCACTTCCACTGACCCTAAAGCTCACAACGTTGCCTCGGGCTGCCTCTTCCTCTGAAACCTCACACTTGTGACAGTTGTATTTTCTCCTATGGAGACAGGAAGTGTTATGGGGTTTAGATTTCAAGTTCTGGAGGAGATGGGGCTGCACACTCCATGCTGCTTGGTGCACCAGGGTTCTGGGATGAGGACAATGCTTTTAAACCTCAAGAGTTGATTAGCACAACTTCTTGCCCACAGCTCGAGTGTCAGTTGTATGGAAACGGAGCCCACCTGGCATCTCTCCAGAATATAAAGGAAGCCAACATGGTAGCAAAGTACATAACTGGCTTCCAAAGAAACCAGCCTGTGTGGATAGGCCTGCATGACCCACAAAAGGTAACTTCAGAGTTGGTTCACAGATGCCCCCTTGGGAAAGCTGGATGGATTTAATTTTCTTTTTTTTTTTTTTTTAAGTTTTTATTTATTTATTCATGAGAGACACAGAGAGAGAGGCAGAGACCTAGGCAGAAGGAGAAGCAGGCTCCCTCCTGGGAGCCTGATATGGGACTCAATCCCAGGACCCTGGAATCATGACCTGAGTCAAAGGCAGAGGCTCAACCACTGAGTCACCCAGGCGCCCGTGGATTTTGATATAATGTCAAAAAATGATGCCCATAACTCTTACCACTATGCTATTTTTAAAGAGAAGTTGATCTTTTAGTTTAAGTCATAGAAGAGGATTTAATTTTCTGTATTCATAACTGAAGAAAGTAAATGGCTAATAAAATCCTGAAAAATTTGTGCAATGTCTCTAGTTATCAAAGAAATGCACATTAAAATAGCAATATAATTTGATTTGTAAGATTATCAAGCTTTTGCTTTGTCTTAATGAATAATTTTTTAAGATGTATTTATTTATTTGAAAGAGAGAGAGCAAGTGAGAGAGAGAGAGAGACAGAGAATGTGTGAACATGCAAGAGCAGAAGCAGGGGGAGGGAGAGGGGCAGATGGAGAGGAAGGGGAAGAAGCAGGCTCCCCGCTGAGCCAACCAGGAGCCCCTCAGTGAATAATATTTTTAAGGCTATAAAGAAATTTTCCAGTAGATGGAGACTTAAATTCATACAACTGGAAAGTGTTTGGAAAGTAGTTTGGAGAAATGCATGTCAGTACCCTCAACATATTCATGCCCTTTGACCCAAACATTCTACCTCTGGGTTTCTACCTAAGAAAATATGTTTAAGTACAGAAACAGCTTCAGAACAAAGTTGTTCATGGCAGTGTTCTTTATAATAATTGTAAATTAGAAACAATATAATCATCATCAATAGAATTATAGTACACCATTCCCACTTCAAAATGTTTAGGAAGCAAGATGCACAGTTGAAGAGGTATCTTAAAGCTCATATTTTAGCACATAAAACTGTTGTGGTTGAGAAAAACATTTATACCAGAAGTAAATATGGCAAAATATTAGTAATGTTTTTCTCTCACTGATTAAATGGGATGAGTTTTCTATTTTTCATTCCGTGCACATTTCTGTGCTTCCCCTATTTTTGCAATGACAAATTTTTACAAGTATTCAGAGGGCTGGAGAGGAGCCTCTGGCTATGAGCCCGTGAGCAGGAGGCCTGTTGGCTGACTATCTTCCATCTCTGGTCACTTGCAGAGGCAGAAGTGGCAGTGGATCGATGGGGCCTTTTATTTATATAAAAGATGGTCTGGTGAGTCCATGGGCAAGAACATGTACTGTGCGGACATAAGCGCCAGGAACAGTAAGTCCTCACGTGCTGTCCCTTGCCTTTTCCTAAATCATAGCCCTGCCCTTTACCTGTAAGAGCAAATATGGACCGTCCGCTCCTCATCGCCCATCCACACCAACAACTCTGTTTTCTATAGGACGGTGGTCTTGCCACAGACATGGTGTACCGACCTTCAGTCATCTGTGACCACTTTACAATCTCAGCCGTATCAATGGCCCAGTGGTTCATCTGTTTACTTAATAGGTTCTTTACATCCATGCACTTTTTTTCTGAAATAGGCTTATTTTAAAATCCTATTATATTCATACCATGAAGGGGAAAGATGCCACATTTTGGGAAACCCCGACTACCGGGAGCAAGCATGCAGGACTCCTTTCGGACTTCTTGATACTCAGGGGTCCCTGGGAGGCACAGGACCTCGTCTTTGCCTGCATTCTTCCCTCTTCTTTGTTCCCCTGGATTTTGTCCCCAAAATGCAGGGCCCAGACCCTCAGCTGCAGGCTGCACATGATCACGTGAGTCTCCTGGTTTCTCTTGTCTGCTTTCATTCTGGGCTTTTTATGCTAATAAGTTAGTCTCCGACCTTTGTACCAATGACATTTGGGGCTGGATAATTCTTTGTTGTGGAGACTGTCCTGTCATCGTAGGTTCAGGATACCCTGATGTCAGTAGATCCACCACCACCCCAGGTCGTTTTGACCAAAACTGTCTCCAGACGATGCTACATAACCCATAAAATCCTCACATTTGAGAACCACGGCGGATAATGATGTGGAACATTTCCCTTATAAAACAAGGAAACAGAATATCAAAGATAAAGGGGCTACTTGATGCCAAAGACATTGGGTTTAAAAGGGCCATCATGGTGTCACCAGGGCACCGCTCCTGGGCAGGAAATGGGTCTGGGAAAGACCTGGACTGAGGACTCAGGGACGTGAGGCAGGGGGGCTTCCCTCTAAGGAATAAAGTTTATATGCACAAAAAAGAGCAAGAAGACTTTCCAACAGCAAAGGATGAATGGTGGGTAAGGTACAAACTCTGAGGCCAGGTCCCGACCCTTCACGAGGAGAAGGTCTCCTCGCAGATGAAGGAAGGGCTTCTCCCAGACTTGCAGAGACCCCAACCGCTGCTGTGAAAGGCGTAAGACAGTCCAGATAGAAGGGACACAACCAAGATCAATAGGTAGAAGCTAACAAAATGTGTATATCTGTCTAAATTAAGGGAGAAAATTGTGAACAATTAACACTATTCAAAAATAGAATGGGCTACCTCCGGGAAGTAGTGAGAACCCCATCACTGGAGTTAACCAAGCAAAAGTGGACATTGTAGCTGCTAAGAGTGTTAGGAGAGAAGCTCCAAGGCACATGGAGAATTGACTGAGGAACACTTTTATTAAATTGTATTTTATTTATTTTTTAAAGTTTTTATTTATTTATTTATTTGAGAGAGGAGAGAGATCAGGAGCAGAAGGAGAAGCAGACTGCCCTCTGAGTGGGGAACCCAATGCGGAGCTTGATCGCAGGATCTCAGGACCATGACCTAGGCCAAAGGCAGACACTTAGCTGACTGAGCCACCCACATGCCCCTAGAGAGATGGATTTCTTTTAAGGAACTGGCTCATGTGATTGTCAGCCTGGCAGAGCTGATGTCACAGTCCGGGGCCGGGGGGCACCCTGGACGCAGAATTCCTTGCTTTTTGGGGAAACTCCATCTTTTCACTGGATGATTATGCACATTATGGAGGGTAATCTGCTCTACTCAGAGTCTACTAATTTAAATACTAATCACAGCTAAATAAAAAAATTCCCTCACATGAAACACCTGGGCGCACATCCCAGCCCAGTGGACACATGAGATTAACCATGGCAGTGCCTTCCCGGGGTTCCAAGCAAAGCACTCAAGTAACACAGGGAAGTGCAGTACAGAGCCGGATGGGTTAGAAC
The DNA here is from genome assembly GCF_048164855.1 of Canis lupus baileyi. Lineage (NCBI taxonomy): Eukaryota > Metazoa > Chordata > Mammalia > Carnivora > Canidae > Canis > Canis lupus. Next base: position 7,490,188 of record NC_132849.1, on the reverse strand, counting down.
GTGTTTATTTTCTTTTTTCTTTGTTCTTTTCATCTGTTTATTCTCTTACAGATTTTTTAACTTGGGAGAGCAATGATTGCAGCAAGCAGCAGCATTTCCTGTGCAAATACCGACCGTAGAGCGTGCATCGAGGCTGTGCCCACCCCTCACAAGCCCCTGTCCTCTTCCCTCTGTGCATGCTGGCTGCATTTGACCATGATCTCAAAGTAAACATGGCAACAGAGGCTGATGAGGCCCTTGCTGCACTCACTTTTTTAGGTTTATTAGAGGCAAAGTCCTCAACGCTGTTTGCAACAGTGGCTTCCAGTTCTAAAGGTCACCCTGGGATCCATCCCTGTGGTCCTGTTTTCCTCCTCTCCACTTCTGGCCATCTAGGGGGACTGGTGAAGTCCCTGGGCATTGGGCCATCAGGTGTAAAGGTTGGAAGACAGGAGGAGGAACCTGAGGAGTGAGCTCCCAGCCCCTTTCAGCTTCTGAACCCCTCTGCCCTTTCTCTAGTGCCCACATCCTCCTGCTCAGACACCTCCTTAGTCTTCCTTCTGCAACAGGGCATGTCAACCAGCAGGGTTCCTATTAGGCTGATGTGGACCACAGATGCCAGGGCCATCTTTTAGTAAGTAGCTGTCTGTGTAGAAGATTGCTCTGTTCCAGTTCAGTAGTGATGGGAATGAAAAAGGAAACGACTCAGAAAAATATGCCCATGTGTTTCTTCATCTCCTTCCTCCTAGACCCTGCCTTCCCTCAGAATAGCTCCTCCCCAGCTGTGGCCCTGGTTTGATGAGAGGAGGGAGGGAGGCCCTAGGCCTGGCCAACCTCTGTGTCGGGGTGAATGGGTGGTGTTATTTCAGAGTGAGTACAGCAGCTGATAGGGGTAGACAAGAGTCACAGCCAGTGGCCTGGAGCTGCCTCGGGCCTGATGCTCCTGTCTCCCCAGCCACTAACAGCCCCATCTCTTCACTCAAGCCTCTCTGCCTGGTGAGGTTTGAGATCCCTTATGAGGTGGTTGCTCTAATCCTCAGGAGGTAATTTCTCGCTTGTACAGATTTGGGACTCTCTAGGTCAAGAATCTACTCGGCTATATAAGAAGAAATAATATGGACTGGACAATTACAGAAAATACGGCTTTGGTGTGATCACATCTGCATTTCTTAGAAGCACCACAGTGAGTGAGGTTGTGCGGCCAAGCCACGCACTTCAGGCTGTGTGGATGGCCATTGGCTTCCCCCCACATTGCTCTGCCAACCAGTCCACACAGAGTCTTATACCCGAACCTGAGAAAGCTCCCCTGCTCCCCTGTGACATTAGTAGGCTGAGACTAGCTATGACATGCTGGCTCACAGAAGAGTGCAATGAGGATAAGGGAAGTGAAAAGAGAGCTGATTTTCCCACCCCACTTCTTCCTCCCTTCCCCCACACCTTTGTCACTTTTGCAACCAAAGAGGAAGACATCAGAAATTATAGGTCGCAAAAAGGCTTGGTAACCCAAGGGATAAATGTCTTAATGGTGGGAGCTCAGACAAGATGACAGGCTGATAGTTAGCTTCAGCAAAAAGCAACCACCAACTCTTACCAGGGTTCTGAGTAAGGTACCATCGAGGAAACAAACAAAGGTATCTGATTTTATGACGGAAGATAAATCTGAAATGCCAGACTGATAGGATCCATGTAAGGACCTCACTGGATTAAGTACCAGATTCTGTGGTCTTTCCTGTAAGAAGTAATAGAATAGAAGAGAAACATAGGTCACAATTTCCCAAAAAAAGTAGAGATTCTCCACGTCTCCTGACTATGGCACATATGAGAGATAAAAGACACCATGGCCTGCCCACCTCCCCTAATTCATTCATCCTCTCCTCCAGAAAAGGAGCTCATGATAGCAAAGAAGCAAAGACAAAATAAAAATCCAAGGAGTGATTAATAATAGATATACCAACAGAAAGCAAAGTACAATCTAACAATCATTCTGTAAATACATTAAAAATACTTAAAGCATGTTTAAAAACAGTTCCAACTGGGCAGCCCAGGTGGCGCAGCGGTTTAGCGCCGCCTGCAGCCCAGGGTGGGATCCTGGAGACCTGGGATCGAGTCCCACGTCGGGCTCCCTGCATGGAGCCTGCTTCTCCCTCTGCCCTTGTCTCTGCCTCTGTCTCTTTCTCATGAATAAATAAAATCTAAAAAAATTAAAAAATAACAAAAAAAATAAAAACAGTTCCAACTGAGTAGCATCACCAACCTAAAACACTCTTGGTGATGTAACACTAACTAAGCACTCTCCTTGAAATTGCTGGAAGGCCAACAAGCTGCATGTGTGTGAGCACAGGTCCCAAACACGGGCAAGCAGCCATATGTCTTATTAGAAGGCTGGTCCTTGGTTAACTTTAGAACTGTGCTGGTTTCCAGTTCTGCATATGGAATTTTAATAATCTTTAATTATCCATCGAGTAGCTATGTCATTCAACAGCACCTTATTAAACGTATGCTATGTGCTAAGAATACATTTCAGGGATTGCGCACCGATCAATGGACAAACTAGATGAATCCCTTGCTGTTAAAGAGCAGGGGTGAAGAGTGGAGGCATAAACACAACTAAATAGACAATGTCGTATGAGAGGGTGACAGGTGCTGTGATGGAAACACAGAGCCAGAAAGGGGTACGGGGAGCAGGCCTGAGGGTGCTACGTAGACTAGTTAGTACACTGTTGGTCACAACCGACAGCCAGACTGTCTAAGGAAAACAGAGGATGCGTTGGTACATGTTACTCTACTGTCTGTGGGTAGATATGGGCTTCAGGAATAACCCGACCAAGAGCTCAACAAAGTCACCAGAACAGGGTTTTCTCTCTGCATTTTTATACCTGTTTTGGTAGGAATGAACCTCATTATCAAGCCCCATCCAGTTGCAAGATTGGCAGCCACAGCCCCAGTGCTCACCTTAGGAAAAAAGACACCCTCAGCCCTCAAACAGAAGCCTCCAAACAAAGCCTTATTGGCCAAGGATCCCCTGATGTGCATCATTTGCTCAGGCCTCAGCCCATCGCTATGGCCAGGACGGTGGGATGTGGTGACTAAGTGAAGGGCAGCACATGTGCATCCCCTGGATCGCAGGGGCCAGCCAGCTTCACCTGAAAGACAGGGCCACTACTCGCAGACACAGTGCCCTTGTGGGAACTAAAGAGGATGCTCTCGGAAGACAGCCTCCTGGACCCCAGGACAAAAGCAGGCTGGAATTCAGTCCCTACCTCCCCCTTAGCTGTGTACTTTTGAGCAGTGCACAAACTACACAGCCTTCCTCTGTGGCTGGCCCTGCTATCTATGGGCTACGGGCCATCCTTTGGGAAACTATTGAAAGGCCCCCACTGCAGGACTTTAGAATCAGGTGTCTGAACTGAGACTGGAGAAACACCTGATTTGAGAAAGGCAACAATCAGGTGGATATTGTTTCCCAGGATGTGTTCAATCACATAAGACTCCAGCCACAGCCTGTGGTAGTTTATTACAGTGGGAAGAGCAAAGCACTGGCATTAAGCCACTCGGGATCTCACTGACCCTGCCTCAAACTTGCTATCATACGGAGCGTGAAGTCTTGGAGCCTTCATTTTCTTCCTTGGGGATTTGAGGATTAAGTTAGTTAAGATCTATAAAAGGGTTTTGGACACGGGCCTGGCCTACGCACTTAGCAAATGTCAGTGTCCTCTGTGAAAGTCACATCAGCAGTCATAATTAGCTGCTTGACTGCTGTAACATAAACTAACGCCCCCTACTGGAGCATGAGGAGACAGCTATGTAGGAGAGAAGACTCCAGAAAATTCTGTCTATGTGCCTGACTGGCTGTGCACAAACAAGCCCATAGGAGGCAATGCAGACACAAGGTAGTAAAGGAGGTATACACCAGGCATTAATTTAAAACTGTAACACACATTTTCATCACATTTACTATGATATGTGAAGTGTTTGTATTCACTATGTGCATAAAGACAGAGGAGAGTTAAGCTGAGGGCACGAAGATTAAGCCAGAAAGCATTTATTTTAAGGGTAAATACAGGCAGCCAACTTCATGTTCTTGGGTTAGACATCCTAGACACAGCAAAAACCATAAGAGAAAAAACCTGAGAAACAGTACTTCGAAATTTAATCCGAACAACAGCAACAAAACCAAGCGTGATACCACAATACATCCTCTAGAATGGCTAAAATGAAAAAGACTCATAATACCGAGTGCTGGGGCGCCTGCGTGGTTTAGTCGGCGAAGCATCTGCCTTCAGCTCAGGTCATGATTCCAGGGTCCTGGGATCAAGTCCTGCTCGATCAGGCTGGGATCAGGCTCCCTGCTCAGTGGGGAGCCTGCTTCTCCCTCTCCTTCCTGCTCATTCTCCCTCTCTCTCTCTCTCTCACTATCTCTGTCTCCTTCTCTCTCTCAAATAAATAAATAAAATCTTAAAAAAAAAAAAAAAACAAGTGCTGGTGAGGAGGCATAGCAGAGGCCAGAGCCTCACAGATATATAACTGGGATGCACAGGGGTGCTGTCACTTTGAAAAACAGTTTGGCAGTTTCTTATACAGTTAAATATGCTTAACAAATACCCCAACAGTCTTTTCCTGGCTATTTACCTAAGAGTAATGAGACCACATGTCCACAGAAAGACCTACATGCAATTCTTCACTACATTTTATTTTGTGATAGTTTAATTCATAATGGCACAAACCCGGGAAGAATCCAAAGGTACTGACTCATCTACTGGTGAACAGATAAACAAACTGAGGCATATCCATACAATGGAATATTGCTCAGTGATAAAGGGAAACCAACTATAGACCCACATAACATGGACAGATCTCAAAAATTATCATTGTGCTACATAAAAGAAACCAGGCATAAAAGACTACGTGCCGTAAGGTACCATCCACTTATCGGAAACTCTAGAACAGATAAAACTGTAGTGATAGAAAGCAGAGCAGTGCTGGCCAGCAGGTGCACGTGGCAAGGGGTTTGGCTGCCAAGGACCATCAGAGAATGCTTTGGGGGACGGAAATGTTCTAGATCACAGTTGTGGCGGTGGTCACGCAACTGTATACATTCGTCACCGCATCACACTGTATACCTCAAAAGGGTGAATAACTGACTTAAAATTATGGAAAACCTTCCCAAAAGGGATGGAAGAGATTCAGCCAGAAAGCATGTTCAGTGGCTCCTCTGCTTCTGCAGAGCCACAGAGCTGAGTTAATCCCACAAAAGCTCACCTTTGAAAAACTCTAAATCTAAACCTATTTATTTACAAAACCCCTCACATTCATGGTCGTCCCCTGAGTCTCTTCTCCCAACCCCATCCTTATCATCCTTATCACAATTATTTATTTTCCTTCTCTCCCTCCTCATTCCATCACTCATTCTCTTTATCGTTTCAACTACCTTCTTAATCCAATACCAAGGCACTTCACTCTGTAATTGGCTAACATTTGAAAGGCCCCAATAAAGTAAGAGAGCAGTGGGATTAACCACTCTCCCTCCCTTCAACATATCAGAGCCTAGAACCCCTTCATTTGCTAACTGATGTCTGCACATGCCTCCGACCAAGTGCCCCCACCTCCTCTAGGAGTCTCCGCTGGTTTTTCAAAGGTTATTTAAGAAGTCTTTTTCCTCCTAACTGCTAGAGCACTTGGCCCATCTCTCTGTTTTGTTGCCATCTTAAGTCTTTGTGACCTTGGGCACATGTCTCTTTCAAACTTTAGTTTATCTATAAAATGAAGGTCTTCAGTTAAACACAAATGCTTAAAGGATATGGTTAGATATAAGTAAAGCAGCCTGTGTAAAGCACTTTTAACTGGAAAACTAGTGTCAAATTAATTTCTTCCAAGCTGTGTGTCAGCCAAACAAAGTAGGCCTACTGACCTTTGCCCATGGAAACCAGTTGGCAACTCTGGAATGAACAGTCTCTTCCAACTCCAATTCTCTCCCTCTCTTTGTTTTTTTAAAGATTTATTTATTTATTTTAGAGAATGAGAGAGTGTGCATGCGAGTGGGGAGGGGCAGAGAGAGAGAAGATTTTCAAGCAGACTCCATGCTGAACAAGGAACCAAACGCAGGGCTCAATCTCAGGACCCTGCGATCATGACCTGAGCCAAGACCAAGAATCAGACACCTAGGTGCCCCTCCAACATTTTTTTTTTTCTGCTTCTGTATGGACCATATAGTTCCCTGAGTCAGGGGTCAATCTCTAGCATCACTGGGAACTTACAAAAGTTAACAATGGACATAAAGTATAAGAAGACACACCATGATGAGGGAACAGGTATGTGTTCTACTTGAGGAATGTCATTCCCAGTTATGTTGCAACCAAGAAATAGCACAGACACAGAAACAAGTTGTAAAAGTAGAAGTAAGTTTATGAGGAATTTTAAAGCCCTATCCTGCAGCCTGATGGCCCCCGGAAGGTAGCTGGAGATGCAGTTTCTGGGACAAAGGTGGGGCAGAAAGGAATCAGCAGGGGAAGGCCTGGACTTTGTAGTATTACTCAGAATTTAAGCCTTCTTAAGGTTCTAGAATATAATATCATGCCATAGTGTATACTTAGTGGTAAATACCTGATTGATTGATCACATCTACTTTAAAACTACAATATTGTTGCTCTCCTCCACAACCCCCAAAAAAGATATTATTGAGAGTGTAATTACAGCCATGAAGTTTCTCTATGGGAATTTATTAGAAAAGAAAGTTCAGCAAAACCTGAGCTTTGCCTGCGCATGAGCAATGCAGAAGGCATGTGGCTGAGAGTTGAGAGAGGGAGGACCCCTATGTGGCCAAGAATAGAGGGCCTTTGGGAAGAGCAAGAGTATATAATAAGATTTCTTTCTACTTTTACTGTGGTATATAATATACACGCCACAGTGTGCACATATGGAAAGTGCACACCTCCTTGAGCTTTCACAAACAGAATACACTCATAGAACTGACACCCAGATCAAGCACCCTGGGAACTGCCCTTGGGTCCTTCTGGTCATGATACCACCCCTAAAGGACAAACACCAGCCTGACTTGGGGCAGCATCTGTACTCATATTTGTCTGGCTTCTTTCCCTCAACATTGTGTTGGTGAGGTCACCAAGGTTGTTGCATAGTTGCAGCTCATTTATTCTCATGCTGAATCATAGCCCATTCTGCAAATATACCATGTTTTGTTTGTCCATTCTACTGATGATGGACACTGGAGTAGCTCATTTATTTGAAAAAACTTTTAAACTGTACTTGCTTATTTATTTTTTTGGAGTTATAGTTGACATATAATATTACATTAATTTAGAGTGTACAGATTTGATATTTGTACATATTGTGAAATGATCACCACAGAAGGTTTAGTTAACATGAATCACCACGCATAGTTACAAAATTTTTTTCTTGGGATGAGGACTTTTCAGATCTATGCTTTCAAATATTCCTTCTACACAGTATTGTTAACTGTAGACATCATGCTCTACATTACGTCCCATGGCTTATTTGTTTTATTACTGGAAGTTTGTACCTTTTGACTCCCTTCACCAATTTCTCCGACCCCTCCACTTCCTTGCCTCTGACAACCAATTTGATCTCTGTATTTATGAGCCTGATTTTTGGTTTTTATTTTTAGATTTCATATGTAAGTGAGATCATACGGTATTTGTCTTTCTCTGACTTATTTCACTTAGTGTAATGCCTTCAAGTTCCTTCCATGTTGTCTCAGATGGTAATATTTCTTTTTTTTACAAGTAGTATTCCAGTGTGTGTGTGTGTGTGTGTGTGTGTGTGTGTGTACATATCTTCTGTATTCATCCGTCCATCCGAGGACACTTAGGACACTTAGGTTGTCCCCACATACTAACTACTGTAACTAGTGCTGCAATGAACATGGGAGTGCATGTATCCTTTTGAGTTACAGTTTTCATTTTCCTTGAATAAGTGCCCAGAAGTAGAATTGCTGGATCACACAGTAATTCTGTTTTTAATTTTTTGAGAAAATTTCATACTGTTTTCTGTATCAGTTGCACCAATTTACATTCCCACCAGCAGTGCACAAGGACTCCCTTTTCTCCATATCCTCTCCAGCACTTGCTATTTCTTGGGGGTAGTTTCTTAATAGAATTTTAGTTCATTTGCTGTGTGGGGCACAATACAACCTTTTTCTCTGTCTCAACCTAAAAATCTTTCATCAACGATGAGGGTATTTTCTAAGGTGAGTACAGAGAATTGCCAGGTCTAGTATCAGGGATGGTTCAGGGTAGAACAGAAGTCACATACAAACCAGCACCTCAGGCTGGTTTAATATCTTGAAAACATTTGTTTCAAGATATTTGTTTAATATCTTGAAAACTCATTTACAATTTGTTCAACAAAAGTGATCAAGTCATCCAGTCAGGCTGACTGGAACTGGGCAGATCTAAAGAAAGTCCTCAGGATCTATACCCTAAAAACTACAGAACACTTCTGAAAGAAATTGAGGAATACACAAAAAGATGGAAAAATATTCCACACTAATGGATTAGAAGAATTAATATTGTAAAAATGTCAATGTTATCTAGGGCAATTTACGCATTAAATGCAACCCCAATCAAAATACCACGGACTTTCTTCAGAGAGTTGGAACAAATAATCTTAAGATTTATGTGGAATCGGAAAAGACCCTGAATAGCCAGGGGAATATTGAAAAAGAAAACCAGAGCCAGGGGCATCACAATGCCAGATTTCAAGTTGTACAACAAAGCTGTGATCATCAAGACAGTATGGTACTGACAGTATGGTACTGACACATCAAGCAGACACATAGATCAATGGAACAGAATAGAGAACCCAGAAATGGGCCCTCAACTCTATGGCCAACTAATATTCAACAAAGCAGGAAAGACTATCCAATGGAAAAAGAACAGTTTCTTCAATAAATGGTGTTGGGAAAATTGGACAGCCACATGCAGAAGAATGAAACTGGGCCATTCTCTTTCACCATACACAAAGATAAACTCAAAATGGATGAAAGATCTAAATGTGAGACAAGAATCCATCAAAATCCTAGAGGAGAACACAGGCAACACCCTTTTTGAACTTGGCCACAGCTTCTTGCAAGACACATCTATGAAGGCAAGGGAAACAAAAGCAAAAATGAACTATTGGGACAAAAAGGATAGAAAGCTTCTGCACAGCAAAAGAAACAATCAACAAAACTAAAAGACAACCTACAGAATGGGAGAAGATATTTGCAAATGACATATCAGATAAAGAGCTAGTATCCAAGATCTATAAAGAACTTATTAAACTCAACAGCCAAGAAACAAACAACCCAGTCATGAAATGGGCAAAAGACATGAACAGAAATCTCACAGAGGAAGACAGAGACATGGCCAACAAGCACATGAGAAAATGCTCCGCATCACTTGCCATCAGGGAAAATCAAAACCACAATGAGATACCACCTCACCCCAGTGAGAATGGGGAAAATTAACATGACAGGAAACAACAAATGTTGGAGAGGATATGGAGAAAACGTAACCCTCTTGTACTGTTGGTGGGAATGTGAACTGGTACAGCCACTCTGGAAAACCGTGTGGAGGTTCCTCAGAGTTAAAAATAGAACTGCCCCATGACCCAGCAATTGCACTGCTGGGGATTTACCCCAAAGATACAGATGCAATGAAACGCTGGGACACCTGCACCCCGATGTGTATAGCAGCAGTGTCCAAAATAGCCAAAGTGGAAGGAGCCTCGGTGTCCATCAAAAGATGAATGGATAAAGAAGATGTGGTCTATGTATAAATGGAATATTCCTCAGCCATTAGAAATGACAAATACCCACCATTTGCTTCAATGTGGATGGAACTATTATGCTGAGTGAAGTAAGTCAATCGGAGAAGGACAAATATTATATGGTCTCATTCATTTGGATAATATTAAAAATAGCGAAAGGGAATAAAGGGGAAAGGAGAGAAAATGAGTGGGAAATACCAGTGAGGGTGACAGAACATGAGAGACACCTAACTCTGGGAAACGAACAAGGGATGGTGGAAAGGGGGGTGGGCAGGGGGATGGGGTGACTGGGTGACAGTCACAGTCACTGAGGGGGGCACTTGACAGGATGAGTCCTGGGTGTTATGCTATATGTTGGCAAATCGAACTCCTATAAAAATATATACAAAAAAAAAAAGAAGAAGAAATATTGGATCCTCATCTTAAATGTATCTATGTTCAAAGCGATGATTCAATTTCATTTTTAATTAAAGCACATAAACACAGAGAAAAAAAGAAGAAAGGCCTCTAGTGGAAATCTTCACATTTTTTCTTTTTTTCCTTCTTGAGAAATTCCATTGTTTGGAGTTGCTAGTTATAATAATCTCACTTATACTTCTCCACGGAATGGACATGTGACCCAATATAAATCATTTAAAGTTTCTTTCTCTGAAATTTGAGAGTCAAAATTTGTTTGGAATTGAGTTACCTAATGTATACTCTAAACAGATGGTTTGTGAAGCCATGCTATAGCAACTCCCAAAAGGTCCCTGGCTCCTACCCTTCTCAGGACTGTGCATAGCCCTTCTTTGAGTCTGCCTAGGGTTCTTTTGTTTTCTACCAAAGAATCTGTACTGTTAAAGCTCCTTTGACCAACAGTCTCCCCCTGTTGCCTACCTAAATCCCTATACTGGTGGTCCCAGTATAGGATCAGAGAGGGAAAACATGCAACACTAAGCTATTGTATCAAGGTATTGGAGAAAGACTCCCTCCTGAGCTAAAATTATGAAACAAAATTTACATGCCTAAAGAAACAGAATATAGAATAGGTAATTTGGGGGGGGGGCATCTGGGTGGCTCAGCCAGTTAAGCATCTGCCTTCACTTGGGTCATCATCATGGGGCCCTGTGATTGAGCCTCATGTTGAGCTCCCTGCTCAGTCAGGGAGTCCACTTCTCTCTCTCCCTCTGCCTTTCCCTCCTGCTCATTCTCTCTCTCTCTCTCTCTCTGTCTCTCTTTCTCTCCCTCTCTGTCTCTGTCTCTCTCAAATAAATAAAATCTTTGGAGTGAAAGAAAAGAATGGGTAATTTGGGGGTTAGAATGAGGCAGTCTGGCGTATGACACCCCTTCATGTAAAAATCTCTGAGCAAAAAAATAAATAAATAAAAATAAAAATCTCTGAGCAACTGGGAGAAAGGTAGAGGTGTAAGATGTTGTTGGCTGAAGGGAAGGAGGCTGTTGAAGAGAGCTATAATCCACATCCGTGATTAGGTTGGTTTAACTCACTGTAGGTAGTCAGCTGTGTGGCCTCCTCTCTAGAACAAATGGCACAGGAAGAGTGTTCTCTGTTTTTGTTTTTGTTTTATTTATCCTGGTGATTCTCATGTGAAACAGGTGTTAGAAACTTGAAGTTAAATAACTTCTTATAATAACTTTGTTTTGGATTTTACCTTGGTAAGTTTCCTGTTACTGATTTTTTTCTTTGTTTTTATTTAAATTCCAGTTAACACTGAGTTGTATGTTAGATTCAGATATAGAATTTAATGATTAATTACTTATATACAACACCCAGAGCTCATCGCAAGTGCCCTCCTTAATCTCCATCATGTATTTCACCCATGCCCCCCACCCGCCTCCTCTCCAGCAGCCCTCAGTTTGTTCTCTATCATTAAGTCTGTTTTAAGGTTTGCCTCTCTCTTTCCTTCTCCCTGTGTTCATCTGTTTTGTTTCTTAAATTCCAGAGAAGTGGAATCATATGGTATTTGTCTTTCTCTGATTGACTTATTTCAATTAGGATAATATTCTTCAGCTCCATCCATGTCATTGCCTTGATGATTTCAATTTTTTGATGGCTGGGTAATATTCCATTGTATATATATATCACACTTTTATCCATTCATCAGTCGATAAATGTTTGGGCTCTTTCGATTATTTGCCTATGATTTATATTATTTTTTATTTAAATTCAATTTGTCAATGTATATTATAACACCCAGTGCTCATCCCATCAAGTGCCCTCCTTAGTGCCCATCACCCAGTAACACCATCCCCTTCTGCAACCCTTTGTTTCCCAGAGTTAGGAATCTCTCATAGTTTGTCTTCTTCTCTAATTTTCCCCACTTAGTTTGCCTCCTTTCCCTTATAGTCCTTTTCAATATTTCTTATATTCCACATATGGTGATTGTCTTTCTCCAATTGACTTATTTCACTCAGAGTACTACCCTCCAGTTCCATCCACGTCAAAGCAAATGGTGGGTATTTGTCCATTCTTATGGCTGAGTAGTATTCCATTGTATATATAGACCACATCTTCTTTATCCATTCATCTGTTGAAGGACATCATGGCTCCTTCCACAGTTTGGCTATTGTGGACATTGCTGCTATGAACATTGAGGTGCAGGTGTCTCAGCATTTCACTACATAAGTATCTTTGGGGTGAATCCCCAGCAGTGCAATTGCTGGATCATAGGGTAGCTTTATTTTTAACCATTTGAGGAAACTCCACACAGTTTTCCAGAGTGACTGTACCAGTTTGCACTCCCACGAACAGGGCAAAAGTGTTCCGCTTTCTCCACATCCTCTCCAACATTTGTTGTTTCCTGTCTTGTTGATTTTCACCATTCTCACCAGTGTGAGGTGGTATCTCATTGTGGTTTTGATTTGTATTTCCTGATGGTAAGTGATGTGGAATGTATTTTCATGTGCTTGTTTTCCATGTGTAGATCCTCTTTGGAGAAATGTCTGTTCATGTCTTCTGCCTATTTCATGACCGGATTGTTTGTTTTTTTGCTGTTGAGTTTAAAAAGTTCTTTATAGATATTGGATACTAGCCCTTTATCTGATATATCATTTGCAAATATCTTCTGCCATTCTGTAAGTTGTCTTTTAGCTTTGTTGAATGTTTCTTTTGCTGTGCAGAAGCTTTTAATCTGATGAAGCCCCAATAGTTCATTTTTGCTTTTGTTTCCCTTGCCTTCATAGATGTGCCTTGCAGGAAGTTGCCGTGGCCAAGTTCAAGGAGGTTGCTGCCTGTGTTCTCTTCTAGTATTTTGATGGAGTCTTGTTTCACATTTAGATCTTTCAAAATTTTTGAGTGGTTTTTTTGGTGTATGGTGTAAGAGAATGGTCCAGTTTCATTCTTCTGCACGTGACTGTCCAATTTTCCCAATACCGTTTATTAAAGAGACTGTCTTTTTTCCAGTTGATATTTTTTCCTCCTTTGTTGAAAATGAGTTGACCATAGAGTTGAGGGTCCATTTCTGAGTTCTTTACTCTGTTCTGTTGATCTAGGTGTCTGTTTTTGTGCCAGTACCATATTTTCTTGATAACCACAGCTTTGTAATACAGTTTGAAGTCAGGCAGTGTTGTGCCACCAGCTTTGGTTTTCATTTTCAACATTCCTCTGGATATTTGGGGTCTTTTCTGATTCCATACAAACCTTAAGATTATTTCTTCCAACTCTGTGAAGAAAGCCCCAAATCTCTATTTTGATAGAGATTGCATTGAATGTGTAAATTTCTCTTGGTAGCATAGACATTTTCACAATATTTATTCTTCCAATCCATGAATATGGAATGTTTTTCCATCTCTTTCTGTCTTCTTCGATTTCTTTCAGAAGTGTTCTGTAGTTTTTAGAGTATAAACCTTTTACCTCTTTGGTTAGGTTTATTCCTAAGTACCTTGTGGTTTTGGGTGCAATTGTAAATGTGATTAGTTCCTTAATTTCTCTTTTTTCAGTCTCATTGTTAGTGTATAGAAATGCAACTGATTTCTGGGCATTGATTTTATATCCTGCCACATTACTGAATTGCTATCTGAGTTCTAGCAATCTTGGGATGGAATCTTTTGGATTTTCTATATACAGTACCATGTTATCTGCAAAGAGGGAGAGTTTGACTCCTTCTTTGCCAATTTGAATGCCTTTAAAGTTTTTTTGTTGTTGTCTGACTGCTGAGGCTAGGACTTCTAGTACTATGTTGAACAACAGTGGTGAGAGTGGACAGCCCTGTCATGTTCCTGATCTTAGGGGAAAGGCTCTCAATTTTTCCCCATTGAGAATATTTGCTGTGGGTTTTTCAGAAATGGCTTTTATGATATTGAGGTATGTTCCGTCTACCCCTACACTTTGAAGAGTTTTAATCAGGAATGGATGCTCTATTTTTCAAATGCTTTATTTGCATCTATTGAGAGGATCATATGGTTCTTGTCTTTTCTTTTATTGATATGCTCTATCACATTGGTTGTTTTATGAGTGTTGAACCACTCTTGCATCCCAGGGATAAAGCCCAGTAGGTCATGGTGAATAATCCTCTTACTGTACTATTGGTTCCTATTGGCTAGCATCTTGGTGAGAATTTTTTACATCCGTGTTAATCAGGGATATTGGTCTGTACTTATCCTTTTTAGTGGGTCTTTATTTACTTTTTGGGATCAAGGTAATGCTGGCCTCATAGAATGAATTTGGAAATTTTCTTTCCATTTTTATCCTTTGAAACAGCTATAGTAGAATAGGTATTCATTCTTCTTTAAATGTTTGGTAGAATCCCCCTGGAAAGCCATCTGGCCCTGGAACCTTGTTTCTTAGGAAGTTTTGATGATTGATTATTTGCTGGTTATTGGTCTGTTCAAGTTTTGTATTCCTTCCTGTTTCAGTTTTGGTAATTTGTAGGTTTCCTGGAATGCATCCATTTCCTCCAGATTGCCTAATGTGTTGGCATATCTTTGCTCATAATAGGTTTTCAAATTGTATTTCCTTGATATTGGTTGTGATATCTCCTCTTTCGTCCATGATTTTATTAACTTGAGTCTTTCCTTTTTTCTTTTTAATAAGGCTGGCTAATGGTTTATCTATCTTATTAATTCTTTTCAAGAACCAGCTCCTGGTTTTGTTGATCTGTTCTACAATTCTTCTGGTCTCTGTTCATTGAGTTCTTCTCTAACCTTTATTATGTCTCTTCTTCTGCTTGGTTTAGGCTTTATTTGCTGCTCCCTCTCCAGTTCCTTTAGATCCGATCCAATTTTTTGAGGGAGGCTTGTATTGTGATGTATTTCCCTCTTAGGACTCTGTCTTTGCTGTATCCCAAAGATTTTGAATAGTTGTACTTTCACTTTTGTTAGTTTCCATGAATCTTTTTAATTCTTTTCTAATTTCCTGGTTGACCCATTCATCTTTTAGTAGAATTCTCTTTAACCTCCACTTGTTTGAGTTTCTTCCAAATTTCTTCTTCCAGTTTCAAAGCGTTGTGGTTGGAAAATATGCAGGGGACAATTCCAATCTTTTGGTATCAGTTGAGACCTGATTTCTGACCCAGTATGTGGTCTATTCTGGAGAAAGTTCCATGTGCCCTTGAGAAAAATATGTATTCTGCTGCATCAGGATAGAATGTTCTGTATATATCAGTGAAATGCGTTTGGTCCAGTGTATCATTCAAGGTCCTTGTTTCTTTGGTGATGTTCTGCTTAGAATATCTGTCCTTTGCTGAGAGTGCCGTATTGAAGTCTCTTACTATTAATGTATTATTATCTAGGTATCCCTTTACTTTGGTTATTAATTGATATACTTGGCTGTTCCCACATTAGGGGTATAAATATTCATAATTGTTAGGTATTCTTGTTGGATAGACCCTTTAAGTATGATATAGTGACCCTCTTCATCTCTTATTACAGTCTTTGGTTTAAAATCTAATTTATCTGATATGAGGATTGTTACCCCAGCTTTCTTTTGAGGACCATCTGAATTGTAAATGGTTCTCTACCCCCTTCATTTTCAGTCTCGAGGTGTCATTAGGTCTAAAATGAGTCTCTTATAGACAGTATACAGATGAGTCTTGCTTTTTTTATCCAGTCAGATACCCTGTGTCTTTTGATCAGATCATTTAGCCCATTTACATTAAGAGTAACTATTGAGGGCAGCCCCGGTGGCGCAGCGGTTTAGCGCCACCTGCAGCCCGGGGCATGATCCTGGGGACCTGGGATCGAGTCCCGCATCGGGCTCCCTGCATGGAGCCTGCTTCTCCCTCTGCTTGTGTCTCTGCCTCTCTCTCTGTCTCTATAAATAAATAAATAAATAAATAAATAAATAAATAAATAAATAAATCTAAAAAAAAAAGAGTAACTATTGAAAGGCATGAATTTAGTGTCATCGTATTACCTATACAGTCCTTTTTTCTGTGGATTGTTTCTTGGGCTCCCTCCTTCACTTATAGTGTCCTCCTTAATATTTCTTGCAGAGCTGGTTTGGTGTTCACATATTCTTTCAGTTTCTGCCTATCCTGGAAGCTCTTTATCTCTCCTTCTATTCTGAATGACAGCCTTGCTGGATGAAGTATTATTGGCTGCATGTTTTTCTCATTTAGTACCCTGTTTACGTCACACCAGCCCTTTCTGGCCTGCCAAGTCTCTGTGGAGAGGTGCTGTGAATCTGATATTTCTCCCCATATAAGTTAGGGACCTCTTGTCTTGAGCTGCTTTGGGGATTTTCCCTTTATGTCTGAAATTTGCAAGCTTCACTATTATATGTTGGGTGTTGATCGGTTTTTGTTGATTTGGGGGGGTCCTCTTATCTATCTTTTGGACCTGAATGCTTGTTTCCTTCCCCAGATTAGGGACATTCTTAGCTATGATTTGGTCAAATATACTTTGTGGCTCTCTCTCTCTCTCCACATCTCCTGGAATTCCAGTATGAATATTATTCATTCGCAAACTATCACTTATTTCCTGAAGCCTTTCCTTGTGGGTTCTTACTTGTTTTTCTCTTTTTTCATCAGCTTCCTCTCTTTCCATCAACTTGTCTTCTATGTCATTCACTCTCTCTTCTATCTCATTAACCCTAGCAATTAGAGCATCTGGTTTAGACTGCATCTCAGTTCAAGTAATTTTAATTTTGGCCTGATTAGATCTCAATTCTGCAGTAAGAGAATCGCTAGAGTCCTTTATGCTTTTTTTAAGAGACACCAGTAATTTTATAATTGTACCCCTGAATTGTATCTCTGACATGGTACTTAAATCCATATCCATTAGATTTGTGGCAGAGAGTATCAATTCTGGTTCTTTCTTTCGTGGTGAATTCTTCCTTCTAGTCATTTTGTCTGGTGCAGAATGGCTGTATGAGCTAGCAGAGTCAAAAATAGCAACCACAACCTAAGTAAAACACACCGTAGACAATTCCAAAGAGGTCAGGGACCAGAAAATAGAAGAAAAAGTAAAAGAAAAGAAAAAAAAAGAAAGAAGAGAAAAGAAAATAGGAAAAGAGAAAAAAGACCATAAAAGTGAAAAAAAAGAAGGTGGGGGAGAGAGAATATAGTCTCACAGAGTGGACTAAGAGGATGATCCTCTTGGTTCTAAGTGTATTTTGTTCTGTATATTAGAAGGTGCTAAATTCCAAATTTATATAAACCAGCAAAACATATGTAGAGAAAAACAGCAACCACAGAAACAAAAACAAGAAGACAAAAGAGGGGGACAGAATGGAAAGGAAGAGAGAATTGTCTCACAGAGTGGACCAACACAGTGCTTCACTTGGTTCTGAGTTAATTTTGGTCCATATATTAGAAGATATAAATTCCAAAATTATAAAACAAAACAAGACCAAAAAACCCCATAACTTATGTATCTACAAATATTAAATCAAATACATTGAAAGGAATCCAAAAATGAAGAATATATCTATGACATGTAATTGTAAAAATATGAAAGGAAAAAGGAAAAAAACTTGAAAATGAAGAGTTGATAAAATATAGTTAAGGCAGGAAAAAGGAAAAAATTTTGGAAATTTTTAACCTGAAAGATAAATCATAAGGAAAAAACCTCAAGTTCTATATACTATTTTCCCTTAGTCCTGGAACTTTTCAGTGCTGCTTGGTAAGTAAACTTGCTTTTACCCTGTTGTTCCAGATGTTTCTGCGGGAGGAGCCTGCTGTGCTGCTACTCAGGTGTCTGTCCCTGGGAGGAGATGCCCCGCCCCTTGCCAGGTGGTCAAGCTTAGTGTGAACTATTTGTCCTGTAAGGCCTTAGTTCCTTGGAGGTTGCACCTCTCCCAGGTAAAAGGAGGGGTAAAAAATGACAACAGCCAAACCTCCAGCCCCAGAACCAAGACTTCCCCATGAGGACTAAACTGCAGTCTCTCATGCACAGTGGTTTAGATCCTCCTGGGGGTAGGCGTAGGGGCACTGATTCATATAAATTGAAGGGCACCGAGCTGCGAGAGAGCTTTCACTGACTTGTCCCCTCCTCGTTTCCACATCTCCTGGAGGGAACAGAGGATAGCCGGCTTCTGTCTGCTGCCGGGCCCTGGGACAGAGAGACCTGCACTACTGAACTGCAAACCCAGCCTGCCTCCCAGATGTCCCAAGAAGGTTGCCGCGTTCCAGCCCTTTACCAGGACCTTGGAGGCATTGGTCCTATGATCCTACTACAGTTTGCAGTTTAGGCATAGGTTGAGCTTTCTCCCAGGAATCCCTATTCTTACTGTATCTCTGAGAATATTGAGACTTCCCTGCCCTCCTGTGATTCTGCCCTATTTCCCCCCTGAGCACTTTTCAGTCAGGGAAGACTCTCAGGAGTAGATTTCTAAAGTGTGTGCTATACCACTTTCCTGCAGCAGCTTACCAAGACTCCCTCCCCCTCGCTGTTTATCTTCTGATATATCCCCTCCATTTTTCTTCTCTGAACTCCTACCTTGTAAGAAGTGATCACTTTTCTCTCTGTAGCATTCCAACTGTTCTCTCTTTACATCTCAGGTTGAATTCCTCATGCTATTTCTTATAAAAATCTGTATAGCTCTCTCTCTCAGAAATCTGGCTCTGACTAATAAGCAAGACTGGGAGAAACACTGTACATTTTCTCAGAGAAATAAAGTTGAGTTCCTGCTGATTTATAAGTTGCCTAAAAACTCCATCTAGTCAGTTTGGGAAATAGAAGAACAACCATGTTCCTTTCAGGTGTCGTTAATTCCCTTCAGTGAGGCTGGCCTGGGTGACAAACAGATCCTAGTTAATTTTTCTTATAAACATCTGGTAAGGGACCTCTTGGCAAACACATTAATGGTAGTTAGTACTGGGAGAGGCCTTCCCTATTCATGCTTACAATAGGATGTATCTGGTGTGTGTAGAACCCGTTAGGGAATCAAACAGAATCTATGGATTTATGTGGCCCAGTTGGAACCTGTCACATCAGTTATGTAACTATAAGCATAGGAGATGACCCTAAACAGCTTGGTATGTGTAAGTGATGGCCTCATATACCACATAGACACCACATATGTTCAACTTGGGCCAAAGCATGTCCTAACATAAGAAAAAGTTTCCTGCAAAAAGTGTTGGGGCCTCAAATTGGGCTTCTTTGCTTGTGCCTCCCAATTTCATCCTCAACATGTATGTAAAACTTCCTATTAAGTAAGGCTTTTGACATTGGTGGACTAAATAGCCTATATAGTCAAATGTGTTGTTAACATGCCTTTCATGACATTTGGAGAGGACTAAACAGGAAAATATGAAGTGCAACAGAGCATTCTTACCTTGAAAAAATAGGGCAATTTTTGTATACCCACAAGAGCATATACAGAAAACTAGCCTGTGGGGCCAGGCATAGCCTTGTACTCTATATGCCGCAAATTCAGGATATCTGGGACCCACGGAAAAGTGCAAGGGTACGCACTTGTGTGCACACATGCACACTCTTGGAGTCCTTCTACACAGAACTTGGAATAAATCAGGTGGTAGTCCTAGAGTAGTAGGTCCTAGAGCCTGTGAGCAATAGATGTCTAAACAGCAGCCACTGTTGCTGCCTCCTCTACATAAGACAGGCCCATTAGGAGATGCCTTACCTTGCTACTTCCCCTCTGATCCATGCCCCGCATGCCCACATCATCCCCATCCACCCCAGCCCCCACGCCAATGGCCAGCAGTTTGACCAGGCAGGAAGTGACATAATCACCCTCTGGGTTGAGGCCTCCTGTGAATTCTGAGGCCTCATTAGCAGAGCAGTGAGGGAATTAGCTCTTGAAAATGAAAACTATAACACTAGGCATAAGAACAACAATAAAAAAAAAATCTCAGGATCATGCTAAGGATATATTCTGGAAATCAGAGCCCAGATTGTATAGGGAACAAAAGGAGAAGGAAGATAGATTCAAATGATGTGTCTGTTAGGTCCAGAATGGAGGAACAGGATTTCCAGAGGAACAAGCAATGTTATGTGAGTCTCCCACTCACCAGGGGGAAGGCATGGGGACCAGCATCCCACAGTATGGTGGGAAGAGGAAGGGAGGGAATGGCCATGCACTGATGTGGAAGGGGACTCTACAGAGCCTGCTAAGTCCTGGGAGCATTTGGTGAGGACCAATAGGCACCAAAACTGGTAAGTCAGCCTTTGGGACATGATCCAGAGAAATGCATTCCAAACAGCATTTGTTTATACTGGGTGGGATGATGACATCTTTCTATTGACTCATCTCTGAAAGAAATGTAGCATTTCCTTCTGAATGGGGCACGCTAGAGTCTGGTAATTTTGACCCTGACACATTTCAGATTCTATGATATCATGTAGCTGTGGACACCGTGACATGATTTTTGGGCTCAATGTCTTTTGAGCTGATATAATTAGACAAGGTGAAAGAGCCCAAGCCTAGCAGCTTGGGTTAGAGAGACCCCATAGAGGACCAGTGCCTGCCTTTGGTTGGGTAACCAGAGAGCTCATTCATCTGGGAGCTGAGGGGTTTGAGCTTCAAGCCCAGCTAGGAATACTGACTGGGTTTTAACTGATCCAGGGCCATATTAAGTGAAACTGTACTACACATTCCCTCTTAGCTAGCTTCTTTGCAAACTTTTCCTCAATCTCTATTTTATTTTTAACTCTTTAAATTTTTAAAAGATTTTATTTATTTGTTTATTGATTTGCGAGGAGAGAAAGTGTGGGAGAGCGCCCACACAAGCCTGCAAGCAGTGGGGAGGGACAGACAGGGAGGGAGAGGGAGAGAATCTCAAGAGAACTCTACACTGAGCCCCAGCTCAATCTTAAGACCCTAAGAGCATGACCTGAGCTGAAACCAAGAGTTGGGGTCTTAGCCAACTGAGCCACCCTGGTTCTCCATATTATGAAAAAAAAATTTAAGATTTTATTTTTAGGGCAGCCCGGGTGGCTCAGCAGTTTAGCGCCACCTTCAGCCCCAGGCATGATCCTGGAGAAGTTGGTCCAAGGGTTGTGGGTTATTGTTAAGCTGTTCTAAAGGATAATTTCAATGAAACAATGAACACAAAGGGGCTCAATATCATTAGTCATGAGGAAAATACAAATCTAAACCACAGTGAGATCCCACTTAACCCCTCCAGTAGGACTTAAAAAAAAAAAAAAGAAACAATACATGTGTTGTGAAGGTTGTAGGGAAATGGAATTCTTACACTTTCCTAGTGAGAATGTAAAATTGTACAGTTACTTTACTTTGGAAAATAGTTTGGCAGTTCCTCAAAAAGTTGAACATAGGGTTACATGTGACACAGCAATTCTACTCCTAGGTAGGTGTATGACTAAGAAAATTGAAAATATATGGTCTCTCAAAGGGGAAAAGAAACCTACACAACACAGAAATGCAGGACGAATAATACTGAGAGATTTCAGACAGAAATATTTTTAAAAATCAATTGCGTAAACTACCTTTGGTCTTTCTCCTGTTTTTAATAGTGAAAAAAACTAGAGAAGACCCATGTCACATCATGACAGTTTAAGACTTTGGAATCGTTCACATATTAGAAAAGCCTAAGACCTATTTTACCCGAAAGAGAAATGGAATGACCTCACGACAACCCTTAAGAAAACCTGCTGCGTGAGGCGCCTGAGCGTTCCCCTTGGTTGAGGGTTTGACTCTTGGTTTCCGCTAGGGTCATGATCTGATGGGGAGTTTCAGCTACGGACATGATCTGCATTGAGCTCCGTGTCAGAGTCTCTCCCTCTACCCCTCTTCTCATTCTCTCAACTAAACAAATAAATCTTTTAAAAAAGAAAACTTATTGGGAAACTATATCTGCCTTGATGACTTTATCCACACACAAGAATGAACAATGAGAACTATGCTGAGATATACTTTTAGAAAGAGATGGGATCTGTGGTGTCAGCACAAGGGTAGACAGCTATTGAGAGTGGCTGCTGAGGGGTGGTCCCCATCAGTGGTGACCTTCAGGGAGACGAGGCAGCCTTGTGTATCAGTGGCTCCCAAGGTTCCTTGATCCCCACCACGTTCCAATTCTGTTATTGCAACTGCAGACCGTTACCTGGAATGCTGGGTGCTCCCCCTGCCATTCCAATTGGAGTCTGAGCGAGGGGCATTGCCTTCAGCTCTCAGCTCTGGCATCAGAGCTTGTTGTTGTGGTTACCGACTCTCGAGTGCTCTGGGGTGTTGCCCAAATTGTTGCCAATAGTAAGTAAAGAATTCCTGTATCCTCACCCCTCAGGCCTGATTAAACTTACTTGATTTCACTTGTTTTTAACCCATCCTGTGTTTGGGTTTCTTCTCCCCAGTCCCCAGCTCTACCTCGTCTGCCACTGGTCACCATGGCAGCGCCTCTTGGCCCTCAGTCTGATCCAAGGGCAGAAATCAGCCTCCTGGAAATCAACCAGATTGAGAGGGAACCTGGGCACAGGCTCTGCTTCCTAAGCCCGCAGAGGCCACCAATTGATACCCAGTGGTAAGGTTGAGGGTGTCTCAGGGAATTTCAGACAATCTGTGCTGCCTCCATCTATCTCTCCCGAAGCTGGGGAAACTTCAGTGAAGCAGGATGGCGAGCAGGTCAAGGTCTGGGCCAAGAAACACGTGGCCAAGGGAGGATGAGGGTGAGTGGGAGAGACCGCAGCCCCAGTAACCCCCCAAGCTAGAGTGGGGGGTAGGCCCTCCCCCACAGTCAGCCTGAAATGGGGAGCTCAGCTGCCTGGTCTTAGGAGGGGGCTGCAGGGATGTAATGAATCCTGATGCTCTGAGCCCTAATTTTTGTCATGTTCTCACAACTGGCTTTCAGTACAGCAACGGGAGGGAAAATGAAAAAAGATTGATGCAGGGAAAGGTGATAATTGAAGCCTGCTATTTAGGAAAGTGAAGAGTTCCTGAGCTTTCAGGAAAGCACAAGCAAAGTTTTGTTAACATCTCTCCTAATACGAATCACAAAATTGTGGGAAACCTGTTGTGAAGATGATGAAAACAGATATCACCTGAGAGCTTGGAGTGGAGGTACCTCAATACAGGGGTGAGGAGCAAGGTCTCTGGGCCAGCCTTCCCGGGTTATTACTGTTGTGGCACCTACTTCTTTGAATCACAGTACTGAGTAACTTCTTGAAAAGCTCTTAGAGCAGAGCCTGGCACTGTGTAAACCCTGTTCATAATTCTACTGCTTCTAATCACAAACTTTATTAGGATTTGGACATATTCCTTTCAGATCCTTCTGGCTTTATGCACTATACTTCACACAAGTGCATCTGGATGAATTTTTACCCTCGGCATACTTGTTCAACAGAGAAATCCCAGCTCAGGGGACCCATCAGTCCTGTCGTCCTAGGGGCCTACTTCTTGTCCCTGCTCAGCGTCTACTTAAGAGGCTGCAATGCAAGGCTTGCTAAAGTGGCCATGATCAGGGTCGCTGTGAGCGGATGTGAATTTTGACTCTACCAAATACCAGTTACTCACCGTGTCTAGTCACTGCCTGTGGCTCGGGGCTGTTCCTTCCTCGGCTCTAAAACGGGGACTAATCACACGCCCCGTAGTTGGGAGGCTGAGGAAGGAGGCGTGGAGCTCCCACTGCAGAGCCTGGCTGCCGGGGTTACATTTGTCCTGGGCTGGACCCTGCCCCGTCCCTTGAAGGCAGCGAGCACAGCAGCATGTCCAGCTTTCCACTGAGGCAGGCATCTCTGTTTCTCAGGGTGTAAAGAGCTCACCGACATCATCGGACCCGTGCTGGGGGACAAGCTGCAGTTGGAGGAGGGGAAGCGGACAGAGGTGTTCGCTGAGCAGCTCAGGTAAGGAGGGCTCCATGTGGGAGGCTGGAGGGAAGCTGAGGGCATCTCTGACTTGGGGCAGCAACGGGCCTGGGCCAGGAGAAGGGCAGAAACGGTCATGGCAGGCACGTTACACAAATAGTTGTAACACCATTAAGGCCACAGTAATTGGTAGATTTTGGACTCCTGTGACTCAGAGCCCCAGCTTCTCTTTTTAAAAAACATGTCAACGTCATCAAATTCAAGTGGACAGTTCATGGCATTTAGCACGTTCACGATGTTGTGAGTTCGCCCCCTCATTTCTGTCTGACACCGTCACGACCTTCCTGACCACAGCGTGTCATCCCTTCTTTTAGAACACACGGTCATCTTAACCCCGCCGTTCTCCTGAGCTTGCCAGTTCCCGCCAGCTGATTACGTGATTACGTTCATGCTTCTGTGTCGGAGCCATGTCCATTCAGTGCATGATGCACTGTATGTGGTTTTTCCAGAAATTGAGTGTGCCCTAAGTGAGAAGCTCAAGGGACGTCTCTCTGATGTGTGTTTAGGAAGACACCTGGCTTTTTACAGACAGAGAAGATACAAGGGATGTCAAGGAGGCTCACAGGAGCGCCCTCTGATAGAGGAGGCCTTGTTTTACCTTCTTTCTCTGCCACAGGCAGATCGCCACACACATGCCCAAATTCGGCTTCCAGGACTCCTTGGGGAAGTTCTCCCAGAAGTCTCCACAAAAGCTCTTCTAATCTTTGCTTCAACTCTGCATTTACAAATTTTCTCTGTCCCACCCTAGGCAATGTCATATCCTAATTAAAGATCATGCTAAAGAGCTGACCGGTTGTATCAAAAGTTACGGGGAGGGACAGATATTTCTGAACGCCTCAATGAGCACCTCGAGGACCGCCTCACCCACCATGACCCTGAGCATTCTCGAGGGCAGGGTTTCCAAGAGCAGCTGCCTGAGGGAGGCAGGCTGGCCAAGCGCCTTGCCCGAAAGCTCAGTTCAGGTAAGGCGGCCGCAGGCCCTGATTGCACTAGGCCGCTCCAAGGTCCTGGGCTCACAGGAGACTCCCCACCTGCCCTTACACTGTTTGCAGCAGCTGTCCTTATGAATTTAGGGACACATAAGCCCACTGTGTGTCTAGTGCTGATGTGGGACATAGTTGACAGGACATTTCTGAATTTATTTGCAGAAAATTATGACGATGAGGAGGATGAAGAAAAACAAGAAACACTCACCCCCAGGTGACCATGAGTATTCAGGCACCGGTAATGTGTGGGTAAAAATGGACAGGGCAAGGATGCCTGGGTGGCTCAGTGGTTTGGCGTGATCCCGCTGTCCCGGGATCGAGTTCTGCACTGGGCTCCCCACGGGGAGCCTGCTTCTCTCTCTGCCTGTTTCTCTGCCTCTCTTTCTGTGTCTCTCATGAATAAATAAATAGCATCTTTTTTTAAAAAAATTCACAGGGCCTCAGAAAGGACTCTAAGTGAAGTCTAGAGAGTGCCAGATGCAAGAAGCAAAACTAGACATGGAAACAATGGATGGCCCCGTTAACTTGGTCGTCTGTTGTCTCTGTGGTACTTGTAAGATCAAGATGAATTCACTAGCCTTAAGATGCCCTGTAGCTACAAAATACCCATTCTTTCCTCTAAATGAACACGAGGAAGAGGTGCATATCTATTTCCTACACAATTCTCTAAGGTCCTTGGTGGGCAGGTGAGTAGCAAAGGAATTGGTAAGCAGACAACCGGCAAAATGAAAAACCAAGAGAAGCACTTAACCCAAACTTGCAGTGTCATGTGACACTATTATTACCATGGTGCCTAGAAGGCACAAATTTCTCCAGTCTGCGAGGACTCCAGAGCTGTAGCCGCCTGATCAATCTATGTTAAAGCCCACA
The DNA here is from genome assembly GCF_048164855.1 of Canis lupus baileyi. Lineage (NCBI taxonomy): Eukaryota > Metazoa > Chordata > Mammalia > Carnivora > Canidae > Canis > Canis lupus. The sequence goes on along the minus strand of NC_132849.1, from coordinate 7,464,356 downwards.
CAACCCAGGCACGTGGTGGTTGCCCCTGGCCTGGTCTCCATCTCTGCTTCACGTTGGGACTGTACCATACTGGGATGGCTGGCTCTCATTCCTAGTCAGTCCCTCGGTGACCGGTGCACTGAGTATCTGCTGCTGCTGCTCTGCCATCCCTTGGCAGCCACACTCTGTCTCTTACTGGATGGATCGCTTCTTCCCTCTCAAGGCAATGCCCCCCTCACCGCCCCCGCTACGCTTCTTGTGACCACTCCCTGTAACTCCACTCAAAACCACTTAGGAAACCATGGTGTGGGATCCTCTTGGTCCGATCTTCTGTCATTCCTGTCCTACCTCCCACAGCCTGGAGCAGCAGGAAATTGAAAAGAAGGGGATCCTCCAGGACCCACCGGATGAATGTGTTTTGACTCCTTCAATTCTCCAAGACGGGAGTGAGAGCCACCAGGCTTCATAATGATTATTGGGAGGAAGAAGACCAAGGCCAGATATGCCCCCAGGTAACTCTGAAGAATCGTGGGCTTTAATTTGGTGGTGACATCTGGTGATCTCGGATCCAGGGAAATCTAGACAGTGCTACACGTACCTGTTTCACCCATTCAGACACCCACACAATGATCCGCTAGCCCTGTTCTCTGTTTCACTATGGTACTCGTACAGGCCCCTTTGTTGATCCTTCTCAAATGTGGGAAAATAGAGTTCACTGATGCAGGATGCTAAGCAATCACAGGATGTCTTGCACTCTCACAGTCTCTCTTTGTGTTGGGTCCAGCCCGAGATGCCCATCTGTCTCTGCCAGTTTGTCATTACAACATTGGCAAGAACTCATGGCAAAGACAGTATTTAGGAAAAAATTCATGCCTCAGTATTTAGGGAAGTAGGCCTTGGACACAGGAG